>NC_134702.1:211474490-212089990 GCF_043290135.1 Rhipicephalus microplus
AAATTGCGAAGTCCTGAAAACGCACATCAGACATTTTGACGTGTGCTTCCTGTCATATATTTGCCACACTGACTTCATACAGACGCCAAGCATCGTTCGCTAAAACCGTTGTCCAGTACAACGACAAACTTCCCTGGGGCTTCGCCATTAGGCTTCACCAACTATCGATGCCCCGTGGTGCCTTATTCAACCCACAGTGCATCTCCGTGTGACAGCAATCAGGAAAAAATTTGAGATGTCGTCGCCTCTGTTGAAGCAACTCTATCTGCTTCTTTTGCACGGGAGGTATGTGGTAGCTGTACATGTATATACTGATGAATCCACAAAGCTCCTGTTTTCTTCCTGTGCAGCGCTTGTCTCAGCAGGAGCTATGACCACCAGCTTTGGGACTAACCACTCCATGGCGTCGATGGCTGCAGAACTAGCTGCTGTGTGGGCTGCCGTTCGCTTTGTCGATAGGGAACCACCTAAGCAGTAGTCAGTCTTCACGGACTCTAAAGTAGCCCTACAAACTCTGTGTCACGGGCCATACGAACAGCTCGCATTTGAAACTCGGCATATTTTTCACACATCAAATGAGAAAGGGCCCCATGCGATGTTTCGTTGGCAAGTGACTGGGCCGTCACAGGAAACAACAACGCCGATGATCTCACTCGGGCTGCTCTTGACGGCATACGTGATAATGCCATGCTACTTCCAAGGTCGGACGCAGCCAGCCCTCCTTCTATGGCTTGAACGGGACAGAGTGCCATCCCTATGGTGCCCACCAAGAAGCCAGATGAACCGAACCGCCCCTCAACACCACATGCGCTCTTTGAGGTACCATTATATGCCACGTGGACTCCACCGAAGAGGGGCCACACTGCTTTATCGTTCATGGTTAGGCGCGGTATTTAAGAAATCGTATTCCTTTCGCATTGGAATGGCCGAATATGCTCTCTACGATGCCTGTACTTGTGAAGAGACACTACGCCACATACTGCGTGACTGTCTGGTCTACAATGTGCAGGGAATATCACAGGCGTTCATCATAGGTCACTTTGACAATGAACAAGTGTCTGTTTAATGTGTTCTAGCATGTTGTCGACAAAGGACGTTGCAGCTGCAGGTGTCCGAAAAACTACTGAGGTTTTTCTGGAAGACGAACCTGGCCAAGTGGTTGTGAGAGAGATTGTTCCATGCCAGATTATGGAACTCTTACTGACTATACTCGGCGGCAACGTTCTGTGGCAGCACAGCCAAAGCTACGTGGGCAAAGCTTCTGTACATGTGCTACTACGCATAGTAGTCCGTGTTCGCGCAATTTCGGTTTTGCAAGCGCATGTAACATGTACATTTTCGCACGACTACTATTCAATAAATTTTGCAATTATTCGGGAGGAAAAGAATGTTCAATTTTGAAGGGAAAATACAAAAATTTTTTGAAGCATTGAGATTTATTCGAGAGAAAAAAAGAAAGGTATGGCCGAGCATATACTATTTGATTGGAACAACGAAAAGCCCTAAGAAACAGTTCCCTAAATTTCAGTGCATACTTAGCCGGCACTTTTTCCTTAATTAAACACGCAATATTTTTCTGGAGACGCTCACGTTAATTTTTACGGGATGCAAGGCAGCAACAAGAAGCAAAAATCTTGGCAACGATCGGTGATGAGCAAGCAACTGACGTTCGTAAAAGCAAGTGGATGAAACGCTATCTTTACTCGGCCAAGAACGCTGTTTCTTTACAGTCAACAGGGTAATATACATGAAAGCGTCTGTTACCCAGGCAAAGCGCAAGCAATGACTACCTCCGTAGACACCGACGGGAGTTGTGTAACGGTAAGCTATCTTCAGAGTTATCATATAAATAATATAGGCCAGCTGAAACACTGACCACGTATGCAACGCAATTCGGGAATAGGATCAGTTTTACGTGAGGTTTCCAATTGAACTTTTTCTTCCAAAACAGCTGGTGTTGGTGTTGCCGAAGACTGGCAGGTTGCCGAGGTCACTTTCAAGGCGGCTATAGCGATTATACTTCCACTTTCGCTTAAAATATCACTCGCACGCGAATTCTCGTGGACTGCATGTGCGGGAAACAAAATGTTTGAAGACGTACTGCTGCCTTAATTTCTCTCTGCTAGATGAATACAGATCACTTAACGAACTGCACTTATGCTCACTCGCAAGCTTCGATATGAACTTGCGGCAATCGAGTGACGCCATTGTTATTTACCAGGGCAGGGAAAAAGTGAAATCGCACCAGAAATCAAAAAGAGCTAGAAACATGGAAGAAAGAAACATTTACACAGGTGACGCTTCGTAATATCAATCGAACAGTCTTAAACATAAGATTTACTTTTTTTCTTTTTATATTTTCTATTATGCTACGCAGCATATCGTAGTAAGCATGTCTGCGCTACATGCAGAAGCGTAGTAAGAAAGGGCATGCTTGGGTTTCGTAGCCTTGTCGCCAAGTATAGATGCTTGCGCACGTGCTGTGTCATGTGCTATCTTTCTGTCACTTTCCTCTTTTCCGTGTCCCTTTTCCAATCTACCCCTTCTCTTTCTTGCGTGTAGAGTAGCAAACAGGTTATCCTGGACTGAATGACCTCTCTACCTTTCCTTCTCTACCCTTCTCTTCTTGTAAAGATCACTGGTTAGATTTTTTTTTAATCTTGAGTACCGGTAGGGTTTCTAGAATATTGGCTAGTCTGTCATCCACCGAGGAGAGGAGGCACGTTTACCGAATGACGCGGGTGGTGGTGCTGCGAGCAGCGCTCATGCAGGCGAGCGGCGCTCGGCCGACCAGCTGCGTGTGGCCAAAGCGCGGGCGCGTTCAGCGTATTTAGCTACACCAGTTTTTTCAATATATATATATATATATATATATATATATATATATACATATATATATATATATATATATATATATATATATATATATATATATATATATATATATATATATATATATATATATATATATATATATATTGTCGCGGTGAACTTGTGCCCACTGCAAATACTAACCTGTTTGATCAACGCGTTCTTGTTCGCGACGGCTCATCAAAGGGGATGCAAGGTACTGTGTGTAGGCTGTTTCTCAGGTGACACGGGACAAATTGATACTGAAAGAACTCGTTTTTTTTGTCAAAACAAAAACTTCATTACAATGTGCACAAAAGATTAAAACGCGGAAAAGAAAATGAGCATGAGAGAAAACAACTATATGGATCGAAAATTACTTACATCTTCAAATTTTCAAATGCTTCTGCTGTTATTTTTTTCCGGTTCTCTCATTGTTCGAAGCCTTCACGAAAAAGTTCAGCCGAAAAAAGACGTAAAAATACACTTTTCGGCAAGCAATTTGCTGTGCATGCTCTGTGCAGGTTAGTGCAGGCAACTGTAGTCACGTAATGAAATCAGCAAGGTCGAGAATACTTTGCTCGTGCAGTGTTCTTACGCTGAAAAATGTCGTGAAGCTGTCCTCCGGGTCAGTGTAGTCACACGTACCCTCAAGGAGTAGGGGCACTAGCGTGGGTCTGGTCTTAGCGAGCTGCAGGGCACGCGTTAGCCGTCGTCGTGGTGAGTACACGATACAGCTCAAAGTCGCAACCCTTCATTGTCTGGGACAACACCAAACGCAGTACAGCCCGTTGCAAAGGCGCGGCGGGAAAGCAAGTGGGCTTATCCACAGCAAGGGCATAGAAGTACTACACAGGGTGCCATGAGCACGTATCCGTGGTAAAGGTGATCCACGGAGACACCGGGACCGAGGCCCGGTTGCTCGAGCGAGGGCAAAGGCGCTCGCGTTGGCTTTGGAGGCAGACGGGTCGGCGTAGCTAGGGCACGCACTAGGACACTGTACCGCCCTTTGGCCGTGCGTACGCAGTGGGGCAACTAAAGGTGAGCGTTCGCCTCGGGCGTGAGGCGCCGTCAGCGAAGTACGACGAGCCCCGAGCGACGAGAGTCGACGGACGGAAAAGATTGCGTGGTTCACCGTCAGCAGTCCCGGAGAGCATCTGCCCGCTCCCGACGCAGCGCGCGAAAACCTCTCGGGAGACTCCACGCACAGCGCCACAGTCAACATCCGCTACTGGGTGAGGGGGTTAAACGTCACTCCGCCCTCCCAGCGCGACAGACAGCGAAGGAGGGGAGACAAGTCGCGATATGAGAACGGCAGACAAGGCGGCAAAGCCCGCGCAAAGGCAGCGGGCTAGCCTCAATTTCCCCAACAGTTATAATCTTAAGAGGGCCCGAAGGGTAAATGAAACCTGCGTTGTCGAAATTCGATGTGAATTTAGAAGCATCATATTTTCTATCGCGTTGCGCTTTTCCACACTAAGCAGCAATGCACACTTATTGCATGTACTTTTTCTCAGGATATTCCTTCCGTGTACCCTGCCACATAACAAATAAGCATTCCATGGCTCCTTGCCAATAACGCAGATGCATGGCCTGAAGAACTTATATTTTGCAAGCAAAGCGCAGCGTTCCAGTGCATTTTCAGCCTCACCAAACATTTCTCCATCAATCAAGTTATCCAATACAGCAATTTCACTTTCTGTTTGTACCTCAGGAAGAGAAGCCAACACAGGCATAACTTCTTGGGCACAATTTCATGATTTAGGTGGCTTTAAAATGTTGTAAAATGCCAGTGAACCAACTCTAACTAAAAATTGGACTGCTGTTGGATGGTCATTGGTTTTCGCAGACAGTCTGACAATGCGAAACAGACTTGCAAGTCCATCCTGGCTCAAATTTGCTGTGAATGTGTACTTGAAACCGAAGTTTTGAGGCACGAGACCAAGTTTAATGTGCTTTCAATGGTAACTAGGAAACCCTCCGTGGTAGTTGCACTCATAAAACCACCAACTGTGACCTTATCGTGTTCTTCCCATTTCGTCAGGTATTCAAGAAACTCCTTCAGGAACATGTAGTGTGGTGATAGCATGGACAAACCTGCTTTTGGTATTCTTATTTTTCTTACCAGTTTCTTCACTCCCCTCACAAAAGCCTCTGTTAGCTCCACAAAATTGTATGTTCTTTCTGAATATGAGTGCTACAGGAAGATGCCTTTGATTACTTCATCACCAAATATCTGAAAGGCGGGAGCAACCCTCATTTTTTCGAAAAAGTTAGGATGAATGTAACTGCGTGTTGTCTTTGGCATCACTTTACGAGAAACCCTCTTGCCTTCAATTTTCAGGCTCGCTCAATGGACCCTACATGCACACATCCATCAGGAGTGATGAATCCTTTTGTCACAAGTGCGTTTCTAACAATCTTGATAATATAAGGGAAGTCTGACATAAAGTGCAAGTGACGAGTTACATCAACTGGATGTGGAGTTTTCCATCGGGTGCTTGTAGCTGCACCTGTGAGTTAATGAACAAGAACAAAAGAACGCGTTATACATTACCAGAAGAAATTTCTGATTTAGTTCTGGTGTTACATCTTGTGCCAAAGAGCCTCCACATTGATTTGTTTCAGCTGGCTTCATCACAGGTGACGTAGTCAACAAATAGGCGAGCTTTTTCAAAGAGGATGGTGGCTTCCACGATGATTTTCGCCATTGTAGCAGCTCTGACGTTGCTTCGCAATGCGAAGACTCCAAGAATTTGAGTCCATTTTCTTGAGTAAAGATCCCAGAAATTACGTAACTTTTCTAAAGTAACAATTCATGCGAAGAAAAAGAACAGTCATTATTTACCCTGAAAAGGCTGAAACAGGACTACCATGCCGATGATCAGACATCTGCTTTTACTAAAATTCAGAAGTGAATTCTTCCAGATCAATAAATCCCTCTAGCTACCCTGAAAGAGATGCACTAAATTAAGTCAATGAAGCACGCCACTATATTAATAATGTATAAGTGCCTAAAAGAAACCATTTGATTTTACACCCAGATGCATGGATAGTTTCATTTTGTGGAACACGATTCCTCCATGACAAGAAAAGCTATCCATGTGTTTTGTATTGAGTCTTGAGATATTTGAGTTAAACCCAAATCTAGTTCTGAAGCTCATTATGCGTTTTCGCAGGCATGGACGCCCTGGAAGAGTCAGTATATTTCGTCGCCATGTGTGTTCATATAGCCTTAGACTTCTCATTCGCATTAAGATGCATTCTATCAATCACTCATCAGCGTGCTGCATAGCCTTTGTGGACCTTAATTGCAGCTTCAAAGCAAGCTCTAACAGCAAGTTTTTGTTTAGACAGAAGGCCCCTGATTGTTTTTTCGAACTTAGTTGTTGACAGTTGTATGTATATTTTCATTTGTTCCACTTCTCTTTGCAGCTTTGCACACCGCACGAATCTCAGAAGCAAGCATTTTTCTGGTTGAAGCTGAGCTTGCTTTCTTTTTTCGGTGGGACATAGTGTTCTTAGTCAATGTTCTCAGATATATACATGCTATGAACATTGATTGCGAATCATCAGCACAGTTTGCAGCATAATATAGCCCATTGAAAGTAGCAAAAGATTTGCTCAGTGGCTTTAGTCTACTCCACAGACACAAGTTTTAATTTGCGACGTTTTTCAATAGTTCACGAACTTTCTCTACAGACTCTACCTGTTGGTCCTCGAACTTCTTTTCGCGGGTGTAAACAAATGCTCTCGCTGGACTGTCTTCAGCGCCACTATATTGCAGCACCACGCGTCGGCCCACATGAATAACGTCCAATGATTCATCGTTGCCTTCGTGGCACTCAGCAAATGTTATGCTACCTTTTGCATCACGAATCTGAACTTCTGTCTAAAGAGGTTCAACATGAAGCCCAGCACAATTATAAAAACATAGAGCTACCAGCTTGTCGTTCTCCTGGGTTCACATAGTCACATGCAACCCTCGCAGCGTCACGACAATGGTTCTTAGAATCACGAGGCTGCCTTTTTGCAGGTGATGGTGGAGGCTGAGGAGCCTGCTTTCATAAGTTGCGCTCTTTCCTTTTCTGAGGCAAAGGCTTAGAAAAGTACTTCGGAGTGTCCGGAAAACAGTAGGCACAACATTCTTGGCAAAGAGATGTATATTCCTCGAAATCTCTTCCACCTTGCCCTCAATGACTATCTTGAAGGTGCACTCGATGAACGAACGTTCAAAACACCTCTCGCAAAGAACACACGCGTCGTCCGGCATCTCGTCACTATGCCTAATGTTTCGTGCCCATTGCTGTAAATTTTCTGGCTGTTTCGGTGCCGGAAAAACAGAGAACTTCGTCTTGCACGAATGGTATCCGCTGTTGGAGCCCAGTACAAAACACGTGCTGTCGCGCTTTTCACGCTTTTGCATAGACAATTTGTTTGCTCGGAAATACTACGCACACAACACATAAAGCGTGTTCCTCACATCATATTGGAATGAAAACACTCGTGATGAGGTCCAAGTGGTCCAGCTCACACTGTCGCAGTTGTGGTCGAAGAAACACAACAGACGTACCGCAGCACCGACACAACGCGGTGAACAAGCAGGCAGAATCAGGCGAGAGAAACGAGCGGGTGACATTCCGAAAGCGCGCAGCGCTCCCTCCGTGGTCATTTAGGAAGCGTCAACCCCTCCCCATACGGCGTGTCGTGCGGATTGTAGACTAGCCCAGTATTCTGGAGACCGTATATAGTCTCTAGAATACTTGGCTCCATCTCGTTCTCATCTTGGCACCATCTCGTTCTCAGCGAACTGAGAACTAGACGGTGCATTCACGTTGTTTCCGCTTCCGTTTCTTCGTATCAAAGTTTTGAAAGCATGGACGTGTGCACCGTTCATTCTAATGACTATTGGATTGACGGCTTCTGAAATTTGTCATGTAGAGGCTCGTGCGTGATCACTCTGTCAACAAAATATAGGTTGAAAGACCTCCGTAACACTCGTATGAAACTTGTTTTATTAGTAGCGTAGCAAAAGGGGGGGTTTTAACCACCGAAATTTTTTGCCCCCGCCTTCCCGTCATTTAACGACCTTTTTTCTTCATCGCTTCACGCTGAAACAATTAAGAAACAAAGCGATAGTACTATCACATTGTCAATCCTGTGTGCTTTTACAGTGCACGAATAATGTCTGCTCATGAAAAAAACGTGTCGCGGTGTTCCTAAAAGCATTGGAACTCTGTCAGAGTGGGCTTTAATCTAGGGTACGAGTGTTTTCAGTTGGCTCATCGACGCGAATAATGCTGCAGTGGTGTTCATTCTTGTACCCACAGGAACAAATCTCCCCAGATTAGATCACAGTGATAATTTTCACAATGCAGAGATTCACTTAATGACAAAAGCCAGACCCTGTTCCAAGTTCTGATAGGCCACGTTCCAGCACATTAGAGTGTGACTCTTTGTACACATTCTGATATATACTCAAAGTAGAGAATAACATTTCTATTTTACCTACACACGTTCTGCCAACATCTAAACACACACAAATACACACAGGTACACACACACACAGGAGCACGCACTTGCACGTGCGACAGGATATTGAGTTTATGACGAAGGTGCAAGGGAAACGTGCAGGCCGACCGCTTAAGAAAATGTCACATATCGCACTTATATAAGTTATATGTAACCACATAAATACATATGTGTCTGCATAGGTGACATCTGTTTACCATATATGGATGTATATCTGGCGGAGTTGGTTCATATATGGGGTTATATACAGCCATATATGGCCTGGTTGGACCATGTAAGAAGTCAAATCCGGCCTTATAAGGCACGGCCACCCAATATATATCATATCTAGTGAATTCTTATATGTCAAAGTACGGTGAATGATATATATATATATATATATATATATATATATATATATATATATATATATATATATATCACAATTATTACAAACTTTTATGCGAATTGGCATATACAAAAATTGGTACACAAAGGTGACCTGGTTATTTTCTACAAGCAAAAGAGTAATAATTATATATTGTTCCAGCCATGCATAAAAACAAACAAAATTTTAGGTCAGCTTGTGTACATGATAGGTGCAACTATGCATGCCTTCGTGTAATTTAAATTCTACAAATTTTCTATGGACTTTAGGTTTGAAACAATAAGTTGCAATTATTACGACGTAAAAAACGTATGCGAGAGCAGGTGTGTTTTACAAGGAAGGAATCGTGTCAGGTCACAAAACGTATTGAAGCTCCCGAACCTCGCTACTATTGTAGAGAAATCCTACATAGTATTATGTAAAAACTAAATGCATGCAACTTATAATGTTCACATAATGCATTGTTTGGAGTGGCAGCAAGAAATAGTATTTCAATGCATTTTTTATCTATCACGTCAGTGGACAAACCTGCTGATTATTTGAAGGTTTAGACGGCTATATGTTCCCTTCATACAACAAGGTTTCAGTTAATCCTGTTAACCGCAATCTGCGATTGCTTTCAGTGGACATTCACCATATTTGCATGCGCAGTGCGATGTTTAACAGAATATATTAAAAAAACAACTTATGTGAATGCAACTCGCAGGCAATATTATGATTAAACCGAATATGGAAGTTGTACTAATTTATTGCAAAATACATCTTGCGTTTTCTTTGGCTTTGTTTAACGTTCTTGGTTGTGCAGATAATAAATTTATCAAAAATTTTATGATTGCTCTAGTAAACAATTATTTCGGTATAATGTTTGCAAGCGTCAAATAAATGCCACGTAATACACAAATACATTAGGAAAGGTGCAACTGACTCACACGTGATACACATTTAGAGGACCATGTACTGAAATTCTGAAGCTTTAGAGCAAAATTTAACGTAGGCTGCCGAATTCACAGAACTTCTATTTTGTGTGGGTGTGTCATTATTTGGTCGAGGTCACTAATGCGCACGTGCCATCGCCAGGATTAGCTCAAACTTTACCTTGCGAATACAATTAGTATGACACATTTTGGCGAATAAGGGTGGCGTGATGCCTAAGCCAAACTCTACATTATGTAAACAGCCCCTTGCTGTGCAGGCGCATAGCAATTAAAACTGCTTGAAACATATCCTTTCAACACTAACATTGTGGGGCATTTACTTATAAAATATGTATGCCGGTACATACCCACCAAAATGCGCTATTACACACTCGCGTGTAGAGATTCATGGGCACCCGGACACTAGCATTTCCTTCAATGTGGCCAGATATTTTCGGCCATGTGAGAATGATATGAGTGTAATACTATTATTATTATTCATAATATTATTACATTACTATAATACTGTTGTTGTTAATGTTGTTATATCTCGCAAAACGTCCAACATTTCAATTCCATATGCCGTAAATACTGTGTCGTTATGTATGGTTTATCAGACCAGTGATCTTGGGGTTCTTTTGATAGCATGCTACATTTTTTCTACTTGCAATAAATGTGCTGCCATGCGAGGCCTTTGATTTCTCCCTGTTTGCAGAATATCTCTCACGAATCCAGTTCTCCTACAGCTTTCTACAAATTGTACACCGCGATATCTCGTGCTCAACTTGAGTACATATGCATATCTCGTTTGGAATGACGTTGCTAAGTCCAGCAGTAACTCCACTGAGTGAGTTGAAAAAAATCACCAGCATTTACCCCCATCGTTTCACTGGAATCTTTTCAACGCTGCTAGAATATTGTCTTCGCCATCACTTAACGGCCGACAAAATCGCGCTGAGCTGTTATTTCTTTACGAGGTTGTTCTGGGTGAGATATTCTGCCCTTCTCGGTTGTAATAACTTTGAAGTTCCACGTAAGTTATCCAAAGAGAATCGACCGTTCCATGTACCTGCCAGCTTCTTCCAACACTCTATCCTTTACTGAATACCGAGTCTCTCTAACGTCAACTTTCTTGATTCATTAGGTTTTCCTTAGTCTACAGTCATTGTTTTTTTTTCAGTGAGGGCTACCCTGTCTGAACGCAGATTTGCACATGCACAGATTCTTCCCTTTTCCGTCTTTCAGGAAGCCTTCCGCAGAGTTTTGTATATTCCACAATATTTTTCAGTCCCATTCCATGAATATCTACTCTGTTATCTGTTGTTTCCATTTTGCGTTGAGTTCTTTTCGACTGCTAGTTTTGACTCTTTTCGTTCATTTGCTTTTCTGTGGACAGTCTGTAATGTTATGTTTCTTATTTTTGTTTTACTTTTGCTCGCGCCAGCACGAAAGACCCTATTGTTGTTCCTGGGTACGTTAAAAATGATTGATTAATGAATGGTTCAGTGATTATTATTATTAATATTATTATTCTAATATTATTATTAATATTATTGTTATTATTTCGAATGCTTGAGATATAGGTTGAAAATCTGTCTGGAACGCGTCTTGGTAGCCAGCGTACACGAAGCAGTGATTTCAGCCTGACCGTAAGCCTGTCTCAAAAGTCATGCACCTGCAGCTTTCTGGAGCCGCAGGGGGAAGTTAAGGTCCATTGTCCCCAAAAAACTCGTCTGACTGCACTGCAGCTGTTGGCAAGTTTGAAAGGGGTGCGCACAATAAAGAATGCAAAAAGGGCGCCAGTCGAAGGAAAGGAACATTCGGAGAACGTTGTTCAAAGAAGTGCGCGTAGGTGCTGTCCCACCCAGCCATAGTCTACAGCAGTCTGTCCACACAGCAGGAAAGAAAGTGCCGCGGCCCATTTCAAGTAACGACGAAGAAAATAGTTTGCTCAAACATTCAGTCGTTTGGTAATAATATTGCGTCAATAATTGCTAACAAATGAAACGTCGTTCGCCAATAAGCTCAGGAAAATTTTGTTCGAGTGAAAAGCGCGTAAATCATTAATCTCAAGGGGATCGATAAAAACAAATACATCAGACCACCAACATTTATCTCATCACGACAGGACCATCCTTCGAAAGTGTGTGAATATATGTGCCGAACATCAACGAGTGCAAATACTATTTTTTTCCTAAAACTATTCACGAATGAAACAGTCTTCTAAAAAACATTGTGACCGCCCCTTCCACAGCGTCTCCTTCCCTTTTAAAGGAGTATATGGCCACACAATGATATTTTATGCTGTGATTCAGGTATTTTTTATTTGTTTTTATTTTTTGAGTGCCGTGCGATTCAACTTGTCTCCACTGATTTAAATGTACTTTGAATTTGTAAACCCCTACAACATTGCCTCCAGAGGGCGCTGTAGGTATAAGTATAAATAAATAAATAAAAAAGTAATGTATGTTTCATTATCAAGCGTGCACTTTATCCATCCGCGCCATTGTAGCTTTTTCCCTCGCCGGAGTCATTGGTGCGGTGCTGATCGAGTTTGTCACTTTTCATTCCTCTTGCTCTTATTTCGTGTTCAACTACTACTCTAATTTACACAAGATAACCACGCAGCTCTCAGGAATCTTCTTCGCTGTACGTGGAAAAAGTGTGGGTAGACGGCGAAGTGTTTTTGTGTGCCTTACGCATCCGCCAGAACAGACCAGTTACTCATCTGTGTTTGGACTTCGATTTTCATAACCAGTGTACACATTTCCACAAAAGTGCTTTTAGGGGCGAAGCTCCTTATGGCGTGGCTTGGGCGTCCCTCGTATGTAACCACCAGTGGCACATACCCGAAATAGGTATAACACTTGACCTCCAAGGTGGTGCCAGTGAGAGATTTCTTTTGTGCGTTGTTTAACAATAAAAAATAGTGATCAATGTACATGCCAATGGCTGCTTATGGGGAATGAGAGACATGAGCATTCGGCTTTTAGCCAACGCGCACGCGGCGATCCCCACTAGCAGCCATTGGCATGTACATTAAGCACTATCGGACAAGAAAGGGATGCTACATTATACTCGCTAGGTGTAACCTCCTTAGCTTTAGAAAGGTTTAGCGAGCGTTGAGCCGCAGTGCCATGAGTACAATGAACTTGTATATACCATGAATGAACTCAAGGTGGTTAAAAATGAGAAGTAGATACGAAGCGCAAGCCGTAAGAAAGTAAAAGCCGAATTCTCCTGTCTCTCATTTCTAATTACAGCCATTGGCATGTAAATTGAGCCCTATCTGACAGGGAAAGATTGCTACGTTATACTCGCTGGGCGTAACCTCCTTGGTTTTCGAAAGGTTTAGCGAGCGTTTGGTCGCAGTGTCATGAATACAGTGAACTAGAATATACAATGAACTCGAGGTGGTTAAAGGTGGGAAGTGGACCCAAAGCGCAGGCCGTAAGAAAGAGTGCGTGTGCCACCTCTCGTTTAGTCTTTGGAATGTCCGCTGGATGGCGGTGCTTCTATATGGGGAATATATGATAAAAAGATGCGAGATGGTGGGACTTGGAGTGTTGAATAGATGAACGAACGGACACACAAACAGATGCATGGATGGATGCATGAACGGACGCAGGGGGGATGCGTTAAAGAACGCAGGGACGGGCGCACAAACAGACGCATGGACGGTCACACAGACGGACGCATGGACGGACGAATGTTTCGCCCCACTCTCCATCATTCACTCCGTGGATATGCTGCCATTTTTTTATAACGCTTCCGCTTTCGGGTTTGCTTACGCCTAGCTCTTTAGACATGGCCGCCGCTTGATGCATGTTGACAACATTGAGGCTGTAGTGCTCCAGATGCGGGAGTCTTGCTTTGATGATGCATACGACGCCTATTTGAAGGTTTTCGAGGCCACCCATGTTGATATTGTCGCGGGTTATAAATTACAGTGGGTCTATTTAAAAACACGGACAGTGGGACTTGTAGAGACGCTCTCAGAGAAGGCCGCTAAGATTATCGTCTTCTTCACTCTGCTGCGCTGCGCCTCTCGAGCGAATCCGCATTCATCGTTGTCGTCGCTATCTCGCCGCTAAATTCAGCTATGCACGCGGCATCACCCTCCCGCCAGAGTGAGCGTCGTCCCGACGCTCAACAGGTAGAGATGCGGCCATCTAGTGTTTACATCACTGAGAGTGGTAAAGCTTCATGCGGACCACGTGCACTGTCTCAGGCAGATGCTGGCGACGTTTCGAACAGGAGGAGGCGTCGGGCACGACTTCGTACTTCACGTCGCTAAGACGGCGCAGAACCTTGTAGGGTCCGAAGTATCGGCGTAGAAGTTTCTCTGAGAGGCCTCGTCGTCGTACAGGAAACCAAACCCAGACTCTATCTCCTGGATGATAAATGACAAATCAATGGCGAAGGTTGTACCGTTGGGCGTCAAGTTGCTGCTGATTCATTATTCTGACGCGGGCAAGCTGCCTTGCTTCTTCGGCGCGCTCAGTGAAGTCTGCGGCGTCTGTCTCTGAATCATTGCAATCGTAAGGCAGCATGGCGTCAAGCATTGTCGTAACTTCTCTGCCATGAATTAGTGCGAACGGCGTCATTTTTGTTGTTTCCTGGCGCGCCGTATTATACGCGAATGTGAAATACGGCAATATTCGGTCCCAATTCTTGTGTTCTACGTCGACGTACATGCAAAGCATGTCAGCGATTGTCTTGTTAAGCCTTTCTGTAAGCCCATTCGTTTGTGGATGGTAAGCTGTCGTCTTCCTATGCGCTTTGCCACTGAGCGAAAGCACAGTGCGCAAAAGCTCGGCTGTAAACGCGGTACCTTTGTCTGTTATGACGACAGCTGGAGCACCATGTCTCAGAACAAGTTCTCAATAAAGAACTGGGCCGCTTCAGCTGCAGTGCCACTCGCGATTGCCTTGGTCTCCGCGTATCGGGTGAGGTAGTCCGTCGCCACTATAACCCATTTGTTGCCCTGTCTGATGTTGGGAATGGGCCCAGCAGATCCATTCCAATTTGAGAAAACGGGGTTTCTGGCACGGGCACAGGATGTAATAGTCCAGCGGGTTTGACAGGTGGTACCTTGCGCCGCTGACAGTCAATGCATGTTCGGACGTAATGTTTAACCTCTGCTGCGATTCTTGGCCAGTAATATTTTTCTTTGATGCGTGTCAGTGTTCTTGTGAAACCGAGGTGGCCCGCAGTGGCTTCGTCATGGCAGGCTTGTAAAATTTCGCTGCGGAGAGCTCCGGGAACTACCAGCAGATAGCTTCTACTTGTCGATGAAAAGTTCTTTTTGTACAGAATTCCGTCGCGTAAACAGAATGACGATAAGTTCTTCGAAAACACTCTTGGTGCATTGGCGGCTCGTCCGTTCAAGAATTCTATAAGCGAGTTGAGCTCCCGATCATCTTGTTGTTGCCGAGAAATGATAGCTGCATCAACAACTCCTAAAAAACCTGGGAAATCATCATCCTCTATAACTGGTGATTCAATCGGTGACCTTGACAAACAGTCGGCGTCTAAGTGTTGCCTTCCGGACTTGTAAACTATCGTCATGTCGTACTCTTGGAGACGTAAGCTCCATCGTGCTAAACGTCCAGATGGGTCTTTCATGTTTGTCAACCAACAAAGAGAGTGATGGTCGCTTACGACTTGGAAAGCGCGGCCATATAGGTACGGGCGGAACTTTGCAACTGCCCAAACGACGGCCAGACACTCCTTCTCCGTTGTTGAGTAGTTGGACTCGGCGCGTGTCAACGTTCTGCTAGCGTAGGCAACCACTCTCTCCACACCATCTTGGCATTGGACAAGAACAGCACCTAGGCCCACATTGCTGGCGTCTGTATGGATGGCTGTTGGTGCATTCTCGTCGAAGTGAGCGAGGACAGGTGGAGTTTGTAGACGCTGTCGCAGCTCGTTGAATGAAGCTTCTTGCTCTTCACCCCATACAAATGCGATGTCTTCCCTTGTAAGGCGGGTGAGTGGAGAGGCGATGTGTGCAAAGCCTGCTATAAATCGCCGGTAGTAGGCGCAGGGACCCAGAAAACGCCTGACCGCTTTCTTATCAAAAGGCCTTGCGAACTTTGCGACGGCTGCTGTTTTATCTGGGTCACGCTTCACACCTTCGCGACTGATCACGTGTCCCAGCAACTGGAGTTCTTCGAAGCCGAAGTGGCATTTTTCCGGTTTGAGTGTGAGTCCAGCGGACCGTATGGCTTGAAGGACTGACAGTAGCCGCTTTAGATGCTCTTCAAACGTGGCCGAAAAAACGATCACGTCGTCGAGGTACACAAGGCATGTTTTCCATTTGAGGCCGGACAGAATTGTATCCATAAGTCTCTGAAACGTGGCTGGGGCTGAGCATAGACCGAAAAGGAGGACTTTGAATTCATAAAGCCCGTCTGGCGTCACGAAGGCGGTCTTTTCTCGGTCGCGCTCATCTACTTCTATTTGCCAGTATCCACTTTTAAGGTTCATTGACGAGAAGTAGCGCGCATGCCGTAGCCTGTCCAAAGAGTCATCGATCCGTGGTAATGGATAAACGTCTTTTTTTGTAACATGGTTCAGCTTACGATAATCGATGCAGAAACGCAAGCTGCAGTCTTTCTTTTTCACGAGTACCACTGGCGATGCCCAAGGACTGTTTGATGGTTGGATAACGTCATCCTCTAGCATCTTCTTGACTTGCTGCTGGATCACCTCACGTTCTTTCTGAGCGACGCGATATGGGTTCTGTCGGATCGGTCTTGCTGTGTCTTCCGTAATTATGCTATGTTTAGTCAGAGGCGTTCGACCCACTCGTTATGTCGATGAGAAGATGTCCTTGAACTGGTCGAGCAGCTCCATAAGACGGCATCTTTCAGTCGGTGTTAGACTCGGACCGATATCAACTGGTGGTGTTTGTGGAGGTGATTGAGCTGTGGCTTCCCCTTGCATTAGAAGACAGTCGTGAGAATAGTCGAGCTCTTCGAGGTACGCCACAGCCGTGCCTTTACCGATGTGCCGGCGCTCATTCGTGAAGTTGGTCAGAAGCACGTCGGCGCGCCCATCCACTGAGCTGACGATACCGCGAGCGATGGCGATGCCTTGGTGAAAAAGAAGGTCAGTGATGCGTTCGGCTATGGCGTCTTCATTACAGTGCACGGCGCAACACACGGAAACAAGACTACAAGACAGTGGTGGCACGCAGACGTCGTCGTCGACCACACGTAACACCCTGGGTTCTTGGTCTGGATCAGTGGTCACAGACTTGTCAGCGGCGAATGTGATCACACCGTCGCGTATGTTGACCACAGCACCGTACTCTCTTAAGAAGTCCATTCCCAGAATCATGGGTTTGCAGCACTCCGGTAGGATCAGAAATGTGGCTACAAAAGCCACATTCTCAATAGTGAGTCTTGCTGTACATTTTCCCGTGGGAGCCATTATCTGGCCTCCAGCCCTTCGGATATAAGGGCCCGTCCATTCCATCCTGACTTTCTTGAGTTCGTCTGCCAATCGTTCACTCATTATGGAGAAGTCTGCACCCGTATCGACTAAGGCCGTCACTTCAACGCCGTCAATCGTCACAGCGAGGTCGGCAGTCACAGTTTTCCCGGCGAAGTCTTCATCGTCGTCTCTCACGTGTTTCGGCAGCAGTGGGGGTTTTTCGGCAATTCGACGGCTTGCAACCTTCCCCCCAGAGGTCGCTGCTTTCAGTTTCCCCGCCGTGGGCTGGGAGACCGACCTCTGACGGCGTAAGCAAAACTACGGCGGCTTGGTGAAGCAAAGCGAGCCGGTGATGGTGAGCGCGTCCGGAAGGTAGAAGAGCCTTCCCGCCTGCCAGCCTGGTCGTCGTCGATGGGAGCACGGCTTTCGTCGAACTGTCGGCGTGGCTGTAGGTGCACTACCGCGGTATTCAGCTCGGCGATGTGGGCAAAAACGGTAAATGTGCCCTGGCTCTCCACAGTTATAGCAGAGTGGTCGACGATCCGCAGTGCGCCATATGTCGGTCTTCCGCATATAGGGTCGCCTGACAGAATCCTGCTGAGCCCAGGCTGCCACAGGATACGGTTCGGGGTACTGCGGCGCTGGCATGGGCGTGGGTCGACGAACAGCGTCTGCATAGCTGTATCCGTTCGGCTGGTACGATACTTCTGGAGCCAATGGACGACGCACAGCGTCTGCATAGGTACACGAGTTTGGACGGTGTGGTGGAGCGGAATATTGCTGAGGAGAGGCAAACGCTTGTCGAAGTTCATGGCGAACAATTTCAGCGACGGAGGCTACCGTGGACTCCTGCTGCGGGGGCGCCTGAGACTGCAATGTGTATTTTGCAATCTCTTTCGCGATCTCCTCACGCACGATCTGTCTAATCAGGTGGCGTAGTGAAAACTCGTCGTTTTCGGTAAGTGCGGTGGCGCCTGCAGCTGCGCCGGTGGCCGGGCGATCAGACTGTCGGTACCGTTGCTGTAGCGCACGCTCTATTGCGGTGGCCTCCCTGGTGAACTCGTCCACTGTTGTCGGCGGATTGCGCACAAGACCAACAAATAGCTGCTCTTTAACGCCCCTCATGAGATGGCTTAGCTTTCGAGCCTCGGGCATGTTGGGGTCCGCGCGGTGGCACAAGCGCACCATATCCTCAGCAAACATGGCGACGCTTTCATGCAGCTGTTGGGTGCGTGCTTCAAGAAGGCGTTGTGCGTTTTCGCGTCGGTCCGCGTTACCGAAGGTGTCAAGAAACTGACGACAAAACTCCTCCTATGTCGTCAAGGTTGCCTCCCGGTTTATAAACCACGTCTTCGCGCCGTCTTCAAGGGCGAAGTATACGTGGAAGAGCTTTCCATCGAGACTCCAGTAGTTCGATTTAGCTACCCGTTCGAACTGCTCAAGCCAGTCTTGCGCATCTTCGTTCGGCCGGCCATGAAATGGTTCAGGAATGCGCATATTCTGGACCGTCACCTGTGCAGGACTCCTTGCCATTTCTTGAGTAGGGGTGGTTGTCGGAAGTGTTGCTCCCTTTAAAAGGCCAAATTCTGGTTCAAGACCTTGAAGGCGACGACTTGAGCGGTGCACAGGCGTCTCCACGCGTGGCTTTCTCGAAGGGCTGGACTCGTTGTAGAGTGTCCGCCTCGGCTGCGGGAGGTCGTGGGTTCGAATCCCACTGCCGCTGGATACCCACCGGTCTCTGGAAAATGGGCACAAGAACTCCCCCGGCCTGACACTCGGCTGTGTTCAGGGGTGAGCCGCTTGGGAAGGGAAGCCTACGCCATTCAATTCCCGTCAAAACATGTGGGCACAAAATGAACCCTGAAGAGGTGTAGGAAATCCAGGTAAAAATGAGGTCAAGGATTCTGGTACGTCATGAGAACGATGTTTCCTGCTGTGCATCGCACGCGGCAATATGAAGATGCCGCGTCTCACAGGTATAGGCAGCTTCATCGAAGTACCGTGCCAGTAGCTACTGTTGAAGAGCACTTCAAGCTTTCTATATTTGTGGCTTTTTTGGTCTATCTAATAGGTTTGCTCAATGAGTGCTTTTAAAGGCATCGGCCCACCTTGAACATGCTTTCTTTCATTCTACCACACAATAGTTCCGAACCTGCCACTCTTCCCACTGCCAAAAAGGTGCTGATGTCTACTTGAACATTATCTCAACTTCGACATTGCAAGGGGAGTTAGTCGTATATACACTGAAATGGAAGCGATAGAAGGGAGAAACGCTGAGCAAGTCTGTCATGCAAGTGGTTGCCACTTGCCCAGAAGTATTCTTCCCAAACGGGCAGCGTCTGCTAACGATTCTGGCACCTCTGCCCGTAAGTACAGCTGAAGTAAAACGCTCTTTTTGATTACTGAGACGCCTAAAAATGTGACTAAGAGCTACAACAGCAAATGAAAGATTTTTTCGCATCACTCTTTTAAACATACTACGTATTTAACTACGCCTGGAAGACATTCCCTTTTTTCTTTACTGGAAACGTAGACAGCCTCAGCTGAATGTGTAGTATCAACCACAGGCTCCTACTGAAAAACAGGGAAGAAATTTAGGTTATTCATGCATTGAGATTTTTTGAATAGCCGTAGAAACACAGTTGTTAATGAGCGGTTTATGGGGTTTAGTATCTCAAAACCACAATATAATTTGACAGACGACGTAGCGCGGCACTCCGGTGATTCCCCCACTCTGCGTCTTTAACATGCCGCTAAATCAAAGTGCGCGGGCCCCGATCATTTTCGCCTACATCAAAAATATGACAGCGATTTGATCCCGTGGCCTGCGAGTGAGCAATGGAACACTATAGCTGCTGGACCACTGTAGCGGGTAGTAAAAAAGGCGGTTTTGGTAACACCGCTATGCACTACTTTTCGTCCAGATGTCAGAGTGCAAGTTGAATTGATTGAGATGCATTGCTGAAAATCACTTTCACACCGTGGCACCGTGATTTCGTTTTCTCCCGTTGCCTACTCCTTTCTTTTCTTGGCACCTTTCCCATGAAGCCATCCTTAGTGCTTTGGAAACAGTAGGTCTTGGTGGCAAGATATATATGTGGGTGTACAGCTACTTACAGCTGAGATCATTTTACGTGATGACAGCGAATGGCCCAACACCTGATTATTACAGCAGCCGAGGAGTTCCTCAGGGAGGAGCGCTAAGCCCTACCCTTTTCAACCTAACTCTCATTGGTCTAGTCGAGCTGCTACCTAGCACTGTAAAACTTTCTGTCTATGCTGATGACATCTGCATTTGGACATCAGGTGTGACAAGGCCTCAGCTTCGCGCCCGCCTTCAGAAGGCTGTTGACCCGCAGGGCGCGGGTTCGAATCCCGGCTGCGGCGGCTGCATTTCCGATGGAGGCGGAAATGTTGTAGGCCCGTGTGCTCAGATTTGGGTGCACGTTAAAGAACCCCAGGTGGTCTAAATTTCCGGAGCCCTCCACTATGGCGTCTCTCATAATCATATAGTGGTTTTGGGACGTTAAACCCCACATATCAATCAATCAGAAGGCTGTTACAACGACGTCAAGCTACCTTCGTAAACAAGACCTCGAGGTGTCCTGCGGAAAATGTGCAGTGGTCGCGTTCATGCGGAAACCAATGTCTGCTTACAGTATATCGTATAATGAAGAATACATATCGTTCAGCAGAAGCCACCGGTTCTTGGGAGTCATAATAGATAGAAACCTGTCGTGGACTCCACACGTGAACTATGTGAAGAGGCGGCTGATCGCAACATGCCACATGTTCAAATTCCTAGCAGGAAAGAATTGGGGAGTGCCCATACCATCCATGCTACAACTGTACAGAGTGCTGTTTATCGGATTCTTACGGTACAGCTTACCTGCAATACTTAACACCGGCAAGACCAACCTGCGCGCAATTCAGAGCATTCAAGCCCAAGCACTAAAGATATGCCTTGGATTACCCCGCAGTGCTTCGACGGCTGAAACCATTGCCATCGCGCAAGGTCACTCAATAAATACGCATATTATTACCGAGACAATGCGCATGCACCTCAGGCATTATTCCAGGACCCCTTCTGACCACCTGGCGATCCTAGTTGTTCAAAGGCCCCGCACGACATATGACACTATTGTCTACAAGCATCGTTCATCGTTTGCTGAGACATACGCACCTGCATCAAAGCCACTGCTTCCTCCTTGGAGCTTGAGCCGGCCGCGAGTTCACCTAATGATTCAAGGAATTAGGAGAAAATCGGACTTACCTACACATGCCCTGAAACAACTGAGTCTTTTTCTACTGGAACAAAACTACAGTAACCATGTGCACATTTACAAGGATGGCTCTACTACGCCGTCTAGTTCAGGTGGAGCAGTGGTTATACCATCACAAGGGGTAACTCGGTGTTTTAAGACTTCACATGTGACAACTTCAACGACGGCAGAACTCGAGGCTCTGCGCTATGCACTGGAACACATCAATTCAGAAGCAAGACCAGGTAAATGGGCTGTGTTTTCTGACTCAAAACCAGCGTTACAGTGCCTGATATCAGTTCTCCGACGCGGATGCCACGACCAGTTGACCTACCAAACCGTGAAACTTCACCACCATTTAATACAAAAAGGCCATGACATCGTCTTTCAGTGGTTACCTGGGCATTGTGGTATAGGCGGCAATGATTCTGCAGATCATGCTGCTCGCACGTCACATAAAGAAGCAAACGGCGTTCCGATTCCGCTTTCAAGAGCGGATGCGGTGAGGCAGATTCGTCAACTGGCCCGCAGTCTCACACTGACTGAGTGGAACACACCAAGCATACGACGTACAAGACTGCACGAGCTCGACCCTTCACTACAACTCCGGCCTCCACCCGGCCTACATCGACGTGCAGCTTCGCTTCTCTATCGCCTTTGGCTGGGAGTTGCTTTCACGAAAGCTTATACCACGTTAATCGGAATTACTGACAGTGCGGTGTGCGATGTTTGCGGCACCGACGAAAATATCGAACACCTGCTGTGCCATTGTCCTCGATTTGCCTCAGATAGACAAATACTTGCCAACGCAATGCGGCGACTGGATGATCGGCCTCTTTCTGTGCAGGTGCTATTACAGCAACGTCCACATGCCTCGACCGCCCACAAGGCAGTGAAAGCCCTGCTGTGTTTCCTGAGAAAGACAGGCTTGTGTGAACGCCTCTGACATGCGGTAGAGTTCTACACGCTGCAGTGAAATTACTGTCAGTCTCTTCCCCACCCTTTTTTTTCTTTTCCCTCTTTTCTCTCTTTTTCGTCTTTCTTGTCCCCTTCCCTAATCCCCCAGTGTAGGGTAGCCAACCGGATGTCTTTCTGGTTAACCTCCCTGCCTTCTCTCTTTTTGTTGCTTCCTTCCTTCCTTCCTTTCACTTGCAGACGTTGTTCGCGGGTATGAAAGGTTTGAACATCACTGCAACAACCCAAGTTTGCATGTAACAATTCTCGAAATCTTCGAGTAACATATCTGTCATTATTATGACATGTAAAGCGCAGGATAATTTTCGTGTCAATTAAAAAAACTCAACAGTATTTTTATTTGTTATGTGTCTATTTGCTGCATGAAACATTGCTTCCTCAGAGTTTATTTCATTTCTAGTAAAAATAATGGTTACTGTGAAAATTCTTCTTTATTTTACAAGATAACATGTCCACCCATGTTTCTTCAACCTTTGCATTTTTTTTCTTGCGCGTACTCTCGATAGATGCAGGAATCGCTCGGTGTGCCCTTCTAATTATGTCAATGCAAAGACAGAAACAGATGAAGTGAATGAAAATATATATATATATATATATATATATATATATATATATATATATATATATATATATATATATATATATATATATATATATATATATATACAGAAGAATAACTTCGATTGCCGCAAGGTTATAAATATAAATGTAGATGCGCTTTCACATAACAACTGTTTATTGTGCCGACGTTTCGACAGGAACCCTGTCTTTTTCAAGGCATAATACTATTTACACATGTTCCGTGCCTTTTTATATCCTGTCGAGACAGGTGGGGAGGGGTCAATTGAGAGAGAGAGAGAAAAAAAAAGAAAAAAAGAAGAAACAGCGAAACCGGAGGACAAACATTAAATAAAATATAGAAAATCTAGGAGAAAAAGCAAGACCGACTCGGCGTAATTAGAAAGGGGCAGCATTTCAACAGAGTAGGGCAGTGGTAGATGAGGAATGTCATCATTGTCAACAATACCTCCCCCGCACCCACACTTCCCCAAGTGGGCAGGGAGCCACCGTTTTTGTATTTCACCTTTCGGTGTAGTCCGCTGGCGGCTCGTTTCTCTTTGAAGTGTATGACAAGTTAATGGGGAGGGCTTAAGCGCTTTAAGTGCATGCTGGTGGCGTCGGGAGGAGCGAAAAAGCCGGTGAATGAGGCACCGCCATCGATATTCATTATATGCATTGGCTCCTTGTCAGTGAAGGAACAGAATGTGCGTTTAAAAAAAAAACAGGGAGGGGGGGGGAGATTGTACGACATCAGAGACAGTCACCACACAGTTGCCACTCACTGGGAAGACATGCGCGCATGCACGAAAAAGCTGGCGGCTAGTTCCTCTTTGAAGTGTATGACAAGATAATGGGGAGGGCTTAAGCGCTTTAAGTGCGTGCTGGTGGCGTCGGGAGGAGCGAAAAAGCCGGTGAATGAGGCACCGCCATCGATATTCATTATATGCATTGGCTCCTTGTCAGTGAAGGAACAGAATGTTCGTTAAAAATTAAAGAAAGAAAAAAAACAGAATAAAAAACAGGGGGGGGGGGAGATTGTAGGACATCCGAGACAGTCACCACACAGTTGCGGCTCACTGGGAAGACATGCGCGCATGCACGAAAAAGGTAACGAAACCACCTAGCTGTCAGCTCCTTGTCAGTGAAGGAACAGAATGTGCTTTGCAACTTAAAGAAGAGAAAGAAAAAAAAGGGGGGGTGACCGTACGACATCCGGGAACACTTATCTGTGCGTTCCGGTTGTGCTTGATGAGGCAAATCATGTCTATGTTGTCAGATGCATAGGCCAAAAGCTTTGTTAGCGGGTAATATTATTGTCGTAATAAAACCGGACTGATTAGAGAGAAGCGTTTGCGTCTTTTAGCAGTCGTAACGCAGACAGATTGCCTGGGTGTTCATTTATTCCGTATTTTATCGTGTTAAATTTGTAGATAAAAAAAGATTCCCGTTGTTCCCGTTCTCTGATTGTTCGGAAGTTGTTTTCTAGTAATGTAACCCTGATGTCATCAAAGCTGTGGTCTTTTAATGTGCAGTGTTTTGAAAGTGGAAGGCCTGGCAGAGATCGTACATGTGCCCGATGGTTGTTGAATCTAATTTTAAACGGAGTGTCTGTCTGGCCCACGTATTGCTTGTTACATACCCCACATTCCAGGAGGTATATGACGTTGTCTGAGTCACAGTCTAGTGCACCTCTTATCCTGTGCTTAAAATCCGAGTGGGTGCTTTTCGCCACTGTCGTTGTCTGCATGTGTTTGCATACCCTGCATCTGCTTTTTCCGCAAGAGTGACACCCAATTTGAGGTTTCACACCTATCTTTGAATTTATTAAATGATCCTTTATAATTTTCGGCCTTCTGTATACAACACAAGGAGGAGAAGTGAAAATTTTGGATAGTCGCACGCTCTGTTCCAGTATGTTAAAGTGTTTTCTTAGGACCTTGTTTATGTTCGGTGGGTTGCTCGTGAAAGTTAATAGCAAGTTTTTGTTGCGGTGTTGGTCGGCGTTTCTCTGGTGGTTGAGAAGAATCTGGCGGTCCAGATTTTCAGCTTTTTTGATAGCGTCATCGATGATAGCTTGCGGGTATTCTTGATTACCCGCAAGCTATCATCGATGACGCTATCAAAAAAGCTGAAAATCTGGACCGCCAGATTCTTCTCAACCACCAGAAAAACGCCGACCAACACCGCAACAAAAACTTGCTATTAACTTTCACGAGCAACCCACCGAACATAAACAAGGTTCTAAGAAAACACTTTAACATACTGGAACAGAGCGTGCGACTATCCAAAATTTTCACTTCTCCTCCTTGTGTTGTATACAGAAGGCCGAAAAATATAAAAAATATAAAGGATCATTTAATAAATTCAAAGATAGGTGTGAAACCTCAAATTGGGTGTCACCCTTGCGGAAAAAGCAGATGCAGGGTATGCAAACACATGCAGACAACGACAGTGGCGAAAAGCACCCACTCAGATTTTAAGCACAGGATAAGAAGTGCACTAGACTGTGACTCAGACAACGTCATATACCTCCTGGAATGTGGGGTATGTAACAAGCAATACGTGGGCCAGACAGACACTCCGTTTAGAATTAGATTCAACAACCATCGGGCACATGTACGATCTCTGCCAGGCCTTCCACTTTCAAAACACTGCACATTAAAAGACCACAGCTTTGATGACATCAGGGTTACATTACTAGAAAACAACTTCCGAACAATCAGAGAACGGGAACAACGGGAATCTTTTTTTATCTACAAATTTAACACGATAAAATACGGAATAAATGAACACCCAGGCAATCTGTCTGCGTTACGACTGCTAAAAGACGCAAACGCTTCTCTCTAATCAGTCCGGTTTTATTACGACAATAATATTACCCGCTAACAAAGCTTTTGGCCTATGCATCTGACAACATAGACATAATTTGCCTCATCAAGCACAACCGGAACGCACAGATAAGTGTTCCCGGATGTCGTACGGTCACCCCCCCCCCCTTTTTTTCTTTCTCTTCTTTAAGTTGCAAAGCACATTCTGTTCCTTCACTGACAAGGAGCTGACAGCTAGGTGGTTTCGTTACCTTTTTCGTGCATGCGCGCATGTCTTCCCAGTGAGCCGCAACTGTGTGGTGACTGTCTCGGATGTCCTACAATCTCCCCCCTCCCCCCCTGTTTTTTATTCTGTTTTTTTTTCTTTAATTTTTAACGAACATTCTGTTCCTTCACTGACAAGGAGCCAATGCATATAATGAATATCGATGGGGGTGCCTCATTCACCGGCTTTTTCGCTCCTCCCGACGCCACCAGCACGCACTTAAAGCGCTTAAGCCCTCCCCATTATCTTGTCATACACTTCAAAGAGGAACTAGCCGCCAGCTTTTTCGTGCATGCGCGCATGTCTTCCCAGTGAGCCGCAACTGTGTGGTGACTGTCTCGGATGTCCTACAATCTCCCCCCTCCCCCCCTGTTTTTTATTCTGTTTTTTTTCTTTCTTTAATTTTTAACGAACATTCTGTTCCTTCACTGACAAGGAGCCAATGCATATAATGAATATCGATGGGGGTGCCTCATTCACCGGCTTTTTCGCTCCTCCCGACGCCACCAGCACGCACTTAAAGCGCTTAAGCCCTCCCCATTATCTTGTCATACACTTCAAAGAGGAACTAGCCGCCAGCTTTTTCGTGCATGCGCGCATGTCTTCCCAGTGAGTCGCAACTGTGTGGTGACTGTCTCTGATGTCGTACAATCTCCCCCCCCCCTCCCTGTTTTTTTTTAAACGCACATTCTGTTCCTTCACTGACAAAGAGCCAATGCATATAATGAATATCGATGGCGGTGCCTCATTCACCGGCTTTTTCGCTCCTCCCGACGCCACCAGCATGCACTTAAAGCGCTTAAGCCCTCCCCATTAACTTGTCATACACTTCAAAGAGAAACGAGCCGCCAGCGGACTACACCGAAAGGTGAAATACAAAAACGGCGGCTCCCTGCCCACTTGGGGAAGTGTGGGTGCGGGGGAGGTATTGTTGACAATGATGACATTCCTCATCTACCACTGCCCTACTCTGTTGAAATGCTGCCCCTTTCTAATTACGCCGAGTCGGTCTTGCTTTTTCTCCTAGATTTTCTATATTTTATTTAATGTTTGTCCTCCGGTTTCGCTGTTTCTTCTTTTTTTTCTTTTCTCTCTCTCTCTCTCTCTCTCAATTGACCCCTCCCCACCTGTCTCGACAGGATATAAAAAGGCACGGAACATGTGTAAATAGTATTATGCCTTGAAAAAGACAGGGTTCCTGTCGAAACGTCGGCACAATAAACAGTTGTTATGTGAAAGCGCATCTACATTTATATTTATATATATATATATATATATATATATTGATATGTGGGGTTGAACGTCCCAAAACCACCATTATGATTATGAGAGACGCCGTAGTGGAGGGCTACGAAAATTTCGACCACCTGGGGTTCTTTCACGTGCACCCAAATCTGAGTACACGGGCCTACAACATTTCCGCCTCCATCGTAAATGCAATATATATATATATATATATATATATATATATATATATATATATATATATATATATATATATATATATATATATATATATATATATATATATATATATATATAGCCACAGCTCGACCATCGCAGAAGACGCGTGCCACAATTCGCGTTCGTAAAAGCTGCCAAGCAAGTAGCAAGAAAGCCGCGCCATGGAACGCGGTCCTGCACGCGCCACGACGCTACGCCACGAGACCAGCACGAGACTGGAGGGGCAGATAAAGAGACCGACGAAGTTGGAGTCGGCGAGCAAGAGACATTTTGGCTGACCATTTTTAGTTTTGAGTTTACGGGCACAAAATCGCCCTAAATAAAGAGTTTATATAGTACCAGGTGCTATACGTTTCCTGGGGTTTTGTGCCTACTATAGGCGCTTCGTTGAAAACTTCTCCAAGATTGCGGAACCACTGACACGGCTTACGAAGGAAGGTGTGCCATTCATCTGGCACCAAAAGCAAGAAGACGCCTTCTCTGAGTTTCGACGGCGTTTGCAGTCACCTGCCATACTCGCTCATTTTGACGAAGATGTCAAAACAGACATTCATACGGACGCCAGCAACGTTGGCCTCAGTGCTGTTCTTGTTCAATGGCAGAACGGAGAAGAAAACGTTGTTGCTTATGCAAGCCGCACTCTGTCGAAAGCTCAGTATAATTATTCAGCTACGAAAAAGGAATGTCTCGCAGTTACATGGGCCATCAGTAAGTTCCGTCCATATTTATACGGTAGACCATTCCGAGCCACCAGTGACAATCATTCATTGTGCTGGCTTGCGACCCTCAAGGATCCTTCCGGAAGACTTGCTAGATGGAGCCTGCGTCTACAAGAATATGACATCACCGTAGTGTACAAGTCTGGCCACAAGCACAATGACGCGGATTGCTTGTCACGAGCACCAGTCCAGACCTCGTTTCCTGAGCATCAACACGACTCCGCATTTCTTGGAGCTGTGAATGTGTCGGAGATGGCTCATGATCAGCGAATGGACCCAGAATTACTTCTGCTCATTCATTACTTAGAGTGGTAGCAAGTCGAGGTACCGCGAGCTTTCGTCCGTGGACTACGTTCCTACGTCCTCCACAACAACGTCCTCTACAAGAGAAACTTTCAACACACCGGTGAAACGTTCCTACTATTGATACCATCATCACTGCGAGCGGAAATTTTAGAAGCGTGTCATGATGACCCATCGGCAGGTCACTTGGGCATTAGTAGGACTTTGGAAAGAATCCGCCAGAGATATTAGTGGCCAAAATTGATGGATTCAGTACAGCATTACGTAAGATCATGTCGAGAATGCCAAAGACGCAAAGTACCACCCCTAAAACCAGCAGGTCTTTTGAAACCGATAGAGCCACCGAAAGTCCTGTTTGAGCAGGTTGGAATGGATTTGCTAGGACCATTTCCTATGTCATTGTTTGGGAAGCACTGGATAGTTATAGCAACCGACTACATGACCCAGTATGCCGAGACGTCATCCCTCACAAAAGGAACGGCAAATGAAGTGGCTCGGTTTTTTGTGACCCAGATAGTGCTGCGACATGGTGCACCTAAAGTCCTTCTAACTGACAAAGGAACTGCGTTCACTGCCAGGCTAGTACAGTCTGTCATGAAACTAACGCACACCGACCACGGAAGAACTACCGCATACCATCCGCAAACTAACGGGTTAACTGAAAGGCTGAGCAGGACGCTTGCTGACATGATCGCGATGTATGTGGACGTCGAGCATCGGACTTGGGACACCATATTACCGTATGCTACATTTGCATACAATACCGCAGTACAAGAGACAACCCACTTCACGCCATTCCAACTTTTTTATCGTCGGACAGTAACAACGACATTAGACGCGATGCTGCCTGTCCGCAGCACGAATGAAGAGAACCATGACATAAGCGAATATGTAGAAAGGGCAGAAGAGGCGCGACAACTAGCACGGAACCGCATAATTCAACAGCAGGACGTCGACGCGCACCGTTACAATCCAAGACAAAGGGACGTTCAGTACTCCCCTGGAGACCAAGTGTGGGTCTGGACGCCTGTACATGCACGTGGCCTATCAGAAAAGCTTATGCGGCGTTATTTTGGCCCTTACAGGGTTCTTCGTCAGCTAGGCCCATTAAACTACTAAGTGATCCCTGAAGGTCAAGTATGCACAACACGACGCAGGAATCTCCCGGAAGTTGTACA
The DNA here is from genome assembly GCF_043290135.1 of Rhipicephalus microplus. Classification (NCBI taxonomy): domain Eukaryota; kingdom Metazoa; phylum Arthropoda; class Arachnida; order Ixodida; family Ixodidae; genus Rhipicephalus; species Rhipicephalus microplus. The sequence goes on from NC_134702.1 coordinate 211,504,152, forward strand.
TGTAGTACGGATGAACCGTACTACGACAGGAATCGAACAAGCGAACCGACTGACGTCGTCTAACACAAGGACAAGTCCTATTGTTTAGAAACTGTCAGCCGGCTACACGCATCGGGGCGATGCGTGCTAGGAGGGGGACTAATGCCACAGCTCCACCATCGCAGAAGACGCGTGCCACAATTTGCGTTCGTAAAAGCCGCCAAGCAAGTAGCAAGAAAGCCGGGCCATGGAACGCCGTCCTGCACGCGCCACGATGCTACGCCACGGGACCGGCACAAGACTCGAGGGGCAGAGGAAGTGACCGACGAAGTTCGATTCAGCGAGCAAGAGACAATTTTGGCTGACCATTTTTAGTTTTGAGTTTACGGGCACAAGTTCGCCCCTGAATAAAGAGTTTATATAGTACCAGGTGGTATATTTATTCGTAACAATATATATATATATATATATATATATATATATATATATATATATATATTAAAGGAAAGAAGTGTATACCTAAGGGCTCGTGTTTCTGTGTTTTACACAGTATTATTAGGATCTAACAGACAATAATGCCAAGGAAAGTATAGGGGAAGATATTAGACCGAATTGTAATGTATATATGAAGAAAAGTGGGTGAAAAGATAACTTGCCGTGGCAAGTTATTTTTATCCTGCCCACGTTGCGATTCTGTTAGATCTCATTATTATATACATATATATATATATATATATATATATATCATCAGCCTGGCTACGTCCACTGCAGGACAAAAGCCTCTCCCATGCTCCGCCAGTTAACCCGGTCCTGTGCTTGCTGCTGCCAATTTATACCCGCAAACTTCTTAATTTCATCTGCCCACCTAACCTTCTGTCTCCCCCTAACCCGCTTTCCTTCTCTAGGAATCCAGTTAGTTACTCCTAATGACCAGCGGTTATCCTGTCTACGCGCTACATGCCCGGCCCATGTCCATTTCCTCTTCTTTATTTCAACTATGATATCCTAACCCCCGTTTGTCCCCTAATCCACTCCGCTCTCTTCTTGTCTCTCAAGGTTACACCTACCATTTTTCTTTTCATTGCTCGCTGCGTCGTCCTCAATTTAAGCTGAACCTTCTCTGTGAGTCTCCAGGTTTCTGCTCCGTAGCTAAGTACCGGCAAGATGCAGCTGTTATATACCTTCCTCTTAAGGGATGATGGCAATCTACCTGTCATAATTTGAGAGTGCCCACCGAATGTGCTCCACCCCATTCTCATTCTTCTAGTTACTTCAATCTCGTGGTTAGGCTCTGCGGTTATTACCTGCCCTAAGTAGACATAGTCTTTTACAAATTCAAGTGCACTATTACCTATCTCGAAGCGCTGTTCCTTTCCGAGGTTGTTGTACATTACTTTCGTTTTCTGCAGATTAATTTTAAGACCCACTTTTCTGCTCTTCTTGTGTAACTCCGTAATCATGAGTTGCAATTCGTCCCTTGAGTTACTCAGCAATGCAATGTCATCGGCGAAGCGCAGGTTACTAAGGTACTCTCCATTAACTCTTATCCCTAACTGTTCCCATTCTAGGCTTATGAAAACCTCCTGTAAGCACGCGGTAAATAGCATTGGGGAGATTGTGTCCCCCTGCCATACACCCTTCTTGATTGGTATTCTGTTGCTTTCTTTATGAAGCACTATGGTAGCAGCTGATCCCCTGTAGATTTCTTTCAGAATGTTTATATATACTTCATCTACGCCCTGATTCCGCAGTGTCTGCATGACGGCTGATATTTCTACTGAGTCAAACGCCTTCTCGTAATCTATGAAGGCTATGTATAGTGGTTGGTTATACTCTGAGCATTTCTCTATTACCTGATTGATAGTATGAATGTGGTCAATTGTTGAGTAGCCTGTTCGAAATCCTGCTTGTTCCTTTGGTTAATTGAATTCTAATGTTTTCTTTATTCTGTTAGCAATTACCTTTGTATATAGCTTGTACAGTAGAGAAAGCAAGCTGATTGGCCTGTAATTCTTCAAGTCCTTGTCATCTCCTTTCTTATGTATTAAGATGATGTTAGCGTTCTTTCAAGACTCTGGTACCCTTGCCGTCAGGAGACACCTCGTAAACAGGGTGGCTAGTTTTTCTAACACAATCTGTCCTCCATCTTTCAGCAGATCTCATGTTATCTGATCCTCACCAGCAGCTTTGCCTCTTTGCATGCTCTCCAAAGCTTTTCTGACTTCTTCTCTCATTACTGGTGGGGTTTCATCTTGGTTACTGTTAGTTATTATCGTATTAAGGTCGTGGTTGTCTCGGCTACTGTACAGATTTATGTAAAACTCCTCCGCTATTTTGACTATCCTAACCATATTGGTAGTTATTTTGCCTTCTTTGTCCCTTAGTGCATACATCCCACTTTTTCCTATCTCAAGTTTCCTCTTCACTGCTTTGAAGCTTCCTCCGTTTTTCAGAGCGTGTTCAATTCTCTTCATGTTATACCTTCTTACATCGCATACTTTACGTCTATTAATCAACTTCGAAAGCTCTGCCAGTTCTATTTCGTCTGTTGTACTTGACACTTCCATGATTTGACGCTTCTTAATTAGGTTCTTCGTTTCCTGGGAAAGCTTGCCAGTGTCCTGTCCAGCTACCCTGTCTCCAACTTCCACTGCACACTCCGTAATGATACTCGTCAGATTATCATTTATTGTATCTACGCTAAGGTTGGTTTCCTCACTAAGGGCCGAGTACCTGTTCTGCAGCGACACTCTGAATTCCTGTACTTTCCCTCTCAGTGCTAGCTCATTGATTGGCTTCTTGCGTATCAGTTTCTGTCGTTCCTTCTTCAAGTCTAGGCGAATTCGAGACTGTACTATTCTATGGTCACTGCATCGTACCTTGCCAACCACTTCCACATCCTGCACGATTCCTGAGTGTGCAGTCATTATAAAGTCTATTTCGTTCTTATTTTCGCCATTAGGGCTCCTCCATGTCCACTTGCGGTTTTCTCGTTTTCGGTAGAAGGTATTTAAAATCCGTAAATTATTGCGTTCTGCGAATTCTACTAGTAGCTCTCTTCTGGCGTTTCTAGTGGTGATGAGATAATATCCTACTGCCTGGTCTCCAGCCTGCTTCTTCCCTACCTTTGCATTAAAGTCGCCCATCACTATAGTATGCTGTGTTTTTACCTTACTCATTGCCGATTCCACGTCTTCATAGAAGCTTTCAACTGAAGCATCATCATGGCTGGATGTAGACGCATAAGCCTGTACTACCTTCATCTTGTATCTTTTATTCAGTTTAATTACAATACCTACCACCCTTTCATTGATGCTATAATATTCCTCTATGTTGCCAGCTATGTTTCTGTGAACTAGGAACCCCACTCCCAGTTCTCTTCTATCCGCCAAGCCCCGATAGCAAAGGACGTGCCCATTCTGTAGCTCCGTATAGGCCTTATCTGTCCTCCTAACCTCACTGAGCCCTATTATATCCCATTTAACACCCTTTAGCTCCTCGAATAGTACAGCTAGACTTCCCTCACTAGATAAGGTTCTAGCGTTAAACGTTGCCAAGTTCAGGTTCCAATGGCGGCCTGTAGTCTAAAGATTCTTAGCACCCTCTGCTGCGTTGCAGATCTGACCGCCGCCGTAGTCTGTTGCTTCGCAGCTGCTGAGGACTGAGGGCCGTGAGTTATTTGGCGTATCCGTGTGGGAGGTAGTGGCCAGATACTGCACCAGGGTGGCCAATCCTTCTCTGGTGAGGGAGTGCGTTCCCGGCGGTGGTTACCGGTGAGGCCGCGCCTCAGGCCTCTTAATGCAGTTCCATCAACTCGCGTTTTTTTTTTTCTGGTTGGGAACTGCGCGGCACCGGGCACGTGGTCCAACTGTTGTTATATATATATATATATATATATATATATATATATATATATATATATATATATATATATATATATATATATATATATATATATAGATTACTAGGTTGTCGTACACTTTTTCAGCTTTATGTTCCTCATCCTTGCGCTGTTCACCACGCTGCTGAAAAATAATACTTGTGCTCACTGCAGCGCCCGCACATCATTTGTCATTACGATGCTTTAGGTTTATGACCATCTTTTTATTTATGAACTTAAGCTACATGATGGGGATATTGGTAGGCCTTTCTAAGGTTGTGATTGGCAAGCACGTTTGCCTGTGTTTCACCTTTTTCACCAGAAAACACTTGGGAGTATGTTTAAATGTAAGGGCATAGTAAAGATATGTAGGAATATATTCTACACTGGCATAGAAGCGAAGTTTTGTCGGTGAAGCAAATATTCTTTCGCAAGCACGCGCGCGCGCACGTGTGTGTATGTATGTATGTAGGTGTCTGTCTGTGTGTGTGTGTGTGTTTTAGCAGAACCTGCGAAGGTTCAATATACCTGTTAGTTTATGGCTTGCAGTATATCATAGCACACGTACGAATAGTCACACTGCCAAGTACTTGAGCGGGACCTATGAGACCTTGGAACTGTGTCTCGCTTTTAACAATAAAACAAACCTCTGCCTAGTGAAAATTATTGTAATGATCGATTCCGGTGAGATCTGTTCCAACGGGTACAAATGTGACCACCAATGCAGCGGTAATCCCGTCGCTGAGCCAACTTGAAATGCTCGCGGCCGAGATTTATGCCCCAAATCTCGCAGAGTGTGACCTGACAATCACCGCGAAACGCTTTTCCCTATGCAGTCATTATTTACTGGGAAAGCGCTCTGGAATGATAGTGTGATAGTAGTAAACCTTAGTTTCTAAGTTATGCTAGCGCGAAGCGACGAAAAAAAAACGTGGGTGAGTCGGGTGAGTAGAGGAGGGACGCGAAAAAGTTCAGGTAGGGGGTTGAACTCCCTAACCCCTCTGGCTATGCCACTGCCGCATACTACGGGCATACTTCACGCAAATCACTGCTGCGAAGTGAAAGAGCTGGCGTCACGCTTGAGTAAACGAGGGTAGTGTACTTGCTGGTTTAGTTTTATTGAGCACATAGTTTTTCCGCGTCGTGTTAAAATCTTCAAAGACAGCGCTTACCAACACCCTCCTCTTGCGATGATTGTTTTCGCATTCAATGACGGCGAAGTTGTACCCCTTAGATGACTTTTTTTTGTTAGCGAGATCAGCGTGAATTGGCCCTTTCTTGCATAATAAAGACCGAAACACGGCACTTTCCATGTTAACTTGGTGCAACAGATATACGCTTTGGTAGCTGAGAACAAAATGGTCATCTGAGAGTATTTGTGACCATGGGTATTTTATTTAGCTGCCTTCTATACCTATAGTGATTTTATTTGACATGAATGCCCATGCTGCTGTTTCCGTAATCAGCAGAGGCAGGGTTGTCAGGCTTGGCTACCTCGTGCTATTATGGCTACATTTTAGGTTTTCAATGGAGAGCAACGAGGGGCGAAGAATGCTGCATTAACGGCACCAGACCATGTTTTAGAATGCGATAGCAAACCTTGCAATTTTTTTCTCGTAGACGCCGTGTTAGTTTTGTGCCGTCTGCGCAAACGTGTACGTTGACGTTGCTAGCACAAGCATGACATTGTTTTAGTGACATCTGCAACCTACGTCGGAGTTCTTGGTGGTACAGCAAACTTTACTGACGTCCTGCAAAGCGTTTCTGAGCACGAAGCAGGCCGCTTCTGTGTCCACTTCATCTATTCTACTCTACAAGCATATTCTGCGATTTTTATACTCACTTATTTAAAATAGGCACCACCGTAGCATAAGCCACCTCCGGTATTGATCAAGACAAGTTCGTTCAAGTTTATCCAGTGAAAATCCATTGACAGAATGTGTGATAGCGCAAAAAAAACGACACGGGAACACAAGATAGATAGATAGATAGATAGATAGATAGAGAGAGAGAGAGAGAGAGAGAGAGAGAGAGAGATAGATAGATAGATAGATAGATAGATAGATAGATAGATAGATAGATAGATAGATAGATAGATAGATAGATAGATAGATAGATAGATAGATAGATAGATAGATAGATAGATAGATAGATAGATAGATAGATAGATAGATAGATAGAGGTGCCATCTTTCAATTGGCGTTTATTTTCAAAAACTTAACATATACAAACACAGGCGTGCTCACGGGGGCGGGGGGTTGGAGGCCACCCATTTTAGTCACCTAAAAGAGAGAGGGGGTGCAAACTGAATGGTGCGATTCGGGAAGGCGGGGCGTGCAGTATGTCCCATCCATTGACATAATAGGGAGGGGGCGCTGTAGAGAACCATCGCCCCCCTCCCCCCTATTCTGAAGGGTAATCCTGCGCACGCGTATTAATACAGGGCATTGATACTGTAGCGACGTGATGGTGTCTCACGTAGACGGGTCATCTTTAACGGTTCATTTAAAGGACGAGAGCTTCGAACTCAGGAAAGGAAGCGAGATGCCGAAGCAAAGTGGCGGCCATGGCATCCAGTCAGCCAAAGGCACCTGAACGTTCTAGGCACCCTGCACCACGAGTCTCCGGCGCTCGTCGTGTTTTTATCTGGCCGGCTGGCGCCACTATAGCGATGCGCCAACACCAAGTGCTTCGGTTTTTCTTATAACTGCGGCCCATAGACACAACCACTTAATCGTACATGTATTGCGGAAAGAAATATACGGCCACACAAGGCGCATATTCTGTCGTAGGCACGGCCATGAGGTTCGGCACAAAGAACTAGGACGATAACATCGCTCAGGGCGCTTATGTTTTGTGTGTGAGCGAAAGTATTTCCAGCTCAAACGGTGACTGAAATTGCGACTGAAACGATTGCGGCTCAAACGGCGAGGAAACCGTCTACCGTTGCGCTAGAAAACTGTGTGAGTTGTGGAAGGCGAGGAGCTGCCTGACGCTTGCACCAACTGTGTACCTTGAGCTGCTGGGCGGGCGCAGTCGCACTCCTTATAGATAGCATGAGTACGCTGTTCGTAGATTTGAACAAATGGTGTTCTCACCACCAAATAAGTGTCGCACTAATTGCCAGCACGAAGTTGACCTCACCTACTCCAACATCTGCCTGTCATAAGCAAGTAACTTGCTGAGTTAAGTCATGGTGTATACTAAGAGAGTCTGCTAAGACTGCACAAACTGCGTGACACCAACTGACCGAAACAGTATTGTACACTCGCCGTAAAGGCTGCTGGTGGCGTTCACTGACGCTTCCACGTTGGAATGCACGCATGCCTATCCCCAAAAATGTAAAAAGAAGGATGAGCGCCTCTGTAGCTCAGTGATAGAGCACTGGACGCGTTATAGGAAGGTCGCCATTTCGGTGCCTGCCGGCGGCAAGTTATCTTTTCGTACCCTTTTCATTCCTCGCATTTATATTACCTTTACTTCTAATAAGATCCGCCATGCTTCCCTGGCATCCTTGTCTGTTAGTTCTCTTTAGTATTGTGTGTGTCAAAGAAAAACAAGCCCTTGACTTTTCACGTCTTTCCTGCAAATAAAGAGTGTGCTATAGTGCATCCCACTTTGTTGCTGCCCAATGCATAGCTTCGGCCTTGTGGTGAAACTCTGCTTTCATTACCGCTTCCGGGGGCTCCCTGCCTTTCACTCGTTTCATTCCGCCTTCTGAGCCACAAAAATTGAACTGTAAGCAAAGTGCCCTAATCGCTTATGTTTCACAAGATATCACAAAGTGGCTGATGTTTTGCAGTCACAGACTTTAGTTTGAGCCTATATAACCTCAGCGTCAATTGCAGCATGGTGATACCAGCTTGTTATACTTTCTATTGCAGGCTCCTAAACCATGGAGATTGAAAAGAAGTAAGTCAGCGCAAGCATTCCGTAGGCCTTCGAAGATTCGCTCGCATTTCACCATGAACTGCGTCGTATATAAATAGCACGAAATTGCTTTATTCATAAAAACGCTGAATATAGGCAACCTCACGATCTTAAATATTTTCAACCTGATGAACGATAAATTGACCCCCATAATCGTATCACTCCGTATCTGTCTGCTGAAATAATAGTTAAGCACCAAAGATGTTAATAAAAGTGTAATAGACAGGATCAGTGCACACCAGGAGCTTTGGTGCAAGCAGCAAAAGTAAGTAGATAAAATAAAAACATGTTAGGACGGTCCCGGCTATAGTTCGTACGGCTCCAATTTCGTTACTCCTCGTTTTTCGTTGTGAACAGGCAAAGTAAAGCGGCTGCACAACACGAAGAGTTGTCCGAAAAAAGGTGAACTCACCATTTTTATGTCTTTCGGTACTGACCCGTTGCATGTCCAGTGGTACCTGCTAAAGAGTGCGCATGGCCATGTACCTGATATTCAACATCACAGCGCCATGGAGCACGTCTGGCAGCAATCGTGTTGTTGTCGGCGTCGGCGGCTTGTTTTTACGAGTGGCGCGACTCTATGCTTCAGCCACGCAATATTACACGCGTCAAGCAGTCTCCTTTGACAGTCATACACTGCTTTCTTTCTTCGCAGCAGTTTCAAGCAGTAGCGTCGCTCTGTGGTTGAATACCTGCTTGCCAAGTAGGCAGTCTGGGTACGATTTACACTAACTTCGCTAGTTTTTATGTATATTGCTTGTATCTTTGTCAATTTTTCGATCGTGGACAAGCTCTTAATTTTTCCCTCGAAGACAATTACCCCTACACCATAATTATTGTGAAACAGACTTTTTTACACTAACGCATTGGGATGCCAGGATTCGAAGCCTTTCAGACCAAGGCATTACGCATGACTGTCTAACTTTCTACTACGGCAGGGTTCTCAGATTGAATCAGTCAACAAGCCGCAGTCGTGCAAAATGGTAGGGATGGAGAGGAAGAGGAGTGTTTTGAGCAAGAATTGCCATTTTGAAGAGAATCTTTCCCATATCTTGTATAATGGTCTTTTGTGATGGGCATTTCGTGTCAAAATATCGAATCGCTAAAATGTCGACGCCGATTCTTAAATGTATGATTTATGTTTCAAAGCTATTTATCAGCAAATGGTGACCACATGAATTAACTCAAGAAAACAATGCTTTAGATCAGTCATGGATGTCCAGCTTCAGACAATATATATAGGAAAATTGAAAAAAAAAGATGTCACGCCAGGAAAGTCTTGTGTTGACCGCGGATCATAAGCGAGACGTTCGTGGGCCACGTGTTTGAGACTCGTGCACTACAAAGTCGAGGCATTTATTGAGACTGCTTTCGAAAAAGCCACTATGTAGGCGTCATGCCGGGGAAACCACGTTAAATGCTGTTTTTGGGGAAGTTTTGAGGATCTGTAAAATAAAATCTGTAGCTTTGTATATGAGAGTCACGAAATTGGATAGTAAACATTCCAACGCATTGTAAGGTTCCGTGTTATGAATCATAACAACTTTTACCTATACTTTAAAACGCCCACATGAGCTCATATAATAGCACCCCATCGGGGGAAGGGGACACTAAGCTCACATGCGCTTACGTTTTGGTGACGCTGCTGTTAACAGCCAAATTTTTAAGTTGGGGCTCCAGTCGCTGTAAAGAATGAAGCGATGTGGATATTTTCGTATCAGGTGAGCCTATTACGCATCCACTAGGCTGCCAAGAGTGTGTCCCCTACACGAAAAAAAAAACGTCTGGCGAAAGTAGCCAGAGACACTCTGAGAGCAGCCCGAGACAACAAAGCGAGAAGGTTGAGAAGCAATAGCCCTCATTGGGTACAATTCGTGGCTATTTTTCAACCCAACAAAACTTTGTTGACGTCAACAACGCTTTTTTTACCTGTTAAAATTTTGTGCCCGGATGGTTTCGATCGATTTCTAGTTGGAGTGGATCAACTGAAGTATAACTTTACTGTGCACCGGTCCTGTCAAATCCACATGAAATGTAAAAGCAGTTGAAGGGCGGTGTAGTTATACTGTAGAAAATAATATATCAAATCGGCCGACGCTGTTTTACGTCATGGCATAGCTGAGGTCAAGAATATATAAAGAAAGCAGGTTCGTGTCGATGATCATCTACATGAACCTGCTTTCATTGACATCGACACGAACCAAAGAATTGTAGGAAATGCTGACTTGCTTCACTATGGCACCATAGTGAAGCAAGTCAGCACTATGACGCCATTTTCCCGCTGCAAAAGATATTTTTCCAACATGTAGTGAAAGCTCTAGCTTTCATGAGGAATATTGCGCGAATATTTGTTGTCTTTTTATTTCTTCCGCCACCAATGAAAAGAACAGTGGTTTATATGAGGCACGATCGAGTTGACAGTTCCGGTGCATGCTGTTCATGCTTAGAGGTAATGCCTTTATGTAAGGTAATGCCTTCGTGGTCGGTTTGAAATGCCAGAAGATATCATGCACACTGAGATTCACTACCGTTCTAAGTAACCAGCTGATACGGCCCGCTGTTAGCGCCTGATTTGTGCAGTCACTTCACCGGAAGGGTGCCCTAGTAGCCTCCGAACTGCAGGTGTCCGGTGTTAAATACGCGTGTTCTGCAAACTTTGCGTCTAGCTCTGAAATCTCACAGATTAACCAGAAGTGTCTGATTCGTCACTAACGTGAACACACCTCTTAACAAATGTCTCTTACGTTCCCTAGATCCTCAACAAAGCAAGACAGCAGAAAGGCGCGTATGGCAATGAGTGTCCCTTTATCGGCAGCTTTATTTTCTATTATCGTCCAAGCCCCTCTTCACTCATGCTAGTGCGGCTGTGTTTATTTGTGTAAACGTGTAAAAACATAGGGGGGGGGGGGGCACCCCTTTTAACCCACTAGTTTTGCCTTGGCGAGAACTCCATTACTACTAATAAGACATTAATCCAATTGCAAGAAGAATAAACACAGAAGGAGGTTTTAACGCAAAAGCTATCACGGAGACCTCGTCCTCATACACGTTTAACAATGTAGAAAATGTATAAGCAAAAAAGGTAAAAACTTCACAAGAATTTAAGCCGACTTAATGGACATGACTGCTCAGCTATATAGTACTCAAAAAGTGCAATTTAAACTGAAGCAGTAATAGAATATCAATATAATTTGATAACAGCAATATCATGTAGTTTTCTAGCGCACGAAAAAATGCGCACACAGAAAGGCGGGACAGGCGGTTACTCTTGTCCTGTCTTTCTTTTTTTGAGCCCTTGTTTTTCGTACGCTAGAAAACTATAGCATGACGTACCAACACGACGAAAACGCTATTTTACTGAGCAATACAATATCATTACACAAGTATATCCCTATATAGCGCGTTGCTTTCCATTATAACATACATAAATAAAAAGGTCTATATACGCAAAATGACCGTTAAACACTTGTGCGGCACGTTGTTTCTCGCGGGCGAGGTGGTGTTTCAATAGTTAATACACGCCGTTTGCTCTCTCCTGGCACGTGTCGAGCACTGAGGCAGGGGATAGAGAGAGTGAAAGTGAACTCTGTTTACGAGGGAACGTGGTCTCTCTGTTTTGCGCCCAAGCAAAGTGAACATCCCTACAGCAGACTATGGACGATACACGCCGACAATATGAGACCCTAAAAGGTGCTTCACCCCTAAAACACTGAGCCAGTGAGCGTGGAGAAATGCGGCCAAACGAAGGTGGGCCAGCCGCATGCCTATTTTTATTTCCTGTGATTGATGCTCTCTCGATCCTGGGATGGTAGGCGATCAACCGTTTCTGCTAAGGCAACATCATATTATATCGAGGTGACTTGTCATTTCACGATGGCTCGTTGTAATTATTGCCTGGATATGAATGCATGACCTTGGCTCGTGCCTTTAGGGACTGAATCTTCACGCTGCTTAGCATATGAACAAAGGTTCAATTCCCATCTTGGAATGTGCAATGCGGTAACAAGAAAGAAAAAAAAACTCACAGGCTCCCTCGGCTCAAAGGCGAAAAACAATTTTTCTCTTCAAAGTAGACGCATTTAAACTCATGCACACCTCTCCAAAAGCTTTCTGCAACTAAGATTGTTTTGCAATGCCTCAAAAATCACAGCCACTGCAAGCTTTATGCGTCAAACCTTGTTTCACAATGCCTGCAATATTGGCGCAACTCTTATGAACAAATAATATCAAGTGAGGATGTCACCTTATGTGACGTCATCACTTATGTGCCGTCACGGTGACGCCATGATTAGTTCATAATTTTGTCGACATCTAAAAATGCGACATCGCTACGAATAATAATCTTTTTCATCACTCGTCTTAACCTTCCTTACGTAGAACGCCAGTCAATTTTCGCGTTACATGAAGCACGTGAGGTCTCAGACTTTTTGAAAAAATGTTTGCTGTACGACCCGATGAACAAACTGACTGCTTGAAAGAAGACGTTCTAGTGGTCTGTGAATACGGCCTTGGCTGTCCTGGAGTCTGATTCGAGGGTTTCTGTGGTTGTGATAAAAAAAACACGTGAAACCGGAGCGACACCTTTCTTCGTTCTTGTTAACAGGAGTTGTCCACGTAGGCTACATTCTCTGCTGTCGATCATCACAAGAAGACAGGCGGCAGGCACGTCTTTGAAGACCACATGTAATTATAGCTCGCCTTGCCCCATAGGACCGTCAAATAGGTGTACCGCACTCAGACACACTCATTACGCGTAAATACGTTTTTCGACCAGGTCTCAAACGAAATTAGGCTAACAAACATATCGTTGAAGCAGACTCACTCCGACTCGGGCTGACGAAAATTTTACTCAACCAGATTCCCTCATACTGAAGCTCACCAGAACTATTCTCAGAAAACTCACTCGGACTCACATTCACGATGTTTTCTCGAACTAGATTCACTCGGGCTCAGAATCCCGAATATATACATCAAACGGACTCATTGAGACTCAGACTCATCAAGCTTCTTTAATCTGAAGTCACTTGGATTCGTACTAATGAATTCATTCGCACTCAGTAAGAAAAATGTTCTTCAAATGAACTCACTTGAACATAGACTCAGTAAAACATAAATGCGCCGGACTGGCTCAAACCCACCACTCAATCTCAATCTGAGTGAATAGACTTTTGAGGACGTTCTGACCTATGCCTAACACAGGTAACCACCCAACGCCAGATAAGTTCATGTTTGATGGTGTCACGCCAAGGCAGTGCTTCCTATGTTTCGTAAACTGTTCTCACGAACACTTGCTAAACGGCGTGGATCGGTGCTATGTGCTGCCATGATGTAGCGAGCAGTCGTTCCTTGCCATCCCCAGCCGGTAGTGAAGAGTAGCCGTTATAACATTTGTCCATGTCTTCAAACTGTTGCCAGCTTAGACGTAGCATGCAACTGCCGTGATGTATCAGGAAGGAGTGATGCACCAGTCAGCATCGCGTAGTATGACTAATTATCCCAACCCCTATAAAGCTTTGGTGTCAGATTTCTCAGCGTACGTATACGCCAAAACAATTCTTCTTAGTGCAACTATGTGTAAACGTGCCTTCAACTTTACTGTGCGAACATACCTCCTTTAACTTTACAGTTCAAACATGTTTGCCTACTGTAGTCACTGGTTCCATTATAGAGTCTTAATCACATAGGAAGCTGATAGCTATAATTGTCCTCGCACGATTTCTTTGAATGGATGCATAACGTACTTACAAAGGTGGTTTCATGTATGAGTCCTGCTTCATGTGCCTCAGAGAGCTGAAGTTCAAAACAGAAAAGAACACAGAACTCCATTTCAAACACCGAGGTGCCTTGACGCCCCTATTATTAGATAATGTATATACTTGGAAGCTACAGCAGTAATACTACTTATTGGCTACACAAAACTCATATTCAAGAAGAGGCAGGTCCGGTAAACAGAGACACAAGAAGTAAGTGTAGACACCATAAACGCCTTGGTGTCTCTGCTTCCTTATTGTGCCCTTGTTAACAGGCCCTAAAAATCCGTGTACAAAGGTTGTGTCAAGGTGAGGTTGTGACAAGCGAACTTGTGTTCCTCAAGACAAGATGAGAACTCATTTCTTTAGCACTTGCGCGTATACGCTACGTAGCCCATCCTCCATCATAACAAAAGAGGGGTAGGAGCAAGATTGAATACGTAGGTGTGAGGGAGCAGGGGAGGGGAGGTGCTGTAACAAATTTGATGAAGGCAGAAAGAACACGTATCCCACGAATAAAGATATCAGGAAGCGGTGGGGAGGTCAGGATCTACACATTTCAAGAAGGACTGATTTTCGAACTGGTTGTCGAACTGGTTGTCATAGGTTGGCAATGGCAGGTGTGAAATTCCTGTTTCTTTCAGAATGATTACGTACCAACCAGGTGAGCTGTCTGTAACATCGCCTTCTTTCTTTTTCAGAAAACGCCTCTGCTCCCGTCAGAATATTTTTTAAGTGGGCTGCCACAAAAGAAGCATGCTTTCGCGTTCGGAAGACCCCATGCACGATTTTTTTATTTCCTTACTACAAGTAATTTATTTACGTTTACATACTGACTGCACATAGTTTACGGCCAGCCGAAGTTTTCTCATTATGTCATCCCGGAGAGTTCGACGCACCACGAAAGCATACGTAAAACAATGTCGGCGTGAGTCGGTATCATTTCATCATTGACACATTCTAAAGAACGAGGTTGTGGTTTAGGGGGTGGGGCGTGGCAGTGGCGTAGCCAGTGAATGCAACACCGAGTCCGGCCCCTTCTCCCCCCCCCTAAAAATGTTTATTTTGCCATGGCATATAGAACAGAATATGGCACAAGACCGCATCTACGAGCCCGGCCACCACTGAAAATTCATAGGAGGTGCCCCCTCCTCGAAAAACTTTTCTGCCTACGCCCCCGCGTTGAAGGAGGGTCAATCTTAACTCCAGAAATTTTACGTTTCGCATGTGCACATGTATATGCACACCGCATAATGGGCGGCTGAGTAACCCCTTCCACGGCATCTCCCGTCCACCGGAAAACATTTCTAGCTATATTCTTTCCTCGGATGCAATCGTCGTCAGACTGCATCATAGAATGAACGCGACATTCTGACCGCTTCTTCGGGCGAGTATTTGGGCCTCCAAGTGAGCATTTCTTCGGCTTCAGATTTGTCGAAGGTGCTCCCGCTGTATATGTACCGTATGTCCGAAGGTCTGGGCAGCATGACTGTGCGGGTGTTGGGAAACATACGCGCAAACAGCCTGGCGATACTCGTGGTGCACACAGCGAACGTTAAAACCAACCAGTAAGGCACTATTGTGTCGATGACACGGATACCGTGTCCTGCCACCAATGGCGCCATAAAAGCGACACTATCGGTGGGCGTGTCATCCACGGCCACGATGCAGCGCCCGGAAAGCGTAGGATCCTCGCACAAGGCATCCAGTGCTCGAATGTGGGCGGATGCGGCGTTGCCTGCATAGATCGTCTGTGAAGAGTACAAGAAAACAGAACGTCAAAAGGAAAGGACTCGCGTTGATAAGCATTATGTTAGTTGATTTTACGGCAAGCCGAAAGAAGAATCTACTGCGCTGAACAGTCAATGAAGTCTCATAATAATAATAATAATAATAATAATAATAATAATAATAATAATAATAATAATAATAATAATAATAATAATAATAATAATAATAATATTAATATTAATATTAATAATAATAATAATAGAAGAAGAGAAAGAATTTGGTTCCATCTAAACAGTTCAATGATTCTGCCGAAGGTAAAAAAAATGACGAAATCAATGACTAAGTCCGACCCACCTATTTACAGGAAGCGCAGTGATGGGGAAAATAGAACAAATAGCAAAGTTATGGATGTCTATATACATGTTTTACCAATTACACGCAAGTGCACTAATTAAAGTCACTGCACGTGGCAGCCCTGTAATTGAGACCCAAATAAACAGCAACACGTATAATTATGGTGATGAATAAAACACTCTATAGAATATTCACTAGAACAATGATGAATGGATGAAAAAGCTTCATTTCCAGTCCAGAGAGATGTGATAAACGTGCAGTGGGTTTCTCCCACGTATACGCACGGGCACGCTAAGCCTGACGACCGCATCTAGAAGGCAGTTTGAGAAAATTTGACAGATCCAACGTACCACCCGATTTTATGCGAAGCCTGCGGAGGGATAGTTACAGCGGTTTTGATTTAAATGCGAAGCAGTCGTTTGCGTATTCCAGGCACTTTTTCATATCTATCTATCTATCTATCTATCTATCTATCTATCTATCTATCTATCTATCTATCTATCTAGATCTAGACCCATACGAAACAGCAACAGCTAATAATAATGGTGATGAATGAAACACTTTATACAAGATTCATTAGAGCATTGATGAATTGATGGGAAAACTTCATTTCCTGTCCAGAGACGCGATTAACCTGCAGTGGGTTTCTCCTACGTATACGCACGGGCACGCTAAGCCTGACGACCGCATCTAGAAGGTAGTGCAAGAAAATTTGACAGATCCCACGTACCACCCGAATTTGTTGCGAAGCCTGCAGAGGGATGGTGACAGTTTTGATTTAAATGTGAAGCAGTGCGCGTATTCCAGACACTTTACGTATCTATCTATCTATCTATCTATCTATCTATCTATCTATCTATCTATCTATCTATCTATCTATCTATCATCTATCTTGCCGCGTACGCCTAGGCTCTCTCGTGAATACCCCCTCGACTAGGGATAACCGAAAATTAGGATCGGAGGGTAAGATGATTTGAGGAACATTGCTCGCTTGTCGTGACCTGAAAATTGTGAAAATCTCGTAGGGCACGTCGTCAAACACTTTCCGCCAGACAGTGGCGGAAAGCTCTGTGGGCGGGTTTATGCGACTCATTGTGCGCGTGTATGTGCCATAGTTTGTATCTACCCAGGAACATAGAGAGCACACGTGGGTAATTTTAAGGCATGAGCCTTAAGAAAAAGCCGACATCAGCTGCGTTGGCCCGATCAATATAAAGATAAAATTCAGGGTCCCAGCCGGATTTAAACGCGAGCATTCCGCGTTGCAATCAAGTATTCTACCCCAGAGCCACGTCACGTCTCACAACTGCTTTTCAAATGAACTCTAACAATCGTGAAGTGTCAATGGGTGTTGCAGTGATGGCTATCCACTTCTATAAGCATTACATATGTACTCCGACAACACAGCCATCACGCCAGGTTATTGTGAACTGCAGTTAAGCGCCGTGCACATAAAGTGATTCACAGTTTACATCAATCAAGAAACAGCGCGAACATAAATGGTAATTTGGATTTGAGAGCTTCAACAATTATCAGTGCCTCTTCAGAAAGTTAATGACCACGAGTGGGCAAAGCTTTATGTGCAAAGGTCTAATGTCTACGTTGGAATTGCCGAGTAGTTTAAATTACGGACAGATCGATGAAGAAACGCACGGACAGAGCGACAGGTGGGTGTATGCAAGTACGGTAGGACGCATGGACGGTCGCACGAATGAACGGACGAACAGGTGAATGAATGGATGAGTAGATGTGCGTCCAGATGGACGAATGGACAGATGCTTTGACGGATGGAGAGACAGGTGGGTGGCCAGTGAGGAATCGGCCACAAGAAACGCGGCGGTCGTCACTGGGAGATGGCGTACCGACAGTGGTATTATTAGGCTTAGTTGGCGACAGAGTTTCCGTAGAATAGCGTGCGGCCTCTTTTGCCAAAACGGAACAGGTGCTCCAGCTCAGCGGGGACGTTCATCAGTCTGGGGTACACACCTAATCTTGAGAAATCTTAACAGACGCTATGCCTGCTACCGAGATTCAGTATGGAGCCTTCCCTCCGAGACGCTGAAAAGGTGGCTCTCGCAAGGAATGTGTCATGCCGTGTGCATAAAAATAAACGTCGGTGCACATCACAATGCATTGACGCCCTCGTGAGAGGCGGGTGTTGGTCAAGATTGGTTAAGTGTCTAAAATTACTCCGCAGGTTCTTATCTACGAATTATCTGCATGTTCTTCAATCTCACAAGGAAGGTGTTTTGTAATCCTACCCAACAAAGCTTTTTTGGAAAAAGCTCCGAAGGCTATTGCAAAACACCTCGTACAAGTTTCAGCAAAAAGTTGAAAATTAAGAGCCCTACCATTGCTCGTCTTCACTGCGCGCAATCGTATCCTTCACTGCGCACAATCACTGCGCGCAATCGTATCCGAAACGTAAATCTGGTAGTAGCTTTTGGAACGTCACCAGCAGAAACAAATATCTAGTCTAGTAATTAAAGTTCCCTACCACGTGTGTTAATGCCAAGAGGTCGTCGGATACTTCAATAGTCATAATAATATTGGGTATCTTATTTTAAGTATCAACGTTGTTTATTTTAGGTATCAACGTTGTCCATTACTCAGAGCACCTTGTTACAGTATGTCAGAAAATATATAACCCAGGCCACCCGCGAAGAAGTGTTCATCAATGGAAGTGGCACCAGTGTTAGTTGTTTCATGGAACATTTGATTTTCTACGTGAATTCTACTTTTGTGTCGTGGGGCGGGTCTCTTTATTGACAATAAAAGAGAGTGTTCATAGGTTCAAGAGTCGCACTGGTTTGGAGTTAAATTCTTGTGGCCAGTGTCGACACAATCCTTCAATAAAACTCGAAGGTTTGGTACAAACCAACTTCAGATATGTGGACGACTGTTTACTTTTTCTCCAGCCTCCCGTAAAAATTGGCAAGACCTGGCTGAGCTTGTTTTAGGTGCTTTCGAAACACATGGGAGTGGACTAGACTTCACCTCCGAAGTTCCACAAAAGGGATTCTTTTGGTTCTTGGACATCAATAGCGCAACATTTTCATATCCCGTTTGCTGGGAATACTAACTATAAAGTGCTAAGCGCTTGTTAATCTGTGCTTCCAGCCACATAAAACTGGCAAAGACAGCAGTCGTTTGTCAGCTGTAAGTGCTAGCTTATCTAAAAAAAGGTGACAGACAGTGTAATATTGCATCTAAAGAGACTTCTTTCAGCACGATTTCTGAAATCTGTGATTTCTGCAGTGTGCAAAAAATTCCAGCAGAATATCAAACAAAACCAAGAAAAGCGAGGAATATTGATTGATATGTGGGGTTTAACGTCCCAAAACCATCATGTGATTATGAGAGACGCCGTAGTGGAGAGCTCCGGTAATTTCGACCACCTGGGGTTCTTTAACGTGCACCCAAGCAAATGGGCCTACAACATTTCCGCCTCCGTCGGAAATGCAGCCGCCACAGCCGGGATTCGAACGCGCCAACTTCGGGTCAGCAGCAGAGTACCTTATGCACTAGACGACCGCGGTGGGGCAAAAGTGAGGGAGAACGAAAGAGAAATAAAATAGTGAATGTCATTGAATACTTTCGCAGTATATCTCATGGCTTGAAAGAAAGATGGCTCGAGATATGGTGTAGATGTGGTATTATCACCCCGCGCGAAGTAGGTCTGATTTGCAGCTTGACAGATGAGCGCCTTAGTGGAATTCCAGTGAAGAGTTGGACATGCGCTGTAAAACACGCAAATAAATTTATATAATGCGCCATGGGTGGGGTATAAAACCTTCCTTGAACGTGCGCTTGCAGTTATACCGGTCAAACTGGTTGGGAGAACATAAGAAGGATTTCTCCGAAAGGGTAATTCAAACCTTATAATGCACGGTAAAATTTGTGGGTACCAGCCTTGCTTTCAGGCCGTGAGCGAGCTGTAACGCGATAAGAACAAATTAACATACGAAATTCCCGAGGCGTACCATATTAGGAAATTTGGTAACGAATGAGTGAGCCAGCCTGCGGTGGCATTTCATAAAAAAGAGATCGCGCTTTCGCATGGGGGTTAGCCTTTTTATTATTGTGCCTTCGTTTTTATCGGACACTCCGCCATACCTATGTCATGTTGCTACGTTTGCTTGTTGAAAGATTGTACCTGTTTGTACATATGAACTTGTGTGTAGTGAAAAACAAATTGATTTGGTAGTCAGCACTCGTGTTGTTCCTGTTTGCCTTCTGTTCCTCGCCTTCCGTACACGTTTCTTCCAGCACTTTCGTGCTTGCGCTGTGATCCTTATTAACATGGTTTGAGGAGAAACTCATGCACGCGTGCTCAAGGCAACGGACGCGACAAAATGAACGGCATCACTCACAATGCAGCCAATGGCGCTTGCGCCTAAATGATGTTGCGGATGACGTAACTGTTCACTAACAGAGGTGAGGTTGACGCCACGTGATTAGACGCGCTCACTCGCTATTAGGCAACTCTCCCTTCTGGTCTTCTAGCGGTCCAGCTCTCTGATGCTACGCTGCCCTTCTTATCTGTGCCGAAAGGAAGATCCACGAGTGTATTCATATAAATTGGATACATGGGTCACCATGCTGTAGAAAAAAAAAGTGAGAGCATGTTCTCTGAACCTTGCTTAAAAAAGGGTGACTGCACCGATGTGTTATTCAATTGGCGCCTTCACGCCGCCATTAATAATTCGATTTTTTTGCTTTCGTGTCATAGATTCTTGACCCGCACGTATATGTTCTGAAATTGTTTGTGTTTATGTAAAGAAGCATTGTACTTATATTTACGATTTCGAAGACCTAAAACGTTATTTTGCTTTACTATTTCTGGCGCCCAAACTTCGCTTTATTAAGTGAATAATCCGGCCTCTGCTCATGACTATGCATATAATTTTTAATGTGAGTTAGATGTCATCCACAGAACTGTGCTGTAGCCTTTGATCTGCAAAGCAGGGTACACATCATCCATTTCTTGTCCACTGTCTACTTGGCAATGCCACGGCATGCTGGTGTTATATGGCTGCGAGGTTTTCTCCGATAGACAGGTTTGCATTTTGAAGACTTCTGTTGGTGACCCTGCCAGATTTGTTAACAACGGAACCGCATTTACAACAGCAGCTGCGTAAACTTTACGGAAGACTTAGGCCGGCGCATTTTAGGCCTGCCATGTTGAATACATGATAAGGGAATGCCACCACAAGAACCGATAGATCATCTTCTTTCACCGTATCCACCGCAAAGCAATAAATACTGCGACTTACTGATAACGTCACTCCCAGTCGAAGCATGATGTTGCACGTCTTCCTGGACCACTTGATCATGCTCGGTATAAAGTTCTGATCCAGCTCTCCATAAAGTGGTGGGAGCCGAATGACGAAAGTGTGCAGCCGGTGTAGCCCTGAAAGTAGTGTCCCCGATTACAGCAGGAATCTGTGTCACGACATGCAGGACTTTTTTTAAAGCAGCTGGCGTTACTCAACAAACAACAGATGCATATTTTTCATTACAGTGGAATGGTCAATAGTAAATTTTGGTAATTAGATTTATATCGTGAATAAACCGAATACCTAATTCTAAAACTACCCTTCTAATCATTGATGCGTCAGTGAGGCAGCTATAGTCAATCACGTTGGTAAACGAACTGCGCCATCTTCAGCGACGCATGAATTGCGTACTCAGTTTTTCTGAGTTATAAACAATCCGCACGAAAGATGAAAAGTACTAAGTCAGAGCGCCTCCAGCCGCATGGTAAATCAGCGCCCTTAAAGAAGCTGATTGAAAGTGATTCATTTGCCAATCGCACATCTGAGGAGACAGCGCATCCACATAATTGTGGTATAAAAGACAGAGCAAGCTACGCGGTATTACTTGGTTTCAGTTATACGTCGCTTTTTTCCCCGCCTCTTACGACTTCATATTCACTTAATTTACAAGAATGACTTTCGACATCGTGGTTGAAGCACTGCTCATACCACGGACGAAACCCGACAGGCAACAAAATAGATGTAGAATATTTCAAAATATGAGTTCTACTCCCACCGCAATGTAAGAGTGCACGTGCAGCTATATCTTGCGTCAGAAACTCGCTTTCGCACATGAATAAGGTGAAGTTGGTGCGCGCATAGTTACATGCTGCAAACAAAAAGAAAAAAGAGGATCTCGGCGAAAATAAAAATTGCCCGCAGCTTCCCTCGGGGGAAAACTGAGGAGGATGCGGAAGCGGTTCCGCCAACAGTTTGGCCGGCGCTGGTCGAAGGGACGTCGATCATTCTGTTTGTGGATTCGTTGGCATTCATTTCACGGCGACTTCGGACGTCGACGCGCCGTACAAACCAACGGACAAGCGGCAACTGAGCGAGCGAGCGCCGACCTTGAGTATATATACAGCGCGACGGCGCATGCGCTGTCAGCTGTCGAATGTTCTCGAAGGAGAAGCGCGCGCGCGGCACAGATGGCGACGGCGCGACGGCGCATGCGCTGTCAGCTGTCGAATGTTCTCGAAGGAGAAGCGCACGCGGCACAGATGGTGGGCGACGGCGCGACGGCGCATGCGCGCGCGTCAGCTGTCGAATGTTCGAGAAGCGGTGCGGACGGCGCAGACGGCGCACTACAAGGCGCGAGTATAAGATGCTTCCGCATCTAATAAATAAATAAAACTAAAATAGGCACGCCGAAAGCTAGGGGCATGTAGAAAGAAAGCAGAACCGATGCATTGAAGACGCTCAGTGTGCCACTGCCAAATGTGCCGATTTGGCAAACGCGACATCTGCACAAAGAAAAAGAAAAACTCAAATTTGATTGTTCTTTTATTACTGATGCATTCGTAAGCACAATTGACCACTCGATACCGATTAGAGAACGTGTTCAAATACGTCTCCTCTTGCAGCTACACAGTACTGAGCCCGCCTCACGACATCCTCAGCTGCTTTTTTAATGACTGGCGGAATAATTCTCCTTCAAATATTCATTATTCTGGTATTCAGACAATCTAGCGTCTTTGTCTCGGTCAATTAAACACAATCTTTCACTTATCCAATTCATTGGATTAAGATCAGGTAACCTAGCTGGCCCGTGCCTTCAATACATTGCCCATTGTTGCGGGTTGCGGCGACCGCAGTCTGCGGGTAGCGGGGCCGATCGCCGTCGCTCCGTCGAGCCAAGGACTAGGGGAGAGCTTTGAGCAAACTTAACGGATTTATTTACATCTTTACAGGGAGTTGTCGAGATGACGGAAGAGAAGAGAAGAACTAGTGGTTTCACAAACCACGAGCGTGGTGGTTGAACTTTACTTAGTTCAGAGCGACGTCCAGCACTCTGCCGCGTCGTTTTATGCCCTGTCGGGCTCCTCCTCTACGAGTCGACCACCAATCACGCACACACAGGTGAGGGGGGGCGAGCATGCAAGGTCCACGTGAACACTGCACTTTGGTGGCGCCAGCAGGGCTCTTCCTCGTCGTGTGTGAGCCTTTAGTCGAGAGTGCCCACGATCCTGGTCGCATACTTCAGAGGGTCCGCCGATTTTGTTCGCTCGATTAGCGGGGCGATCCGCGGCAGCCGCCGCGGTCTCCCCCAGGAAGACGCCGTCCCTGTTGTCCTCTTTGTGGCGTCGCGGCGTCTTGGCGACACTAGGTCTCGTACTCCGGGACAATGCCTGGCGGGCATGGGCAGTCAGCCGGTCGGCTACTTGACAATGGATTAAACAAGCGCCGATCTTTTGAGAGGTGCCCGGTTCGTGGAATCCTCTGGGGAGAGCCCTTTGACCAGCGCCGTCGTCGTCTGCCGGTTAACGCGCTAACGATGCGTGGCTGGCCCAGGCGGGAGATAGAGCGGCGGCTTCAAAACCCTCTTTGGCGACATTCCATCCCGTTGGCGTCGCTGTCAATCAGTAGGCACCGTCTCGTGAAGCCGGCCTCTGTTGCTTCCTCCGTCCAGACGTGGCGAGACTGTCCTTTTTGCACTAATCCGGCGTGGCAAATGACTCGCTGGGTCAAGGCATAGCCCGATCGCTACAGCTCCTCCGCCGACGGGAAGATCTCGGACGTCGGGTAGTATCAGCTGCTCGACGGGAGAGATCACAGTAACCGCAGTCTCCCAACACCATTTAAACCACAAAGACCCACCGCTAGAACCAGCAAGCGCCGGCAATGAGTTTTCGGCAACCAGGCCGGTCTTTCAAATGTGCCACAATGCACCTACGCTTTTTTTTTGTTCTTTTAAATGGCAACCACACTAATACTCTTGCCCATAGCTAAAAATTTCGATTACTCCAAATACCCCTTAAAACCATTACGGAAAACGTCCCTCAACGTTCCGTATAACACGACGCTCAGCTAAAGAATTCAACTGATCCCTCAGCACATACTAAAATACAAAGGGTAATGCAATTTCGTATACTAACACGCTTAATTGCTGAATGTAGTTTCATGTCAGCCCATGTTTTTAAAGAACGCACAAGACTTTGCTGTGCGCTCTAGCCCGACATCTTACTCTCATCCAAAGAGCGCTAGCATACCCACACGCACCTAACCATAGGCGATATCTCTCTCACCTAGGTATCCTTAAACCCTCATCTGAACGTGAATTTTCTCGAGGAACAAACGCAAGGAACAATCACACTTGAGGTACACGTCAGGAGTGCGTAACAAAACAGGCGTTAATTTTGCGCCAAAACCCCTGTACCGAATGTTTATCCCCATGAGCATTTCGAAAATTGCTTTTGTTTGGTTTTATTCTAAAGCCTTCCCAAACATTGCTCATTTACTCTTTTAAGACGGTCGACAATCTCGCGCTACACAAAAACTGGCACAAAGCCTAGAAACTCCTGCTCCACTCGACCAACGTTACCACGCTTTCTAATTTAGCGGGCGAACCACACTTCATTTACGATTTTTGTTTTCTCAAAGAAAAACTAATTTCGAAGCAGTCGGTTGGCCGACGCGGGTCACTGCTTCCGCATAACGCTTAACAATTCAACTCGGCATTTTGACAAAGCTTATACACAAACAAAATCTAGAGGGAAGAAAAAAGTGTCCAAGCAAACTAGCTGTGGAGATGACACAGGAACACCACTTTAAAACCAAATATAACCAAACAAGTATGTTTCAAAACAAACTCCTGTGTCCGACTCTCCCTCCCACAGCTGTCGCTCCCCCTTCAGCCGTACACGCGGCGGTCGTGGTCTTCGACTCTGAAAACGCGCGAGACTACAACGTGCACGAGCAACAAGCTGAACTGCAGCGTTCCGCCTCATTCGCGATTTTGGCGGTCTTCTATCAGTTCGGCGTAGAAGACCGAAGCGATGCGTGGGACAGAGTGGCCATGCTTTCTTTGGGCTAGCTCGCGTGTGGTGCTTGGCTATTGTGGCTTTTCCTTTTTTTCTAGGACCCCTTCTACAATCCCGTTCCCGCAAAGCTTTAAATCTTCTGCATACATTCCGTCGCGGGGATGCGCGCTGGGGCCTACCCTTCCGCCGTTGGAACCTTACTTTACGCCACAAAGGACCTTTCTTTGAACTGGCTGGTAACCTAATCTTGGGCCGCTCGCCCGGCTGATTGCCCCCTCTTTCACCCCTTCGCTTTGTCGCTCGCGTACGCCTCTCTCGTTTCCGGCGACGTCTGCCACCGACCTGTCCTGCACTGCTGGTGAATTCGTTGCCGGTTGAGTTATCAATGGTTTTACGGCTCAAGGGTGCCTCTGCACCACCTGCCACAGTGTTTCGGCACTTTGATTTCTTGGCTCTGTCGCCCTGTCTGGCCGATTCACCTGTGCTAACGCTGTACTCAGGTGCGCCCTGAAACGTTTTGTGGATAGAACGGAAAGACCGGTGCTCCCCACGCAATTCCATTCGCGAACCCGCTTTCCTCTTACCTTTCGTCCGGTTGCTCGGACGCATGCAATGTAACTTTGACGCTGCTGCAAAGCTCTTATTTGCTACGCTGACAGGTTGTGCGCCTTCTTTTACACGCGTAGTACTGTTCGTCTTTCTCGCGGATTTGCGACGTCTCTTTCGTCGGCGCCGATTTTTGCGTGTCGTTTCCGAGCCTCCCGATCGCATCTCACACTCGTGAACCCTCTCACAGCTTTCGTCAGCTGTCTCAGTCGCGCGGTCTAAATGATTTTTGACCTGGTCATCTTTATTCTCACCCTCTAGACCGGCGGACTTGTTAACACACTTAGGAACAATGCAGCTGTTTCCCTTCGAAAAATCTTGCTCGCATTCCTGAGAGCTGTCTGCAACTGCACTGATACCCTTCTCTACGCTCGCTGCTTCTGAGCCTTCTCCGGTGTTCTTGACTTCTTCAACCTCATTTGCAAGATCCACCGTCGCGACAAACATAGTTGAGGTCTGTACCAGCTTTTCTACAGCTATCCTAGCTGTTTCGCTAGCATTTAACTGGCACAGTACCTCGTCGCACTCGCTCTGGCCTTCGTCGGCCTCTCTACTCACTGCAGCATCCTTAGCAGCACTCAAATTTCGTTCTTCATCGAACCTGCTGCTATCCTTAAACGTGCTAGCCTTCTCTAAAGCTCTGGGCTGCACCTCGCACTTCTCGTGCGCTACACTTGCAGATGGCTGAATCTTCCACTGCGTTGCCTCGACTTTTTGTTCTGACAGTTCAATCTCTAGGCTGAGTGCTCGCTAGAACTCTTCACCTCGCTCCCGTTTTTCTATCTCCCATTTGCTCTCACTATTCACCTTGGTGCTATGAGAGACACGCGGACCCCTCTCAGGCTTGGTTTTAATACCAGCACACCGCCGCGCGTTCTTCAACGGAGCGTTCATGAGCTTGCATTCAATTTGCTTTCTGTCAATTCTGATGCCGAAGCACCGCAGTAAGGCTGCCTTAGCTACATTGTAACTGTTGAACTCGTCCTCGGAAAGGTACCCTATTCTACCAATTAAGTCGCATGGAAAGACACTCAATAAGGCGATAGACCAATAGTCTTCGTCGAGCCCTAGGTCTGTGCAAACATTCTCGTAAGAGGTTAGGTAACTCTCTATATCCTAGCCCTCTTCGAATGGATGGATCCTCGAATTTACTTGAGACCATCTAAGGCACTGTATTGATCTTCTTGTCTCTTCCAGTTTTACCTTTAGGGTTTCCTTTCACTGCTCTCTCTCTTGCTCTCGCCTTTCCTGACGCTCCTGTTCCTGTTGTTGAATCTCGTTCCACGTTTCTTTAATTTCTTCACTGGTCAGATTCAAGCCCTCGATAGCGCCAACAATTGCGTGTTTCTTCATCCCTGCATCTACTTCTGCTCCCAGCTCTTCCCCCAGAATCAGGAGCTGATTCTTCAACAAACGCTTCCAATCCATGACAGAGAACTAGTGTGGTGCAGCTCACTCTCTACCCAGAAGTTCCGTAAACAACTGCTTCTGTGGTAGCCTCTACCAGCGAAAAGATTGCACTTCTATCTTATCAGCCTGGCAACCAAAAAACCAAAGCCAGCACTCACCAGTGCACAGCTGCCAGTCTCCATGATCTCGGCGTGTTGTTCATTTTCCGTCCTCCAGGCTCACATCCAACCGCTTGCCATCCAGTTGTTGCGGATGGGAAGGAAGTTGCTGCTGATGGCATCTGGCATCCCACCGCTGCCAACCAGTTGTTGCGGGTTGCGGCGACCGCAGTCTGCGGGTAGCGGGGCCGATCGCCGTCGCTCCGTCGAGCCAAGGACTAGGGGAGAGCTTTGAGCAAACTTAACGGATTTATTTACATCTTTACAGGGAGTTGTCGAGATGACAGAAGAGAAGAGAAGAACTAGTGGTTTCACAAACCACGAGCGTGGTGGTTGAACTTTACTTAGTTCAGAGCGACGTACAGCACTCTGCCGCGTCGTTTTATGCTCTGTCGGGCTCCTCCTCTACGAGTCGACCACCAATCACGCACACACAGGTGAGGGGGGGGCGAGCATGCAAGGTCCACGTGAACACTGCACTTTGGTGGCGCCAGCAGGGCTCTTCCTCGTCGTGTGTGAGCCTTTAGTCGAGAGTGCCCACGATCCTGGTCGCATACTTCAGAGGGTCCGCCGATTTTGTTCGCTTGATTAGCGGGGCGATCCGCGGCAGCCGCCGCGGTCTCCCCCAGGAAGACGCCGTCCCTGTTGTCCTCTTTGTGGCGTCGCGGCGTCTTGGCGACACTAGGTCTCGTACTCCGGGACAATGCCTGGCGGGCATGGGCAGTCAGCCGGTCGGCTACTTGACAATGGATTAAACAAGCGCCGATCTTTTGAGAGGTGCCCGGTTCGTGGAATCCTCTGGGGAGAGCCCTTTGACCAGCGCTGTCGTCGTCTGCAGGTTAACGCGCTAACGATGCGTGGCTGGCCCAGGCGGGAGATAGAGCGGCGGCTCCAAAACCCTCTTTGGCGACATTCCATCCCGTTGGCGTCGCTGTCAATCAGTAGGCACCGTCTCGTGAAGCCGGCCTCTGTTGCTTCCTCTGTCCAGACGTGGCGAGACTGTCCTTTTTGCACTAATCCGGCGTGGCAAATGACTCGCTGGGTCAAGGCATAGCCCGATCGCTACACCATGAAAGTCGCAACCAACCCGCTTCCCGCGTGGCTGCTGCTATGTGATGGTGCCTCATCTTGCTGGTGTCCCGAAATTAGAAGATCATGACAGGGAATTTCACTGCAAAATGTATTCAGCGTTCTTTATGGATTTCATTCCGTAAATGCAGTCAGCATATGATAGAAAATAAATTCCTCACTAAACATTAAAAGACCACTGACACTGGTGCCGAGTGCGTTTTACCCGTGGTGCGGATTGCCGTCACTCCAGTAGTGGGAATATTGCAGATATACTTGGGCATTTCTGCTAAAACTGAATTTGTGGATTCGATCTTTAAGCAAAACTTTAATGCCCCTTGGTGGACTGATCAGTGTTCGAGGGACTATAGACGCCGTAAGGCAGCTATGAGTGAGGGTTGTTATATACATCATTAACCGAATTCGTTGTGTGGATGTGTGGGTGTGTGGGCTGCGCTTGCAATTACAGCATGCATGGCAAACATACGTAATCGAACGGGGAAAAACTGCACCCATGTAACTACTGTTTTTCGTAGTGACGTCATTATAGTCGTCTGCTTGTAGCGCCCATCGGGCCTTTAGTTTCGGTTTGCTGTAGAATTTCAGATAGATTCAATAATTTGCAACTATTGCTAGAGGCCGCTTTTCCGAAATCTCAAAGCGATATTGGCTTCTTGACATGAAGGACTTCAATTCTCTCATTTCACTTAACTCCCTAACTCCACTAGTTAAAGAGGTAAATTATTCTACCTTTTCAATTATTGTTACAAATGATGTCTTCAATTCTTTGATACGCCTGCCGCTACAGAAAAAGCAAGTGTGAAGACTGCGAGGAAACAACCCATTTGCCTTATTTTTAAAGGATGTTGAACACAATTCTTTAGGTACCATATATATATATGGCATCGCATGCAGAAATCGTAATATCAGGTTGTATGCAGGAACCATAATACCGGGATAGGCATGGCGGAATTTAGATTAGTATAAATATTTACTAAAATCAATGTCATTGACCAAGAGAATGATGACGGTCGAGTTTTTCACAAAAATACAAGTAAGAGCCAGCTGAACATGCAGTTCCACCTAATCTTACTAAACCTTAACTATTTTCACTACTTAATAGTGACAATTTTTCTAAGGTAAGGAGGCAGCGATCAAAAAGCGACAGAAGTTACGTGAGCATTTGTCATAAGGTGCGTGATGAAACGTGATCATCCTTTGCTATCCGATTCCTATGCGCACTGCTGTGGCTTCTGTTTTCGGGCTACGGAACGCAGCGCTAGCACGGAACGGCACTCCATGGCAGTAAATACGTCCTATCTAAGCGCCGCCATTGATTTATATCATGGATTAGCCAATAGCAAGCTGTGTGTTGTTTAACTCCGAAGAGCAGGTGCTGGAATCTCTGAGAGAGTGGAACCTCTGTGAAAAATGTGTGCACCTGAGAAGAGGGCCACACAGAAATGCGATTTTCCTTTTCGAGCATACATACTGATCTGCTTTTCCTTTTCTGCAGACTGCAAAGTTTGGTATATATCTCCACTGGAGTGCCTGTAATCCGCAAGAGGTGTGTTTTCACAAAGCCCTACGGGTCACTCATGACACATTACATGTTGCTCGTACCAGTAGTTGGTGACCCATCGCATATAACGCTCAACCCGCATTGAGAACACGAACGACCAAAGCCGAAGACAACATGAAAACTGCTTTCAATTCTGCTCCTAAGGACTACCTCTAATGCTTCAATAAAGCTGGCTATGAACTTCAAAGTCATATGCGAATTCGCTACTCGAGGCACATGAAATCTCGTGGTTACTTGCGCGAAGTAAATGCTCCTCACTACCCGCTCAGTGCATAAAATGATATAAAAAGAATGCTAAGATACCGACTGGCCGATGATTAGTTGAAATTTTTGATTTTGCGAATCATTCGCAGAAGTAACAAAATGTTAACAATAAAATGCGGCTACTTTGCGTAACTGGTCGTTGTCTGCATTTAGGAAGTGAGCGTTTCATTGTGATATTGCATTGCATAGAAGTAAATCTGCGTGAAAATCTGTTTACCCATAGTGTTGAACGCCTTGGTCGACACATGCACGTTTTCTCTTTTCATGCCGTTTGAAATTTCGATGACGATCAGCTGCCCTGGGGCTAACCCTGCATGCCCTTACTTCTAAACATTCCAAATTACGTGCGTTAACGGTGCCATTATTATTTATTGATGAACTAGTTAGCCAGACATGGCATCGAAGAAGCAGTGAAAAAAAGACGCCTTAAATCAGACCTAAATCAGACGAAAATACGAGCGTTTGTGTTTGCCCACATGCGTGCGTGATTGTGGGCTTTCCACCGCTTAAACAATGTCGATAAGCCTGTAAAAACTACTGCACCAGTTGTCTTCGAGCAAGCAAGCTTACCGTTCTTCAAAGAGGCTCCGCTAGCCTCAAGCACAATTTTTTCCGCTTTCGCTTTTGTCTTGGCGTACGGACCGTCGTGAGCTTGCCGCCTTCCATCCTGAATCACTCCAACACTCCCGGTGTAGACGAGGTACGGCACGCTCTCTTCCACGCAGGCATCCACAACGTTTCGCGTACCTGCACAATGGACACATTTAGTTTCGTGTATGTTGACAAGCTGGCGTATGTGGTGGCCCTGCACGACTGAAGTTCACATCTGCGGTACGTAGGGTTCGTCGACGCGCCTCGCAGAGGCGCATAAAATCTTTGCGTTTTGTTGCGTGCACCACCTATACGTGGTTATTCAACACCCTCCCTTTGCTGAGGTCTTCGAAATATGAATAAAGAGCAGTTCGGGGGATCATGGGGGCTCTAGGTGGCTGGGGCCAAGGTTTTAAAAACAACACCATATCATTATGATGGCTAGATTGCAATGATAGGGTGATAGCTAGATGTGTAGTACCAGATCGAGAGGTTTCGGGTTTGTCTCTCACTGACAAAAACGTTTTTCTTCATCTTTTGAACCTGTATTGTTTCAAGGTCATTTTCGCGACAAAAGTAGAGCTCTAAGTCTTCGCGGACCCCTCCATTAAACACTTTCGGGATGAACAAACAGAAACTGAGCCTAATTATACCATAAAGATTTTCTCACAAATAGAATCATTGGAAAGACTGGCTAGTCAAATAGAAGCATTCGGTACTGTTTGTGCAAACACCAGATCCCTCTCTTTAATAATCAGAAATGTCAGTCCTTCATCCAGCATCAGAATTTCATTTCACAAAGCCGCCCTGAGTCATTTACAATTTAGTGTCTATCACTTATTGGTTCAATTACCAAGGAGTAGCCAGTGAACACCTTTGCGCAAGCTTATAATTATTACCTGAAACTCTTCGAAGTCATAATCCAATGACTTTACTCAAATAGTTTACTAAGGCGAAAACCTTTAATGTCCCAGATCCTCGGCGCCCGGCTGCGCCCGGCTGGGCCCTGGACACTAGCCAGTGCTACCTCGAAGCCTACCTTATCTGCACTTCTCTAGCTTTCCATTAGGCGTCTTCGGTACCTATATCTTGAATGATAGCAACCTGAACATGAAGCACAACCAATAAAAAGCTTTCAAGTATGCTCAATATCCGTTAACCTAAGGTCACCAAATTCCTATTTAGTGAAAATTGTGATCGAAAAATAAAAAGCTGCAACAAAACGCCCTACGGTAGATCACTGAACGCGGCAAACACCAGTGCCGCGTGTTTCAGCTACGCGGGGTAATGATCCACCCGAATTGCTTCAGAGGTGAAAGTATTAAGTCCCTTGCCCTCTTACACTGTCAGAAATCAGGTGATGGTACAGACGACTCGTTCTTCAGACGTCTTGTGGAAGCAGTTGAGTTAGTAGAATGGCTCGCACGTAAGTGCAGCTCACGTATATTTATATAGTGACCACAAACCACCTTTTCCACGATGCCGCGGCACATGCAGCCTTCCCTCACGGCGAAGTCGCGGAACCCGCTGGTTTCGCAGCCTTCGTTTTGCAGCTGCCAAGGGTGAAGTGGTAAAACGATTCTATTCCTTTTTATATGCTTTTCACTGACAAAGGAATAGAATTGCTCTGCGACTGCCCTTTGATTTTTCCGGCTCCTACCAATACCCTATTAATACGTCAGAAGGCAGCGTGCTAAAATATAAAAGGCGGATTCACCTACGTATGCAAGAGGAAAGACGCACGCGTATCGCAGCCACTCTCCCCGACTCCGTCTCAATGAGCGAAGGCGTTTGCCGAACACACTTTGCAACTAACTGAAAGACTTTCAATTCTTTGTGTCATGAAGCTACTGGCGCCAAACTATTTGTAATCCGTCAAGCGGGGTGCATTCACGTAGATTTCTCACACGCTTTAGGCGCTTCCTTTACTCTTTCTTACGTATAGAAGAGGGAGAGAAAGGGATGGGTGACATGGGGGCGAGAAACTGCTTCCGGTCTGTTGTGTTCTGTTCTAACTGTTTTGCTGTGGAGAGGTTGAGGTCGTCAACGCACACCATGAAGTTCAGCACTATATAGTTTATTCTAATAGATATTTTATGAAAACTCTCACCTTATTTCTACCGTAGCGTCTGTCGCCGACCTTGTGCGTCGTATAATTAAAGGTATTTATTAGAGTCACACTAAATAACCAGAAAAAAATGTGTCCGCTGCACACAATCGAAAAAGAAACCTTTCGCTCCGCTGGCCACGGCCTTAACGGTTCAGCCACAACGACGCGCTGTTTTTTTTCTTCTTTATTATAAGAAGCACGTGCTTCATCGTTGAAACAGCAAGCTGCTTATATACGCAATTTATCGCTGCTTCTGCATCGATCTTGGTGCAAACGGCCCGTTCTCAGCAAAACCAACTCAACAGCGCAAAGAGCTTGCGCGGCCAATGCAACCTGCAAAAATATTTTCATTTGCTTAGCATCTTTATCTACCTTTTGCCTCAAAAAAGGAGCTGGTACAACTAATGTATTATGCTTGAAAGCGTTTGGAGATTTATCTGTGAGCCATTTCTTCGACGAAAAAGTCAAAGATTGTGAGCTCTGGATCTCAAAGAGCGCAATTTGATGCGCCAACAAAGTGACAAAATAGATAAGGTAAATTTGAATCATCTTTTACCTACACACATGCACACACGCACACTATCTAGAAAATGCAGAAGAACTTTTTCTGCGCTCTCGAAAAATTTCTGATGTTCGAACCATAGTTTTTTTAAAACTTCTGTCCTCAAAGACATGTAGTTATATAGGAGAGTGTGTGCTGGTGACAAAAGTATGCTAATCAGCCCAATATCATAATTGATTGTATGTGGTGTTTACCGCCGCAAACCCACCATACGATTAGCACAATACCATGGTGATGACCAATGCAAGAGAAAACAAAATCTTTCATGGCACGAAAACCTCCCGTGATTGACTCAAGGAGTGGCGTTTCATCTTTTACTCTGACCCCTCTACCAGTGGTGCGCAGTCGCTAATATCACTTAGGGCCTGGGAAAAATGTTATTACTTGGCCTAGAATAAACCGTATAGCCCCTTTGGCGGTTCTAGTGCACTGCTTGTTCGGAGAGTGGTATATATAGTAGTAGTTCTTCAATATTCTAGCTTCAAGTGTATCGCCCCGCCGCGGTGGTCTAGTGGCTAAGGTCACGGGTTCAAATCCCGGCTGCGGCGGCTGCATTTCCGATGGAGGCGGAAATGTCGTAGGCCCGTGTGCTCAGATTTGGGTGCACGTTAAAGACCCCCAGGTGGTCAAAATTTCCGAAGCCCTCCACTACGGCGTCTCTCATAATCATATGGTGGTTTTGGGACGTTAAACCCCACATATCAATTAGCTTCAAGTGTATAGATCTCACACACTTAAAGACCATTTCAGAAAAGGCTCTACCGTAAGTGTCTACACGTATCTATATTTCTAGGAAACATAGTAGGTTAACATGCTGGCAAGGTTTGCGCAAAATTTTAATACCGCATTAAAGTGGTTGGAACGCCGGCAAGCAAATACTATACACACAACCGATGCACTCAGCAACTTAACAGCATTCGTTCCACTTTTCTCAACCAAGAAAACACGGGTAATTCAAAAAGTTTGCTGCACTAATCGCCAATAGCGAAATGCTTGCCGACCCTGAAAAAAAAAACCTGTTCTGAAAACGTACTCCCACGCGCGTTTATTATTTCATAGCCAGGGCTTACGCGAACAAGTCAGGAGCACACATTACACCTTCATTTCAGAGCAAGAACGCAACATGGGAGAGTAGATACCATTTGAATTACTTAGAAATATGTGCTACGAACACAGGTTTCTTATATTTCCGATGGAGGCGGAAATGTTGTAGGCCCATGTACTCAGATTTGGGTGCACGTTAAAGAACCCCAGGTGGTCAAAATTTCCGGAGACCTCCACTACGGCGTCTCTCATAATCATATTGTGGTTTTGGGACGTAAAACCCCACAAATCAATCACAGGTTTCTTAGGGTCACGAAGAAAACGAATTTTGACGTCAGATGGCCGTACGACGCGCTCCCACTTTGTTCTTCGGCTGTTCATAAGAAACGAGAACACTCGAAGCTTCACTGCCTTCGCCGTGACAATTCGCACGCAGCGTCGTCCAAACATTCAAAGTCGTACAGATTGCGAATATCCAGTGCACAAAGCGCATCACATATCCACGCTGCAGTTCACAGACAGAGAAAAACTCGGTCTTCTCGAGTTGTCAATAAGCACACCAGCACGACAAGAAAGCATTCATCAGGCTTGGCAATTCATGTCTGTATAGGGACGAGAGCGAACGTAGGCACGTCTTCGCAGTGATACGCCACGGTCTAAACGAACTGGCGTCAGAGCTCGAGGGCAGAAACAGTAGGCTTCATTTATTTGGCAGTCCTGGGCCACTCACCAGTGGTCCATGGATGCCTCGAATTAAAGGTGGCTACGTCACCTGCATGTAGTTCATAAGTTTCGAGTCAGCCCAAGTGGTCTCGGGTCATTTGCGCGCTTGATGCTGTCTGCGTCCATTGTGGCGTCTGATATGCCCGGCATCTCTGTTGGTATTGTGACACAGGCCACAATGCCGACCCAATTCCAACCCCAACATCAGTGAATTATACCTGCCTGAAAGAAATTGTTCGGACAGTCCCGGGCTTCCCACAGGCCACCAGGCACGCGCAAAAAAAAGGGGGATCCTTAAGCTTTGCCTTTAAGAGTTGAACGCGAAATCGAAATGCGGCTTCTAGTGAGCCCTTCAACCACTAAGTGCATACTTATTATTATGATGTGTTGCATACACACACACGCGCGCACACAGTAGATCGTACCAGCGCGTGCGCGCGAATGGTACATACTTGTTTTGATCTAAATCAAGAGTCGCATGGCCTCAAAGATACACGCCACGTGCTCGCTATATCGGAAGGCATAAATAGTCTCACAATGCCTCACACATAGCAGCACATTATCTAGCGTTTGCTGTTTGCTTGATCAACGCCCCTGGAAAGGCATGATATGTTTTCCGCTAGATGTACGTAGTTGTCCATTTTCAGAGCCGTTCGAAAGTTTTTTTGTGTTTTTAGCGGCGATGGCTGCACTATCCTGGCCTTTTCCGACGTAGTTTGAGGCTTCCGAAATGCCCCTACAAATCGCCGGATGGGCTGGTTTTCGTCGTGACCCCTATTGAACGAAATGCGTTAAAGAGGCCCTGAAACACTTTTTCAAGTAACCATGAATTGAATTCAGTAGAATAGCTTATTGCTTCGCAGATCCAATGCCGCAAAAATTTTAGGAAGCTGTCCAGTGCGAGTGGAGTTGCAAAGGTTTGTCGCATGCTGCCATTGCAATATTTCTTCTCTTGTCCCAACGAAACCGCTGGAAGCTAAGCAGAGACGGGTAGCAGGGGCAAAAAAACTACCGTGCCTCATGACCTTGAGCAATTGTTTTTGTTCGAATGCGTGGCTTTTTCAGTGTCATCGCGCGCGCACGCGTGGACAAGTAGCGGCCTCCCACGGCAATCTCGGTAACTTGATTTTTCGGGCACAGACACACACACGATTTTTCGCTCCCATTCAACGCGCCGATGGCGACGGCGGGATTTCTGTAACACGAGCTCTCTAACGCTATCACGTTAAAACATGCGTCCGAGTGGTCCCACACCAGTAGGCGTAGTTTCCGATCGGTCCTCGAGAAAAGCGAATGCAGCACCGGCGTCCGGGGCCATCTGGAGCCATCTGGGCCGTGTAAATCGAAGAAGCTCTGTGAGCATGCCTGAAATCATCCAGGTGGCATTGGCTTGGCGCCCCGCTCATCACGACGTGCCCTCACGCGCTCATCTCCCTGGCGCATTTTAACCCACGTGCGTGGGAAGAAGTGGGAAGCCCTTGCGCATGCGCACTTACCTCGCGAAGGCAGAAAATTGTATGTCTTAGGCTTTCACTGCAACCGTGTTTTATTTATAGAGTTGACGCTGTTGAGTTGAATCGCTGCGGTCCCCGTTTGCGAAAAAATTCGGCAGATCCCACGTACCTGAAAATGGACGTTGTGCGAAGCATGCGGAGGGAAGGTGACTGTTTGGCAGTTTTTTTTATTGAGCTACACGTCATGAAACGACCCTAAATATATTGCCGCGTGCATAGCTGCATTTAGCGGCCAGATAGCGACGACAACGAAGAACGCCGATTTGCTCGAGAGGCGCAGCGCAGGCGAGTGAAAAAGACGAAAATCTTAGCGGCCTTCTCTTGAGAGCGTCTCTGCGAGTTCCACTGTCCGCGTTTTAATTGCGAAGCATTTCTTAGCGAACTTCGGTGACTTTGAGCGTATCTATCTATCTATCTATCTATCTATCTATCTATCTATCTATCTATCTATCTATCTATCTATTTATCTATCTATCTATCTATCTATCTATCTATCTATCTATCTATCTATCTATCTATCTATCTAGCCACTTACGTTTGGATGCTCTCGTGGTCGCCCCCTTAACTTGGGGGAACCAAAATTAGCATGGGAGAATAAGATGGTTTGACGAATATGATGCGCTGGTCAAGACATAAATAATGTCACAATCCCGTCGCGTACGTCGCCAAACGCTTCCCGCCAGACAGTGGCACACACTCATGGGCGGGTACGTGCCGCTGGTAAGCGTGTACGTGCCACAGGTGATGGACACTTAGTATTTACCCAAGAATGACGAGAACACAGGTGGGCAATTTTAACGCGCGTGTGAGCGTTAAGCAATACCCGACATCGATAGCGTCGACCCAACAAGGGCATAGAATAAATGTCAGTGTTAAGAAAAAGCTGTAATAGGCAGCGTTAGCCACCAGACGAATGCAAATAATAAATTTTAGGGTCCCAGCAGGAATTCAAGCAATCTGCGTGGCAGTCAAGCATTCTACCAGAGAGGTCTCGGAACTACTTTTCAAATATACAATAATCTTCATAAAACGTCAATAGTGGCTGCAGTGCTGCCTACCAAATTTTCTAAACATTACATATGTACCCATTTCATACAGCCGTTATGTCGGGTTAAGGTCAATTGTGGTGAGGTGCCATGCGCTGAAATTGATTTATGTAGCAGTGTCAAGGGCCAGCATGTTCGCGAGCATCAGCGTTTCATATCAGCTTCTGGATTTTCTAAAACACATTTCCAGCTGACACCGTTGTGCAAGTGGAAAACTGGTTATAATTGATTGATTGATTTGTGGGGTTTAACGTCCCAAAACCACTGTATGATTATGAGAGACGCCGTAGTGGAGGGCTCCGGAAATTTTGACCACCCGGGGTTCTTTAACGTGCGCCCAAATCTGAGCACACGGGCCTACAACATTTCCGCCTCCATCGGAAAGGAAAACTGGTTATATGAATATTCAACTCTTCAACACACAAGTTGTCTTCAACATATGTCTCTGCGTGCAAATCTTGTACATATATTTAGCGTCATTTCATGACGTGTCGCTCAATAAAATGCAACACGGTCACCTTCCCTCCACGTGCTTCACATAAAGTTGATTGCCAGGCACGTGGGATTTGCGAATTTTCTAGCGTTAGCTACACTGGCCTCACTGAGCCAATTTCGCGTAGCACTGGTCTGCACATGCGCAATGATACTCCGCCGCGCGTCTTGCCGCCGGTGTGCGCGCAATTCGATGCGCTGAGCAGCTGATCAGTGGTGCCACGCACCGGGGCCGGCACCTCCCTCGCACTTGGCCGTGGCCGCGCGCGACTCGCCGCCGCCGGTGTGTGCTTTCCAGAGGAGTGCCCTCATAGCCTTGGTAGACATATAGACGCCGACGCGCGCGCTCTCCCTGTGCAGTCGCCATTTGACACTGCGCTGGAGCTGCTCGATAGCGCCTCTGACTGGCATTTGCCACTGTGGTATAGCCATGGAGAAGGAAGAATAATCAGCTGAATCTTTGCTAACGCTACGTATATCCTGGCATAGCTGAGCTAAGCCACTGCGAGTTTTTTAAATAAACACTCTGTAAGTTATAACCCGCGACAACGGTAGAGAAGCTGGGTACTACCACTTCATGATCGGCAGCCCTATGAAAAGCCCTGAGTCTAGCCCTACGAGACAGCCACTCGTGGAGACGCCTGTGCACCGCTGAAGCCGTCGCCTTCAAGGTGTTGAACCATAATTTCGCCTTTTAGAAGGAGCAACACTTCCGACAGCTAGCCCTACTCAAGGAATGCGCATATTCTGGAGTCTGGCTGTCGTTTGGGCAGTTGCGTAGTTCTGCCCATATTTATATGGCCGTGCTTTCCAAGTCATAAGCGACCATCACTCTCTTTGTTGGTTGACCGACATGAAAGACCCATCTGGAGGTTTAGCACGATGGAGCTTACGGCCCCGAGAGCACGACATGGCCGTAGTTTACAGGTCGGGAACGACACTTAGACGCCTACTGTTTGTCAAGGTCGCCAATTGAATCACCTGCTACCGAGGATCATGAATTCAAAGGTTGTTTTAGGAGTTGTTGATGCAGCTATCATTTCTTGGCAACAATGCTTGACGTCCAATGCTTGACGCCATGCTGCCTTACAGATCGCAATGATTCAGAGACAGAAGCCGCAGATTTCACTGAGTTTGCCGAAAAAGGAAGGCAGCTGGCCCGCGTCAGAATGATTAACCAGCAGCAACTTGACGCCCAATGGTACAACCTTCGCCATCGATTCGTCACTTATCAACCAGGAGATAGAGTCCAGGTTTGGTTTCCTGTGAGATGGTGAGGCCTCTCGGAGAACTCCTACGCCGATACTTCGTACCCTACAAGGTATTCCGCTGTCTTAGCGACGTGACGTACGAAGTCATGCCCGACGCCTCCTCCTCTTCGAAACGTCGCCAGCATCTGCCTGAGACAGTGCACGTGGTCCGCATGAAACTTTACCACTATCAGTTATGTAAACACCCACTGGCCGCAAATCTACCTGTTGAGCATCGGGACGACGCTCACTCTTGTGGGAGGGTAATGTCGTGTGCATAGCTGCATTCAGCGGCGAGATAGCGACGACAACAAAGAACGCGGATTTGCTCGAGAGGCGCAGCGCAGGCGACTGAAGAAGACGATAATCTCAGTGGCTTTCTTTTGAGAGCGCCTCTGCGAGTTCCACTGTCCGTGTTTTTTTATTACGCACTCTGTAATTTATAACCCACGAAATATGTTCAAATTTTTCACCCACAGACATATAATGAAAAGTTGCAGATGTTTATGTCACCAATTTGCACTTGCGCAATGGTACGAATTGCGACATGCACATTAGCAACACCAGAAGCTGATAAGAAGCGCTGATGCTCACAAGGATGCTGATCGTACACCAATAAATTTCAGGGAATGGTAAATAACCACAATTGGCGTTATGTCGATGTGATGGCTGTATTATTAGAGTACATAACTAATTTTTATCAAATTGGGTAGGCAGCACTACAACCACTATTGACGTTTCACGAAGATTAGCGTCTATTTGAAAAGTAGATGCGAGACAGGGCGTATAGCTCTGTGGTAAAATGCTTAATTGCCACGCGGAATGCTTGGATTCAATTCCAGCTGAAACCGTGACATTTATTTTTCGCAATTATTAGGCCAACGCTAACGATGTCGAGTATTTCTTAACGCTCGCGCGTTAAAATTGCCCATGTGTGTTCTCGTCTATCCTGGGTAGATACTAAGTATCAATCACTTGTGGAACATACCCGCCTACCAGCGGCACATACCCGCCCGTGAGTATGTGCCATTGTCTGGCGGGAAGGTTTTGACGACGTACGCTACGTGTTTGAGACCAGCACATTCATGTCTTGACCAGCACGTCATATTCACACAATTATCTTACCCTCCCATGCTAATTTTGGCTCACGCGAAGTGAAGGGGGTGACCACGAGAGCATCCAAACATAAGCGGCTAAATAGATAGATACGTTGGAAGTCACTAAAGTTGGCTAAGAAATCTTTCGAATTTCAGAAGGCAGACTTTTATACAAACCGAAGTAAAAACTGTTAGCGTTCGTCCTGTCCGTGCCTGAAACTATGATTAGTGCATCATTATTGATTGAGCAGCATTTTAAGTATCGAGCCAGGAACGTTGTTACTTGGCTCTCGTCTTGTGTTTTTTTTCTTTTTGTCTACATGTTTGCACAACTGAACGTTTGCACTACTCTGCACGTTTTAATTCGCTTGCATCCTTCGCATGACAGCCCACTTTGTTAGTATCGCATTATTGCTTCACCCTTGCAGCCAAACTGTGACCTTTTTTCGTTTTCTTCTTTATTTTGTGTTCTTTGTACACATTACTGACATTCGGTGTAAACGCGAGAGAGTGCGCGTGCACATTGTAGCCGCCCGCAGCGGCCTCGGCAGCTAAGCAACTCACGATGATGACACCAGCCAATGGTTCGCGCATTTCACGTGGCAGCGTTAAAGAGCTCGCTTCGCGGAAATTCGGGCGTCTGTATGAGCGGCGATGTCGTTTGTTGTGTGAAAAAAATCATCATCTTGTGCGTGGACAGAAAATCGAGACAGATGATAATAAAATAATAAATATTTTAGGCCTGAGTGAGGTTTAAACCCAAGTAGTTTGCTTGGCAAGTGGGTGCTCTACCACAGAGCCACGCGCCTGCTTGAAAACGCAGTGAAAGTAACTTCTTGCGCTTGTAAACGCGGTGAAAGTAACTTGCATACTTTACAAACACACGCGTCCAGTATACATGCTTCACAATGCAACAGGTAATACCGCAGTAATAATGCGTTGTATAAGCGTACATTGTGATCAGGCATCAGATTATGTGAAGATGTGAACAGAGATGCTTTAAGCGGGTCACGCACTACAAAAGACACACACGTTACTGCACCTTTTCCTTTAGGGCCACGTAATGGGCGGATGGTGCGCTCGAAAATATTTGGTGTGCATGATTGCCCGTGGTTTGAAGCATGCTACCTAGTACACATAATGCAGCCGTATGAGAAAGCTTCAGTGACACAAGCCATTTTGAACTCAGTACGCACTAGGGACAGAATATCGCTATCGCGTTCAGCTCTTCAAGGCGAAACTTTTTGGTGTGGTCATTTGCGTTTAGGCGTCAATTGTCGAGAGGAGACTAAACGATTTTTAGCTGACTTTGAGAAGTAATTGTAAATTCTATGGCACACGCTACGACAGAATGTTTGGCCTTGTTACGCCGGAGAGCACAGACCGAACGTCACTGCCTCTGCAAAGGCAATCTGTGCAAAGGCCATATAGCAAGCCCGCCTAATGCGTTCTCCTCAACGACGTCACCTAGCCCAGTGGCGTCGGTCGGTCTTACGTAACGCACGGC
Organism: Rhipicephalus microplus; assembly: GCF_043290135.1. Classification (NCBI taxonomy): domain Eukaryota; kingdom Metazoa; phylum Arthropoda; class Arachnida; order Ixodida; family Ixodidae; genus Rhipicephalus; species Rhipicephalus microplus. The sequence goes on from NC_134702.1 coordinate 211,546,098, forward strand.
GAGCTCCCTCAGCCCACGGGCCCAATGAAGCAAGCGGTGCCATCCAGTCTGGCGAGTCTTACGCAATGCGTGGCAACATCACTTGTCTTTGTGTGCAACCCAGCGCAGCGGCTCCGGATTTGAGGATCATGACGCAACCCAGTGGCGGGTTCCCATTGGAGAATTCTTAGGCGACCCGGCGGCTATTCTGCTTGTACGTTGATGACGTAAAGGAGAACCTGTGGCCTATAAAGAACCACGCGGCGCTTCGCACGGCAGCCGACCTGTGCGTCAAAGAGAAACCAACGTATGTGTCAAAGAGAAGACAACTTGGCTCTTCGAGTTTCTAAGCCGTCCGCCCTAGTGCCGAATATGTAACGCCTCTATTTATATGTTGTACACAAACCTTGCCTTAAATCACCATCGTCTTGTCCGCTCATCTATCAGTTCTGCGCAGAAGCAGTCGCGAGCTGAGAAGCACACCCTACCAAACAGCCAGTGACCTCAGTAGCGGCGAGTTTAGGAGCAGTGGTGCCTTCGGGACCGTGTTGGCGTCGCGCTTCGTAACAGCCTCCATCTTTCTAGAAACTTCGACTTGTGATTGGCAGTGTATAGGACAATGTCAAAAGAATCTTGTAAAACTCCTTTTTTGTGGCGAATAAGAGCCGTACATGTGTCTATACATGTGCTTCAGTTTCCAAGAAAAAGAAAAAAAAGAAATTACTCTTGAAATTTCTAGGCCCAGCATACTGTAAGGTCTGCCAGACAGACACAGCTACGCTAATTCACATGCTCTGGGACTGTGAGGCTAAAGCGAAACGTATTGGTCCTCATGTTCTTTCGGGGAGGTGAAAGCCACTCTGCGGAGCCCCAAGTTCACCGGTCACCTATGGGGTAGTCCAGCAGGCCTGTGAAGTGGCGGACAGCCGAGGCCTTGACGGCCCGTCGTGGGAGACCTGAGGCCGCATCAGTACTTTGCCGGACAATTACTAAAGCTTTTCCATCCATTCTTTCAGCAGCTGTGAATAGGGAAGCCATTGCCTTCACCTGCACATTCCTCGAGAGCGGATTTATGTCGTTTTCTCAACCATTCACGCTTCTTCGTGCGCTGGCGCTCATCTAATTAATGCTGTTCTTCCTACCATGGAACGTTCGTGTTGGTCTCATGGCGAGCCCAAAGTGCAGTAGCTTTTAAAAGCTCTAGAGCGATATCTGCTCCCTGAGTCATAGAGGGACAAAGAATAATGATAAATGCCACCATCGTATATTCAGAATTTATTTTTTTGCAAATTTAATTTTTCCTTGCTGATTCCACAATGAGTTTTGTTCGAGCAGAGCAGTCCCCGCCGAAGGGAGGCTTCTCGTACAAGGCTGCCCAATTCATGCTCATGAAAGACCTGCTGCAGTCTCACAAGTGCGCTAATGCTTCGGTGCAGGCTTTCAACAACTTGTAGGAAGAAACGACACCTGAGTCGGCAGTTCAGTTCTTTTAAGAAAGGTCTTCACGGCTTTCTTAACGTTGATTCTATCCATCCGGAACACACCGTTGAATGGAGCCCCATTCAGCTTCAGTGACCACATTCGGGCCCCGCCAGCCATACCACTTAAGACGCAGTTTTCCTTTTGTCATTGCTCTGAACTTCTCTTCGGTCATTCAGAAATGTCAAGCTCCGCTGCTTCCTCGGCTTACCCAGTGAGAGCACACCGCTGCCTAAAGTTATTACTGCTCTCCTACGTTACTTCTCCCGTTCTGGAATAGCTAGAGAGACTACACAAGTAGTCTACACAAGTAGACATCGACATACGTAAAAAGCGCGTTATTTTCCGCCAGTTTGAGCTTGACGAAACAGTGCATCTCTCAAGACAATCACGTAGAATTGACTCTTGAGATTATGGGAGAGCGGAAGGGGTGAATGTTACGGACGAGAAAACACAATACTGATCAGTACTTCTGGAGTAAGGGTACTACAGTAATACTGTAAAACACATTAGTAGCGAATCTGTAGAGAACGTGTGCTAGAATACGAAGACTAGAAGGTGGTTCAGGCACACTTTTTTCCCTGTGTCTGATGTGCTCTTTGTGAATATTCTGAGGCAGAGAAGGAGTCAGTATAGCATTTGTGGCGCTTTTCATTTCCTAATAGGCAGAAAAATACTGGGAGCGTAAATTTCGCAGCAGTAACCTGCGAAACTCGAAAACCTCTTCATTGCAGCTACTGCAATTTTCACTTACAGTAGTCACACAAGAACACAAAATTTTGAAAATTTTGCTTCTGGAATTTTATTACAGAGGGCTCATCACTACAGAAACATTCTTTAGGAAAAATAAAACCAACAAATTACCCTTTCTTTAGTGGACAATCACCCCGCTGCGGTGGTCTAGTGGCTAAGGTACTCGGCTGCTGACCCGCATGTCGCGGGTTCGTATCCCGGCTGCGGCAGCTGCATTTCCGATGGAGGCTGAAATGTTGTAGGCCCGTGTGCTGAGATTTGGGCGCACGTTAGAGAACCCCATGTGGTCGAAATTTCCAGAGCCCTCCACTACAACGTCTCTCATAATCATATGGTGGTTTTGGGTTGTTAAACCCTACATATCAATCAATCAATCTTCGGTGGATAATCAACGCAGTTGGCCCTTTTTTTGCCAAGTTACCACAGTCACCATTTGTCTCACTTGCTTTCCTACATACGCGGTTGAAATTCACTACTTGCCTTCAAGCAGGCCTACCATGCTGATTGCATGCGTGTCGTTGTTGAACCGGAACAATGAGAAGCGCGGCCATCAAGCATTGAACAACATAAAAAAACAGTAGCGAGAATAATTGGGATTTTTTTTGCCTGTCTTTGTGTGCGCGCCATATCCAGTCCTAAATAAAAAAAACAGCCTGAGGTAATGTTATGAGACGAAAAGATTTGTAAATGCCACGTACAGTGGGAATCGATTATATGCGAAACACGAGTGAGGAAGTTTGAACGGTCACAATAAAGTAAACACAACATTACGAGACGGACGTAAATAATGCCGTACAAAAATGCCATGTCTTGATTACTATTTTTGCGCCTGGCATTTGGGCCCAGTCGTCCATTCACGTCAAGTAATACCAAATATTTTATATGTGAAGCTAGCCAAATGGCCGCGATCGCACTGTGAGCGTAGCATACAGTCATGTTCTACGTGACACGCATATCATGATTATGATTTTTGGACGTGTCATTTATCTTTGTCGCCAACTCACGTCACATATAACCAGATATGGTATATGAGAAGCTAGAAAAACAGCCGTGAGCGCATCATAGGCATGGCATGTAGTCATGTTCTTACATGACACGCATGTCATGATTATGATATTTGCACCATGCACCAGTCATATACCTTCATCATCCATTAGCGTCACGTAATGCCAAATTTGGTGTGTGTGAAGCTACCGAAACGACCGCGAGTGCATCATGAGTGCGGCATGTAGTCATGTTCTTACATGACAAACATAATATAACTTCCATGTGAGAACCTATCAGTTATGTTTGCTATGCAGTCAGGTAACACAAAGCCAGTTTTGCACTATGTCTTGTGAACAAAACCACCGCAAGAGCAGCAAGACCATGAATTGTAAATGATGACATTCATGACGTACATATCATGGTTTTTATGTTATGAGTAGTCCCCAATGCTTGCCGTACGGTCATCGTATGCCATACCCGTATGGGTACATATTTCGTTATTCAAATGGCCAGCAAAGTTAGAAGTCATAGGTGGCTATATAGATAGATAGATAGATAGATAGATAGATAGATAGATAGATAGATAGATAGATAGATAGATAGATAGATAGATAGATAGATAGATAGATAGATAGATAGATAGATAGATAGATAGATAGATAGATAGATAGATAGATAGATAGATTGATAGGTAGGTAGGTAGGTAGGTAGGTAGGTAGGTAGGTAGGTAGGTAGGTAGGTAGGTAGGTAGGTAGGTAGGTAGGTAGGCAGGTAGGTAGGCAGGCAGGCAGGCAGGTAGGTAGGTAGGTAGGTAGGTAGGTAGGTAGGTAGGTAGGTAGGTAGGTAGGTAGGTAGGTAGGTAGGTAGGTAGGTAGGTAGGTAGATGCCGTCAAACTTGCACAAGTTCGCTAAGAAATGCTTCGCATTCAATAAGCCACAAACTGTCTTCAGAGGCTACATGAGACCGTGGCACTGTTTTGACCTTGTGTTTTCTTGTGAGAGGAAGACAGCGAGGCAGGATACTGTGGGAAATGTATGTCCGTGTGATTACTGCTGCACTCACCTTGGACGTTGACTTGTTCGAATGCCTCTGCATTTTCTACTACTGTTACAGGAATCAATGATGCGCAGTGGATAACTGCATCGGCGCCCCTGACGGCTTCCCGGACGGCTTGGGAATCGCACAAACTAGCCACCACGTGTTTAGTCTTCTTGGATATAGGGTGTCCTGCGAATCCAAATACCGTTATTCACCAAAACCGCGTCTATAGTAGAAGTCTGATGGTTCACCACGGTTCTGGATTATTTCTCGAAGTTACCTATTTTCGAATACATGCTTTTGAACATTCATTTTTTGTTTTTTCTTGCTTTTGCTCTTCGATAACACAGGGCTACTCATTTTCTGCCATCATATGTTATTAGATACGTAATGCCCTTGTCTTGTTCAAGCAGTATCAAATATTTTCACTCATGAAACAAAATGTACCTATATTTCATGAGTAATATCAAACAAAGCAAAAGCGGAATCTGCAAAAAAATTCATAAGTTTTATAATAATCAAAAAAGAAAAGATTACCGCTTTCCAGCTCGTGCAAGTACTACAACTTGCGAATGACAGCTGTTGTCACCGAGAGTAACAACCTCTTGATTTAAAGTATCAATAATAGACACATTTTCAGATATTGCTTCAAAGTAAATGACAATACCCACTAACTTTTAGCTATTTCTAGCTTAATTGTGTGAACAGGGTTCTGGAAACCTTGTTCACACTGTTCGCAAAAATATAATTCATCAAAAGGGAAGTGGGAGAACAGCACACTTTTGCTGCACGTCCGGCATCTATATTTACTGTGGCATTACTGTCTGCATAAAAGGTAGTTCAAGAAATATGTGTGTTGCGAAATCGAAAGCTTCAGCCTATGTGGTGCACATTGTGAGCAATAGTTATTAGTGCTTACAAAATTTTGATAATTCCGCAAGTGTACATGGTCATTTTCACAGTATATATGTGCGTCTCTTTGCCTTTTCCAGGTCAAAGGCTACGTTCGCGCGGAAGACTAAGGCTACGCTGAAATATTAAGCTTACTATAAAAATACTCTTCACAGAAAACATGGGTGACAGTGTTCTTTCTAGACGCTTTTGGCTGTAAGTACACCCTAGTTTACAGTGCTTGTTAGACTCCTATGGCACTCTTTATATTGCTGCTGCGGCTGCCAGACACCATATGTGTACATTGGGTTGAGAAAAAAAAAGGCTGGAGTGGCAGGCGGAGACGGATACATTCTCTCTAAGAACACCAGCAACTGCCCCGACCCCCTGATAATGCCGGCAGCTAATAGCTTGTGGGGGTGCTGACACCCCCCCCCCCCCTGTAAAGTTGTCTGCGCCGCGTGGCGCACGTGTCTCGCCCCAAGGCTTTATTTTGGTGGTGACCACCGCCAGGCGATAGATGGCGTTTGTTCGCTTTGAGTACCACTGTTGGTGGAGTGGTAGCGCCGGTGGTGGCCCCTGGCGGAAGGCAGGCCTTGGTGGTGGGCGAGCGTTGAGCGAGCTCTTCTGCGCGTGGCGGCGGCCGCGAACGGTTGTCTGTCGCGTGGGCCCCCCGGTGCTCGGCACCGCGGGCTTCGCGCCGGGGTCCCACGTGGAAGGTCAGGCGTTGGCGACGCCGCCTTGGGTATGTGTCAGTGTGTGGTGTGTGTTAGTGTGTATTTATCATGTTATTGTGTGTTTGTATGGTAGCCTGTTAATTGAAATTGTTGTATCATTCGGCGGACGATATCATCGTCTAAATTAGTTAATAAATGTATGTATGTTGTGTGCTTTGTACCGAGCGTGTCCACTGTGTCCGTTCACTTCAAGAGCGTGGCGTGGCGAGGCGCGCGTTCGTCGCGCCGAGACCCCACAAGCTACAGGCGAGAATGCTGTGCACCAGTGTTCCACACTGTTGGCACTTTGCGAATTACAGGTAAATACGTTTCAGCGACGTGATGCTTCTGGCACTTCGCTGAGACACACCTTACCATGCCCCTCTATGATGTTGGCACCGCCATATGTGTTGCAATACTAAAACAGAACGCTTAGCATACAGGCAAAGGCGGATTAAACGTGAAGAGTAACCTTTGCTATATCCCGAGCGCAAGAACAGCGCAGTTTACGAATAGGTGCTTTTGAAGTGCCAGTAGATATGTTTGTACGAACTTAAAAACTCCACCTTAATGTTTAGGTTAGTTAAAGAAAATTCTTTACTTCCGAATCCTTCTCAAAGCAACCTCTGGCGCGTGTGTCGTATCCAATGTAATTCTCCATATTGACCAGGCTTTCACAGTGATAGTTACTTTTACCATGAGCCGAACGCATCTATGAGTATCAATGTCGGGTTGATAGGCCAAGGCGGCCTTGCAATAATGAACTACTGGGAGAGGCTGCGGGCGTGCTTTAACCATAAAATCACAGGTCATCGTCACAAATTGCGTTCGACCAGCCTCCACCTCTCAATCTCAGAACGCCTTTTCTGACGAGAATTTTCAAAGAGAAATCAAAGATGATAGAGAAGATAACTCAAAATTTAGGCGCCGAGATGATTGCTGCCTTTTGCATGGATAAATACAGCCACACATAGACCCACTAAAAGTGACGCATGAAGGGACGTACGGACAAGTGAGGGTGAAACATTTGTCGTTTGGATTCTGGGTAAATTTTCCTACACATTCTTTGCCGAAGGACAACTCTGTCGCCAGGACACCGTACCATTATAGTCAAAAGGTACATTCGGTGAAGTGCAATGCCACTGCTTGTGGCGCACAAAACTTTCGTGAATCTTTCTATTCTTGTTCAGTTCAGTGATATTATTAATAATAAAATAGCCTCCTGCTAGACAGAAACTTACGTATTGCACACTACTAGAAGCATACTAAACTACAGAACTACCAAGTTGAAAGAGCCATACCGATGCCCCACTCCACTAAAATTAAGGCCTCCTATAAGCATACGTAATAGGTACTACCGGAATATGTTTCGTTTGCAACAGAAAGTTTTTACATGCTTCGTATGTCTGATCATTATTGACGGTAAGCACAGTTCTCTGCGACGCGGTGCATAAAAAAGTGTATACCAGATGGTAATGAGAGAACAAAATTACGCTTCATTTTTCATGGACAAAGGCTGTTAAAACTTTGATAACCTTTCGATTCCTAATAAAAGGCCAGCCCACATTGCACCACTTAAACTTTGTTGTCTGGAACATTGCAAACATATACGTCACTCAATTATTTTGTGCGGAAATAACACACAGGGCGTAATTAACCGTTGTATCAGAAATCACAGCCACTACTTCTAGTAAAATATTGCCCTATGCAGGAACACAGCTTACTACCATTTCGTGAGCATTTAGAATTGGTGTTCAAACAAACGTGAATACTAAAGAACCAGGGTATAAGCTCTAATCTGTTTTCTTTCACCGCACAAACAAGCTCGCTTATTTGTGTAGAAGGCCACAGCGATCACACCTTCGTAATATCGTAGTGCCGGGAGCCGCACGAATGCATCCACAAAAAACAATCATGTGCTCCGCTACAGTGCATTCTCTGTAGTCTTCGCCTCTAAATGACGTATTATCACAAATGGGAAATCATTGGACATATGGACTACGAAACTGCGTTTTCAATTTGCAGTCGTGTGGTTTTGGCCGCGCAGTTGTGTCGTCTGTCGCTGATTGTTTACTTCAACTATGTTTCGTGCCACCTGCAAATAACCGACACGAGAGACTGGCAGAAGAACTCTTGTGCGGCTGTTGACTGAACACCGATGACGTATTTGCTCACGTTGTAAGAGGTTGTGCATTACGAGGCAGTCATGACGACGGGCTACGCCGAACTGTCTGAGAGGCAAAGAACGCTGGAAAGGCTGAGAGAGACACCAAAAGCAGCCGAAACTGCCATATTCATATTGTCCCTTGTCTCTTCAATAACACAACAACTATTTGCGAAATTCTTGCAGCAGCATGTTCACATCCTGCATGTGCGCAGTAACCTCTTCATCACAAATTTCGGTCTGTGGTGCTGTTGACTGGCTGTTTAAGAACACCCTTTTCCCTGGTGCAGGGTAGCCAATCTCACGCGGGCCTGGTTAATTCCTTTGCCTTTTCTACTGTTGCTTTTTCTTTTGAGCTAATGTGTTGTACGGCTGTGGTTTTTGTGCGTGTTAGAAAAGGAGCATTGTAGTAGCATTTTAGCATGCCAATATAACTCATAATAATTTATACTTGTTCCTATTTTTAGCCTACTAAGTAGGATACGTAGGCAATATTTTTTTACAAAATTTGTGGTTTAATGAGGCACACCGTGCGTTCTAAACAAGCGGTCGTGATCGGGGACACATTTATCTAAATGTTCTCATGCCCTTCGCCACAGCCAATAATTCATATATCTATAATTCAAACAGCAGTCACTCCTGCCTCAGAACTTGTTGTCGAAAATGTAGTTCTCTTGCTTGGTGTATAGATGCATGTACATAAAGTGGTAAGACAGCAGCAATTTTTGGTTCGATGCATACTGGTGCAAAAAGTATGTAAATTTATGTGGTAAGCGAACTTGTCAGGCGGTGACATGCATGTGTAGCACTTTACCCATTCCGTTCTCGAAAGGCCTAATGTCGAAGAGGCGCACTTCCTGCACGACTGGGTGGCTTTGAAGTTCACGCACCACATGATGGCCAAGCAGTCCGCTCGAGCCCGTCACCAGTACAACTCGAATGGGCTGGCGGGTTGCACCGGTGCTGCAATAATTCAGAAAAAAAAATCGCACGCCTAATCACCCTTGAGAAGTAGGCAAACTTTTTGCTTTGTTTTCACATGACAACAAAAGGCCCTGCCTGCATTTAATGTTCTAGTAGACGACAATAGCGTGAACGTTAAATATAAGGATTAGACCCTACCACGGGTCTTAGAGCGACATAGACATGTTGATAGCAACCTAATTAAAAATATTTTTCTACCTTATTTGTCCGGCATTAAACAAACCAATAATAAATTATTTCCATTTTTTCGCTTCTTCATTTCTGGCGTTTAGATAGGCTAAGCTTGTAGTAAGCCGTGCAAGGCTTGAAACGGTGAAACTAAGAGCTTGAACATTAATCTGGTTGCTTCTAGGCTTTTGCTGAGAGATGCAGGTTGTTTCTAGATTGCTTCTGCTTCATTGCCATGACCATCATGCCATGACCAGCGCGTCATATTCGTCAAACCATCTTACCCTCCCATGCTAATTTTGGCTCACGCCATGTTAAGGGGGCGACCACGGGAGCACCCAAATGTAAGCGGCTAGATAGACAGATAGATAGATAGGTAAATACGCTCAATGTCGCCGAATCTCACTAAGAAATGCGTCGCATTTAAAAAAACGCGACATAGATATCTAAATTCCAGAGAAGAAAAATAGAGCACTGCAAAGAGGCATGCGTACGTCCTATTGATCTCATGTCATCGTTGACGTAGGCATTTCGTCGCTTCAGGGTCTTCTCGCAGCTACCGTTCCTCTATATTCCTCTAGCATACTCTCGTTGTACGCATTCGGGAACTTCGGCTCACTGTCATCCCTTCGCAGACACTTGCTGTGCAAACTGTTGCCTTCTTCTTTTTTTAGAGAGCAGGTAATGGCTAGCCAGGAATGCCCAATTGCAGTGGCGCATATCTGTTTCTGATTAGCAGGGCTAACGGTCACCTTTGAAATTTTAGCGGGCCAGTCGTGAGTGATGGGAGTTACCAAGTTTCTTATGTATATAGCCGCTTGATAAGATAATAAATTTCCGACAGACATCACACACATGTTACGGCTAGCTGAAACAGCTTTACTGTTACACACTTGGATGACGCTTGAGCTTCGTGTTCAAGATAAAAACGCGATAACGTTAATAAGCTTCGTGCGCGTCGTCACCTTGTTCATTTGTGATGCACAAAATTTCTTGTGAAAATCTTTATTAGAAAGAAAGTTGTCACTGTTCACAAAGTGTAGGATGCAAAAAATGATGTTTTATCAAAATTGACTCGAGTGATTTGAATCAAACGAACATATATAAAGAAATATTTAAAATGTCTGAAATTCACGAGAATATTACCTTCAGACATAATTTGAATGGGCAAGACCTCCTTTCCGGCGAGCTGAAGTACATGTTTTTTTTTTATTTTCACGCTTGTTTTCTGTTTCCAGCTGATTCTCATTCACGTGCATTACAGCAGGGCCACTCTTGATATTGCTACGTAGCTGACGTATCAGTGGTGAAAAAACGACAAAGAGGAAGTGGTCTGTCGGTTGTGCGTGCCGCTTCCATCTTAGTCGACGCCATACGCATCATTTTGAATATAGATTTTAAATAGACACCCCTCGTGTCATTTTTACGTAACATCTTTGTGGTGGACGTGCTGGGTACTTCCCCGTCTTCATCACGAAGCTCCGCAACGGCCGCATCATCATAGGTCCAACCATGTCACAGGTTGAACAACCATCGTCTTCGCCACCTGCCCCTACCGTGACTTCTACATACGTCGCTCTACCTCCTGCTCGTGATCTCGGTGTATTTTCCGGTCAGGATGGCGTTGACGTCGACAAATGGATCAACCGGTACGAATGGGTCAGCGCAAGCTATAGGTGGGACCCGACTCTCATGCTTCCCAATGTGCTTTTTTACCTCGATGGCCCACCGCGCGTGTGGTTCGAGACGCACGAAGCGGAGATTACGAGCTGAGACTCTTTTAAAGAAAAGATCCGCGACCTTTTTGGCGACACCATTGGGCGGCAGATCGCAGCGCGGAATCAACTGGTGGCCCGTGCACAGACGTCGACGGAGTCGTACGTCGCGTACATTCACGACGTCATCGCCCTATGCCGCCAGATTGACGAGCACATGAGTGAGTCGGAGAAAGTGGCCCATGTGCTGAAAGGCATAGCAGACGACGCATTTAATCTACTAGTTTACAACAACGTTGCCACCGTCGACGCCATAATTAAAGAGCGTCGGCGGTTCGAAGAAGCCAAGAGCCGCCGTATTACTCAGCGATTCACCCGGCTGCCCAACACGGCCGCGATCTCATCGTGTGAAGCCGCCCGCCAGTACCTCACGTATGACAACGTCACACGTATTGTTCGTCGGGAAATCGAAGCCGCCAGTCCGGCTCCTCTTCAGCCACCTGTTTTCGCAACGCTCGCCCCTGACCAACAACAGCCGTCAGTGGCGTTAATACAAGCTGTGGTGAGGCAGGAGTTTGCGAACCTCAGACTTCCATTAGCATGTCCCCTGACTCGCCCTGAAGTCCCGTCCTACTCCCGAGGACACGCTCGCCGTTCACCTCCAACAATGCCCTTCCACAATCCTTCGGAATGGCGAACACCCGACGACCGGCCTATTTGTTTTTCCTGCCACCAGCCTGGGCACGTTTCTCACTATTGCCGCCGCCGTTGGTCAAACCAACCACGTCAGACTTTCTCTACCTCGGCGCTCATGCATCCGACGACCCCTCGACGTTTAGACGCCACACCCTTCAATTTCTATTCGTCGTCGTCTTACGAGCCTTCCACTGACGCCTCTTTGCCCGGTAGCCGCTACCCTGACGCCCCTTCGTCCGGTCGCCGCAGCTCTCGCTCCCCGTTGCCGCTACGTCGCCAACCCCACTCTCCGCCACCTCGGCGCTTTTCCTCGCCGAGCTTCTCTGGACGACCGCAGCAGGAAAACTAAATATTGCAGCTTATAAAGATTAAGCTGCAATACCAATGACGGCCGAAAATCCTCTACTGACGCTTCCCATGCACCATAGCCTGCTTGAAGTTTAAGTCGACCATGTTGCTGTGACCGCCCTCATTGACACAGGTGCGCACCTGTCTATTATGAGCGTTTCTCTACGCTGCCGCTTACAAAAGAGTATGACGCCATCTACGACGCAGGCAATACGTGTTGCCGATGGCGGTACTGCACCAGTAATCGGAATGTGCACTGCTCGTGTCAGCATTGCCGGTCGTCACGCCGTGGTCCTTTTTGCCGTGCTAGCCTGCTGCCCTCATGGCCTCATACTTGGCCTCGATTTCCTTTCGGCACACTCGGCCTTAATTGATTGTTCGTCTGGTACCCTCAGCCTTGATCTACCAATCTTTGCCAACTACTCTGCAAAGCCCACCAGCCGCTTGAGCCCAACCACTTTCGTTCGCCTGCCACCTCGAGCAGTCACGTACGTGTCTTTTTCATCGACCCCTCCCGTTCCTGACGGTGATTATATCGTTACGCCAATTACTGACGTTCGGCTGACGCGCAGTGTTACTGTGCCCTATACCATCGCGACCATAGCGGATAACTGTGTGTTACTTCCGCTCCTTAACTTTGGTTTCACCCCTCAAGTGTTGCCTTGCCAGATGTCTCTAGCCCAGCTAACTGCCATAACAGAGGACGATGTCAGTGTTGTCACTGTATCTGCTCTTGATCGAAGCGCAGTCTCACGGTCACCCAGCTCAGACGATGGTATTTTTTGAAACATGATTGGACCGGAGCTGTCGCCTGACCAGGTTGACGCTCTCTGCCAAGTTTTGGCCTCATACAGTGACATCTTCGACACCGACGATTGTCCCTTGGGCCAGACTAAAATTGTCACTCACCGAATCAACACTGGTGACTCTGCGCCCATTCACCGTCGGCCGTACCGCGTGTCAGCGTCCCAGAGAAGTGATTCAGAAAGAAAGGCAAAAATGCTTACGAAAAACGTAATCGAACCATCAACGAGCCCTTGGGCATCTCTCGTGGTATTAGTAAAAAAGAAAGATGGCTCAAGGCGTTTCTGCGTTGATTATCGCCACCTCAACAAAATTACCAAAAAAGACGTGTACCCTCTACCACGCATTGACGATGCCCTTGATTGCCTCCGTGGCACCACGTTGTTTTCATCTCTCGACCTCCGATCTGGCTACTGGCGAATAGCTGTAGATGACATGGACCGAGAAAAGACCGCCTTCGTTACCCCTGACGGTTTTTACCAATTCAAGGTCATGCCATTCGGGCTCTGCAACGCGCCAGCGACCTTCGAGAGAATGATGGACACGCTCCTACAAGGATTTAAATGGTCGACATGTTTGTGTTACCTGGACGACGTGATCATTTTCTCACCTACCTTTGCAACCCACCTTGAACGCCTTTCGACCATTCTGTCCATATTTCGACGAGCCGGCCTTCAGCTCAATTCCTCCAACTGGCACTTCGGTCTTCGTCAGATTACCGTATTGGGTCACCTTGTTGACGCTGCCGGCGTACGGCCAGACCCGGCGAAAGTACGTGCTGTAACAAACTTCCCAGTCCCACGCTCTGTCCATGATGTTCGCAGTTTTGTGGGCCTCTGCTCCTACTTTCGCCGGTGCGTGAAAAACTTTGCGGCACTCGAACGGCCACTCACCGACCTTCTCAAACAAGACGTTTCATTTTCTTGGGGCCCTCCTCAAGCTGACGCCTTCTCTCAGCTAATTACCGCTCTAACGACACCTCCTATTCTTGCACATTTCGACCCCGATGCTCCCACAGAAGTGCGAACAGACGCGAGTGGTCACGGAATTGGTGCAGTTTTGGCGCCAATTCAGCGGGGCAACGACCGTGTAATCGCGTACGCGAGCCGTCTGCTTTCTAAGTCTGAACGCAATTATTCTATAACAGAACGGGAATGTCTCGCTCTTGTTTGGGCGGTTTCAAAATTTCGTCCTTACTTGTATGGCCGCCCTTTCCGTGTCATGACAGATCATCACACGCTGTGTTGGCTTTCTTCTCTGAAGGACCCCACTGGACGACTTGGTCGTTGGGCATTACGCCTACAGGAGTATTCCTACTCAGTTGCTTATAAGTCTGCACGTCTCCATCTGGACGCCGATTGCTTATCCCTCTACCCTGTTGATCAGCCCGACGAACCAGACATCGAGCCTAGCCTCAGCGTCATGTCAATGTCCCAGTTTCTTCAGATTGGTGATGAACAACGTCGTGATGCTTCTCTGCGACAACTTACTGACCGTCTCGAATCTGCTCCGAACGACACGTCACTTCGCATGTACGTCCTCCTGAATGGCACGCTGTACCGTCGTAGCCTCCAGCCAAATGGCCCTGAGCTCCTTCTTGTCGTGCCGAAAAATTTGCGTTCAACCGTGCTGCACGAGCTTCACGATGAACCAACTGCTGGTCATCTGGGTGTATCTCGGACGTACGACCGCGTGCGTCGCCGCTTCTTTTGGCGCGGTCTCGCCCGGTTCGTTCGCCGTTACGTGTCCTCCTGCGATAAATGCCAACGTAGGAAGCGACCTACTGCGCCCCCGGCAGGACTTCTTCAACCGATCTCCATCCCAACCGAACCTTTCTTCCGTGTTGGTATAGATCTTCTCGGTGCTTTTCCCGAGTCGAAATCGGGCAACAAGTGGGTCGCTGTTGCTATAGACTACGCGACTAGGTATGCCATCACTCGAGTGCTCCCCACCAGCACCGCTACTGACGTTGCGAACGTTTTGCTCCACGACGTCATCCTACACCATGGCGCTCCTCGCCAATTACTCACGGATCGTGGCCGCGCATTTTTGTCCCGTGTAATCGACGATCTTCTGCGCTCTTCCTCGACGCACCACAAGCTGACCACTTCCTACCATCCCCAAACAAATGGTCTTACCGAACGGCTAAATCGGACATGCTCGCGATGTATGTGTCCTCCGACCACCATGACTGGGACCTGGCGCTACCTCACGTGACCTTCGCGTGCAATTCTTCGCGCCACGACACCACTGGTTATTCACCCTTTTATTTGCTTTATGGCCGTGATCCGACGTTACCACTCGACACCATACTTCCAACCACTACAACGCCGTCAACCGAATATGCACGCGATGCTATTGCTCGTGCCGACCACGCACGTCAGATCGCCCGCTCTAGACTTTCGGCTTCGCAAGCCACCCAGAAAGTCATCTGCGACAGCCGGCATGCTGAGGTTGACTTCTCACCCGGTTCTCTTGTTCTCCTGTGGTGCCCAGTTCGTCGAGTTGACTTATCAGAGAAGTTATTGTCTCGCTACATGGGTCCTTACCGTATCATCTGCCAGGTAACCGACGTCACCTATGAGATTATTCCTGCATCTGAGACCACAAGCCTGCCTGCAACCACACCCAGTGATGTTGTGCACGTCAGCAGGCTAAAACCTTACCACCTGCCTAATGAAGACCGTAGTTAATATGCACCGAGACGGCGCTTTTACCGCCGGGGGGGGGGGGGTAATGCTACGCAGCTGACGTAGCGGTGAAAAGACGACAACGAGGAAGTGGTCTGTCAGTTGTGCGTGCTGCTTCCAACTTAGTCGACGCCATACGCATCATTTTGAATATAGATTTTAAATAGACACCCCTTGTGTCATTTTTACGTAACAATATTGATTTATCTTGCCTCGATGCTTCTTTTTGTCCTATTCTTTGCGATATTCGACAAGGTACTAAATCTTTCTTTTTGCAATGCCAGAATCAAGTGAGAGTTGTGTCAAAGCAAGAATAGCCCAGCGATGAAACGCGCAATATCTAACAACAGAATGTCCCGGATGTACAGGGATGCATGGATAAATTTTATTGGTTCATGTTAAAAGGGGCTGCAGCGCAAGCACGAAAGAGTTAAGGAAAAGCGCAACGGGAGTATTTTCGTGCTTGTGCTGCAACCTTTTTCAACATGTGCTTTAACGAACACCCCCAAATAACCGTTCTTCTTTATTCAGCTATTCGGAACGCTGAGGGCCACTCCCACGTCGGAAGAAAAGAACCAAGTCTCCCTGCTGCTTCGCGGGCCATCGGGACTGTTGTAACTGTTGTTCGAGTCCGCAGCTGGTAATAGCACTCTCCCGTTTGGACGGTGGGACGGCTTCATCACTGCTTAACGCAGGGAAATTTTGAAACAAATCGGTGCCACAAGTTATGGAAAGTAATTAGACAACACAGCAAAACGTAGTATGTTGAAAAAAGTATGACATTGCCGTCATTGTGGAATCAGAAAATTTGTTTCTCTTTCGAGCGTATCTTGGAGGGGTTGGGAAATTGTTATAAGTTGTGAATAAATTGATATAACTACACCATTCTTCTTTTTAAATGCTCTTGCACAGAAAATATTTTGAAATATTTTGAATAAAAAATGGTTTTTATTTAAAAAATCCGTTTTTAAGGTGGTGACCTTAATTAACTACGCATACCAAATGGGTCAAACCTTGTTTTCGGTTTTCCGTTTCAGCTTTTTCGCACCGGAGATCGAACATAAAACTCTTACCAGGCAACGACACAAGAATCTTAGAAAATGCTTATGAGCGCATGGGTTCGAGCACGTTGGTACACATTGATAAACTACTTCTTGCACAAATATTCTTTACAATCGATGGCACAGACACGTACTGGCACAAAATTTTAACTGAAATTGTGCAACTTAAAAAAGGCTCAATAAGTGTAATGCCATCCAAATGTGAGGCACAAAAAAGAACCAGCTAGTTATGTCAATACAAGTGGCCTATTTAGAGTGGTGTAGAAACGGTCAACCATCCCTTCCAAATGCGTCTCTATTGGACACTTCCCGCAGACAGATGCAGTACTACGCATAAGATGAGCTAACAAGAATCGGTAACAGTTCAACTTGTGCTGTTGGCTCAACTTTTCCTTTCCACCTAATTACAGACTGTGGCTTACAACCGCCTTTTCCTGTGAAATCATGCAGTGAAAATTCAATTCACTTATCAAGTAGATAAGATAGAAGACACAAAGTGAAAGATCGTTTACTTGATGAAGTAAATGTATATTAATTAGTGATGTGTTAGACAAGGCAAAGGTCACAGTAAGCAACAAAAAGCGTCATGTCTTAAGCCCGCGTATACACTGTAAATAACATAAGCCCATATGGATGTGAACGACCTGTTCTCAAGCGCAGGCCCCCATGGAGGTTTTATAAACTCTCTCCGGAGACAAGAATGGGTTTTTGGATGGATTTGGGAAAGTATTCATTAGCATTCATCGGTTAGCTTTTTCAGATAAATGTGAAAGTATATTTTTACATTCATTGAATGAAAAAAAGTAACGTCCGCAGCCATACCATGCGCAAGCGTATATTTGAATAAATTACTATCGAAGCACGTAAAACTGACGGCACGTATAAAAAGACTCACACAGCGTTTGCTTAATATTACTATACTCACACTGACCACGTCTCACTGCCCGCTCTGCACAACTACACCTCACTCGCCGGGCATATATACGCACCGTACTGTCACCTCTAAAATAGCTCGGGGAGAGACCCTTCTTTTACGAATAATTAAACACAAAACAATCACGGCGTAAGTAATTTGCGATAGCCCGATGGAAATCTTTTCAGACACATGCCTTCAGTCTCAAAACCTCCTGATATTCAGTGGTTTTTTAGATATAGCGAAACCTATTTATGAACTGGTACTGTCAAACGTGTTGAATTTGCATTTAGCAGTATTTTGTGCAAATCCATAAATTTGAATGAATCGTACGCAAAACCTGAGTGGCTGTGCGTGGACACTTCAACGGCGCACATTCAGAAGCACCAGCGAATAACCGAGATGCCGCTGCTACCGCGCTCTTCCGTTAGACCTCTCTTAGGAGGTCGGCACGGCTACACGATGAATGAGAGCTGGCGATCACAAAAATATTCCTGCTCTTCGGTTTTTATCGTCGATATATTTCACACGCACAAAAGTAGGCCTCTTCTAGTAACAAATTTTAAGCTATATATCAATTGGCTCAAACGAATGAGAGCCCCTTTACGAGGGCCCTCTCAGATAATGCGGCTTACCGATTCCCATTTGGTTTCCAATCACAGATTACAAAGCTGCACCTTCTACAGCCATAGCTGAGTCTCTGGTTAAGTGATCGCAAGAAGACTCTTGCTGAACACTGCGCGCACTGGTAGTAGGAGTTGTCAGGGAACAAAAACTCCCTATACCTCCCACGTACGTGCTCTCGCATGCTAATCGCACCACCTTTTGTTTCTGATTTGTGCTTCAGTGCATCAAAGAAAAAAAAGGTGTGTTCACAGCAGTTCCGGCATCAAACATACTTTTCTTTATACCGATTGCAAAAAAGGCCATCGTCTTTGAAATCGCATCATCAAGCGGGAAATTATATATTCGGCAGAGTGGAAGATGCGTCAATATCCATCTTAGGGAGCATGAACGATCACCATCAGACACCAAACCATTTTCAATGTCCGCCCATTGTAAACATTCCGGTTGCCCTCCATTCTTAGCTGACACTAAGATACCGTCCTGTCATAAACAACAGTTAACAAGAGAAGTCATTAAAGCGTTCCACAACTGACGGAAAGAAGAAAAATGTATCGGCGTACCTTATATCACGCTAAGGGATGCGGAATATGAATACCTGAGCGCAACCTCCACATGTTAAGCAGAATGATGATCAGTTTTCATTTCAGTTTTTTTTCTTGTCTATATTCGCGTGTTTTTTTGTTGTTGTTAATAAATTTCAGTTGCAAGTCGGTGCCCGTGTTGTGCACATCTTTTTATTCTTAGTCATTGTATCTGAGTACGCTGTTAAAATCAAGATGAATACGCGCCAACTTGCTCAAGTTTCAAGTCTCATGACTGCATGCCACGCTCCTAGGGAAGACAGGCTCAAGGTTACTCAGCGCCGTTCACCGTCCTAGTGGGAAGAGGGCAAACCTCCGGTCGCTCGGACTGGCTGCGCTTGCTGGGTTTTCCCATTGCACGCACGGAAAGCTTGTTCCTTGGTGCGCTTATTTCGCATTTTGAACGCTGTGTCCAGCGCTGCTTCGTCATTCTGGAAAGCAGGCACGCGCTGCTGCTGCATTGTAAGCTGCTACAAAAGTTTAAACAAGACAAAGACCTAAAAACTGCCCATCAAGTTCTACCGTTTCAAATGCAAACAGTGCGAGAACAAAGGCGTCAAGAGTAGAAAATGGCAGTTCGCCAATACTCCGTGGTCTCGTTACTCCAAACATTTTTTGTCGTGAACAGTACTAAACACTCTTATTTAACTTAGAGAAACGCGATGGCCGGCCTCATTTTAAAAGAAAACGTGTTTGTAAACTGAAACTAAAGCAATTATACGACCACTGTACATTTCACGATTGGGCTCTGGCTTTCAGAAACAAACGTTGGTGGTGCGAAAGTGGTGAAGCTTCCTAGCTTAACACACTTAAAATACCGTACTGCGAGCCCTAAAAGTGTTTTATTCAGCTGATGGCTGCAGATTTTTCGTCGCTGCTCAGCGTAAACAGATTTGTGCTGCTGGTTTGAGCTAAGCGTTTATACGTACAGGTCTTGCAAGCAACACCCACCAATAAGTTTGCATAATGAGGTGTTGTGATGCTAGGATCGAAGCCATGAGTTTGATTTCCGCATACGCCAGCTGCATTTCCACGGGAGTGAAACTCTGTAACAGTGCTCTCAGTTTTCGGTGCAAGAATGATATACAGGGCATTTCGGTATTGCATATTGAATCGTATGGTGGTATGATGCTCATTGTACACGTAAGCGCCGCTCGGTGTGTGTGCACACTCTGTCCGTTGTAGTCGCACGTTATACAATTCAAATAGATTTAGGTGCACGCTAAAAAATCCTAAGGTGGCGGGAATCAATCTGGAGTCTCAAAGCACAGCGTGCTTTTTATTGATATAATGATTTTTGCATATAATATATTATGTCTTTGCATGTGCCTGAGCCGCGGGCAATCTACAGCTGCCGCTAAGAAAATGAGTTGAAAAGAACGAACCAAAGCAGATATTAAATTTCGTGAAATTCGAAGCGGTTATCAGGGGCAAATCTCGGCGTAACTAAAGACATTCTCGATCCTAGTGGGTATTGAGAGATATGCCGACGACCAAGCGATCTGTCAAAACAACCTAATCGACATTCGGATCGGTGAACATGCTGCGTGGTCAGGCGTGGTTATTGTACGAGATGAAACATGTACTGCAAAAACATGCATGGTTGAAATGAACAATAAATACTTTTTTTGTACGCATCATTAGACTTTTAAAGGAGCTGCAAGAATCAAAGGTGCCATTGAACTTACAATACGACCTTGTTAACATGTGATGAAAAGCACGGCAATAGTGAAAATCTTATGAAACTGAGCACAGTGCATTGAAATGGTGCCAGGGAATGAACAGGGCAGCCGTAAGTTTGGTCTCTCCACACTGTCTTCCTGATAAATTGAAAGCCGCGTAACAAACTTTGCATTCAAGCAATCAAAATTAGAAATATACAAATGCACGCGAAAGCGTGTTGATAGTTTGCAGAAAGCTTCGAGAAGACAGGAATGCCGCAGCAAATGCGCGTTTTACCGGTAACATACGATTACAATTCACGCCGTCCCCTCACTTTTAATGTGATCGAAATACAGCTGTTCACCATTGACATTCACAAAGCACTCGCTGAAAGACATCGTGCTTGACTTGCTTGGTCGCGCAAAGGTTGTTAATGAATCACTCTCGGTTCTGATAAGACTCACGCGGTTAAACCATTTTTATGATTTCTTGAAACTTTCGGAGCAAGTCACAGATGATGCTGTACGTGGAGGGCGACCAGATAACGACGCGTGCAGAGCGCATGAACGTGCTGAGATAGCGCAGGCAGAAGGCGGGAGCGGGGTACCGAGCGACCGGCTTTTGCTAGAAAGGCGGTGAAACGCACGTGACGCAGCGCCCCCTGGCCGAGGTTCGGAGGCCCATAGCATGATCGCGGCCATTTCGCTAGCTGCACATATACGAAAATCGGGACCACGTGACGTGAATGGCCTACGAACACAAATGCCAGACGCAAGCATGATAATCATGTCAGGGAAGTCATGCACAGCATAATTTACGTCTGCCTCATAGCGTTATGCTAATTTTAAAGTGACCTATCCACCTTCCTCATTTGTGCTTTGCATACCATCGATATTAACTGTACGTGGGATCTGTGAAGTTTTTTGCGTGAATTCTTCATTGCGATAAATGTTCTGTGAGATTTTAGGGATCGAGTGCGTATGCTAAACTTGTGAGATTACGTAGACCCTGAATGAATAAGTTTGCCGAGTAAATGAAGCGCAAAAGCAAATTAGCTTTCAAGAAACTCTTTTGAAAACCTTCTCTGCTTTTTCGAAAGTAATAATAAAATCATGAGCTAAAAAATTGGCAGATCCTACGTACCTTGGGAATAGATGTTAAGCAAAGTGTGGGAGGGAATAAGACTGCGTTGTATTTTTGAAATGAGGGACAGTTTATGCAAAGAGGCTAAATTTGTCTACAAATATTGCACGTACAGTTACATGTTGAATAGAGAGGTGTTCATAAAACCAGCTGTGTGCACTTGAGCAAGGCGGCCAAAAGCAACATGATTAGTGATAGTGACACCAGAAACAATACGCTTACATGAATTGCTGGTGTTCACGACGATGCGAAGTATGCGGACACTGCTACATAAATCAGCTTCAGCGCATGACACCTGTTTCAGAAGGACCAGAGAGACCGCAGAACCGATACGTCTTCGGTTGGTTGTTGACAACACAGAAATACAAAAAAATATGCAGAGCGTGCCCCTGGCTACTTCTTCTTCCTCGCCTCCGAGCTCCATCTTCAATCTGTTTTCTACATCTTCCCGCCGGCCACATTCAACCGAAGCAACCTTCGAGCGAATACAACAGTTGAATCGGCCTCTTGACTAATTTTCCTTCAGGTGTAAGAAGCAAGCATGTTCTCACTAGTCCATCTTTGCCTGGGAAAATCTTTTCGATCTTGCAGAGTTTCCACTGAGTTCTTTTTCGCGCTCCTCCAAGGAGAAGTGCATCCCCTTCTTGTACATTTGCGTGACGCTCTGTTTTTCTGCTGGCACACTTAAGCTCCCTCAGGTACTCCTTTTTCCATCTGGTCCACCATGTTATCATTGCCTGTTTTCTTGCGCTCCAGTAATTCAGCAAACTGTATTCTTCGAGTCTGTTTTCCAAATGTCATGATCTACATTTCATGGTCCCGCAGCTCTTGCGGTGGTTTCGTCCCCATGGAATGTTGCAAAACTGGTATGGTATGGCATGATTGCATGGCGACCAAAAGCGCCAGACTCTAACATAAAAATCATGACATGCGTATCATATAACAACATGACTACATGCCACGCTCATGATGCGCTGGCGGCAGTATCTCTAGCTTCACTTATACCACATTTGGTATTAAGAGACGTGAATGAATGACAAAGGTATGATACTGGTGCAAACATGATAAACATGAGACACGTGTCATGTAACAACATGACTACATGCTACACTTGTGATGCGCTCACCACCGTTTGACTAGCCTCACATGTACCAAAATTGGTATTACATAACGCGAACGCATGACATAGGTAAGTGACACATCCAAACATGATAATCTCCACATACGTGTCATGTAACAAGATGACTACATGCCACACTCGCGATGCGCTCGCGGCCGTTTAGCAAGCAATAAATAAACCAAATTTGCTATTACGTGACGTCAATGGATGACGAAGGTATGTGACTGGTGCAAACATGATAATCAAGAGATGCGTGTCACGTCAGAACATTACTACATGCTACAGTCAAGGCGCCAATACATTTCGACGTGACTCGGTATGCGTGCTCACCAGCGTTCATTTCGTCGCGTCACGCAGTCGTGGCCTTGCCAGGCGCTTATCCGGCCATATACTCTCAGGCGCGCGCCGCACTGCGTTTTTTGACGCATGCGCGTTGCAACGCATCCAGCGTAGCTCTGCCACGAAAATTAGCAGTGTTGTCTGGGTAACGCATGGGCGCGAAACGCAGCATGTCGCATTTTGCGCTGGTTGCCGTCGGGCCGCGCCGATATACGCTAGTCGCGTCGGTCGTGCCTGGCGTCTGACTATAGTGTTCTCGCGTTTCGCTAACGTAGCGTCACTGTGCCCAGCGTGGAAGCGCGTCAACACTGCATTGGAGTATATTGGGCCCTTCACAATGCGCTCGTGGTCGTTCTGCTAGTTCCACATATAACAAATTTCGTGTTACGTGACGTCAATGTATGACGAAATATATGACTGGTGCAAACATGATAATCCGAACACGCTTGTCATGTAAGAACATGACAACATACCACGCTCATAGCGTGATCGTGGCCGTTTCACTGGCCCCAAATATACTAAATTTGGTATCACTTGACATGAATAGATGATGAAGGAAAATGACACATCCATACATCATAATCATGACGCGGAAGTCATGTACGGCATCATTTACCTCCACCTCGTAACGTTGCGCTGATTTTAAAGTGCATATCAACCTTTCTTATTCGAGTTTCGCATATCATCGATTTCCACTGTACGTGGGATCTGCGATTTTTGTGTAGTTGGCACATGTTTATCTTGTAAATATATTTATTTTTGTGTCAGCGTGTTCACAAATGGTCTCGCTTGGATGGATGGATGGATGGGTGGATGGGTGGATGGATGGATGGATGGATGGATGGATGTATGGGTGGATGGATGGATGGATGGATGGATGGATGGATGGATGGATGGATGGATGGATGGATGGATGGATGGATGGATGGATGGATGGATGGATGGATGGATGGATGGATGAATGGATGGATGGATGGATAGATGGATGGATGGATGGATGGAAATAACTTTATTTATACGTCCTGTACAGGGTGTAGCCACCTGCCTGGCAAATCCCACGTTGGGACTGGGAGGTCAAGCCTCCTAGCCCTGTGATGGGCGTACTGGACAGCCAGGACTTGGGGGATATGGTCGTGAGACTTTATCATTCCTGTAAACTGTTCCCGGGAAATGCCACGGCCAAGCGATTCACATTCCCAGAGCATATGATCAAGCGTGCATACTTCTTTCTTACATGCCTTGCAAACAACATCCATATCTTTTATATCGTACTATTCTTTTACCTGTGCCGGTGAATAATAAGACTGTGTCTGTAATTGTCTAAGTGTGACCGCTTGTGCTCTGTTTAGTCTACTGTGAGGGGGTACAAACTCTCTCATCCCCAGGTAGTTATGCTTAGTAATTTTATTATATGTCATGGGCGTATCCCGTTGTACATTTTCGAATCCAGCAGAATCAAAGCCACGTGTAAAAGCGTCCCGGTCCGTAAGTTTGCGGGCAACGCTGTTGGCCGAATCATTTGGATTCATGGGAATGTCATCGAGTGATCCAAGGTGCGCTGGGAACCAATATATGTAATGTGTATCAATGGCCTATTTACTAATAATAATTAGAACTGCTTGTGGTGTGATCCTGCCCCTGCTGAAGACTCTGATGGCTGGTTTTGAGTCACTGTATATCTCGGTGTATCCATCATCCGTCAGGGCCAACGCGATAGCGACCTGTTCAGCGACTTCTGGTTTGGAAGTGTAAACTGTGGCGCAGTTGGTACACCTGTTCTGGTGGTCAACTACTACCGCGGAGAACTTATTTCGGTCTTCATATGAGGCTGAGTCGACAAAGCAAGCCCCGCTGCCTCCTTTATCCAACTTTTTTAATAAAACCTTAGCCCGGGCTACCCTTCTGGCGACGTTGAATGTTGGGTGCATATTTCTTGGCAACGGGGCAACGACAATGCTCTCAGCAAAGTCCTGTGGTATGTTGGTGTACGTCTCCTGGTCTATGACAGGGTTGATCATGATTCTATTGACGATCCATCTCCCCGTGCAAGTGGTAGAGAGTCTTGCTATTTGTGACCTTTCTTGAGCCTCCGCAATTTCTCTAGTCGTGTTGTGTACCCCTAACTTGAGCACTTTTTGAGTGCTGGTGCGAAGCGGGAGACCCAGTGCACTCTTGATGACTTTCTTGATCACCGCATCGAGCTTCTTTAGTTGGGTTTGTGTCCAGTTATACATAGAAGCTGCATATGAAATACGACATAGCACGAAAGATTTGATCAACCTAATAAGATTGTCCTCTTTCATGCCTTTTTGTCTCCCTGCAAGTCGTCTGATCATCCGGTATGGATTATCTGTCTTGAAGATAATTTTCTTGAGCGCCATGTGATTCGTGCCATTTGCATCTATAAAAAAGCCCAGTACCCTCATTGTGTCCACTGTGGGTATATTTAACCCGTTTTCGGTCAATATATGTATGTCACTTTCGGATAGTGACTTCCAGCTCTTAGGTCTCCCCCCTTTCTCTTTTCTGTAAAGTAGTAACTCCGGTGTCTGTGGGGAGCACCTGAGACCAGTGGGCCTCAAGTATTCCTCCACTGTCTGCACCGCTTCTGTGAGTGCATCTTGTACCTGTCCTTCACTACCACCAGCACACCATACAGTAAGGTCATCAGCATAGATGGTGTGGTGAATATTGCTGATATTGCTCAGTTTCCTACATAGGCCGATCATGCACAAGTTGAAGAGGACGAGAGAGATCACCGAGCTTTGAAGGGTTCCACGATCACCGAGTTGAACCACGTCTGAGTTGGTGTCTCCTACCCTTAACCTCGCCGTACGTGCCCCTAAGACAGATTTTATGTAATTATGCATTTTCGATCCAAGTCCAATTTCCTCTCTTGTTTGAAGGATGTATTTGTGCCTAATGTTGTCGAATGCTTTCTCCATGTCTAGTCCGAGGATGGCTTTGGTATCTCTAGTGTATCCGTCTAGAATGTCGTGTTTAACATGCTTCACAGCATCCTGAGTAGATAGTGAGGATATGATGCCTAACATATTGTAGGTGTATCTGTTGTTGTCCACCAAGAAATCCTTAAGCCTGTTGAGGATTGCATGCTCGGCAACTTTTCCTACACATGATGTTAGCGTTATTGGTCGCAAGTTCTTCTGACTTGGAGGTTTACCCGGTTTTGGTATTAGTATGACTTGAGAAAGTTTCCATTCATCTGGAACTTCACCCGAATTCCATGCTTCGTTAAAAAAATCAGTCAGTGATTCTTTAGAGGGCTCGTCGAAATTGCTGAGTGAGTTGTTGGTGAAACCATCTGGGCCAGGGACAGATTTTCAGTTTAACTCACTCAACATCCTTCTGATTTCAGATAAAGTGAAGGGTCGATCCAGTTCCGGCTGAGGGGCTCCCCGGTATTCCGATCGTGAAAATCGTTCTGGCTCTTTAGCGACTGGTAGGTATTTGTCTATGAGTTGTTTAGTAACTGTTTCAATGTCTTGACTTTTAAGGGCTGTGTGTATGGCACGGGCAAGGCAGTGTCTCTGGTTGGACCGGGTGCCTTGCTCGTATAGGAGGTGCTTAATAAGTTTCCATGCTTTGTCGTTCCTGATCTGCCCATCAATCGTTTCACAAAAGTCATCCCACTGCTGCTTACATAGGTTGGTGCAGTGCAGTTCGATTTGTTTATTCAGTTCTGCTATTTTCTTCCTTAGTCTACGATTCAGTCGTTGAGTCCGCCATTTTTTAGTAATGGCCTGCTTTGCTTCAATTAAGTGGGCTAGTTTAGAATCCATGGCCTTGACGTTAGCGTCAGTGAGAAGCTTTCTGGAGGCCGATTTGATATCATTCCTGATGGATTCGCACCACTCTTTGAGGCTTGGTTTGGTAGCACTTGGTTCGCTTTGCGTTCTAATTCTGCGAAAGACATCCCAATCAACAACATCGAATTCTCGAGTGCGGTCTTTCTCAACCTCCAGCGTAACCTCGAGAACACAGTGATCACTGCCGAAGTTATGACCGGTATTTGTCCATATAGGATGTTCTATGTTGTTGACAAAGGTTAGGTCGGGTGTGGTGTCTCTACAGACAGAATTGCCGATTATTGTGGGATACCCTTTATCCGTAATCAATATCAGGTCTTGCTCGTAAGCATGATGCCATAGATTCCTGCCTTTGGGGTTTGTCGCAATATATCCCCAGAGTTCATGAGCAGCGTTGAAGTCCCCCAATATGATTAGAGGCCTATCTTCCGCGAGTTTCGTAGCTTTCTCGAAAATTATCTGGAACTGTTGCTTGTAGTGCTTCGGGTTACTGTAAATGTTGAGGACAAATAAGCTGTTGCATCTTTCATTTTCGTATGAGACCGGCACTAATACCTCCACCATGAGATACTCTAAATTCTTGTCCCGAATGCCTAGATCGTGAGAGATGTGCGTCAGCTGCCTATTTACAAACACATATAAGCCATATAAGCCTATAAACACATATAAACACATTTTACCATAGTTTTTGCACTCTATAGCTCTATATCCAGTGAGCGTGGCGTATCCGTACTCAGATTCTTGGAGTGCTAATATATCCGGCTTAGATTGTAGTGATCTGAGATATTGCTGGAGTGTGGCACGTTTGTTGTTGTACCCCCCGCAATTACATTGCCACACTCGAAATTCTCTTTTAGTGTGGGGCATATTGGATATTCGTATATCCTGCCTGGAGAATAATGGGGGCTGCGAGGAACGATGGTCCACGCTGCACTTTGTTTTTGCCGGACATACTCATCACTTCAAGAGTTTTCACTCTTTCACAAAATGCCTTAAGCCCTTCCCTAGGATCATTTATAGTACTCTGCATTTGTCCCACACTCATCGTCAACTGTGAGACGCTGTCCATGATAATTTTCATTTTATATGCAAATGAGGCTAGTGTTTGTTTCATTTCCTCATTGTGAGTTTCAGTATTCTTGAGCTTACTTTCGACGGCTCTGCGCTTAGCCGACATGGCCCCATCTCCCACAGGCACGGGAACTGGTGTTTTCTTTGGCGTGTTTTTGTTCTCGGCCTGCTTGATTTCACCTAAAAGTTTTTTCATTGCTGCTAATTCTGTAGGCATATTTTTGTTGATTTCCCTTAGTTCTTCATTTTCTTTCTTAAGCCTCTCTATTTCCCTACTTTGCTCTGGGGGTGGGTCGCAAAGCATGACACTTACCGGTTCGGTTCGCACACCATCGGCCCAGGCAAGTCGTTTGTTGTCGGAAGATTGTCCTCTGGTAGATGGCGTCTTGTCCGTCCTTGCCAATCCCTTGACTTTGTCGGCCCACGTGGAACCAGTGCCTCCTTCGGATTCTGTGTTGATCAATAGACTCCGATTCCCAGACCTCACCATAGATTTGGACCTGGATACACTCCTTTTTCTCAATCTAGATACACTCCTTCCTTTGGATTGGGAGCGATTTCGAGACCTGGACCTGCCGCGAGATGCTGCTGTTGGCTTCGAGTAGTCCAATGGAGCTGATGCCGTGGAGTGCAGCTCGTATGAGTGCTGATTCAACGGATTGTCGGCTTGTTCCTTTTCACCGTTGGCTGCCATTGCTCTTTCACTACTTCTTCTTCTGACAACGTATGGAATTGTGTAACGCTGTCTGCACATCTTGTCCGCCGTGGGGTGTGGACCACCGCAAAGTTCACATCTGGGTTGGCACTTGTGTTCCTTTATCACGTTTCTTTCGCCACGTCTCTACACACGGTCTCTTCCGGGGTGGGCACACGTCAGCTCTGTGACCGAGCCGGCGACAAGCATAACATATATTGATCTTTTTCTTGTAGAGTGAACACTTCACTAGGATTGGACCATACCTGACGAAATTTGGAACCCTGTAACCGTCGAAGGCGATGATCACCGTGCCGGTATTCTTAATTCTTTTAGCCGCGAGCGCCAAGTGGTTTCTTGGGTTGACAATATTTCTCTCAAGCTGCGCCGGCCCGTCAGCGATGTCGATGTTTCTTATCACTTCTTTGCACGTGTCGTCTGGTGCAGCGTCATAGGCGTTGATCTCCTAACTGCAACCGCCCAGGTCTATTGATCTTCTTCTCACGTACCTCTCAGCATTTTCCCGCTCTGGTGTACTCGCCACCATTATGTTCTGGCTGACGTTGGGGCAGATGATGTCTGACGCTGTCTGATCCGAGCCCAACCCTGCAGCTTCTATGATAGCTTTGCCTACCTTGGTGGAACCCATCTTGCTAAAATTGATGCCGCCAAGTGCTCGTAGGATAATCTGGAAGTGATCCTTAGGCATGTAGGGTATGCGGGACGCCCTTGTGACTCTGTTCTTGACCTGATTGCCTTTCTCAAATGTTCTAGACGCCGCGTCCGTGCTAGGCCCAGCTCGGGCTGAGTCCCCGTTAACAGCGGACTTGGTCGACATTCACTTGCAAACTGCTGCTTGCCACCCGTACTCTTCGGTACACTCTTCGGGAGATATTCTCTTCCCGTCCATCACTACTTGCATGTCGAACGCGCGGGCACTCACCCCCGACAAACGCCACTTGGCGCGCGTCCGTGTGGCGTTGACCCGGCTCGGCATAGGCCTACCTCAAGAACGGCGTCGTTGGCACAAAAAGTCTCGTAAAATGACGAAAAGTTCACCCACCGCAGAAAATTGATGTAGCCTTGTTCTCCTCGATGTTATGCGTCGATCAATGTAATCCATTCCGTGACACACATTGATTAACTGGCGGTAACAGATACTGAGAGCGGGAGCCGCTATTTTCCTTCCTCACTTTTCGGCGCCTGCGGCGTCCCCTCCTGGTCTCGCTTATTCTTGATGACTATTGCGTCATCGGCTTATTCACGAACCTACACGAGAGCGTGTTAGATAAAATGGCCTCATGACAGCATCAGGACATAAGCAGCTAAATAGATAGATCGACAAATAGACATTTAGGCGCCGACAGTGCTTTCAGTACGCAACAAAGATCTTCTAATTTAGAATTACTCCTTTGTTATATTAAGGTTGGTGTGTTAATCTGCACAAATACAAATCGCCGAACCTTCTCGTCATGCATTTAGCTTGTTAAGCACGTACCTAGCAGTGCGCCCTCCATAGCTTTGACTATCGACAAAAAATAAAAAAACGAAAGAAAATAAAGAGTTATACTTGCCAATGCTGAATACTCATGTTCACGTTGCCCTGGTCCTATTGTGCTGTTGTGCCGAAGACTCGAACGCACTCCTCTTCTCTGGCGTGCTTGCAAGCTGGTGAATTTTTACTACTGTGAAGACTTGGAGCAGCACAAGAGGAGGAGCCGACCTTCGTTGCAAGATTGCATTCCACTCGCGATAACGAACGTTCGGAAATCGCGCAATTCAAGCGGCGTGTAATCGGGCAGCGGCCCGGGTGCACGTTCATTAAACAAAATTAGCACAAAGTCATTAAAACTGTTCGTATTCATCAGTGATAACATTTATTCACGCTACTAAAAAGAACTGATAAGGTCCATCGAGAAATACACTGAGGATTGTTATATTGGCGCTTATACACGGACACGTTAGGCGATGAACTGCTAAAGCGAGTGAGAGGATACTTGGTAGTGTAAAGCTCAGTCGACCACCACAGATAATTAGGCAGTGTAATGAATTCAATATGGTAACTTGCCAAAGTGACATATAGTTAGCTCACAACATAGCAGGAAGTTAGTATATGTTCAGTGTCACTAGAGAGCGTGGACTGATTACTGGGACCGAGAGAGAATAACACAATACAAGCGCGCACTTTCGATAGAGGTTTAGTGAAAGAAACAAAAAAAAATGAAATATATGTAAAGTGACACGCATGAGTCGCTACGCGGAATCAGAACTGATCAAATCACGTTTCACATTACTTTCAAAATAAATGTTTTCTTTTTTCAGCAATGCGTGACTACCGCTCAGTATGTTTTCTCTCTAGTGAAGCATGCGTGGTACCCTCAAAATGATTGTGTTCCGTTTTCCTTCAATAAACCTCAGTTGAAATTGCGCACTTGTATTGCGTTTTCTTGTCTTCGTCCCCGTAATAAGTGCGTGATTGGACAACGGCGACAAATAACGAGTAAGTGCCCCCCAAAGCAAGCAACTCCCTTCCTTTTTCGGGAGAATTGAAATAAACGGCAGTGACAATGAAGCACCCTGCCTCCCCTTCCCCCCAGATCTCGCTGGGTTATTCTTCACAGCAACAGGGGGGGGGGGAAAGGGGTGCTTGCTTGGCATTTCGCAGTACTTAGCTTGTCCAAAACACGATAATTTGAGGTCCAGGGGGTCTGCCCATAGGACCGTATACAGCGAAGTAGAGCATAGTGTGGGAAATGCACCCTACACTGTAAGCAAAAACTTTTTTGGGGGGTTTTGCGGCTCATGACCCCTGAAAACTTTCTCGCGTTTAAAATTACTTTTTCGTGTTGGAGTAAAAGGTGGCACATGCCATAGTTTTACCACGACCTCTGAGGCACGTTGTAAAAGGATTTGAAAATCCAGCTTTAGCACACAGAGAGTTTTTTTATCACTTGATCTTTAACCTGCGGTTCAGAGTTTGTTACCACGTGTCTGCAAGCTGCAGCTGCTTCGGAAGCTTTTGCCCCATAGCCCCCGAGTGACGCTCTCAATGAATCGATGAGAACCACACATTTTTTTTGCACCATCGTGCCTCATGACTGACTTCTAGTTAACGCACTTTTACTGGAACTGGGAGCAGCATAAGCACAACTAGCCAGAAAAGCATTCTGTGAATTTAAAAAAAAATAGGGGGAGGTGGCCACTTCAAAAAGAAAACTTCCTGTGGAAAGTTGTCCTCATATTTTCGCAAATTGTTGGCTTTTGCTGTGTGGTGGCCCTGGAAACTGGTGCTGAAAGAAGCTCGGGATATGTAAGTCTCGTTGAGCCGATGGATCTCACGTGTTTTCTACATCATGGAGCGACCGTGCGCTTCCGAGCGCGAGCCTGCGAACCTGTACGACGTGCATATCTCGCTATTGTGGCGAATCACGAAGATCTGCCAGTGGTAACAAAATCAAGCTGGTGTCATCGTCTGTGGCTGCTTCCTGGACTTCACTATGTCGTCGGCACCAAGCCGCGGCCGCCAGGCACCAGTGGGAGTGTCACGGGGACAGGTGAAAAAAGCATCGTATAGATTTTGTTCCACAGAAGACGATGTCTGCTGAAGTGATGTGCAGCTCAAGTTTTTTGCCCCATGCACCAGCTGTTCTCAAAGATGTTGCGCGAAGACGAGAGCCGATACGAGGCAGATGGAACCAACAAGCAGCTGCCGATGAGCACGAAGAAAACCCGGAAGCTGGTTCGTCTCTTTCATTGAAATTACGCACGTATACATCACCCCGTCTCCGTAAGACTCCACAGATAGCGAATACGTATTAGTTTGTGTCTAAAATTACGATGAAATTCGCACAGGAGATGTATTCTGTGGTCACCAGCTGTGTTTCATCGCATAGCCTTGTTCCTCGAAAAGGCCTAAAACGTTGTCGGTTACAAGCTCGTATACAGGCGTGCACCGCTCTTCTACGCCCGTTGTCATTAATACGTGCTGCTACTGTGTTTGTGCATCGCCTCTCAATGAAAATCATCGAGCGGCTGTGGTTTGTGCGTACATACGTATATTTTGTGGACTTGTGCATCAGCAGTGCTAACACTGGTAGGCCAACAGGCCAATGTGGCAGCTAATTATTGAAAATTATTGAAAGTTTTCTGCGATGCACGCTGTACCTGACTTGCACATGCCATCGGCATTGCTGTAATCTTATTGCGGCGGCTATATTGGTGAACAGCCGCACAAATGAGCCATACATACACCAGTAATACCAGCCATATACGACTACAGTGTTCAGTACGACGCAGGTGAGGGAGCCGCATTGCCATGGTCCCTATCTTTTTCGCGAGCAGTATCAGGCACATCATGCCGCCAGTTGGCACTAGTCAGCCGTTAAATGCAACATATTATTCAAATACTTATAGGGCCACGGCGCATGGTCTGGCTGCGAGGAAAAGATGCGGTTATGCGGCGGGGTGGATCCCTACACATTTTGACTCGAAACGGACAATGTGGATACGACTTTTAACATCATATTTTCAGAAGTGTCACATGAAAACATCAACTATTTAGTTTTCAGCACTATATTCGTTACTTTCAGCAAAATAAATGTGTACAAGTCAATTGAATCGCACAACTTTTGTACCAGCAGCTGGGTAAAGAGCCAGTCTGCAAAGGAACTTCGCGACAATAATTTTTATCGTCTTTTCAGAGGTAAGTCGAATAGTTTGACAAATCTACCCCTTTGCCATTCCTTGCATATCAAATAGCCAGGCACAAACACTGCTAAATCAAAAAATGCTGATTTGCGCGCTGTGTTCCCATGCAAGTGCCACGAGATTTTCATGATACAGTGCGTTGTCTGTCCATATTTTATATAAACATAGTGGGATGTATGTAATACGTGTGTGTTAACAGATATTGAGAGTTCAATCACTGCATGCATGGGGACCGTCATCGAATGCGCGCGGCATTTGGCTTCATCAGCACGCATCGGCCTAAGCTCGACGTCATTCGGCCTCCGCTTCAAGCTTTTCTTTACGCTGTTAAATGCATGCTCTCTTATGCAGCGCCTACATGCTTGAACGCAGTCTCGGTTTGTCACGTCGAACAACGCGGACAGCTTTTCTACGAACAAAATAACATCTGAGATAATTTGTGTCCTCATATCTCCTCTTTTCCCTCGCCTAATACGAAATGCGCTCTACACACACGAACGTTGTGGTTTTTTTCTTCGAAATTTGCACGCAGTATGTGCGCCAGCCTGCCAGGCTCTCTGACGGTTGGCGCTGAGCGTTTTCTGGCCACTTCTAAAGGAGCCTTTTTGGTGTGCCAGCTGTGGTCATTTTGGCCACGCCTCCACAGCCTGCTAGTGCGAAGAGCACACAAACAAATGGGCACAAAACGAAGGACACACATAAATAAATAAAAGTTAAACAAGCATCAAAGTTCGCAAGGTTTCAAAATTTCTTTATCGGTAGAATTTTTTCTACTTGACTAAGCCGTTCGGGCAGATCTTGTTGAACCTTTCGCGATCATACGAATGAACAAATGGACTGAAAAAGTACTGTATAACCGGACGTGAATTAACATCAGCCTGATGTACCACCATTCTAAAATGCTAAAATGCGCGCTATGATCCTTAAAACAACCATACCATGACTTAACCAGAAAACAACGACATGCAGTTCATGGATATCAGTATTCTATGTCGACAGGGACAAGCGTGTTGGTCATATCCACTTCTAAATTATCATCGGCGCATTGAAAATGGCAACGTTAAGTCATGGCTCAAAGCGTCTCTGACAAAGTTTTGCGTGTAGTCGATGAAAAAGAGCGTTTTCGAACAGGTCAAGAGATTGGAGAGAGCCGGTAACCGCATTCCAGTAGTGCACTTGGTAGTTCAGAGGCTACTAAAATGGTCTATGAAGAAAAGATCACAAAAAAAGCACTACTCAGGATGAAGCGTGCAAAAATACCCGTTCTCTCCCATTTTTTTTCGTACCCTGTAGTACACGCTAAAGAAAATGGGAAACAGGTACGGGACACGCTTTTTGGTACAAGTTGCGTGCTGTTAGTTCAAATACAGAAAGAAGGACCCACACTATGAGACAAAAGGGTGTGTGGTTTGTCTTTTTCGGGACTAATGGGGTTGCCACAACCATTAATTCCTTTAAGGACTAATGACACCCGGACTAACAGTTAGTCCCGACAGATGAGCTCGAGAGACTAACATTTAGTCCCCACATTTACACCTTAGCGAGTAACCGTTAGTCCAACAATCACCTTAGCGGACTCACATTTAGTCCTCACGTTTGCATTTTATAGGGCAACTTTAAATCCCCACATTTACACCTTACCGGGTAACCGTTAGTCCTCACAGTTGCACCTTGCCGGACGAACGGTTTATTCACTCAAATACTCCGATCGGATGAACTGTTTGTCCTTGCTTCAAACATTGTTTTTTGTTTATTTTCCGCCAGGCCCAATAATTTTTTGCCTGTTTTTCTGTGCGGTGAGCAACAAATCGCTCTGAAAAGAACACGCGAAAAAGTAGTTAGCCACCTATGTGTAACTGCTTAACGCAGTCACGGCAACAACGAAACTCAAAAGTGAGACATGGAAATCTTTTATTTGTCTACATGTCTGTCTACATGAAGTTTCTCCATTCGTTTGGGTGAATTCATGGTGAAGTGTACAAGTCCAGTCTCGTTGTCAAGTCTTGTTGACTCCTTGGAGAGCTCCTCCGACGGAAACGATTGATGACCGTTTCCGTCGGAGGAGTCTGCCCAATGTATAACCTGCCGCAAGAGAGTGGGATACAATAAACAACATTAAATCGACATTTGGTGAAGGAATTGACATGCTTGACAACACAACCTTTCTTCACAAGACCTGCTTTCATTCTGCTTTGTAAATCAATTCTAGAACACATTTGCTGCAGTTTTCCACGTGCGGAAAACACAACGTCGAGGTTGAATTTTTTTGCACATTTTTTATCTTATGCGAAAATTCATGCACATATGAGACTACCGCAAACTTACGTCGTTTATCTACCTCCTTTAAGGCAGACTGGGCGCTGCTTAAATATTCGCCCTCGAGAACACTACAACGCGCTGAAATCAGCCCCGGGTTTACATTTGTCCGCTCATTGCAAAAAGAATGGCTGCGTACCTGATTTTTCGCGCACATCTATCTTATACAGCCATCGTGACACGAAAAAAGAGAGATTGCGGAAGCCTTTTTTATTAAAACGAATATTGATAGTTGCGTTAGTTCACCATCTATATCACTGTTAGATTGTGAAATGTCGTTTCTGGACGACACCTGATCAAGGTGGAACCTTCTCCTCAGTTTTTTCCCTTTCCCATCTTTCTGGTATATAACTTCTTCTCTGAATAAACTGAGTTTCAGTTTGCGCTTGTTTGTCTCTCATCTTGTGTCCCGTTGGTTTGCGCTTCCAATTGTTCCATCATGAATTTGTACCACTAGCCCGCCTGTCAACCCTACTGCAATAGACCATTTCTTTTTGACCTGCAGGTGGTTTAACACATTACGCAAAACACTATTAGTAATACCTTTACGTGGTATTGGTATGGACTTATCTCTGCCTGTCATTTTGAAATGCGACAGTATGAGCGGCCGTCCGGGACTATACTGATGAAACTAATAGGTTGACTAATCAACCAGTTTCATTATCCTAACAGGTTCACATATTTATATACGTATAAAATTAGATTATTGCTCTATTCTAAGAATAAATTCGTTTATGTAAATATTTGTATGCATTACATTAAGCACCACACTTTCCTAGGATATCGGTAATCTTTCTGTTAAACCTCCATCATTCCAAATCTGAACAGTAAATTTTGAAACCACTAGATTCTTGGCCAATCCCCCACAGTGGGTATGCACCACTAACAATAGGAGGACAACAACAACAACAACAAAAGCTTGCGATTTCTTGAGGCCTTCCCGTTTCTTATTTAGTTCGGCGAATCGAGATGAACTACTTCGAAAGGCATGTCCGAGTGGCAAGGTAGTACTGTAGCTTCCGTAGGCTGTTTATACTTGACATTATGTACTTGGAACACATGGCAGGAATGAACGTACTGACTGACGTCTTTCTTCATGTGAGGCCATGTATATCTTTCGACCAATTTGTTGTAGGTGAGCCAAAATTCGTCGTGTTCTCCAGATTCTGGGCTATCGTGGTACAAATAAAGGACTCTGGAAGCAAGCGTTGGTGGGACTTGATACCGACCTTCAGTAAAAACCAGTTCGGAGCCTTCCCACAGATTCACTTCATTGATTTCTTCAGATTGTCCCGTGTTGCTTCGTACCATCAACCTTCATAGAGCATTTGCATATGTACTGTCCCTTGCTACGGCCTCGACTAGAACCACATCATGCCAGTATACGTCGATCTTCAATTTCTTTATATCTGGTCTTTATAGCAAAAAGTCGTACGTAACACCCTGAACCACCAACACTTCGTTCTCTATTTTCTGACCCTGGAACTCGAATTTTACAAAGACCCACTTATCATGTAACGTTACTTTTGCATTATAACTTTGTACCGTAGAACTCTCCCACTATGCACCTGACGTGCATCCACCATCTTGGAATTTATAATAGACACAGATGCACCACTGTCTACAAGAGGCATCATCGGCTTGTTTCCTACTTTGACAGGAATGTGAAGTAGACTTGAGGAACTTAAATGAGCAGTCTCATTTGCAGTGATCGGGTGGGACTCATCACCCTCATTTATTAGCTTTTTTCTGTCGAATCCTCCTGAGGTTCAGTGTTGATATTATTCACTCAACCTCTTTGAGCGTGCCAGGTGAAGTTATCCGTGCTACTTGCGAGGTGGCTCAGTTCTTGCTGATCACAACTTGACCAGTCCGCTTTACTCCGACAGAAACAGCTGCTTGAATTAGTGGTTATACTTGTTTTCTATGTTGGTGGTATGTTTTCAAGACAGTCCGGGAAATCATCTAGAGTTTTTAGTGACCGTATTTGCACCTGCTTCAAGACTTCAGTGTGTAATCCATGCAATATGAAGGCTACTACGGCTGTAGATGGAAACAAGGCTCCGCTAGCTTTAAAAGACAGCGTTTCTTGAAGAAGTACTCGACAAGGGAGCTTTGCTTGGACTTAAAATTAAGTGCTGTACTCCATATATGTACTGGATTGCTTCCGACAAAAGTTTTTCTTCCACTGACTCCAAGAGTCACCACTGTCTTCCTGAATGCATATTTTATACCACTTCAGCGCAACACCTCTCAAGTAAACACGCATGTAAGTGATTTTATCCTCTTCAGAGAGCCACCTATTTTTTAGCGGCATATTTGTAGAATTCGAGCCAACTTTGTGGACTTGAAGATATACCGTCGAAGGCATCAGGCTCTACGCATTTAGGCACCGGTTTCTCAGAATTTAGAGAGCTAATAAGGGATGTCATAATTGGGTTCTGTTGCACAATCTCTTCGTGTTGCAGCTGAAGAGCTTTCTGAACGAGGCTCATCTCTTCCGTCGAAGACCTTGATTCTGAGTCTCTTCGACGAGCTGGTTCAAGAACTAGGTTGTAGAAGGTCGCCACATGCAAGTTCAGTTTTACAGCACCTTTCTGTCGTAGTTCAGTAGTGTCCATGGCTGCCTTTCCCACAACCAGGTTCACGAGTTCTTACGAGCACAGCTCACAAGGTAGGTCCACCGCTGCTTGCTCTTGAACTTGGTACTTCGAAAGGATGATCTTGTTGGTGGAGGTCTCGCCAACGAAAAACGTCACCCACATGTTGGCTTCCATGGCCGGCTGCGCCC
This sequence comes from Rhipicephalus microplus, assembly GCF_043290135.1. Lineage (NCBI taxonomy): Eukaryota > Metazoa > Arthropoda > Arachnida > Ixodida > Ixodidae > Rhipicephalus > Rhipicephalus microplus. The sequence continues at coordinate 211,584,363 of NC_134702.1, forward strand.
AAAATATTGTAGTGTTCCTACTTAAAAGAACAGAACAGCATTAGAGCCTGAGTATGGGAATTGCGTTCATCTTAATCTGCTTTATTCCTAACTTCATCCTTTTCTTCTGATGCTGATGTCGATGACCTCAGATAGATGGCGCTCCCCCACAGAGGGGGATGGGCCAACAACCGGGCGGCAGGAATGAAACTAAAATGAAATTAAAGCCAGTGGGAAAATTTTTTTAGAGATAATACTACCAATAAACAAAAATGTTTGCTGAGCAAGTGGTCAAACCAAGGACATCGCTACGAATTATAAACTAAAGATCTGAAAAAGTTAGGATTCACTAACGCAGTAATCTCTTAGTTGCGTCGATGTAATCAAATCCAATGGAGTATATATCCATGGGGCAGTAACCAAATGAAGTGCCGCCAAGGGATAAAAGTACTGGTAGATTTACTTGTATTCCTAGCTTTTGTAATGGGGCTACTGAAAATCTTTTTCTCTGATAAGAGTAACGATGACAGAATAAAAAGAAATGTTCAATTGTTTCAATTTCATTGAAGAAATGCACAGCGGTGACGCTTTGAGTCGAGCTTCGTTACGGTAATAATTTAGTTGTGGAACTGCACAGCGCAATCTGGTATAAGTGGTCTGAACCGGCGAGATACACACCATTTTGTATTTGAGCAATACCTGAAATGCTCGAAACCTTTAACTTTATCCAAATAACATATTCCCCACTGCAGACAAGCATTTCGGAACCTTAGCGCTGTCACCTAAGCCGTATCTGGCAAAACTGGGATGGTGGACCCACTCAGGAATACTGTTGCTAAAAATACCGCCATTTCGTTCAGATATAATCCGCGGTGGCCCGGTACCCATACCAAATGCAGTTTTTTTTACGTTTTTCGATACTAAATGCCGAAACATATTCATCAGCTCTGCATTTGCTGCCGCAGAATGTGTATTACATACTGATAACGAATCTGTAATGATAACTGCTAATGAATCGCTTGAGGGCAATTTGCGTAGGTCATGAACAATAGCCAATATTCCTGCATAGAATGCAGGCGTATAATCTGGAAGTTGAATCGAAAAGGACCTGTCCAAAGAAGGAGAGAGGATGCCGACCCCAGCATTTTCTTTTGACACAGATGCATCAGTCGCTATGATATTGCTTATCTCTAGGCGAGCTAGATAATCTGATAATTAGTAATTTAGGTACCCATGTGCCAGTTGTTTCACGTTACGAGGAAATATATCATCAAATTGTATGCTAAGCATTGGCTTTAGGTTGTGTATTGGACCAGTATGTTTCATTTTTACAATCAATTGCTCTAGTAGAGCTTGTGCAAAAAACATTTGCGGGGTGTGTAGTCATGACGAATGTGTTTGGAAAATAAAACCGGTTCTTGAATGAAAACTTAAAACGAGAGTTTATTGTGTGAACAGTATACCTTTAAGAATGCTTGCACTGTAAGAATTTTAAACGTATTTAGCAGAGAGGGTAGGCGAGCTTCCACATACAACACGTTATTTGCAAGAACTTTTGGTAGACCCAGACACAAACGCAACGCTTCTCTTTCCAGCAGTATTAGGGGTCTCATTTTATAAGGTGCACTTCCAGAAAATATTACACATACGAATTCCATGATAGGCCGCACATAAAGTTTATATATCATTATTAGCACATCTGTCCTCAAACCCGCTTTACGGTTTGCGAGCTTCTGTAGCCACCTCATGGCCGGTGTTGCCATGAAGTACACATCATGAATGTGGCTTCTCCAATTTAATGTGCCATTATATGGGATGCCCGAATATTTAAGAGAATTCTCCTGCGGAATGAGCTAATTACTCTATATTACCGAGATGTTGATAGGCTTCAGAAAAGAGAATGCAAAAAGCGCACTTTTCTTTACGTTCACGGTCATATGAATAATTTTGAGCCCTCCTTTTATCACATTGAGATAATTTTGTAGACTCTGGTATAGGGATCGAAGGTCGGTATTACTTGCAAAAAAGTAATGTCGTCCGCGTACACATATAACTGAATATCCTTAGTTGATGGAATGGAGCTTCAGAAGATGTTAAATAAAACTGGCGACAGGACAGCCCCCTGTGGCACGCTACGTTTCTGTTTATATCTATTCTACGAGTGCCCATTTTTAAAGCAACAATATTCTCTCCCTCTTAAAAACTTCGACACCCACGCAGTGATGTAGTTGGGAAAGTGGTGATATTTCATCTGTTTTAATAAAATTTAACGTCCATCTTCATCGTTCGCTTTAGCCAAATCTAGAGTAACTAATGCGCAGTATTGACGCCGACTCCGAGCCAATTGTATTCGGCTCTCTAAATCAACATGTGCACACCATATTGAGCACCCAGATCTAAAACTAAGTTGACTGGGGTATATTAATGCGTTATTATCAATATATTTCATTACCCGAGCATTCAAAACTTTTTCAGTTAGCTGAACCAGATTTCACGTGAGTGATATCGGCCTGACATTGTCTAAGGCAAATTATGTTTTCTGCTTTTTAAGAAGTGGAATCACTTTAAACAGCTTTCATTCCGCAGGTATTCAAGCTTCTGTCAAAGAAAAATTCACCAGATCAAGTGCTTCAGTTGGAGAAATCTTGAATATTACTTTTATCGTTGCATTTGCTACCCCGTCTGGTCCACATGCTGAAGGAGATAAGTGCCTTATTATCTCTGCCAGCTCATCTAAAGTAACCTCCTCGAAATCTTCGCCCAGCACTGGGTTCACAATGTGCAAAGGTATAGTTGACTTAAATCTAATTTGGAGCCCTTTCGCAATATTTTCTACTAAGTCAGAGAGATCACAGAGGGAAAGAATTGAAGAGTCGATGTTTTCAGCGGGTGTTAACATTTTTCGCGATCTTAAAAATTTGAAGAGCGCTTTTTGTTTTTAGCCATAGAAAGATAATCATATCGTTTCATATTATAGCCATATTTTGCTGTACTTACTGGGCATTTGAAGTCTGCTGCTGCGAATTGATAATCACATCATATTTTTGGACATTGGTTAACCAGCAGTTGTTTTCATGCAGCTTTCCATTTTCTATAGTTCCTCACGCACTCTTCAGTCAGCCATGGACTAAAAAGACCTCTTGTGGCCAAGATTATTTTAAAAGTTGCGTCTTTTACTGATCTGTTTAACATTTCACGCAGACTCATAGCCCTAATGTCACCTTGCATATCCTTGCGGCGATCAAAAGTAGCCTTCAATCTTTTTCTAGTTTTTTATAGTTGAAGAATGAGCTGGCCTTTTCGGCGACAAGTATTCTCAGAAAGTTGAGTACAAAACTTGTAGGCAAGTGCTCACTGTTAGTAGCACAATCTAAAGTTTGCCACGAACATATATTTAGAGGTGAGCTTGAAAATGTCAAGTCAAAACAGATTCAGAGAGACCTCGGACAAAAATAGCAGACTTCGCATTTAAACAAGAAAAATTCTTGTCAATAGCCCATCCCCACAAGCGTTTTGCGCTTAAATATCTTTTGAAACCCCAAGCCACCTGATGTGAATAGAAGTCTCCAGTGATTATTATATGCTTTCTGCAGGCACAGAACATATCGTCTAGACTTCGTGTGTCTTTCACCCCAGCTGGGAAATATGCACTTACAAACGAGAAGGGAGAACCGTCGGGTAATATTATGTCTACAATCAAAATTTTATGGTTTGGAGTCATGCACCGATAAGAGATCGTAGCTTTGTGAATAAGCTCAGTTGCTATCGAGCCAGCAAGTCCACCACCTCTGGTAGGTCAGTCCAATCGAAATAGCCGAGAATTTTTTAGGTAATACTTCGGGCCGGTGAAAATCCAGGTTTCTTGCAGTGATATAATATCCGGGGAAACTTGTGAAGAAGTGTATGATAGGTGTCTGGCTGCAGAAAATATAGATCTGCAATTCCACTGTAATATGGTGAGTGAACCTATTTTGATGACAGAACCGTAGCAGAAACTGCTTGGTCCAAAATGTCTTTTCGCAAAAAGTATTTCTTGGACATGTTCTCAAAGAATTCTTTTTTGGACAGATTCTTTCTAGATTTCAAATTATGCGAAAAAAAATTGCCCGCAGCTTCCCTCGGCGGAACACTGAGGAGGATGCGGAGCATATAATTGGTTAACGGGGTGTTAAAGTGCGACTTACTTGGGTCGATGGCTAAATTGGTTAACGTGGTTGTGAAATGGGGCGTTAAATTGCGACTTACTTGGGTCGATGGCTAAATTGGTTAACGTGGTTGTAGGAGGGGGTGTTAAATGAGTGAACACGTACACACGTATGCGAAAGGGTGGCGCTGGTCGAAGGGACGTCGATCATTGTGTTTGTGGATTCGTTGGAATTCATTTCACCGCGACCTTGGACGTCGACGCGCCGTACAAACCAACCGACGAGCGGCAACTGAGCGAGCGAGCGCCAACCTTGAGTATATATACAGCGCGACGGCGCATGCACTGTCAGCTGTCGAATGTTCGAGAAGGTGGAGAAGCGCAACGGCGCATGCGCGCGCGTCAGCTGCCGATGTTCTCGAAGCGCGACAGCGCATGCGCGCGCGTCAGCTGCTGATGTTCTCGAAGCGTGACGGCGCATGCGCGCTACATTATACAGCTAGCGAATGTTCGTGAAGAGGAGAAGCGCACGCGGTGTGTAGAGGAGGAAGGGTGCACAGATGGTGGAGGAGTGAAGCGCGCGCGGTGTGTAGAGGAGGAAAGGATGCACAGATGGTGGAAAAAGGAGGAGGAAGCTTGCGGACGGCGCCGCACTACAAGCCTCGAGTATTAGATGCTCCGCATCTAAAAAGTTTTGATGGGGGAGATTGAGTTTGCTTCAGAGCCTTATGACACTTCGTATCCACATCTGTACATGCTTCTGAATCATCCGTTAGATCACCCTCTTCCGTTGTTTCGGATGAACCTGCCTCAGGAGAAACCGATCGCTGACGTGTTGTCGCACTGTCTATCTCCGTACGCTGCGATACCACTGATGCCTGAAGATCCCAATTGTTCGTATTTGCTACACCTATTATTTAAGATAGCTGATTCGAAACCAATTGTGCCACGTTTTCAGAAAGGTTGTTTGCGAGGTGTTCAATTGCCTTTTCCGTAGTGTTATCTATGGCCTCTGCGATAGATGTTGTAAGAGATGCATCCATAGCGGTGGTATTACGTGCTGCAACACCTGCATATGCTTTGGATCTCTCCTGCATTTTTTAAACGACTTCCCTCCGAGAGCACCGCTTGCGTTCTACAATATCCAATATGACAAGCTCCTTTTCTATTGCTGCGCAGTCTGCGGAGTCTGCAGGGTGTACCGTAATACATTACAAGCACCGCTTTTTCTGAGAGCTGCACTTGCGGCTGTCATGATTTTCTACACAGACGGCATCTAAGAACTGATCGGAACCCTCTGACGCTATGTCCATATCGCCAACATTTGAAACACTGCAGAGGTTTGGGGGAAAGTGGCTCTACCTTATAGATCAGTGGCCAAGCCTTAATTTTGGAAGGTCGGACTGTTCTTAAAAACGTCACTATCACCGATCCCATTGGGGATTTTATGCTGTCCATTGTACGGGTGCGTCTGTACACTGAAATTACACCCGCCAACGAAAACAAATCAAGCACTGCAGCAGGTGGCAGGCTGTGTCTACACAGCGGACTAATCCTTTCGAGCATGCGAGGTGTGCCGGAATAAATGGGCTTACCGGATGCGCTGTGAATTCGGAACATTGCAGGAGCTCACGAATGCATTCCTCATATGCGGAACCACACAAGAAGCCTCCGCGATCAAAGTGGCGGACCTCAGTGATCTCCTGGAAAGGCCAAATGGCTTTTCGAGGCTCCACTTGAATCACTTTTGGGTTTTTCATTGTAATACTGCCCCCATCTGTAGGTACCAGAGCCACAGGGGCACTGCTCGCACCATTGCGTAACAAATAGTCTATCGGCCATTCCTTGGCGGGAGTGGAAGCTAAGGGAAGTACTCTTGGCCGGGAAAAGAAAGTCACATTAAGATCGAATGACTCGCTTCAGCTGAGAAAAACCGATACAGTTACTGGAAAATGACGAACTCTCAAAGAGCAATAAGAATACTGCCACCCGATTCTGAGCCCAGGCAGCTTCTTCACAGTAGAGATTCACAGTACAGGTCGATCGATGTCAGGGCAGACAGGAAACGAAGGAGCACGGACCGTCCACTGCGATGTCGGCGATCAGGCTCTTTTCTGCCCCCGGCTCTCGTGCTTCTACTTCTCCTGTCCCAAGACTCATACCGCTTCAAGGCAATTGAACCACGCGCCGTGCATTGGCCGGCGTACTGACAGCGAGCTATTTATATACACCTTTTAGCACTGGCGGTATACAGAAATCGGGGGATCTTGAGTATTTTTTCTATCACGCAACGCTCATATACCTTCTTTCAATTTCAGGATTGCCCTTGACACGCACATGGAAAAGTGACTAATCTTTGTACTGATTCGGTATACCGAATAAAAAAAAACACCTTGCACATCTTGTCTCAGACAACACAGCGTGCCAGAACAAGCAGAGGGGCAACTTCAAGCACCGAAGTTCCAAACAAAAATAAATGTCTAAGACCATAGCGAATTGCGTTGTGGACCCTTGCCACATCTTTCTCAAAGGTGTCACAAGTGCTGTAGCTCTTAATTCTCGATTTTCTTCTGTATACTTGTGCGTTCTTTTCGAGTGAGCTTTATTTATTATTTATTTATTTATTTATTTATTTAATCCCTATTTATTTATCAGAATCAGCGCCAAAAAGCGCCAAAAAGCATTACAGCGCCAAAAAGCATTACAGAGGGTGGTTACACAATATATAATTGATAATAAGTACATATATACAGTTTTTAACACTACAGAAAAAATAAAACGTATCAAGCAATAGGCCCCACACTGGAAAATAAATGATGACAACAATATCAAAGTGCGCATAATATAAACAAAGAGTAAGAGGTAGAGTTAGAGTCGACGATGGCAACATCATTAGGAAGACAACTCCATAGCGAAATTGTGTGGGGACAAATGTGTTTCTAAACGACTCAGCTCTGCACTAGCATTCTCTAATATTGTTAGAATGGTTGATTCGTATTGAATTGTAATTCGGTTGAAATGTGTACAAATTTCTATCTATACCTGTTTTGAAATAAAATATGGTATGAAACACTTTAATCTTAACTTTTTCCTCCGTATCTCCAGAGTTCCCTACCCTAAACTCTCTTTGGCAAGGAATATGTTGAAGTGCCATCTATAATTAAGGAGAACAAACCTTACGGCTAAATTTTGTACGCTTTCTAGTGCATTGATGTCCTGTTTTAACCATGGATCCCAAGCTGTGCAAGCATGCTCGATAACAGGCCGGACGTTGATTTGATACAATAGTTAATCCATTTCTATCAGAAAGTGTCCCGTGTTGCCTACGCAGGAAGCCCAATATTTTACAGACTTAAGGTGTTACACATCGATTATGACAAGACCCAGATATAGTTTCTGGTAAGAATACTTCTAAATACTTAAATTCGATTAATGACGTAATGTGTTTGGCATTTAGGTTATGATTAAACTCGTTAGTTATCTACTTTCTTGTAAATGACGTCTTCATCATCTTATCATAATTTATGTGCATTTTCGAAACGTCGCAAAAATTAAACAATCTGTTCAAATTGTCTTTCAATGAAGCACGATCGCATGTTCCACTAATAATTACAACGCGCAATCATCTGCGAATAATCGCACAAAAGACGAGACCATCACTGATAACATTAAAAAATAAAACAACAAAGAACAGAACCTTGAACAACTCCAGATGTCACTCCAACCTCATGAAAGCTTCTGCTGTTAACAACAACCCTCTGACTACGTGCACTTAGGTAACGTTTTATCCAAGTAATAACTGATTGGCTTATGTTATACCAATATAGTCCTTCAGCAACTAGAAGTAGGGGACGAGATCAAATCTTTTTTGAAATCTATGAGGACCGCGTCCACTACCATTTCGTTATCGAGAGCGCTTGACATTTCGTGGACGAGTTGTGTCAGTTGCGTCACAAAAGAGTGACTGCTACGGAAACCTTAATTGTTGTTGGGTGATCAGTATTGACTGTGCCTTTAGGTGGGTCATATTGTTGGTGAACAGGACATCTTCAAATAATACACACACTACACTAGTGAGTGAAACTGGTCTGTATTCTGAACGTTGTTGCGAGGACCCGACTAACTACTGCACCGGAACTACGTTTGTCATTTTTCAATTGTTGGGCAATACACCTCCATCGAGTGATTTTTGAAATAAGATACTGAAGTACCTAGACACTGATCGGGTGCATAAGGAAATCAGTTTCGGCGACAAGTCGCCTGGTCCTACTGCCTTTGCATTATCAAAATCGTTTAGAAGTAATTCAATTCCAAGCTGGGAAAAATTGCTTTACCCATTCGTACTGGGCATAATTTATCAAAGCGGGATACTAGCGTGTCATTTCTGGTATCACAGCACACAAACACAGAGCCAAAAAAAAGAATGAATTAAAGCACTCCGCTTTGATGTGATTATCGTGAACAATAGTACCATCGTGCAACAAGGCAGGTATAGTTATATCGTCTTTTTATTGATTTTGATAACACTTCAAAATAATTTAGACTGATATTGAAGCCTGTATGAAAAGTAGAGAAAAACATATCTTAAGCTTGTTTCACCGCAGTCTTCATTTCCGATGTCACGCGGTTCAACTTGTCTCGTGTTGAAAGCGATGGGTGCGCCGTATAAGCAGCATAGGCACGTTTCCTTCGCATAGTGGCTCTGCTGACTTCAGTACACCACGGCTTAACATTGCTGTGACGAGTCGTCATTAGGGAGCTTTAAAATACCGTTTGATAGCGCTGCGGGCGCTGTGGGTGAAGCGGGCGCCATAAAAGGTTTAGAATAGCATTTGCCCTGCTGCGAACCGCAACGCACGATCGCACCAACACCGTAGCCTCGAAAGCAGCGCTTGCAGGCCACATGCGGGCCGCCATCACCACCCGTAGCCTTGAAACCAGCGCTTGCGGGCCACATGCGCGCCGCCATCACCACCCGTAGCCTTGAAACCAGCGCTTGCGGGCCACATGCGCGCCGCCATCACCGCACGCAATTTCGGATAATCTGCGTGCCGTCCGCGAACGCGAATGCCGACTCGCGTTACGACGCATGCGCAGTGGCAGCGACCGCACCGCCAGGGCTCACGGTGCGCTATTCTAAAACTCCCTATTGTACAACATGGCACGTATTAGACACGCATCCCTAACAACTTCTCTTTAAATATTTTCCACAGTTCATGTACAGTTTTGGTTTCAGCCAATGTTTCAAATACGTCATATTAAATATCGAGTTCTCAAGAGACGGCGCTTGTGTCAGCTTTTGAATAATTATACATCAACCTTCCGCCCCTATTTTTCACTTTTGCATATTTTATATTTGTTTCACACACCATAACACTGTGATCTCTTATTCCAGCTATTACGTGTATAGATTGAGTAATTGATGGCAAGAGAGTGATTTAGGGCTTTGCGATGTGTATAGGACTTTACCCACATCGCTGCAGCCTCCAGCTTGTGCTTTAGCGCTGTGCTGTAGTTGTTCTTCGTGTGACATTCCAATTTATATAAAAAGGTTGAAGCTTCCGCTTGTTGGCATGGATTGATTATAAAAAAATAGCGCGCGTATATGAGACAAGAAAGTCAGCAGGAGAAATTGCTCTGTCTTGCGGCTTTTTTTGTTCTCTCGTGTGCTCCTACCGTTTTTTTACGACTAATTAATTTTCTTGCTTAGGCAATCATTGCTGAGCCCTTGTGGCAAAACTGTTATTTTTTCTGATTGTGCTGCCACAAGCCTTATCGTACGAGCTCTATTCTGTCATTCGAATGCTAGAAAACTACCTAGATTTGTCGCAACAGTGACTTTCAAGAACGCAAAGCACAATATGACCAAGCACCCTTTGCAGCCTCCAGCACCCTTTGCGCTGGAGCCTGCAGCGATGCGGGTAAAGTTCCCTACGCATCGCAGCGCCCTAAATCACTGTCTTAGGAATCGTAACAACTGTGCTACTGGCAGAATAGGTGTGTGTAAAGATAACCTAAATGGTATCATGCTCTTTTGAGTGAGCCGGGAGATGCACGACCAGTGGCATGCAGAGTATGGCCCTAACCTCTTGCATATTCTTTCGCCATGTATTGGTGCTGCATGGTTCAAAACCTTATTCTTTCCACTTTCCTACATTGAAGTAGTTTGTAAGCCTACCAATCTGTTTTGGGCCCAAGGTTGGCAACTGATGTCAGTCTCTCGAACATGCTAAGCCACAACGAGTACCACGTGACGAGCGCCCTTCGACGATTGCCGTCGTTATGGGCGCTGCCTAAACATGTGACCATGGGTTTTCGACTGGAATATTCTTAATTATTTGTTGGGGTTAAACGTCTCAAAACCACCATATGATTATGAGAGACGCCGAAGTAAAGAGCTACAGAGCTACTGAAGTTTCGACCACCTGGGTTTTTCTAACCTGCACCTAAATCTAAGCACACGGGCCTCAAGCAATTTTACCTTCATAAAAAATGAGACTGCGGCGACTGGGATTGAATCCTGTGACGTGTGGGTCAGCGGCCGAGTGCCTCAGCGACTTAACCACTGTGGCGCGTCGACTGGCATATTCTAAAGGGCCACTTTTATGTAACGAAAAGCATAACCAGGAAAAAATTGGTCTCATAGAGGCTTTGTCCTGGTTTGTTCAGAAATATAAAACGCGCATCTACCTCACGTTCAACCGGACAAACCCCTTATTGCCTCTTTCTTTAAGGGGTGACGCGCCATAGGGTTTGGTGCGTGTCATGTCGTCCTCACAGTTCATCAATAACGTGTATGCGCGACAAAAATTGGGTCAACCTCACTTTGCGCCAGCTAACTAATAAACGTGAAAAATGTTACAGTTAGCTCCATAAATAGCCGACGACGTATCAGTATATAGTTCTATTATGAAGCAGAAACTGTTAAATTCCCTATGTGAAATTGTTTAAAATCTCAAGCTTTCTGCTGCGAAGTATCCTTCATAGCAAGTGTTACATGAAGACAACTTACCGTTATAAAATAGCTGTTGGTGAAAAACACTGAAATGCGCAATGAGGGGCAGAAGAATGAGAAGCAGACGAAATACACGAAGCACCTTTACTATAAGCTGCATTCTGGTAAACTTTACTGACGACGTCAATGGACACTTCCGTATACGTGCCCGGTTTCAGGCTGGGCACCATAAGCGCTTCATCAATAAAATCTTCACCAAAGAACGAGGCAAATTACCTGTGTCAGGCCATTTTTCTTCAGTGTCTTTTGTGTTCTTCGTTTGTGTCTGGCTGCTCATTAGCTGCGAATTTGTTTTGTGAAACACTGTGCCAGCCGGCCACGCACCGGTTTACAAACAAGGTACAAGGCGAGCTTCAGGGTGGTGATGCGACGCACCATGGTGAAGCTTACTCTGTCTGGCAGACTCCCAACCAGTTGCGCGGGACCCCGAACCATGAACGCATACCGCATGCTTCGCCCTTTTACGTCAGTGAAGCAGAAAACGCTTCCATGCGCGTATGTCCTTCGCCACATCCAGATTTTTTAGCGCGGTAAATGCCAACTTTGGCGAAGCAGTGAATTCAGGTTGGGTGGTAGTTCAAATGTCCGCTTAAGTAAGTAACAGCTGCACTTGAATCTCAGAGTGGTAACAAAAAACTTATTGCCCGGAACGTCTAGGACAAAATCTCTGTAATTGAACGCAAGACATGTAGGCTCGGCTTTTCTAATGTTCAATAAAATTTGTATGTGTGCTTTTCTCTGACATTGGTTGAGTCAGTACATGTGATGCTAAATAGTAATTCTTCTTGCAGTGCAACTGGTGGGCGCTGCCAAATCTTAGGTGCTGCCATTCACTGCAAGCTTACGGAAACAGGCGGTTGATGTGACTGCATCAGACAGCACACTTCATACTATGGCTGGTGGAAACTAGAGTATAAATTCTACGTGCACATCTAAACAGAATGCTGTTCCGATAGAATCATTACATATCAATTAACGTTGATATCAGGATCATGTAGTACATTCGTTAGCTTCAAAAGTGCACACAGAAACGGTCTCCCCTTGGTGATTAAAATTGCCCAGGCACCTTCATCTCAAGTCGCAAACGACGTGCTGTCTCTTTGGCTCTTTTTTTTTTCAATTGAACACCTCAATCGCTTCGCTGCGTTAATAAGGTGTGGCGAGTATCATGCCGCGGGACGCTTCTCCAGCCACAAAGAGCAAGAACTTCTTCCTCATTTCATACAGCACTCAATATATTCCCACTTTAAGTTGGCAGACGTCGCCTTAAGTGTGATTTCTTGCTATCTCTGTTTAGTCAAAAATTTTTTTCTTATAGAAAACGCCGTGGCTACATAACCAATCGCTAGTGTGAGCAAATACAAACTGACAAAAACGTAGCCCAAAATGGCAGGATGTTCATAAGGATAACGAAGATGCGATTTTGCAGACTCATGAAGTAGGACTCCGAGAACTTGTTGAGAGGTTTTAATAATGTATCCAGCATCAAGTACACTCAGTACTGTGACAATAATAACTTACTAGGCTGAGGCACATTGGCTACGTGCCAAGTGCATACTTTCAGCCGAAACAAAGTTTTTTTTCTTTTAGACTAATTGACATACGCGTATCGAATTTACATTGAAGTGTCTAAAGGCGGGTCAATATGCTAACATAAACGTATCTGCGCAGTAGCAGTCTGCTCGTGGAGATTACACCAATCCGGTTAATCGCTCTGTTTTTCGTTTGTGCGTGAAGACACTTTAAAATCAGTGAAATCGATGAGCACTTCTCGGTCGTGATAATATCGCAGTCGATGTGGTTAGTAGTCAAGTAATCATTTGTAATGGCATTGAAGTTTGCATTGCCCTAGCTGGCATCAATTTTGTGTTCCTGGATTCCGCTTTTAAAAGTCACAGCTTCACGTATGCAGGATGCGCCTTCATCGTTGCACGGTACCTTCCAGATTACCGCTGGAAATCTTGCCGTCACGCATGCCAGCTTCAAGCATCCTTCACACATGCAAGCTTGTGCTCTAAACTGCCCAGACCTCCCAAGTGAGGCTGGGCATGTTCTTGGTAATGCAACTGGCCTCCCGATGTCTCCATAACGTGCATGCAGGAAGGTGTTTTGTCTGGCTTTCAGCTGAATGTCGGCGCGCGCGCGTACTAAAATAGCTTGGCCATCCATTTTCTACGCTACACTACACATTACTATTGCAATACTTTCTTTCTCTTTAGCTCTGTATATTTCTTTCTGTACTTCTTTCATTGCCAATTTTACCTTCGTTTCTTGCTCACTTTTTTATACTTATATTGTTTTTCACACTCTCTGTATGCTTATCTCGTTCTCTCCAATAAAGCAATGCAATCATATGGTTCTGAAATTCGGCTATTCCGCTAGTTGCGAGCATACATGCTTGCACAAAGTTAGCCGAGTGGATTCAACGCTCGCCTTCGCACAGATGTGACACACATGTTCACACCCTGTCTTGAAAGTTTATTGCTTTTTATCTTATCTTATTTTCTATTCTCCTCCACACTTCACTCAGCAGAGCTTCCATGTAGCGAAGTCTTGGCTAACTGCGTGCTCCATCCCTTTATTATACTCGCTGTTCCTTTAACTTGTTTAGATGGTTAGTGTGTTTTGCCCAATTTCGGTGGCGCATACACACCAGAGTTTTCGTGTGCACTACACAGACTTATTGCAAGCCTAGAGCAGCTCCACTTGTGAAAGATTCTTTGTTTGGGCTGTATGACATGTCTCCTTCCGTCATTCTGCAACCCCCCTCCACGCTCGTCTGGTTTTGGAGTTTTGAGAATAAGGTCATTTTGTTTTAGACTGTTCGTTTGCATATGTGTAATTTTCACATCCAATCTATCCAACACTCATGTGAGTGCCTAGCTGATGGCTTCATGAAGAGGATGACCACATTTGATCACTTGTCCTTTTCACGAACCTCCATGATCATTAAACTAACTTCCTTTCACACCTCACTCAAAAAGAAAAGGCCCATAGCAGCCACACACGTCAATATGTGTTTATCAGTGGTCATGGTAAGAACCTGATAAATTTCACTAACGAATCACTGGTGCACGACAAATTTTCGTCAAAGATTGAACTTTGACATAGTTTATTGATATTGTCACGTAAGAGTGAGGGTAACCCAAAGACAGGAAACCGGGAGGTTAGTAGAAATAGAAGGAGATCCGTTTACTTGACGGATTTGCGCCCACTAAAGGAAAAAAAAATTGCCCGCAGCTTCCCTCGGGGGAACACTGAGGAGGATGCGGAGCATATAATTGGTTAACGGGGTGTTAAAGTGCGACTTACTTGGGTCGATGGCTAAATTGGTTAACGTGGTTGTGAAATGGGGTGTTAAATTGCGACTTACTTGGGTCGATGGCTAAATTGGCTAACGTGGTTGTAGGAGGGGGTGTTAAATGAGTGAACACGTACACACGTATGCGAAAGGGCGGCGCTGGTCGAAGGGACGTCGATCATTGTGTTTGTGGATTCGTTGAAATTCATTTCACCGCGACCTTGGACGTCGACGCGCCGTACAAACCAACCGACGAGCGGCAACTGAGCGAGCGAGCGCCGACCTTGAGTATATATACAGCGCGACGGCGCATGCACTGTCAGCTGTTGAATGTTCGAGAAGGGGGAGAAGCGCAACGGCGCATGCGCGCGCGTCAGCTGCCGATGTTCTCGAAGCGCGACAGCGCATGCGCGCGCGTCAGCTGCCGATGTTCTCGGAGCATGACGGCGCATGCGCGCTACATTATACAGCTAGCGAATGTTCGTGAAGGGGAGAAGCGCACGCGGTGTGTAGAGGAGGAAGGGTGCACAGATGGTGGAGGAGTGAAGCGCGCGCGGTGTGTAGAGGAGGAAGGGATGCACAGATGGTGGAAGAAGGAGGAGCAAGCTTGCGGACGGCGCCGCACTACAAGCCTCGAGTATTAGATGCTCCGCATCTAAAACAGACACACCGGCTTAGCGGGAGGCGAACAGCCCGTTCGACGGCCGTCGGGTAACAGAAATGTCCCACTGGAACGCAAGGCGCGTTCGACGGCCGTCGGGTAACATGAATGTCCCACTGGAACGCAAGGCACGTTCGACGGCCGTCGGGTAACAGGAATGTCCCGCTGGAACGCAAGGCGCGTTCACCATCCGAGATACAGTCGCCGTAGCATCTGGCGCTATCTCGTTATCAACGAATGGTCGACTTGCGGGCCATGATATTCGCAGATGAGTCGGGGTGCATCCTGGACCTCGATAAGGCCGCGTGCCGGCGGTATCGGCATGCGCAACACTATCCGCAATACGCCTCGCGGCATTACTCCCCTCCTCAACGTAAGCATCGACCCGATGCTTTGTTTAAAATAAAACCAAAAGAAAAGCACAGCCTGTGCGGAAGTAAATGGCAAATAAGCACGAATCACGCACACATAAACAAAACAAGAGATGCAAACAGGGAGCCTCCTTTAGCGCGCATGATAGGGCTTCAAACGGGCGACGTGTACCACTTCTTGTGGTGCACGGCGTCGTTGGGATGAGCTAGCCCCATCAGGGACCACTTCATAGTCCACTTCACCCACTTGACGGATGACTTTATATGGGACGAAATAACGGCGCATGAGTTTTTCGCTTAATCCTCGGCGGCGAACGGGCGTCCAAACCCAAACTTTGTCATCTGGCCTGTATGTTAAATCGCGTCTCCGCATGTTGTAGCGTCTTGCGTCGTTTCGCTGTTGGTCTTTTTATGCGCAGACGAGCAAGCTGCCGGGCTTCTTCTGCGCACTGAAGGTAGGCGGCCACGTCTAGGTTGTTTTCATCGGTGACATTAGGCAGCATGGCGTCCAGGGTAGTAACGGCATCCCTCCCATGGACGAGATTAAATGGTGTCATTTTAGTGGTCTCCTACACCGCGGTGTTGTAGGCGAAAACCACGTAAGGCAGAATTAAGTTTCAGGTCTTGTGTTCTGTGTCCACGTACATAGCGAGCATATCGGCAATGGTCTTGTTCAAGCGTTCCGTGAGACCATTTGTCTGCGGATGGTACGCAGTTGTTCTTCGGTGATCTGTATGACTGTAATGTAAGATTGCCTGAGTAAGATCAGCCGTAAACGCCGTTCCCCTGTCTGTTATTAGTACCTCAGGTGCGCCATGACGGAGGAGAATTGATTCCACAAAAAAGTTGGCAACTTCTACGGCTGTGCCGTTCGGGAGGGCCTTAGGTTCAGCGTATCGGGTAAGGTAATCAGTGGCCACTATGATCTACTTGTTACCGGATGTTGACGTAGGGAAAGGTCCAAACAGGACCATACCAATCTGTTGGAATGGTCTCGACGGGGGTTCAATTGGCTTGAGAAATTCAGCTGGTTTTGTTGGAGGTCTCTTCCGGCACTGACTTTCGCGGCAACTCTTGACGTACCGCGCAACATCTGAGGAGAGGCGGGGCCAGTAGTATCGTTCTTGAATTCTGTGGAGTGTGCGTGTAAAACCGAGGTGGCCTGCAGTGGGTTCGTCATGTAACGCTTGTAAAATTTCTTCTCTGAGGCTGCTTGGGACGACAAGAAGGTAAGCTGCCTTATTCGGTGCGAAGTTCTTTTTAACTACCACCCCGTTTTGCACACAGAAGGAGGATATCCCACGATTGAACAGTGCAGGCGGTATAGAGGCCTTTTCTTCAATGTAGTTGATAAACTGTGTTAGGATCGAGTCTGAGCGCTGCTGTAATGCAAAGGTGCTGCTGCTGATAGGCCCAAGAAAGACATTGTCGTCTTCATGGCTTGGTGGTGCGCCGACAGGGGCTCTTGAGAGGCAGTCTGCGTCGGAGTGCTTACGACCAGATGTGTAAACTACCTTCACGTCAAACTCCTGAAGCCGTAGGCTCCATCGAGCGAGGCGGCCAGAGGGGTCTTTCAAACTGGCCAACCAGCACAACGCATGATGGTCCGTTACGACCTTGAAGGGTCTGCCATATAAGTATGGGCGGAATTTCGAGGTGGCCCATACTATCGCAAGACACTCCTTCTCAGACGTGGAATAGTTCACTTCCGCTTTCGACAGTGAGTGGCTTGCATACGCGATGACGCGCTCGCAGCCCTTGTGCTTCTGCACGAGAACGGCACCTAAGCCGATGCTGCTGGTGTCTGTATGTATCTCAGTTTCGGCATTTTCATCAAAGTGACCCAGCACAGGCGGCGACTGTAAACGTTGTTGAAGTTCTTTGAATGCCTCACGTTGCTCAGCTTTCCATTCGAAAGGGGCGTCCGACTTGGTGAGCTGCGTCAAAGGGGGAGCAATGTGTGAGAATTTCTTGACGAAGCGTCGGTAATAGGCGCACAGTCCTAAGAATCGGCACACTGCTCTCTTATCTTGCGGTTGAGGAAACTGTGCGATAGCGGCTGTCTTCTCGGAATCTGGTCTTACGCCATCTTTGCTTATAACATGGCCAAGGAACTGTAGTTCTTCATAGGCAAAATGGCATTTTTCTTGCTTCAGTGTCAGCCCTGATGACTTAATTGCGTCCAGTACCATCCGGAGCCTTTTCAGGTGGTCGCTAAAGTTGGAGGCGAAGACGACCACATCGTCCAGGTATACGAGACATATTTGCCACTTGAGACCTGCCAGTACTGTGTCCATTAGACGCTGGAAGGTTGCTGGAGCGGAACAAAGTCCAAATGGCATCACTTTGAACTCATACAATGCATCCGGCGTGATGAAGGCGGTCTTTTCTCGGTCTCTTTCATCAACCTGAATTTGCCAATACCCTGTCTTCAGATCAATGGACGAGAAGTACCTTGCATCACTAAGATGATCTAGGGTATCATCGATCCTTGGTAAAGGGTAGACGTCCTTTTTGGTTACACTATTCAACCGTCGGTAATCGACGCAAGACCGAAGACTTCCGTCTTTCTTTTTGACAAGGACGACTGGTGCCACCCATGGGCTTTTCGATGGCTGAATTACATCGTCGTGTAACATTTCCTCAACTTGCTCTCGGATGGCCTGACGTTCACGTGCCGACACACGATAAGGGCTTTGATGGTGAGGGCGGATGTCTTCTTGTGTTATGATTCGATGCTTTGCCAGAGAAGTGTGTCGGACCTGTGAAGAAGTGGCGAAACAGTCGTCATAACGTCGAAGGAGGTTCTGGAGCAGTTGCTGCTTGCATTGAGGCAAGGAAGGGTTAATGTCGAATGACAGCTGCGAGTTGTGGGTCTGTGGGGTGATGGTCGCTGGATTCGAGAGGGCGAGGGTGTCACTGACTTCCGCGATTTCATCGAGAAAGGCAATGGTCGTGCCTTTGGCCAAGTGACGGTGTTCTTGGCTGAAATTTGTTAGTAGCACTGGGCCCTGTCCATTCCGGAAGTCCGCAATGCCTCTTGCGATTGCGATATCACGGCCAAGCAAAAGCTGTATGTTACCTACGACGACGCCATGAGCATTTTCGGCAGTACCAGTGGTTACGGGGATTAGGGTCGTTGATCGGGGTGGGATGTTCACGTCATTCTCGAGCACATGGAGGGCTGCGCGATTATTTGGTGCCGAGTATGAATTTATGGCTTCATCCGAGGAAAGTTTGATGGATCTGGACGCCAGGTCAATAACCACGTGATGTTGAGTCAAGAAGTCCATGCCGAGAATGACGCCACGGGAGCACTGTGGGAGCACCAAGAAAGTGGCAAGGTATGTGTGACCATCGAATGTCACCCTTGCAGTACATCGCCCGTTGGGGTGAGGAGGTGGCCTCCCGCTGTGCGGATTTGCGGGCCGTCCCGAGCCGTCTTAACCTTCTTCAGTTGTGTTGTCAATGGCCCGCCGATGACCGAGTAGTCAGCTCCTGTGTCAATCAAGGCAGTTACCGGGTGGCCGTCGATAGATACTTCAAAATTGGTGGCACGTGGGCTGGAGTTGCGCGTTGGTTTTGGGTTCGGGTCACGGCTTCGTCTTGTTGCTTCGTTTTGCTTCGTCTCGCGGCTTGGGTTGTTGTGCGTTGTCGTCGTCGTAGATGATGTGCTGTCATCATATATGGCCGTCGGTGGAGGGTCTTCAGCTTTTCCTCTTGAAGCAACCTCACCTCCAAACGTTGCTGGTTTTAGTTTCCCCTACGGGGGCTTGGGGACCTTCTTCGCTCGTTGTTGCTGCGGTTTGGTGACGTGAAGCGTGGGGATGGCGGTGATGGAGAACGGCTGGACAAGTACTCTGTATGGCGGAAGTAGTCTTCGATTGCCGGAGGTCGTTGTCCAGGGCGTGGCCGTGGTGCCTGAGATGAGAAGCCATGCAGTCCCATCCGCCTGTAGGGGCGGTGTCGAAGAATGTGGCCAGCCTCACCGCAGTGAAAGCATAGGGGACGGTTGTCGGGAGTTCTCCAGGTGTCGCATTTTCTTTGGCTCGGGCATCTCTCGTATGTAGGGTGGGCGGGTAAGGGCGGACGGCTACTTGGGGCTGCAGCGTACCGTCGAGGACTGGGCTCGTTTCGTAGGGGTGGCCTAGTGTTCACTGCAGCAGCGTAAGTCATTGCTTCGGCCTCTGTTCGAGTCGTCGCTGAAGAAGAGCCAAGCGCCTGCTGGACTTCATCACGCACTATGTCCAAGAGAGATGCTCCTTGGGGGGGGGGGGGCGGGGGGTAGGAGGTAGCAATCGGCGTAGTTCTTCCTTGACCACTTCTCGAATAGCTTCCCGCAGATCGTTGGTGGTTAGCCCACCTCGAGTCGGTTCCGAGTAGAGCGAGCTGAGCTGAAACGGGCGGTTGTATTGCCGAGTCCG
Source organism: Rhipicephalus microplus (assembly GCF_043290135.1). Classification (NCBI taxonomy): domain Eukaryota; kingdom Metazoa; phylum Arthropoda; class Arachnida; order Ixodida; family Ixodidae; genus Rhipicephalus; species Rhipicephalus microplus. The sequence goes on from NC_134702.1 coordinate 211,604,258, forward strand.
GGCGTCCAGGGTCCTTTCTATGGTGTGCGCTTCTTCAGTAAATTCGGCGACTGTTTTAGGAGGGTTCCTTATGAGACCGGCGAAAAGCGACTCCTTCACCCCTCGCATTAGGTATCCGACCTTTTTGTCTTCGGTCATGTCTTGGTCCGGTCGCCTAAAAAGACGTTTCATTTCTTCGACGTACACATTTAGGGTCTCATTGGGCTGTTGGGTCCTCGATTCTAGCAGCAGCTGGGCCCTTTCTTTTCGCATGATGCTGGTGAAGGTCCTGAGCAACCCATTCTTCAGAAATTCCGAGGTGGTCAGTGTGGTCTCATGGTTTTCATACCCCGTTTTGGCGGGGCCGTCCAGGGAAAAGTAAACGTATCGCAGCTTCATTTCTTCATCCCACCTGTTTATGGTAGCCAGGTGCTCGAATTGGTCGAGCCATTCTTCTGGGTCTTCAGTGGCATAACCATGGAAAGTTGGGGGCACCCGCGGCTGCTGCAGCATGACAAGGGTAGGTGATTGCGGGGTGCTCATGGTGGCTGTGGAAGCGTCCTTTCGTGGTCGCGTGGTGTCCGGTAGCGGTTCCAGCTCAGGTGGCAGGTTTCGGAGGCGGCGACTGCTTCGAGTATCTGTGTCTTCAGCGTCCTCGTTCTCTGCAGTGGCTGTATTAAGGTCGTTTTGTGCATATCCCGCACCTCCACCACATGTCACGTAAGAGTGAGGGTAGCCCGAAGACAGGAGACCGGGAGGTTAGTAGAAATAGAAGGAGATCCGTTTACTTGACGGACTTGCGCCCACTAAAAGAAAACAGACACACCGGCTTAGTGGGAGGCGAACAGCACGTTCGACGGCCGTCGGGTAACAGAATTGTCCCACTGGAACGCAAGGCGCGTTCGACGGCCGTCGGGTAACATAAATGTCCCACTGGAACGCAAGGCGCGTTCGACGGCCGTCGGGTAACAGAAATGTCCCACTGGAACGCAAGGCGCGTTCACCATCCGAGATACAGTCGCCGTAGCGTCTGGCGCTATCTCGTTATCAACGAATGGTCGACTTGCGGGACATGATCTTCGCAGATGAGTCGCGGTGCATCCTGGACCACGATAAGGCCGCGTTCCGGCGGTATCAGTATGCGCAACACTATCCGCAATACGCCTCGCGGCAATATGAAATATATCGAACGTAATAAATAAAGGAAACGATAGAGCTGACGTTTTTGCATAGCCAGCAAAAAAGTGGTGTAGCATAACGTATGTTTAAATATGTTGTTTTTCGTAGATGATTGCAGCTATCAAGAAGACAGTGCAAGAAGCTCTATTTTTTTCAGGAAACAGAGACTGCTGGCAACCCATTTTTACACTTGTGACGTCAAATGATATAATAATTGCTGCCCATAGAGGCCATGCTATGGCTGCTTAGTTTAAATTTGTCCTCACTGCCACATTGATGGGAACAGGCGTAAGAGCCATTCATCTATTGCCCTAAGCGAAAATGGCAGGGAAGTTCAAAATTTGAGATTCACATTTTGAGTAAAGCTGTAAAAAGTTTATTCACACCTGTATGCGTCTTTGTTTTGCTTGTTTGTTAGTTTTTTAGCGTGTTTGTATAATCTGCATGTTCTGGCACGTCTACATGAGTAGGATGACTTTCCTGCATATACGCTGCCATTTCTTGAGGTAAGGGTGACCTTTTGCACTGAAAGATTTTGTGAGATCAGAACATGGGTGTCGTGTGGCGCCGCAGTTGTCCGCCGCCACCGCCGCTACTGCTGGTGTCCGTAACCAGTATCAAATGAAAAAAAAATCTTCAAATAAAAACAGTCACAGCGTTTTACCTCTAACAGCTTTATTCAAGATGGCAATCTCAAATTTTGAGCTTGCAGCCTATGAACACAATGACATTTGAACCCGGTTCCACAGTGCCTGGGACTCGTTTCTTAACGGTTCTTAGGGAGGCTTCATGGCGAGAAAGCAATGTCGTTAATATAAGCAATAAAGCGTTGCAGAGCATCAAAGAAAGAGCCAGGAGTCACGCAATGTGAATTGCGTAACGAGTGTGTCATCCAATGCTCCAACTCGTTAGGAAAGTTCATCATTTCATCATCATTTATTTCCCCTAAAGGCCAATGTTGGGGTAAAACATAAAGGGGTAGCATACTCAAGGAAAACGAAACGTTCAAAAAGTCATTACTAAGCAAAAAAATAAAATTTACAATAAGTACTCAAATTGCACGTGAAGGATAATGCGCTCAAGAAGAAAACACAAATACCCAAAAATTTCAATCCATTGTCTATCAGCACTCAATAAAGTTAGTACGTTTCAAAATTTTTCGGGGTCACGTACAATCACAGCGTAATCATGTAAACTATTCCATTTTGCAATGGCTATTGGCAAGAAAGAGTTGTTGAATGAATTGGTAGAGGCGAAAATTCTTTGAAGACTGAGGTAGTTGGACAGGTGGTGTGAAGAGTGATATGCTGAAAGAAGAAACATGTCACGTAAGTGTGGAAAGTTGTAAAAGAGCTTATGAAAAAGACATAAGCCAGAGAATTTTCTGTGCTAACGATTTAATGTCCAAGGAAGATTTGATATTTGTGACACTCAGCCGATGGGCGTACTGGGATGCCATAAAACAGGCTGCGCGGTTTTGGACAGCTTCAGGTATGACAACAAGGTACACTTGATGTGGGTTCCATATTGCCGTTGCGAATTCCAGTTAAGTGCCGGCATATGTATCGTATGCCAGTTTCCAGATCAAAGGTGATGATGATGATAGTGACCGGCTAATGAATCCCAAGAATTTGTTAATAATGACTACGAGATTACGAATATGTTCGGACCACGTGAGCTTGCTTGTGATGGTAACCCAGAGGTACATGTATGAATCAACCAGCTCAATAGGAAGAGAATTCAAAGAGTAGGAATAAGGTAGGAAAGAGTGTTTAATACACGAGCATGAATTTACATTTTTTGACGTTTAGTAGCATGAGCCACTGAGTACACAATTGCTGTGAGGTCACGTAGTAAAAGCATTTAATCGTTATGTGAGGTAACGCGGTGGTACAGGGCGCAATCATCGGCAAAAAGCCGGATGGGTGATATAATACCGGTGGGCAGATCATTGATGAAAATTAATAAAAAACAAAAGGAGTTCGAGTACTAAACCTTGCGGTACTCTTGATAATAATTTGCTGATTGTAGACTGATGTTGCCCGATCACTGTGAACTGCGATCTGCCAGTTAGGAAACAACGGATCCATGAAGTTATTAGTGAATGAATGCATAAGCTGTTAACACCATCAATTGTTTGATTTTGTGGGGTTTGACGTCCCAAAACCACCATTTGATTATGAGAGACGCCGTAGTGGAGGGCTCCGGAAATTTTGACCACCTGGGATTCTTTAACGTGCACCCAAATCTGAGTACACGGGCCTACAACATTTCCGCCTCCATCGAAAATGCAGCCGCCACAGCCGGGAATCGAACCCGCGACCTGCGAGACAGCAGCCCAGTACCTTAGCCACTAGATCACCGCGGCGGGGCACCATCAATTGTTGATGAGATACGTGGTCGAAGGTCTTGGAAAAATCTAGGTAAATGACGTCTGTTTGGAGGAGAGAACCACGGTTCAAATGAAGGTTGGTGGTGGGTTCAAATAGTTGGGTTTCACATGAGCGTCCTGAGTGGAAGCAATGCTGATTACTGAAAAAAAAGAGCTACCTTTAGGTTGAGAGGCAACATGGGAGTAAATATTGTGTTCTGAAAGTTTGCGGGCGATACAAATGAGCTATACTGGGCGATAATTTGACAAATTCGTTCTGACACCGCTTTTGAACACCGGGACAACCTTAATTGATTCCCAGTCGTTCGGAATTGTGCTGGTTGGTATGGACTGCGAAGAATTTATTCGTAAAAATGACTAGTGACCACTTTAGTGCTTCTTTTTGCTTTCTTAGCGGGGATGGTATCTAGACCAGGAGCACTATACACATCGATTCCGTTAATCAAGGCCGATATGCCCACAGATGTGACATCAATTGAAGGCATGGGGTGAAAGCTTCAGTCAGGAAGCGTATCACTGTTCAAGTTAGACTCTTCGGTGAAAACAAAGAAAAAAATTCATGACATCAGATCAATGTTCAGTGGGGGCAGGGGATCCGTCGGGGTATGACAGAGTTATATTGTGAGAAGCGTCGTTGTTGGTTGATAGGAGTTTCCAAAATATTTGTGAGTTATCATGAAGAATACCAAGAAGATCAATATGGAAATTTTTTTCTTTGATGGCAGCAGCAAATTATTGTACTCTCGGGAGCATGCTAAATACTTTTACCATATGGAATTGCAGTTTGAGAGTTTAGCAGCCCGAAAAAAGGCACTTATTTTTGTTATGGAGCTTTCTGATGGAAGTTCTGAACCATGATTTGCCCCGCCGCGGTGGTCTAGTGGCTAAGGTACTCGGCTGCTGACCCGCAGGGCGCGGGTTCGAATCCCGGCTGCGGCGGCTGCATTTCCGATGGAGGCGGAAATGTTGTAGGCCCGTGTACTCAGATTTGGGTGCACGTTAAAGAACCCCAGGTGGTCTAAATTTCCGGAGCCCTCCACTACGGCGTCCCTCATAATCGTATAGTGGTTTTGGGACGTTAAACCCCACATATCAATCAATGTGAACCATGATTTGTCTGCGTCGCCCCGAACGCGGACAAGTAGCACGCACTTGTCAACAAGATACAACAATTTTTGTTTATAAGGTAACCAATTGCTCTCGACACTTCGCATAGAAGCGAATTCCTCAAAATGCACAAGAAAAGTCTGCAATTTGTGATTGAATTTCGTGAAGTCTGCCTTATTGTAACTACGAATATATTTGGTTCAAGGCCGCCTTGTGTGTACCTGAAAGGTTAGGTCAAATAACATCATCTTGTGGTCACCCAGGCCATCGGGACAAATAACCAACTGAACAGTATTGGGTTCGGAAACCAAAATTAAATCAAGAATATTAGCACCACGAGTCGGTGTTGATAATATTTGTGCGAAGTTAAAAGTTAAAACAAGGTCGAGGAATTCCCTAGGTAAGTGAGACAATGCTGTCATTCTATCCCAGTTTATGTCACAAAAGTTGAAATCACCACGGAGGATAAAACTGCTCTTGGGAAACTTAGCAATTAAGTGCAGTAGCAAGTTGTGCAGGTCCTCGGCAAAAGATCTATCGCACATGGGCGCACTATAGCATACGATAATAATGCACGAGCAAAAACAAAAAGACACCTTAACGCTTACTATTTCTTGCTCATTGTGGGTAGGTATATCGGAAGAATATATATTAAATTTATACAGTAAGAGAACCCCCCCCCCCCCGGCGTCCAAACCTGTCAGATCTATATGCGTTAGACGCTCGAAGCAAAAGTTCATGCGTGTTTATATCTACAGTAAGCCATAACTGTGAATATTGCAATATCGACAGAGCTGTGTTCTAGAACAGCTTCTATTAGGTCTTTTTTAGGAAAGTTGTTCTGTGCATTCCCAGAAAGAAGAAAATACTCTCGTACACCGGGCCTTGGATCCGGGCAGATTATGGCTGTGCATTACCGCAGGATAACGGCGAACACGTTTTCGGCGAACGCTATGTCTTTTGTTTTCACAGTGTCCGTCATGGAATCGTAAATAAATAACTAGTCTTTGATAACCTATATACTGTGCCGAACACCCACTTTAGGCATATTTCTTCTTCATCGGCAGCCACTGCATAATAATTATACAAAATTTCAAAGTGTCTAGCGGATACCACCCCTCTCCAAAAAATGACGAAGAATAGCATAGTGAGTGTTAAATGAAATATTTTACGCATTCTTGTCATTCTATTTCTTTATTTCAGATTTTAAATTTCATAGCTTACCTAAAATAACAGTTCACAGTCTCTACGTTGCATTCCTTATCAATATCCAAAAGTGGGCAAGTGCCGTATATCTAGCAAAGCAAAGCAAAGCAAAGAATGCTGGCCTACTACAAAAAATGAATATTTGAATCTATGCGGACGGTGTAACCATATAGTGCTCCACAGGGTCGGATGGCTTCATTGAGTCCGCCCTGAAAGAGGCCATCGACACCGCCTAGTCCGACTTTGACCACACCGGTCTCAGGTGCTCACCCGCGAAGTCGGAGATGTTGATATATTTGCCCAAACGCCGGGGTGCCAAGCCCAAAAGGTGGAAACCTCCGGCTGAACGCATTATCACCCTCCACACCAGAGATGACCGTACTGTACCCAGGGTAGACACCATCAAGGTCCTCGGCAAGATCGTTGAGTCCAGCGGAACCAACACACAAACAGTACACAAGCTCAAGACTAAAACTGAGAATGCCATACGACTCGTACGTAGAGTAGCCAACAGGCACCTAGGCCTCAAAGAAGACAACCTGCTGCGTCTCGTATGCGCGTTTGTTTTGTGCCATTTTATCTACGTTGCCGCTATGCACAAATGGCTACATGCTGAGCGCGATCAACTCGATGCGCTTATTACCAAGGTGGTCAAATGAGACGTTGGTCTCCCTATCACCACTCCAACGTACAAACTCCTCGAGCTTGGCGTACATAACACGCTAGAAGAAATCGCCGAAGCTCAGGAACGCGTGGAATTGATCCGACTCACCACCACCAAGGCGGGCCGCCATATTCTGCGCGAGCTCGGCTTCTTCTACTCAAGGGCCAGGGACCCCCCAGAGTTGACTTTAATTCCTCATGAAATCCACAACCTTATCACGATCATTCCCATTCCACGAATTGTACACCCCGAATACAACACAGGCTGGCGCCTTGCGCGGGCGACCGCCATTCTCAAGCGCATAGACATGGAAGCGGACAACGTCTCGTTAGTGGACGCCGCTACCTATCACAACAACCGAGCCTTCGCCACGGTCGCAGTATCATCAACGCAGCAGGTTCTTATCTCTGCTGCAATCCCCACCCGAAATCCCGAAGTAGCGGAGCAAGTACTTATAGCTATAGCTATGCTCGACAGCGAACGGGAATTCATCTACAGCGACTCCAGGCCGCCCATCAAAGCCTTTTACGCGGAGTCATCTCCGACCTGGCGTTACGTATCCTGCGCAAAGCGGACCCGGGTGCCCTTAAGCACCACACTGTCATCTGGTTCCCCGCCCATCTCGGCCAGGTGTCGGGTGCCCTATCCAACCTCAACGAGATCGCCCATGATGCAGCGCGCGCACTTACCGACCGCACCGCCACAGGGAAACCCCATATTGCTGAGTTAGAGACCAATCGGGATGCACTCATTACGTACATTGACATAACAAATCACTTTTACCTGGAACGCCGTATTTTCCACCCCCACATCCGAAACTTAACAGACCGCAGGCACTAACCCTACGCCTATTACAGACACACACGTACCCAACCCTTGCCACGCTTCACGTTTATTATCATCATGCATACCCCAGTGACACATGCACATCATGTGGACACACAGCGAAACTCGCACACATGCTGTGGGAGTGTAGAACAACATCTCCCGGCTCTACCTCAAACAAGTGGGAGAGGTCCCTCAGGAGCTCACTTCTCGCCGACCAGCAATGGGCTGTCCAGCAGGTTCACGAAGCGGCCGCCAGGGACACCCTGTCAGTCCCTACGTAGGAGACGCCCACTACGTGCTAAACGCGTCCTTCACGACTGAATAAAATATTTTCATTCCAATATTTATGCCGCAGTGGGTACCCAGCAGTGTGCTTGTAGCATACAAAAGAGTGTTTAGAAGAGGCTCTTAAAGGCCACTCTTCTAGCTTTCGCAGTGACTGTTCTGCGTGTTTCACGCAGGCCTGACGTTTTTGATTATATCTTTTTTTCTCAATAAACGTTAGGTGAGGCAGCACTTGCGCTTTCACAATCTTTCAACTGCGTCCTCATTCCTTTAGCGCTTCAACATGTTCAAAACTGAACTATCATAACCTAGCCAAGTTTTCTCTACATGTGCTCAGTAGCCAACACCAGGTCTTCATCGTATAGCTCTAGTGTATCAAAAGGTTCGACAGTGAAACAAAATATAAACAACCAATGACAAACAAATTTCCAATGCAAATCTACTTTTTTTTCAAATTTTGTCGGCTGACTATCCATGCTGCCTCTGGAATCGCGGCTTTTTTACTCCCTGAAGTAGGTTCAGCCATGTGAATAACACCAAGCAGTTGGCGAGCGAACCAACCAGCTTGATGCTTCTTGGAACGTGCCAGAGGAATTGATTGATTGATTTATGGGGTTTAACGTCCCAAGACCACCATATGATTATGAGAAACGCCGTAGTGGAGGGCTCCGAAAATTTTGACCACCTGGGGTTCATTAACGTGCACCCAAATCTGAGCACACGGGCCTACAACATTTCCGCCTCCATCGGAAATGCATCCACCACAGCCGGGATTTGATTCCGCGACCTGCGGGTCAGCAGCCGAGTACCTTAGCCACTAGACCACCGCGGCGGGGCATGCGAGAGGAATGGAACCGCTTACAGTAAAGAACCCCCCCCCCCCCCATGTGTTCAATCCTGTCAACTCTATATGCGTTGAATGTTCGAAACGAAAATTCGTGCCTGTCTATATTTGCAGTCAGCCATGACTCTGTGAATATTGCAATATTGACAGAGCTGTCGAGTAAAGACAACGCGGCGACATTCGGCGAGCATCCTTGCTGGTTTGATTGGCCAAGTACCGGGTAGTCTTCTTTTCTCATTGTATCTTTAAAGTCTCATTGGTCATTTAAAGCTGGATCAGCTTCCTTATCTTGTTTGGCTTATTTGAAGGTGTACTTAAGTTCAGGAATTCTCCTGGTCAAGACCGTTCCCCATGGATGGCCTCTCTACGGCATGATGACCTTCCTCTTGACATGTTTATCCGCAGTGGTGTGAGCATCATTTCCGTTGCGCTAATACATTTGGGTGGTCACTTCATTAAGTTGAATAACCTCAAGGTCAATCAAGGACACCTTGACGCAGTGTACCCTAACTACCAGACCATAACTGACGTGTGGTAGTTTAGTCGTGGGAAGATAGTATGCAGATCGCCAGGCCAGGAATTTGTAGGAGACATTCTCATATGTTCGTCCTCCGCATCAATTCCGGTGAGTGCGTTTGTTTCGCCTCACCTTGCTTGCACAAAAGGAATCGTACGAGGTGTAGACGTGCAGCTGAGTCATGCTGAAACTCTAGAAAAGCTCTCTGTATTAGGTGTGGTGGGAGTTTATTGATGCAGTAGAGTTGTGGACAACAAGCGCGTCACAACAGAGTCCATGATTTCGACTTTCGATGGCACCTGATGTCCCTCTGAGATTAAAGCGTGGCCACAGGTGTTTCGTGTAGACCAACTGGCATCTCGTCTGTTACAATGCCGGAACTGCTGGAGGTTCGTTCATAGTGCCGATGGCTGTAAATCAGAGGGGCGATGCTGCAAATGTGGTGTAGTCTACAAAAATGGACAATGTACGACAAAAGAGGACATGTGTTGCTTGTGTGGTGGACAACATGCTCCTGACTACTCAGATTGTCCAATTAGACAACAAGAATTGCAAGTTATTGAGGTCATTGATAAAAGTAGATGCTCAAGAAGGGAGGCAATGGCTATTATTGAGGAAAGAGAGTATGGGTATGCTGGCTTACTGCACGTCAAACGGTCATGGAGACGAGCATTGCACAAGTAGTCGCGGTAGCTGTTGAAAAAGCTATGGCTAGGGTGATGGAACAATTAGTTGTCAGCATCTTCGAATGTATTGCTCAAGTCGTAAGCAATCAAATTGCTAAGCTTATATCTCCGCAACCAAGTGGTTCTGTCGAATAGTATACACACCCTACCGTCAATAAGGTAAATTCTATAAGTGATAAGGTCTGTGATAGCTGCAATTATTCCAATGGACACTCATCGGCTAATGGTAAAGAACCCTTGCTGGACTTGAACGTATCTTCTAATGTGGAAATTGATGCCTGTACTCAAAAGCGTAGCCGATCCCCGCTGAACCATGCAAACCCTGCGTCCCCACAGGCGAAATAAAAAAAGACTGCGGCCAGTAAATTTTTGAAGGAGAGTATTTTGAAAAAAGTTGCCTCCGCAACAATTACTGTAAAAAAAAAGATTTTAAAAGTTTTGCAGTGGAATTGTCATTAAATATTTCCTGCAATTACTGATATACACTGCCTCAGTTCTCAGCTAAATCGTTATTTATTTTCTTACAAAAAACTTGGTTTAATCCAGAGAACAACTTTTATGTCAAGAATGACCATTCGTTTAGGCATGACCGCCCCTATATAGCAGGTAGAATGATGACATAGTTATCAAACAGCCCGTGCCATAAAGCTAAGGCAACGTTAAGGCTGCTGTCCCAGGAATTTGAAATTTTAGCTATAAAGATAACTCTGCCTTCTCGTAAAACATTTACAATAGCGAATGTTTACTTTCCGTCTGGCGTACATGATACCAAACAAATGGACGCCCTAATGGGCACGTGTTGAAGAAATATTTTATTAGCTAGAAATTTTAACGCCCATCATGCGACAGGGGTGTAAAAACTGATGCGTGCGGTGACAGTTTGTGGGACTTGTCCCAAGATAATAACCTCACCTGTTTGAATTCGGGAAGCCCAGCGTAATAGAGACTGGGTGACACATCTTCATTTGATACTACTTTTGCAAGCGTCTGCCTTAATGTTTCGGGTTGGTTCGTAGTTAATTGCTCAACAAACAGCGGTCATACACCGATTACCTAAAAAATAAAATGTATGGTAGTATCCGTACCTTCTAATGTAAGTACGTTTATAAATTACCCTAAATATAAAACCTGTTTGCTTTCTTCGCACACTTCTCTATCAGATACAAGCACGAAGTGAAAAGCTATGAACATTTGTACAGTTCTACATGATTCTCGCGAACAATCTCAAGTTGCGGTCACATCTGCGAAGCAGAATAGTAATTCACGGTGGTGAAATGATGAGTGCTCCAGGGACAACAGACGTAAAAAGGCAGCATAGAAAAAAACTAATATTCAATCAATGCCCTCGATACTGGAAGATTTACTAGTTTTATGCTGGAGCTTTTAAAAGAGAAGTTTCGTAAGCAAAAGAAGGTTACGACATTTGGACGTTAGAGTATCTATCTAAATCAAACAACAAGCGCGCACTCTATAGATTTCTTCATAAAAATAAATGATAACTCAAGCTATGAGCACACTAGTCTAATATTTTGTCTCGCGAAGAAATTAAACATTTGTTAGATATCATTGGTAAGGGGTTAGAGCACCGCTTTTCTTCCCAGTTATCCTCACTGCCAAAGAGTGCCCTATGTGACAACTACTTCAATAAAATGTCCAGTTATGAATTGAAAAATGTAGTATATAGCATTCTATCAGTGGCTCCGGGCCCTGACGAAGTCATTTCGGCCATGCCAAAATTGCTAAATAAAGAATATCGAGCAATTTTATCGGAGATTATTAGCTATTCGATAAGAATGGCATGGCTCCCTCCGGCTAGGAAAATAGCTAAGGTGATACCACTGCTGAAAAGTCTAGATTAGGAGTATGAAATTGACTACATTAAGCCCATTACGCTAACCTCTGATTTTGTTAAATTGATTGAGCGAGTGTTAAATATTTGTATAATAAAGTACAATAACAAGAAAAATATTCTAAATCTGTATCAAATTGGCTTCAGATCAGGGTGCTCAATATGGCATGCACATATAGGTATTGGGAGTCGGATTCGGTTAGCTCGGCGTGAAAGAAAGTATGCCACATTAGTAATGTTGGACATCGCGAAAGCATATGACAGCCTTGAGCATGCAGTCTTAGTTAAGCAGTCGCACAACATGAAGCTCCTGAATTACATTACGGCATGGATTGAGGAATGTTTGTGTAATCGGACATTGTTTTGTTCCCAAAGCGGCCTTTTTTCGTCTACGTAGGCACAAACACGAGGCATTCCACAAGGGACAGTCCTTTTTTCCGTAATATTTACTATACTAATGAGTTCTATACCACGACATCAGAACCAACACACATATGTATGTTTATGCGGATGACACCGCATTTTTGCTGCGGCCTACAATATTCACATTCTATATCAGGCGCTAAAGTCATATTTACTTTGAAAGACCCCATTCATAATTTTCTTTATTATCATCTAGAGTGTATTACGCAAGTTGAGCAAATAAAATACCTCGGTGCGCTATATGATCGCTCCATGCCTTGGAAGAAACACATCGAATACATATCAATAATATATGTTCGGCGGTCGGTTTGTTACGCAAGATTAGTCATAGTCAATTTTGCATATCAAGGCAAACCCTTTTATCAATATACTGAATGTACAGACGGGTCCACTGTTAAAGCGAACATGTGCATGAGCAGCATGTTAAGATTTCGCTATCTTACAAATTCATAGCGGCTTAGATATGCATAGGACTACTGGTGGTTGAAAGTTCCGACATCTCTTGACAGACTATTGACTTGCATGAAGAATGTTTCTTAATCCACTTGCTCTGAAAGGGTCAGGAATATTGATGGTGTACATTCGAGTGTTCCCTTTAACGGTGGACAGTACTGTACGTTCCACCAGTGCTGGAATTTGGATGCATAATATACGCTGGCGCTCCTGCTTATAAGCTTCGCCCGCTTGTAATGCTTGAGAGGCAAGCCTTGCGTCGTTGTTTAGCTCTTCGTAAATTTGTAACCATTAAAGTCTTGTATATTAAAGCTAAGCTCTCATCAGTTGATTCATGTTTCAAATTATTGGTGGTAGAATCATTTTTAAAACTCTAGGAATCATCAGCAAGGCGTTCCGAAACAGTTGTTATCTTCTAGTCTGAGTTGTTTTTTGGGGCATATTGGCCAATATTTCACACGCCTCAAATTCTCCATTTAAAGAGCTTTCTTTACAACCAAAATGTCCAAATAAGTGTCATACCTCTGATCAGTAATAGCAACAGCTCCATCGAAATACAGCCTGACGAAATTTTTCAAAAACAAGCGAAACTAATGTCAGACCACATTTTAAATTCTATCCTGCGTGATTATCTGGTTCATTCTTCATAAAGAACAGTCATTGTGACAGATGCTTCGCAAAATAAGAAAAGTTTGGAATAGAGATATTCGCGGCTATTGTAGATTGGTCATTTTCTCTACGCATTTCAGATTTTGCACCCATGTTTGTAGCAGGGTTTTTTGCGATAGTTCTGGCTCTCCACAAATTCACTACACTAACGAGTTCGGCAATAATTTCAACTGATTCACTGTCAGTGTGTTCTTCTCTCACTACAAATTACAACTACCACGTGCTGAGTACTTTTAAATCATTAGTTGCACCGTATATACAGTTGGTTTAAATTGGTTTGGGTACCAGAGCACAAGGAATTTTTCCTCAATGAAATGCCGGATGCATTAGCTAAACCATCGTTACATGGCCCAGCTATTCACATACTTCCAGCATCTAAATTCGTTATAGGAGCTAGATTTAGGAAGACAATTATTTTAGAAGACTTTTCTTCGCCATTCATAATAAACACAATGGAATTTCCACACCTAAGTTATTGTTATAACAGTACATTATGTAACACGCATGCAGTTGAAGTCGCAATCACAGGGCTGAGGTGTCATACTTCATATCTAAGTTTTTATTTACATAGAGTTGGTCTGGCTGCTTCCCCTAATTGATGGTTTTGTAGAGTCCCTGAGACATCAGAACATTATCTGATATATTGTAAAAAAATATGCTGTATTGCACAAAATCACATTATATGCCGTCTTTCGTCTCGTAAGGTTAGAGTTGACCACTCCAATGTACTTTCTTTGGGCGCTTTGTCCCTTGGATTCACTGATAGGAAAGTTGCCGATGCTTTGCAGGAGTTTAATAAAGCTTCAAAAAGATTCGGACTGTACAACTTATTATTACTCCTAAATTGACCTTTTTTTCAAATTGCTTTATTAATTCATCAACTAATTGTTGTTGGTCATACCATCTGCTTCATTTGCTGTATTCGTTATTTCTAATCAGATATTTCTCTATTACATTTTTGACTTTTTTATGGTTTGAAAAACGTGAGCTAGCCAATTAACAGTATTTAGCCAGAACTACCCAGTTATTGGCCAATCCCCCAGCGTGGGTGTGTGCCACAGTTTCCAGGCACATCCTTCCTTCCTTCCTACAGAGCAGCTCCTCAGTCGACTTTCATGGTGCGTCGCAATAAGGCCACAATGACGTGCTAAATGAGTGACGCCAGCCCGTCCTGATTCGCGAGTACGCGAAAGCGGTCACCATGAGAGCTCAAGCAGACCTTCCTGCAGCTCGGGATAACCGGCGACCCGTGTTCGGAGGAGGTGCTATGATGTACCCTGCAGGACCTCGACGGGCCGAAGGCGGCTTCTTTGCGTCCTATGCCTGGAAGGCAGCTTGCATCGTACTGGCGGTCATGTTTCTGCGTACTATGGTGATCATTGCTCGCAGCACTTTGCCGGCCATCTACTGCGAGGTCGAGGACAGCGTCACTAAACAGGCAAGTAGCACGAGCGTACGCACCATTCGTTATTCAAAGGTCGCCACGCAGCGGTTTTTACTGAGCATGAACATAAACTGAACAGCATGAGCGTACTAACTGAAATCAGGAAGAAAAGGACACGGGCAGGGCACGTTGAACGTAGGCAGAATAAGTACTGGTGATGAGGCGTAACTAGCTTAATTTCTATAGAAGGCAAACGCGCGAGAGAACGAAAGTAATCCGAGAAGATGAGATTAGGAAGCCTGCGGGCACAACGTGGCGGCAGCAAGCACATGGTCGGGTTGATTGGTAGAATACGGGAGAGGCCTTTATCTTGCAGTGGGCGTAGTCAGGCTGATGATAGTGGTGGTGATGGTGACCACCGTACAACAACAGTGAAACACGCCGCCTCCGCTCAGGGCAGTTAGTGAGCCGAAATTAGCATGGCACGAGCCAGCAAAGCAGGGAACAAGAACCAGTTTTAATTCACAACCCGAAATATACCAACAAGCCTTACAGACTGGCATAACATGGCACTTATGCATACTAGAGGACCAAAAGTCCGGAGCGGACAATCCCCGGAGACTGGCGGTGATTGATACATACGGTGCGAAACATAACAGCCGGAGAGCAGGCGCGAAACATAACTGCAGAAACTCAAACGAACTCACGCACAACTCGCAGTAAAAAACGAGCCAACGAGTCTCCTTAGTGCGGATTTCGAGGGTCCACTAAGGAGAGTCGTGAGTTAGTTCTGCCTTGCAAAACCAACTCACGAAGTAGAATTATCTCGCCCAGCGCGACCGACATCACATCTCATCGTCCTGCCGCCCAAAAGCCTGCTGGCTGGTCTCGCCCACCTTTTTATCGGCTAGCCACCTTTCCACCCCCCGAGGCAATTTTCGACGCTGATGGTCGTCACGCGCATGGGCGATGCGAGTGTGTTCTCCTCTTCTGCTTCCGCCGTGCGTGCTGCAGATAAGGGCCGCCAACTGAGATATTGTGGTTGTGCGCGCAGATATATAGTAAGCTCAATAGATAGATGTGTGTGGCCATACATACTTGGTACTATCAAATATATTGCGAAAACTAAGTTAGGAAGCTGTGGGGCCGAAAGGTTTTATACGCACTTGAGGAGATTTTCGCGATAGAGGGCCGTCAAGAAATATAGTATAGTTCATGGTATTTGTAAAGATCACAGTATATCCGCGGAGTGAATGATGATGAGTGGGGTGAAGTGCCGGAGGGTTTCAATGCTAAACTGTGAATTATCCGCGAACATCGCCCACTCCATCATAAAAGACGTGGCATCACTGCATAAATTTATACAAGAAATATTGTTATTCGTAAGTGGTAGCCCTACGTCACTTCCATTCCCCCTTCATTAAAACGGCTTTATAGTCGGTGAAGCGGTAGATCAGTGATGGGGCGTAACAAGATGTTTGCAAGGACAAAGTAGTGGGCAGTTTGCAAAGGTGGAACTATGAGTGGTCACATACAATCAATGAATGAACACAGTGAGACAATCTATGGTTGTTTAACGTGCACCTGGACTCGAGTACACGACCATCTTGCATTTGTTTTTGGTCGGTGAAGTGGGTTGGTGATGGGGCGTGGTGGTATGCTTGCAAGAACGAAGTAGGGGGCAATTGGCAATTAAAAATTATGAATCCTCCACACATTTTGTCCACTGAATTTTATAAACGCTTCCCCTAGCGCACGTTGCCGCACTAAATTGAACGATTGCCTTCCACTAATGACACGCGCCATATGTGACATCATCCTATTTTATAACATCTCGCACCTTCTATCATCACCTAGAAGTACCACCGTCTAGTTTATAACATCTTGCATCTTTTCATGGATGAATGGATTAATATGGCTCTACGCTTTAGATCGGCCGGTGGCTAACGCCACCAAGCCATAATCATCAGCTACAAGTACTGCCATCTAGTGAACACTGCAAGAATTAAACGAGAGGTGGCTTCATATAGGGTACGCAGAGCCTACGCCCTAAGAAACTTCGCCCCTAAAAAAGCCTAGTTAAAAATGTCATAGCATATCCACGGAGTAAATTATAATGAGTGCGGCGAAGCATTCGTTTGTTTCTGCATGTGTCCATGTGTCCATCCGTCCATCCGTCCATCTAACCATGCGTCCAGATTGATGGGCGGTAGCACGAAAAGACAGATGGACAGTTGCACAGACGTACTCACGGACCGACGGAAGCACGAACAGATAGAAGCAAAGATTTACGCATGGACGGACTCATGGACAGACAAACAGACGGACGAACGAGAACATGGACGGGTGGATGGAGAGATGGACGAAAAGAAGCCTGGATGGACAGACAGAAAAATGGACAGACTTACGGACGGATGGATGGACAGAAGCTCGGTAGCATGAACAGATGCACAGACACACAAAATGACGGAAGCACCGATGGACTCACGGACGAACGGATACGCGGAGACACAAAAGGACGGAAGCACGGACGTACTCGCGGATGGACGGATGGATGGACACACAAAAGGACGGATGCATGGACGGAAGCATGGATGTAAGCATGCACGGATGATAAGGCGTTTGATAACATCAAAGAACCAGGCGTCACAATGGGTCGTCCAATGCTACAACCCCTTGGAAAACTTGTCCTTGATCACCTATGAAATGTGGCGCATACCCACTTCAGGCATAATTCATCGTCGTCAGCCCATGAATAAAAATTGCTCAAAATTCTTGCAAGTGTGTAGCGGATATCATGCTCCTCCGAAGAATGATAAAGGACAGCATAGTGTTTTCTGGCCCACTACACAAAAATTATGAATATGGCGTAATGGTTACCCAGCAAGTGTGCTTGTAGCAGGTACCTAACAGTGTTTAGGAAAGGCTCCGAAAGGCGGTTCTTCTAGCTCTCGCTGCAACTGTGCTGCGGGCTGGACCCAGGTCTGGCTTTTTTTGGAAAGTGTTTCCCGGCGTATGCGACGAGGTTGTGACATTATTTGTCATCATCAGCGAAAAGTATTATTTGCGAAGCATTTCTTAGTGAACTTTGGCGAGTTTGAGCGTATCTATCTATCTATCTATCTATCTATCTATCTATCTATCTATCTATCTATCTATCTATCTGTCTGTCTGTCTGTCTGTCTGTCTGTCTGTCTGTCTGTCTGTCTGTCTGTCTGTCTGTCTGTCTGTCTGCCTGTCTCTCTGTCTGTCTGTCTGCCTATCTATCTATCTATCTATCTATCTCTCTATTGTGAGGATGAAGACCGAAACTGGCACTCTGGCACAGACACGCGTGCTAGGTGAGCGAGGAAGAAGACAGAATAGGACAGCTTGCCCGACGAACGGGTGTTGTGTCTGTCTCGCTCATTACAATGGCGTAGTTCGACAAGTGAATCATCTGCGGGAAGCCACCGGTACGTATCTTCGTGGTTCGTCAGCATCACGGGCTTCTCCATCGGGGAATGCCGTTCACGTTTTCTTGGCAATGGGTCTCACCCGCCGCTTCAGCTACCCTTAAAACCACCAGTGGATGGCGTCCAGCCCTCCCCTGGGGTTGTAGGGCTGGACCTTATTGACACCCTTCCACCGTTTCGCGGCAGGGATCCGCACCGGCTCCTGTCCCTTGGGAATGGCGCTCACGCTTCCCATGGCCCGTTGCCGCATTCTCTCCACATACGAGCTGCCACGGAACGCCGTCCAGGCTTCTCTGCTCGTCAACCTCACCGGCGTAAGTGCTGCGACTGCTACTCATTTGAAGACCGCGATCACCGACTCTTCGGACTTCACACACGACAGCGCCGCGAACTTGCGGCGTACCATCGCACTACTCCGCGTCAAGACCAACAAACTGACAGCGTCAATCTCCGAGTGAGCTCCTACAATGTTGCCAGAATTGCGTGCCACTAACGCCGTGTTGGATGTAGCTGCGTCGCACGACCTTGAGGCAAGCCCATTGTAGCAATGCAGGTAGCTTTGGTGCACCCTCCTGCAGCTCTCAGACGCGCTCGATGGCGTGGCCTCAGTGATATCCGAATTTTCACGTGCCGCCCCACCATCGCCGTCCACCTACGAACTGCCGGAATTCGATAGGGTCTGGAACGACGCTGACAGTTGGGTGGCAACCGTCAACACGCTGGCAATGCGCGCGGCCTGGACAGAGAATGAGAAATAGTATAAGGCCATAGATCGTCTTCGGGAAGGTGCAGCGGCGTGGCACCGGTATGAAGGTTGGAAGCAGCAGTCATGGGCGGAGTGGAGCTTCAAGCTCATAGCTGCTTTCGGTCCGATTCCCAGTGCCACCTGCCCATATAACTCGACCTTCTCTCAGGACGGAACTCGGGAAAAGCCCGACCTAGAGGATGTGATTCGATCCCCTACCATCCTGTCATCTCTTGGTGACCAAGATGTAGCAAACAATCACGATTGTGCAACTCTGCCCTGCACAGGCATTTCTGCTGTAGTATTTAGAGCTCCTGAGGAGCACCGGCCCGACGGTGCAACTGTGCCCGGCGGATCCCTGATGGCAAGCTTTGCGCAACGCTCCGCAAGAGGCCCCAACACAGGTCGTCCGGTCGACTTAGAGGCACCAGCCCCCATCCCACTGAACATTCTACCACCTAATGAGACCTGTCTTTCCGCTGAGTCTAATAACATCCCAGCTGACCAGACGAAAGAGGATATGCGTACGACGCACGCACTGCCTGAATCGGTAGAGTCTCCGATTTTCGGAACAGCTTCCGTCGAGGATTTCTCGCCAGTACCCAGCGTGGCTTCAAAAATCGCTGACTTTACAACGTCCGGGAGTCCCATAGCGACAACGCTGCGCAAGTCACGGACTACGCTAGTCTCGGCGCAGGAGCCACGCCACAGAAAATTGCGCAGACGGCTGCATAAGATGCTACTCGGTTTGTTGCCGGATCTATCATTTCCTGCCCTGTTTTCTAAAATGTGGTGGGACAAAGGAAAGCGTTCTGTGATCAACCTGCGACCATGTCGATCCAGTTGGGGCCGCCCGCCAGAACCATCTCCAAGAAAACCACGCCACTGCAGGAAACTTGTACCACGAGAATGCCTGCTCGGTCCACCAAAGGAAAACCGCAATCGAACTACTTTCTCTGAAAAGTCGCAGCGTGGCCGAGGCTGTAGACTGCTACGCGACAGTCAATGTCGTCCCACGGAGTCATCATCAACAAAGGGACCAACTAGGACCCAGTCCCCACCACGACATGGCAAACGACCCAGGCGACATAGCCAGTGTCGGCCGCCGAAGCCAATTTCGACAAACTTCCGGCGTTGTCGGGGCCGACCATGACGATGCAGCCAACCCCGCCCACCTGAAGCAATGTCAACTGCCGCAGCTAGCCTCACCCACAAGAACATTGTCGTGTGGCCCATCGACAATGCTTGCAGTCATGGCCGAGTGTGACGACGAAGACCGAAACTGGTACTCTGGCACAGACGCGCATGCTAGGTGAGCGAGGAAGAAGAAGACAGAATAGAACAGCTTGCCCGACGAACGGGTGTTGTGTCTGTCTCGCTCATTAAACCATCTATTTTAGGTAATGTTATCCAAATAGTTCATACTTTAGAGATGAAACGTATTGAATACGAGGCACAGTTGCATTATTTCTTCCACCTAAAGCATTTTATAACACAAACACGCGAGCAATCTTTCTCCAGTGCGATTGAGCCACAAAAATTGTTTTATATGAAAAATGGGACTAAATTGCCAGGCAGATCACAGTTCCAAAACGCACAGAAGCCTTCAAATAAAGGTCTTCAAATGATACTGTTTGTAAAAGTCGCGCAACTGCTTCTGAATACGAGCACCACATCTCGCTTGGCAAGAATCTGCACTCATTCTTCGCGTAGTTTTGGCTCTGCTGCACGGAACTCATCAGTGTGTAGCTTCACCACTTGGAGCATGACTCAAGTCACTCAACTATGCCGTAAGAAAACGAACGATTGTACACGCATCCTTGGCTGATTCACACTATCTTATATAATGCCTAATGAAAGTTGGATGAAGTGCCCATGGCGCCATAATGCTTTCTTATTTTTAAGAATTGTCGAAAGGCGACCCACGTGTCCGTGAGACAACATGCTTCACTATGGGTGCTTAATAGAAATATTTCACGTTGGTGTATTAAGAGTGGTCTTTTGGGTACCGCGTAAGCAAATATCAGGAATTGAGTATTGGAAGAGAATTCCGGCTTCGAGAAAATCGGGATACTTAGTCCACGTTTCTATATAGAAGTGATGGTCCTTTCGGTGGGCTGTTGACAGGACTACCAAAACTCGTGTTTAGTTCAACGTTTTTACCAAGACAAACGGGGGTGCTAATCATCCTGAATTACATTGTTAGAAATATGAACAAGTGTTCGAAGAAAATAATGTTCTTGCTGGAGAAACGCCCATTTAGTTTAACGTTACGTGTGTGATCTACCGCAGTACATGGCTCGGTGTTGTGCCCTGAAGGACGATCAGCGCCGCCTGCTGCAAAGCGTCTACTCCAACTTATCGTCTCTACCGACAATAGACAACACGTGGTGCCTGAGATATTTGCCCGGCTGTGTGCTATACCCAAATGAGAGGGTGGAGTGCCTGAAGATGCGTCGTCGTTATGGCAGCAACGTGTTATCTCTGCTTGAAACCAGAGATTCTTTTACGGTACGAAACTGGGCTCCTAAAGAATTGTACACACCGAAATCAGATGGTGGCTTGGCGTGGGTGAAGGGATAAACAGTTAATGGGTCGAGCAAAGCGCCGCGTAATGCGCATCTTGTGCTAATCGCAGGACGACTACAAGAGGCCTTGATTGCCAGCGTGATTTGATTTATTGGGGATGACATTCGGACCTGGCGCCAACGTGACTGGTGTATTAGATTTAGCTGATCCGTAGAAATTGCAAGGGAAATTCGTGCAGAGAGCAGGAGACTTTAAAAAACTTTATTGAATATTGAAGTTCATATGCACAGCGTGGCTTGTATTCTTAATTTGTAAGCAACAATTGAGGAGAGTGGTAAAATGCGTGACGTTAGAGATGAATACAAAAAAAACGATGACATTTCATAGGTATTACAACCACCCAAGAGCGGAGTGTATGCGCAAGCATGGTATGCTGCAGACGCAACACCTGTTTGCTTACGCCCCCCCTCTCCCTTTGGTGCTCTACATGATGTTGCCTTGACTTCTTGATAATTCACGTAGTCCCTCGAAATTCCTCTCTCTCAGTGGGAGTATATTCACACAGGTGCTCTGCTGGAAGCATGTCGTTCAGTCATGGGACACAAGCACATGCGGCGGCCAGGCGGTCTTTGAAAAATCGAGTGCTGGGGGACTTCGTAATACAGACTAAGGAGACCTGTGCAAAAAAAAGCAAGTACTGGCGATGACAATGATAAAAGTTCGGGGTAAGGAGGAAGTTTGAACACATGAAAAAAATGTGTGAACTTGAGATTCCAGTAGAGCCTACTTTTCGACCTGCGGACTTCTTTTCATAAAGACATTTGCATACACGGTTTGAGGAAAGCAGATCAACCCTTGAACACATGTACGCTTCTCGAAATGTCGGCTTCTGCGACGCCTCTACTGATAAACTTGCCTAATCTCTTCTTGCGATCATGACAGAGCACAAGACGTGCACCAACTGGCAAAATCGACTTCTTGACTTATAATTGACTACCTTGCCATCTAATTACGAATATATCGCATCACTCTACTTCAGGAGTTAATCACAGTGGCTTCAATTGGTACACTTGCTCCTTACAAATTAGAACGCAATCAACACCTACACCTTTCATTACAGGCAACAGGGCTAACGCCATCTTTGAAAGATCGCAGCTTCCCGTAATAGTACTGCAGAAGCTTTAAAATACTTTGTTTAGAGAAATAATAAGAATAAAGCAAAGTAGTATTTGTACCAAACATTCGCATTGAGCATGTTACCTAAAATGATACTTATATTTATCTAGTTTTACCTGCCCTTCTGCGTATTCACAAACGTAAAATCTCTTTTTTAGTTTTTTACCCCTCTACCTCAGCTTGCCTAAGACCTTTAGTATGTCGGCAAAATTTTTAGATTAACGAAATTTTGCCGGTGAAATGTACTGTTAGCCGGTTATGCCAACCAAAGGAAAATATCACTGACAAGGTGAATTCTACAATGCTACCCTATCACAAAGTGGTCACTCATAACTTCACAGATATTGCTTCGGCACCTGTTCAAGCGATATCTAGCTCCTCGACAGGCGCAGAACGAGATTTTCATGTCAATTTAAATGAATCTGCAACAGTCAAGCACGTTGCCCGCATTAATTTAGCCAAGCTTACTCAATGGTTAGCTCAGTGGCTCACCTTGCATCGAGGCCTCATTTTGAGTTGAATCCTCAGTTTACCTCATCCTCAGTTGACGATGTAGCTCAGCTACAACTAATCTCCTCGCGCTTCAGCCTAACACGGTGAAATTTGGGTGCCGCACATTCACTACCGTCAAAAAGCAGCAAGATATTGCTTGACAATTTCACTAAATATTCATAAAATGAAAGGCGCGGACCTTTTTCAGTGCTTCTATGTTAATTTTATTTCACTAAGTGTTTCGAAATAATAAATATCTGTAAAAATCATTTTATAATACTCCATGAGTACGATTGCATACACTGTCTTGGAATGTTTTATGCTCATGCCATCATGCTCAGTGAACCTGGGAATGCTGGACTCTTCTAGCCCTCCTGATGCAGCTTTTCAAGGCGCATTATAAAGAAATATATCTGCTCTTTTGCCTGCACAATACATCCTGCTTTACGTCTTGGCTTGCCAGGTCTACACCCGCAAAGACGGCCCCGGCAGCATCCTCTGCAAGAACAGTGGCTTCTGCTGGGTAGCAGCCATAGTGGTCCCTCTCGTGAACACCTTGACTGTTGCCATCTGGGTTTTTGTCACCTTCATCATAGTCAAAGCACTCTGTATGCCGAGGACGCCCCCAATACCCGTGCTGACCTTTATGGGCCGAGCCAACGACGACCCAGCGACCGTTTTGACACCGGTCAATAACGCACGACCAACCATCACATGATGGCCAATCTACAGGCGTGAATAGCGACTGCAAGGGAGACAAGCGTCATCAATGGCACTTATTGTCAGACTGTTAAAAGTTGCATTCACGATATGTCCTTCACGTTCCATCCCTTTTTAATCTCTATTTATTCCCCTTTTCTCTACGTGCAGTGCTTGGGTGTCTCTGTTTTCGATAAGATCCACAAGATTCTGGCTTAAGCATTGATGCTTCGTCGAAGAAAACTAAATTTAAGGTGGGGCAAAAATAATGCTAGTGGGGGTGAAGCTTTAGGGATAGGAACGCATGTTTTTCATATTCAATTTCTTGATAAAAAATTGCTTGAGTGTCGTTGGGACAGTAGTATAACCAAAGAAAAGAAATCGCTTATTGTTTGTGTTACTGGAGCGTTGATGTCTTTTATGACAGGAAAATGTTACACGCAACGTTTTTTGGCAATTTCAAAAGTGTTGAA
Source organism: Rhipicephalus microplus (assembly GCF_043290135.1). Lineage (NCBI taxonomy): Eukaryota > Metazoa > Arthropoda > Arachnida > Ixodida > Ixodidae > Rhipicephalus > Rhipicephalus microplus. The sequence goes on from NC_134702.1 coordinate 211,628,292, forward strand.
CGCAGCGTATGCGTCACGTCCCACGTAATTTTTGCCGTATAGCGAATGTGTGTTGGGTATATCTATGTATCATTTTTATGACAGCGAATTTTTGTATAGAGCGCTGATGTCGCTTTATAATAGTTCGAATGTCACATAGTACTCTATATTATTAGCCTCGGACTCCAAGATCTAAATGTGAACGTACTTAAAGTGCGTTTGGTACAAACATGTACAATAAAATCAAATCTACGAATTTAAAATAAAGAGGGTGGAGATGGGTTAAGACATTGTCGTAGCTCAACGAGACCATGAAGATGTTCTTAGTTGCTCTTCCATGCGTGCACGAAATAATGCTTCATTTCAAGCATGTTCGCCATCATTTTCTCTTTTGAATTCTTTTTGCGGTGCCTCATTGATCGCTCAGAATTTGCCGCGTTGTTGAGAGGAGGCTAAAACACGTGTCACGGATAGTCAAAAGACTACGAAATAAAGCATATGCCCGGCGTATTTTTTTATAGCGAAAGCGGTTATGATACTACAACAAGCACGGATTCTGGCCCTGTTATTTTCCGCCACTACCGCCGGTATCCCTAACCACTCACGCGAAAAAAGAATTGAAAATAAAAATACTGAGGACAAAATGGAAGTTGATCCCAGGCTGCCTGCGTGTAAGCGCACTACCCTACCACTGAGCTACGCTAGTGCTTCAGGCGGCGCTGGAAACTGACCCTTTGCAGGCTTCATGTCGAATAATAGCCCTGTCACACGTGGCAACTTAAGCGAACCTTGAGCGAGTGCACTAACGCTCACGAATTGTCATTTTGGTGGTTCGCTGCTGCACGAGAAAGCGAAGTGCTCTTTGGAAATGACGGCCGTCGCGGTTGCCAGACTTGTAGCGCAACGTATATTTGCATGGAGAAAGATTGTTAAGAAGAGGCCCTCGCGTTACGAGCTGCAGTGTGGTAGAAGTCACGTGCTTTTTCAGGCTTTTTTGGGATAAGTGGGCACGCCGGCGTCTCGTGTGCAAGCGAGAGGGAGGCACCCGGCAGCGTGTTTCTGTATCATATCCTAACAGATGTATGGGAGAAATGCGGCGCCGTTATAGGCTGAAGGTGGTCAAGTAATCTAAACGTGCTTCCGGTCTTTTTGTTTATTTTTATTTGTTTTTAAGCAAGATGGCAGCGCGCATAGGCGGTAGTTTTGCAACACACTGGTGAATCTTGTTGAAGCCGAACGCCGTAGAAGTTTCGTCAACATGTGTGGGCTTTTTGCTGACAGTGTCGCTGAAACGACTTGTGTTGTTACGCAGCTGATGTGCTTTGTTTTTTTATTACGCGTTATTTTGAATTGACGGCCAGCAAAAAAGACGCGCCCTTTGAACTACTTCGAATGACGGGTGTTTCAAGGAAAAAGGGTTGTATCACCTGATGAATTTGCGCTGTCGTCTTCTGTTCTTTACGTAAATTAAGACGAGACGCACTTGGTTCAGTGTTGTTTTGTGCCGAAGTTCTGTTTCTCGCTACACGATGCGTTTGCCCAAGGGTCCTTTGTCATCTTCTCTTTGCATCACGTGATGCATATCTTGCTTGTGTGCTGTTAACGCGCACAGTACTCTTGTAGTAGAGTAGAGTGCTCGGAGCCTCGGCGTTCCCCAGATGCAACTCCGCATTTAAGAAGGACACTGAAATACGTATAGCGTTGGCCATACCTTCATAAAAAGTACGCACCGCAGTTGTTCCTCCCAGACTGATGAGTAAACTAGCCTACAAAAATGTTTTGGGCTGTTTTGAATAAATTAGGATATGAAGTGGAAAACGATACATGCTACCTTAAGGCATATCTCCGTCATATTTAATCAAACATGGAGTGCAAGTAGTAGAATCAACTGTTGTTCATGCAACCCAAATATTTAAAACAAGATGATTTGGAAACTAAACATGGCTACTGAATTGAAAAACATAGTTATACAGTACAGACACATCTGGTATTTGCACAGTTATTGGAAAATTGTACGCAATTTTATTACTGTCACTGAGCATATATATTACACAAAAGTGTTGTGTATACAAATGTTGAGAAACAAACAACAAAAAGTTTGGTTTGCAAGAAAAAATCTTGCAAGAAATTTGTGAAATGAGACAGTATGAACAGACACACGAAAAGAGACAGACATGTTTACTGGCTAAAAACTAAATTGCTTTATATTTCATGCACTTCTGAAAATGAAATAGTTTGTGAGTCACTGCACATGTTTGTTTTCTCTTGTCTGTGTCTTTTTGTGCTATTTATGATTTCACTGTGTTTCAATACCAATTAGTACGCAACCCCATTAAATGCAAATAGGTTTCCTAGACTGTGACATGTTCAGCAAAAAAATTACTATGTGAAAAAAGAGCACTTCACATACTATCCATGAGAGACACGATGTCATAATCTCATTTAAATGAAACTTCTGTTCATAATTTAACACACCATGCAGCAGCCAAACTTAGATGATCTTTCACTGGACGCAAGATACAGAATATGGGAAGCGGTGTTAAAATGTGCAGCAAATTGTGTGTTCTAATACCTTGCACAGATGCCATCAAATTGCACCAGAACACCGTTTATGAAAATATTTGTGCTCCTACCGCTTGCTCAAGCCCCAACATGGTGGTTCTAGCGGCGAAGGCACTCGGGGGCTCACCAGCATGTCGCAGAATGTAACTCCGGTTGCGACGGCTGCATTGCCGTTGGAGGCAACCAGATTTTGGCGCACGTTAAAAAACTCCAGGTATCAAAATTTATGGAGCCCCCCACTACGGCAACGCTCATTATTATATGTTGGTTTGGGGACGTAAACCCCACATAAAAATCAATCAATCAATACCCTTTGCTCAAATAGTGTGTTTCCTTGTCCAGTTTTTCATGCGAATGCACAGTCCAAATAATGTAGCTTTTTTTAACGGTTCGTGGACAGCTTGGTTAGTTTTATTCTCTTGCCTAGTGGTTTTTAATGATATCATGGTATATATCAAGCTAGAACTCCCGCTAGAAATTGTTCTTGAATATTTGTCTTGCCTTAGAAGTAGCGCTAAGCTTACGATATTATTTGATACGCACAGGCTTGAGCCAGAACATCCCCTTTATTCCTTCGTTTTGTTTGTTTGTTTTCATTTAGTTATCTCGTACACACGTGATGCCGGTATTGGGCAGGAGTGAAATAAAACTATGTAAAAATCAATGAAACTACTATATACGGAACCTTGATGCTGCATGTGACAGCACTCGGCACTCCACACGGCAAAATAATGGTTGAATTGTATAGTTAATTGAAAGCAAGAAAAGAATACAAGTACGCAGCTGGTTGTTCATAAACAAAGTAAAAAGGTATGACCAGACGAATCTTGACAAGCAGTGTGAGATTTCATGTGAAAAGTTTGCATATACAGCATCCTATAGTGTCCTCGCGTATGACCAGTAAGGACTAAAAGTCACAGCTAGTTAAAGCAAACAGAAAAGAATTACTGTATATCAATGATGCGTGAAAAGTGTACGGAATACTCAAAACCAGTTAACATGAACAATCAAGTGCACTCAAGAAAAACGAACTAGTTTGAAATGCAACCACCTCGACAAGCGGATTCCTATCAAATATGGGCACTGCTGCAGATGAACATCTTTTGTGCTGATATTCGCTAAGCTTCATTGGGCAAAAAAAATGGCAGCATATCCACAAAGTGAATGATGGAGATTAAGGCGAAGCATACGTCCGTCCATTCGTTCTTGCTTCCGTCTATCCATGCGCCCGTCTGTGTGACCGTCCGTGCGTGCGTCTGTTCGTGCATCTGCCCCTGCGTCCGTCCATGCGTCCATCCGTTGGTGCAGTCATCCGTGAGTGCATCCATGCATATGTCTGCGTATCAGTTCGTCCATCTATTCAACACTCTAAGTACCACCATCTCACACTTTTTCATCATATATTCCTCATATATAAGCACTGCCATCCAGCGGATATTCCAAAAGCTGAAGGGGGGGGGGGGGGAGGCACACGCACACTTTTTTTACGGCTTGCGCTTCGTGTCTACTTCCCACCTTTAACCAACTCGAATTCATGGTGTATACTAGTTCACTGTATTCATGGCACTGCGGCCCAACGCTCGCTAAAACTTTCTAAAACCAAGTAGGTTATGCCCAGCTAGTATAACGTAGCAACCTTTCTTGTCAGATAGTGCTCTATATACATGCCAATGGCTGCTAAGGGCGAATGAGAGACAGGAGAATTCGGCTTTTAGTTTACGCGCACGCTGAGAATTTATTATTGTTCAACAACGCACAAAAGAAATATCTCACCGGCACCACCTTGGAGGTCAAAATGTAAGACTGGTTACACACTACGACTACTACTACGACCACAGGACACCTACCAGTTTAGAGAACGGAAACTGTACCTTCGGGCTGTTGTATCAAAATAACATACAAATACGTAGTGGCGGTGTACTGAACTGCAATACCGCGAGACGAGATGGCGCTAGTAGTACTATCATCATCAATAAACAGACACTTTTTTGTTGCAGGTGGGGGGCCCGTGGCTGGTTTGCGCTGCTCGCTTCCTCTGTTTTTTTTTGTTGTTGCCATATCGTGTTACGCGTCGGTAATTATCGCCAGGGGACCTAGCTTGCCTCGACTGGCAAAAACACTCGACTGGCAAAAACAAAAGACTCAGTGGGCCCGGCGAAACAGCAGTCGGCAGAGCTCTGAACATGCGTTCTTTATTGTGCTTTCAGGCACTACTGCTATCCGTCGTATCGGCGGCAACAACTTCGGACACGCAACGACCAGCTACAGAGGCTATCACGACAGCGACTGACAGTGCAGATTACAGCTACCGCCGCATAACACTGGATCCAGTCAGCGCCACCATGGGAGCCTGGGGAGTGACGTCACCAGTGAAGCTGCTTATATACCCGACGCTGATGACCGAAAACTTCAGTGGGCCCGGCGAAACAGCAGTCGGCAGAGCTCTGAACATGCGTTCTTTATTGTGCTTTCAGGCACTACTGCTATCCGTCGTATCGGCGGCAACAACTTCGGACACGCAACGACCAGCTACAGAGGCTATCACGACAGCGACTGACAGTGCAGATGACTCATACTTCAGGAGTGATCTGCACTGTCACAAACTGATCTGCACTGTCTGCACTGACTGGATCCAGTGTTATGCGGCTACCGCCGCATAACACTGGATCCAGTCAGCGCCACCATGGGAGCCTGGGGAGTGACGTCACCAGTGAAGCTGCTTATATACCCGACGCTGATGACCGAAAACTTCAGTGGGCCCGGCGAAACAGCAGTCGGCAAAGCTCTGAACATGCGTTCTTTATTGTGCTTTCAGGTTAGTTATTACTGTTCATACAAGAGTGACGATCGATGCATTTTGATTGTGCTGTGCCCACATAGACTTCTGAGAATTTTATTGCAGTGTTTTCATGTCTGTAAACTTTTGCTCTGCGGGGACGTTGAAGAAAACCCTGGTCCTGATGTCGCTAAAATGCTTCAAACGCTTATAGACGAACAGAAGGCTATACGAAACGACTTGGCTGACGTCATAAAAAGACTAGATGAAACTGATAAAAACATAGAGTCCCTGACGGACAGAATGTCGCAAGTGGAAAAAGAAATTAAGGAAGTAACATAGAAGACTAATGCTATGGCCAGCTCAAATGTAAACCTAGGGGAAATTCAAGAAACTATGAGAGCGCACCAAAAAAAGTTGGTGGAACTGGAAGACCGGAGTAGAAGATCTAATCTTGTAGTGTTTGGAATTAAAGAAACCAAAGACGAAACACCCGAGACGCTCAGCCAGAAAGTTATTAAAGAAATAATTGAAGACAAGCTTGGGGTTTGCTGTTCGTCTGTCGCGCGAATACATAGACTAGGAAAGGCGTCATCAAACCGTCCAGTCATCTTGTACTTTCAAAATTACTTGGAAAAACAAGAAGTCTTACGTAAATCAGGGAAGTTGAAAGGAAGTCGTATATTCCTTCAAAACGACTTCTCTGTTGAAACGCGAAGGAAACGAAAGAACTTGTGGCAAAGTGCTAAAACAGATAAAGAGAACGGAAAGAAGGTTTCCTTAGTGAACGACAGGCTGCGTATTGATAATTCATTCTATGTCTGGAGCGATGCCTCAAACGGACGTGTTTTGTTAAAGCAAATGGCTGATGTACAGGAAGACAGATAGCTATGCCAGGTGCCACAGCAACTGCGCATCCTCTCTCTGAATGCAAGAAGTATTGTAAATAAAATAGATGAACTAGAATTGCTGCTGCTTAGTTACAATGCACAACTTGTTGTAATCTCTGAAACGTGGCTTTCAGACAAAATATGTAGTGACGAAATTGTACCACCAGGTTACAAGTTGTACAGACGAGATCGAGTTTCAAGAGGTGGTGGTGTTGCGGTTGTAGCGAAAGAAAATATAGCTGTTACTTTCATGGACCAGATTCCAAACCATGAAAGTTTATTTTTAAATGTAAAAATATTGGGTTTCACATTCCTGCTTTGCGCAGTTTATCGGCCACCTGATGCCGCTGATTCGTTTCTTGAAGAATTGTATGATTTCCTGTTGCCGCATCGAAATCGTAATGTTATTATTACTGGTGATTTTAATCTGCCCGACATAGATTGGAAGCAATTTAGATCGGAAAAATATGCAACCTGCAATGTTGTATTAGATATACTTTTAGCAATGAACCTCGACCACGTTGTACAGGAACCAACTCGAGAAAACGCAGTATTAGATCTTTTCTTTATTAGTCAAAAGTTTTCAAACGGAACACTTACCATAGAGCCCGGCAGTTCAGAGCATAGGTTACTGTTATTTTCCTGGAGTGCTCCACATGCTGCTAGTGCTAGAATTGCCTCATTAGCGTACATACGTGACTATGTACGTGCTGATGATGAAAGTATTATTGATTATATGGAAAGAAAATTAGTATACCATGATTTTGAAGATGTTCATTTTTTGTGGAAGAGGTTTAAGGAAGTTGTAAATCATTGTACGGAACACTTTGTACCCTTGAAAAGAGTCAGAAAAGGGCGTCGCAACCCGTGGATCAGCCGCGAGATCATTCAGATCAAACGAAAATTAAAAAGACTCTGTAAGCAGCATAAGACCGGAACACAAACATTTCGAGAGCTTAAACATTCCTTAACCGCTAAGATTGCCCTAGCAAAGGGAAAGTATTTTAAGACCACACTCTCAGAGTACATTAAGAACGATCCACAGAAGTTCTGGTGTTTTCTTTCCAACCGTAAAGATAGCATAAAAGAAGTTAAACTTGATGGAGAACTAGTGACGGATGAGGCGGTGATAGCCAAGTGCTTTAACGAATATTTTCAGAGTGTATTTATTAACGATAGCGACACTACAGCGACATCTGTGTCCAATTCTTCTATCGGAGATGTTCCTGTGGTGTCGGTGGAGGGTGTTCTGAAAATGCTACGTAATCTAAAAATTAGAAAAAGTGCTGGACCAGATGGTCTTTCTAATGTATTTCTAAACCGTTATGCTGATCAAATAGCAGAATACATGACGAGAATATTCCAAGTGTCATTACAGTCTGGGGATGTACCAGAGGATTGGCACAATGCCAGAGTAGTGCCTATCCACAAAAAAGGTGACAAATGCATTGTAGGAAACTATCGACCAGTGTCTGTCACATGTACATCATGCAAGTTTCTTGAGCACATTGTAGCTGGTGAAATTCTTGATTTTTTAACAATGAATAACATTCTGTCTCAGCATCAGCACGGTTTTAGGCGAGGAATGTCGACTGTTACTCAGCTCGTAACTACAATCCACGAATTCGCAGCAATACTAGACAGATCTGGACAGGTAGATGTGCTCCTACTAGATTTCTGTAAGGCATTCGATAAAGTTTCACATGCGAAGTTGCTTCACAAACTAAGTGTTCTTGGGCTTCCTCAATACCTTGTTAATTGGATTACTGCATATCTGCGAAAAAGATCACAATTTGTAGACATAAATGGCTGTTTATCACCTACTTTGGCAGTTCTGTCTGGAGTACCACAGGGCAGTGTGCTCGGTCCGTTGCTATTTATTATTTTCATAAACGATATAACAGAAATATTACCGGAATCAGTTAGCATAAGGTTATTTGCAGATGACTGCATTATATTCAAAGAAATAAATTCAATTAACGATCACGAAGTTCTCCAGGAATCACTGTTGAAAATAGATCAGTGGTGTGGGGACTCTAAAATGCAATTAAATGCTTCAAAGTCAGTGCTACTCCGCATCTCAAGAAAACAGCAACCAAGCGTATTCGAATACCGCCTAAATCAGTCAGTGATTCCGCAGGTTACGCAATGCTGGTATTTAGGCGTCACACTGACCAACGATTTAACGTGGACGGCTCATATAACAGATATTAGCTCCTCGGCGTTTCGTAAACTATGCGTTCTTAGACGCAAAATTAAGGACACGCCTTCTAATATCAAGCTTTTGGCGTATTTAGCGTTAGTAAGGCCAAAACTGGAATACGCATGTGCGCTTTGGGACCCATATTCAAAAAAAGACATTCACCAGCTCGAGAGAATTCAAAGGAAAGCAGTTCGCTTTATTTTTGGAAAGTATAGGAGACACGAGGCTATCTCAGAGCTAATGCAGAATAATAAGATTACGCCCCTGGAAACACGTAGGAAGATAGCCCGTTTGTTTTTCCTGCAGAGCATTCTGTGCAAAAGGATGAATATAACGCCACCGTCATTTCTAGGGCAGTTGACATCAAGAAGAACGCGGCACACGTCGACCCATGCATTGAAGCCTATAATTGCTCGTACTGTTGCTTTTTATAATAGTTTTTTTCCGAGAACTATATCGGAATGGAATAGTCTACCAGAGTTCGTCGTTCAAGCACACGATTTTCATCAAAGTCTAGAGGAATATTTGTTAGTGAATATATGATTCCTTTTTTTTGATGTGTTGGTTGTTTTATGCGCCTTTTCATTTGCGTCCACTTTGTAATCTTACCTATGAATGCGTTTGTTCGTCTGTCTATTCAACCTTTTTTTGAGTGGGTAAATTCTGGACACGCTTGTTCACGTTGATGTCGGTGATATGTATGCCCCTCCTGCTTTGGGCCGGCACTCGGCCCGCAGTATGATGAAATAAATAAATAAATAAATAAATAAATAAATAAATAACGTCAATCAAGTAAGGTTTGCTTAGTTTATTGCGAGTGTCCAAGCCGGGTACAATCAATGTATACGGTCGGGTCCGAACAAAACAAGTCACTGATACATATCAAAAGTTTTCAACCCATGTGTAAAGACTCTTGAAAGCTAACAAGCATATGCATATAACCGAACATAGAAATCGCTGAATGAACGTCGCCCCCATTGCGTTGCTGCGCTCGAGTTTAATAGCGTGGCTTCAGGACAAGGGTCCGATTCTGCCGTCAGATGCGGCGCTTGCCCCGAAGTGTTGAGCTTGAAGCGAATGCATGATGTGGATTCGGGAAGGAAACTTCCACATTGCCGATAGATAGTTCGCGCAGTTAGAGCAATGTAGTTTTGCTAAATTTGTTAATTATGCAATTGCGGATGCGTGCATTTCTCAGTCTTTCTCGCTCTGCAATGCTACATTGAGTACTTCACAATTCTGCAATGTCGCGTTGTGTCGAGAGGGTAGGCACTAGTTTTTATACTCAGCCGTGAGCCCATATCATAGGTATTATGTATTTAGGGGATGGGCCTAAAGATATTTCAGGCTTGCTACATTTATTGTTAGAGCTAAGTTACACAGTTACCACAGCTAGAATTTCTCGTCGCACGTAATGACCAGTCTGCTGAGTATGCAGCGAACATGTATGATAAGTGAACACTTATCATGTGTGTGCTTACAGATCGAAAAGGCCCAATTCTAAGAAAATAAGCTTCAGGTATGCATTGTACAATTTTGTTGTCTGTACATCTTTGTTGGTACTCTTACATCACACTATCTGCTCAGCCCGGAGCACAATCTCTTTTTTTTTGCATAGACATTTCCACAGAACTTGAGTACTCTCTTGCAAGCAAGCACTCCTGAAATCAATGGGTGGTACATGATGTGAGTCTGTCCGAATACTGGATCAATAAAGGTCACATTTATTACATGCTTGTTATTGTGTTTATTTTTTCAGTATACTTGTGCTTGAAAATGAAGTTGTTTTCTCCCTGCTACTTTTAGAGGTTAGGACTTGAAATACGTACTATCTTGCAGTGCGGCTGTAGATAAGTGAAGATTATGTATCTTTCAACTACCTGCGTGATATCCTAGATTCTTTTCATGACCTTAATGCACAGAATTTCACTTCGTAGTGGTAGACAATATGGCTATGACAACTTAATTTAAACAAAAGCCGGTGTGCTCAAAGAAATCTGGCACGTTTATCTGCAATATAAAAAATAAAGAACAGTACCACATCTAATCAACACAATCTTGCTAATCACAACAGCATTCACGTCTTTGAGAAAGCTGTGCTGCAACTGCTCATCCCCTATATGATTTCTTATTTTTGGAGCTCATTGAACATATGTGCAAAGCTAAAGCAATTGAGTGCAGTCTATAAGCTTTGGTGCATTTTTTTGTAAACTTGTATGAGCTAAACAGAGGTAATTAACAGAAAACAGTTCTGGGTGTTGTTGGTAAACTGTCACAAGGCACAACTAAATGTCGGAAAGCCTGTTAAGGCCCATCACATTGGATGTGTTCATTATGTAGTGCAATTAATAATTTCCGACGATTGACATGCCAACTATGACGTGATCGTGAGTCGTACAGTAGTGGGCAAATTTAGATTGATTCTGGCTTCCAGGCGTTCAAACAAATCACATTGTAGCCTCACAGGAGACAAGACTGCTTGTCGAAAAATTTGCTTTGACCCCTTATGTTAACATATTTTTCATATTTTCAAGCTTCCATCTTTTAAGGGTCAGTTTAGTTCACCTGCACCAATCCGAACTGGTTCACAGCTGTGCACGAGAAGTTCAAAATTTGTGCGGCAGGAGTTCAGAGATGCGGCATCGCAAGTGAATAACAAGGTGCCGACAAGGTGGAATCCTTATTTTTGTTCACTTAATTCAATGAGGCGCAAACATCTTGGCAAAGCACGCCGCATTTATAGGGGTGGGTACAGCACCTACGTCTAATGTTATGTTGTTTGTTAAGCTGTGTGAGCGGCTACACCAAACCAGCGTCGTCAGAGCAGAAGGTACAGGAAAGTCATAAAATAGTTTTGGTGCTGTACCTCTCCTGCGCTTTTTGAAATGAATGGCAAAATTTAGAAGATGCCATTGCTGCACCACTGAAACAAATAGCGAGGTGCAGCACTTTGTAAATTGAATCATGTGGTGCAGGCGAATCGAACAAACCCTTAAGCACACAGGCGTCTTATCGTTTCACCCCCATCGGAATATGGCCACAGTGGCTGGGATTAAACAGGGTGTTGTTGAGTTCAGCAGCGCCACACAATCTAACTAATAGTGTTACAGTTCCAACATTATTGAAGTGTAGATTCTATGCCACGGTAGGCAGGCAATGCTTGTAGCCAATCTAAAGCACCTCTCCACGATATGCGCGCTAAAACATTCAGAAATACAGAATTACATGTGTGAGGTTAAAGATGACCTGTTGTAGTGGACATTCTGATGTTTCAACGTGCCTGCAGAGTGGACATTCGGGGGTAGGCATCCTGTCATTGCATGGCAGTCTGGAAAAACAAGTAACATCACCAGATATCAATGCATGAAATCAATGCATATTCAATGCATGAAATTTTTCAAAGTAAACAAATAAACTCAGTTAATTAGTAAACAGCAGTATTTTATAGATATATGTAATGGTACCTCATAACACGTATATCACTCAGGGCTGCTTCTTCACAAGGCATATCATGTAGCAGGTTCCTTGCCCATCGTACACATTTGCTTCCATGTCAGGTGGGCCAGGAGGCTGTGGCAGAAAAAGAAGTGTTTCTCATTTATGTGAGCCCTCCTTTGTCACACTATAGCAATACCAGACCCATAATTATGTGATGTTTCTCAAACGCAACTGCACTAAACTGTTAACTAGTAGGTTTTTTGCACTAATATATGGGCTAGCTAAGAAGACACATGCGAGGGGACAGTCATTTATTTGCCTTCTTTTATCACAACAACCTGGTTGGTGTTACCTGGTGATAGAAATTCAGAATTAATTATTGAGACAGCGACTCGTTCCCACGTGAAGCCATGCACGCCGCAAGTAACGCACGTTTTTCCGGTTACAGATTGAGACGTTCAACAATTTTAAATTTTAATACTGCAATGCGCTGCCAACGAGTGACGCCTACGATGTCATTGGCAAAAAAGCTACATATGTTGAATTGAACCAACTAGCCCCGCAAGCAACCATTCTTAAAAAACTGAAGTGGTTTCTACTCACCGGCCCGGGCTTGCAACTGGTGTTCATCCGATGAAAGCTTCAACGGTCGCTTCGTTCCCGAAAAGTCCCTCGAATTCCCTCCGCGAAAGCATTTGAACAAGTCAAAATAAACAGAATGAGAAGAATGTGTCGGTCGGCAGAGGCTCGAAATATTTACAGCGAAACGAAACAGTCCGAGACACCTCCGAACGTACCGTGAGCCGTTAACGGCCGTCGCAATCGTTGGCCTCCGCAAACTTTGAAATGAGGATAGTGATGTCGATAGGCTGTTACTGACCTCGAGTCAGCTGGAGCAAAAACTTTGATGACGCAGCACATGTTTAAGAAAGACTACTTGCTAGAAGAACAAAATGTTTTTTTATGTGTAGCGTTACGCAAACATGTAGTATTTGATCATTTTAAAATAAAACTTGGCCCTACGAAGGCGCCTCTACAAGAAAGTGCAATAGCGCGAGTGACCAGAGAGGTTAGTAGATCCACTCTGGGTGTTTGAAGCAGAAAGGCGCCGCGGTTGTTTTTTTCACCCCCTAAAGGTGAGCACTTGAACTTCAGAGTTTCCGGGGCCTGCTACGACTAGGAGGAACGAACGGGTGCCGCTATAAAGAGCTTCGCTCCTAAAAGCCCAGACCCGCCACTTTGTACTGGTGGAAAGAATCGTGCCTGATCTTCTCCTAGCTCTGTTTGTTATCTACTCTGACTATCTACGTGACTCACCATACTTTTGAATTTCGGTGTGGTGGTGACAAATATCAAGAAGGTTAGGCGAGATCTGCAGTAGAATATAACTCACCTTTTATTGCATGTCCTTAAAATCAAATTACCTACTGATTCATGTCCAGCGCAAGGTCCTTTTATTTGGTGGGGTTTATTGCGTACTTAGCGATGCAATCAATTCTATGCAACTTGGCGTGTGATCTACAGCAGCTAAAGCCTCAGTTATGAGCAGGAAATCAGCCTTCTTTATCATTCGACAGTCACACATTTTTGAACACATACTTTAGGTCGATAAGTGCGAGTAGTCTAGCATGTTTACCAAAATAAATTTATGTATGCACACTTGCATATGATGTGACAAAAGATGAAGTTAAGCAACAGCTTTTCGGTTTCTTGCTGAAAGACCTAAATTTCTGTGTAGTCTTGACATCAGGCTTCTTCACTTTAGCTTTTCGTACAAATTTCATTTGCTTATCAGTACGGTTTTTCCTGATGCTTCAAGATGCAAAAATTTTTTATGGATATTAGGTTTACTATCAAAAAGAACTAGCCATGTGATAACGTTTGTGCTTTCAATGCAGCCTATAGGTATATTAGTTACAAGGGTGCAGTACGTGCTGTTTCACTTTAAGGACAGACCTAAGAAGTTTTGGTTCTTTCGCACTTAATGAAGAATTGCACTTTTTAAATAACTCAAACAATATGCAATAGGAACTTTGCGAGAATGAAAGGCTAGCTTTACATTTTATTTAGACGGTTCTTTTTTTTACTTGTACTCATGCCAAAAAAGTGGCCCCATATCTTCACATTAATCTCCAAATGTCGTCAAAAGACGATAGTCTTGCGTGTGGAGAGAGTGAACAAAACATTTATTTGATCTTCTGTGCAAGAAAATTGGTGAATGGTATTCTGGAGGCGCTGCGTTAGAGTGCCTCGAGCATGCAGCAGAGGTGAACGAGCGCATCAAGGCACGTCACACGTGAGACATGAGCGCCGTCTGGCAGTTTTCTTGGAAAAGAAAGTGCATGGCTGCGAGACGGGTGTGCGTACCCGTTTAAGAGGTGATAAGGGGTAGAACGCAAGGCGACGAGTAGGTGCCGCCACCGTTTCGTCTTAGCAAAGCGTTAGAAACACTCGCCTTTTCGTGCAAGCGTTGTCTGGTCAGCGCAGCGTGATAAGTGCTATGGTCCTTAGAATTACTCATGTTTGCCTTTTCTAGTAACGACGCACATGCAGAGTATATACTTATTGTTATGGTGCCCCACATATGCGCAATAATTGCTTTTTTCATTGACAATTCCACAAGCATGAACGCTGAAGCTCGAGAAACATTGGTGGGCGCTGCGTATGGGGTCAGCCGTTTCAAGTACCAAGCGCGTTAACAGTGGACAAACAGACAAGTGTACAGACAGAGAGACAGACAGATAAAAATTTTCGCGTCGAAGATTCCAAAAAAAGACTTTCTTCTTTAAAACGCGGCACCTATATACAATTATATACAAGGGCAGTATATCACTTCGGGCAGTATAAATCTTCTGACCATTGCAGTGGCTGGCGATGTTGATATATCCAGTTCATTGCAGGATAAATGAAACTTCAGTGACCTGGATAAATCTATAGAGGTCAGAAAAAATAGGCATCTGAAATTTTTAAAACTACTCAACTGACGAGACATGTTCAAATTATATATGCATGCTCCTTTCTGTAGTTATTGCAATCAGTCCTCACATAACAGAATGGCGTCTAAAAATTTTGTAATTCTGGACTTGTTTGTATGACTTTTTAGTGTCCTGCGCTAACATGCAGCTTGACCAAGGTGAATCCACACCAACCAGTCAAAATTTCAACGCTGCCTAGTCATATTAGGTAGCCCCTTATGTTGGCTTGGTCGCACTGCCACGCACACTATGCTGAATTCCGTCCTGTGTTGCGCCAGGTTGGTGCAAAATATCATTATGCAAAGTGCCTAAGGACTAGTTAAGCATGCCTTGGGATTTCGCCGAGCCCTGCCTGGTGTACTGCATATGTCTTTTTGTTAGCTTCATTTTTGTTTTTCCATTATAGTTTATTAGTTATTAAATATAAAGAAAAAAACCATGGCCTAATGATAGTGTTTATATGCGGCAGTTCCTAAATACTGCCAAAAAATTTAAAGCTAGCTCTACATAGTATCTGAACTTCAACTTGGATTGCAGAGTGTCCAAACACACCTATCTCTCATCCAGAATACACTTGCGTCACGTAAAGAGTGTAAATAAAAGGGTACGAATTGTACCGCAATACTTATTACGGTTCAAGAAAGAGTTGGAAAATAAATGAACGACTTTGAAAACAGAAGCTTTCTTAACAACATTGTGATATATGGTATGCC
This sequence comes from Rhipicephalus microplus, assembly GCF_043290135.1. NCBI lineage: Eukaryota > Metazoa > Arthropoda > Arachnida > Ixodida > Ixodidae > Rhipicephalus > Rhipicephalus microplus. The sequence continues at coordinate 211,643,828 of NC_134702.1, forward strand.
GGAAAATTTTTATGTCGCGATTAATATATTTAAATATTATTGAAAACAAAAGTAATAATCCTGAAACGTGTCCATCACGTTGGTAAAAATGTACTGACTCCTCTAGCGGCGGTTTGATGATTTCGCCAAAAAATTACTATTCTGTGTAAGTGCTCAAAGCCACATGCGTATAAGTATCAGAGGATTTCTCATTCACATTTTGTGAATAGTGCATCATATTGTGGTAGTCCTCAAAACATAACCCAAGAAGGCTGTGATAAGGTTGTCTGCCATGTTTAATCAGTGGCTGTGGTGTATGGCTGCTGACCCGCAGTGCGTAGATTTGATGTCGTCTGCGGTGGTCACATTGAAGTGGAGGCAAGATGGTAGCGGCAAGAGTACTGTGTGATTTCAGTGCAGGTTAAAGAACACCAAATGATCGATACTTTTAGAGCTCTACACTACGGCATACCTCATAATCATATCAAGGTTTTGGGACGTGGTACACCAGATAATATTATTGTTATTATTATTATTATTATTATTATTATTATTACTATTATTATTATTATTATTATTATTATTATTATTATTATTGGTATTATTATTATTATCATTGTTGTTGTTGTTGTTGTTTTTGTTGTTGTGATAAAGCTCTCCTTCCTTAGAATAAGCTGTAGGCGAATTACATGCTGTTTGCATGGAATGAGCATGTGGAAAAGAAAATAGTTGTAATGTGGCTTGTTCCAAGATGGCTGGCCACAAGAGCCGTAGTTTAAATGCATGATGTCAGAAAGGTGTCTCGTTGTTTTCGTTATCATTTTTCAATGCTAAAATCCTAGCAAACAAGACGGATTAGCCAGAGGCAATTTCATTGGCTTATACACTTGACACATTATCATGGGGACATGACTTCATCCCGGTATACACGACTTCGAAATAATTCCTAAAAGCTATAGTCTAAACGGCGACGATGGTGATAACTGTTGAGGCGGTGTAGCCATTGCTATAAGGGATCGTCTAACGTTTCAGGAGGAGCACGGTGTGCCTGACCTTGAGTCTCTGGTGCACTGTCACATTTCAAGCCATGCCTTCACCAAAAGGTTGAGCATACAGACGACCGGTGCATCAGAATCTTGGCTTATAGAACTGCACAGCTACATTCTCAAGAAAATGCATGTTGGAAGAAGTTAGCACTTGTTCGCGACAACTTCACCTCAATAGACTGCAATAAGTCAATCATCAGCAAGAGAAAGAGAAACAGACGCAAACTGCTTTTGGATACCACGCTAGGCTTTCCCATAACTCAACGTGTAACACAAGCAAAGCAACATGCGTCCAAAGCATGTGTCTGATATCTGTGGCCTTGCCTCGATTCCTACTGCATTAGACGCTGAAGCTTGGAGCTGGTTACTCTGCATACCTTTTTGAAAAGGCATTAGGTGTTCCATCTCATCGAGAGACTTTTCTCTCACCTGATTTCAACAAAGGGTAGACACTCCTGTTTCATTAGTTTCCAAATCGTCAATTGCAGGCAAGGGTTCAAATACAACAAAGTGAGAGGTGCGTGAGTCATCGGGTTTAAAGACTGACGTCAAGTATTCATGAAAGGGTGGAATATTGCTGTTTCAACAGACATTAAGCAACTGTTTACCGCGAAGGTATTAGTACGAGGTTTTTTAAGTGATGCGTTTGCTCACATTTGCTTCGTGCCTTCAGCTCAAAGTTGCAAAATATCTGGTTATCGATGTTGAGCATAACATAGCCTCGGTAATGTATTAATGGATGATTCAACATTAGGTACAGCATACAAGCAGCGCAGCACGAGGTCAGCGTGGATTTACAGCAGCAGAAAAGGCTAGCCTCTCTTGTACAAGCACCACAAGCAGTAAGGAAAAGCACCAGCAGTATTGTTTAAAGCAGTGCAAAGGAAGTGAGGCGCAGCATACATATGACTTGGGATAGTGCATACTCAGTGCGATGGCATGAGGAACAAAAAAGTGTGGGAGACGCCGCTGGTATGCAGCCAGGCGCAAGGTTTCCGTGTAAACAAATTGCAGATTGACCGTCATGTGCGACTACTAAGGGACATTCTTCAATGCTTTTTGGAAGCAAAAGTCATCCCTCCCTCACTAGAAAAGAAAAGCTACGCTTTTCTTGTCTAGTGAGGGAGGGATGAGAGGGAATGCCTCAGCGTGGCGAGAGACTCAAGAAAGCATACCAGAGGTGCTCCACACCCAAGATTTTGAAAAAGTCAGGGCTTACACTGGTTTATAATACAAAAAGTACATCCCTATCGAAGAGAGTATCTTACAGAGATGAACTGAAATTTACGTGTGCCATTTGGGCCTTAGAAAAGTATTGGGTGTCTGTATTGTGCATGATTCTATAGAGTGTAGCCAGCTATAATTCTGTTCAGGCTGATCAGGTTGTCCTCGTCATCCAGTAAGCCTCTTAAAACTTGTTGCGCTGTCTACATCATGAAGAAGTTGTCCATTTAAACTTGTTTATGAAGGTCATAGCTTACAGTGTGAGGCTTATAGTTGCTCAAAAGTAAACAATTTAAAAAGTGACCTCAGCGCCGAACATAGTTCAAGCAAATTACTGATTTGGTCTGAGATTATGTGCTTTTGCTAGAAGTTATGCGATAATCACTGCCCAAGTATGCGATTCCTTTCATCATAGGTGTACGATCGTATCGCAAAGCTGTTTATTATTGGTGGGATCATATAATTTTTGTCCGTGCCATAAGTAAACGCAAAAAAACCAATTTGCTGTGTAACTCATAAGCTCACAATAGCCACTTTCAGTGGCAATATTGTCTGTAACTGCAACCAGAGTCCATCGCAGCTGTCACCCTTAGTAGAAAAGAAAGACCAGTGTTTGAGCGATCGAAGCCGGAATCCACATGGTGATCATGCATCCTGCCACATAGTCGTGCAAGTGCTCAAATATTATTCGAAAAACTCTCTTTCAGGCATCATGTTAGGTGACGAATCACATTGATTGCTTGGAAGCACAGTTGATTTGCACAAGACATCACTTCACGTGGACTACCTAATAATGAGTGGATGGTCAAAAGCTTCTCACTCATTACGAAGAGCCAACCCACAATTAACCATCCGCATCATTATTGGCCGAACCATTAACAAAGCGTGCAAGCTACGTAAACGCCTTACTAATGCACACTGGGTACTTTGTTATTATGCAAAATGATGGCGGTTTGTGTAGTGGGTACCTAGTTAGAGCACCTGCAGTAGGCACTCCATGATAGTTCACTGAGTCCTCCACTCCTCTAATGTATGTTGTGATTGCGCTACGTGTTTCACCCAGGCCTGACATCTTTAGCATACTTGTTCTTTTGCGAGTTATTTTAAAAGTGATTTTTTTCAACCACATTTTGACATTTTGTCGGTTCAACAAAGAGCACTGATAGAAAGAGACCTTTCAAGAGATTAGGTGTTGTTGATGTTACCATAGTTCACTTCCTGCTGTTAACTGTGATCTCACTAGTCAGTTGGTTCAAACCTGCTGCTTTCTTTTGAACCAACCTGAAGTGTGCCATGCCGTGTGTGACTGTAGTGTACTAGTTAATTATGAAAGTATTGCACAGTCAAAGTGAACACATATTCAAAAAATAAGGTGCAATTTTACAGCCTGCATTTACAGATTGATTAAGTGAGGGATAATCTGTAATTTATTATTAACACGTCTACTTTGAGCGTTGCCTCACAAAATTTTTGAAACTGCAAGTTATGATGTGTGCCACTCTGCTTGAACTAGTTTACTTGTTAATAATAATACCTCAGCAGAAAACATGGTCCTTTTGGCTCGGTAGGTGTGGAAGTTACTACCAACAATGATATGAAAAAAGAAGCTTGATTTGTTGTAAAGATGCTCAAAAAGAAGTACCTCACAAAGATGCTGTATCCCACGTACTATTTGGGCTTCCACCTTTCTACAAGTGCTTTTCGCCCCAGTCCTGTAGAAAGCCTTTACGTTGAGTCAAATGAGTGGCTGCTTCATCTGCAAAGAACTTACAAGTCCTTTGTAAATTTCCTTAACGTGAAAGCAGACAAGAAGCACCCCTAATACTCTACTATTTATGATTTGTCGAGCTCCATTCTGTTTCAAAACAGGCCTTCGCTGAGGCTACCCTTCTCAGTTCGCCTGAAGGGTCTAGCTGAGGAAACTCGAGTGTCACTTGAACACAGTTTAATTGCTCCTGTAGCATAGCCGCCACCGTGGCAGTGGCAGACTATAGACTGCGATGTGTCTTTCCTAGAAGTTTCAAAACGTGCGCCCATTGCCCATATCTGCCCATACTTCCTGGAACTTCAACACAAATACACACGTCCTCAGTTCTTTACATATGCCTCTAAGTCTAACTCCTCTTTGTCCTACGCTGCTGTCGGCCAATCCTTTTCGGATGCGGGCCCTCTACATCCAGGCACAAGTATCTTAACATCGGAAGCTTACGCGATACTTGGGGCGGCTAAACACATCAAACAATTACAAATACAAAAAGCAGTAACTTATACTGACTCCCTCAGTGTGGTAACAGTTATGCAAACCTCTAAAAAACAAAAAACCCTGTCATCGTCTCAATTTACTCCATTTTATGCACACTCTACACACTCAAACAACATGTTGTAGTGTGCTGGGTGCCAGGGCACCGTGAAATCTAAGGCAACGGAATTGCGGATCAGCTTGCTGCATTCGTCCACGAAAGCACTGCCACTACATTTATATGAATCTCGACCCTTGATCTTAAGCCGGCTCTCTAACAAAAGCTCAGAGACAACTGGCAGAGCAAGTGGAATAGACACACACAAAACAGACTACACGTAATTAAGCTACACCTTGGCCTTTGGCCGTCAGTATCAAAATCACGTCATACAGAGGTAACACTAACGATGCTCAGGATAGGACACACATACACGACACACTCATATATTTTTTCCGGTGGCGATCCACCATCGTGTGACAGATGTGGTGAAGCAATAACAGTTCTTCACATTTTATTCCAGTGCGAACAATTAGACACTCTAAGAAGACAACACTTTCCATTACCCTACCCACAACTTATACCATTACTCTCTGCAATGCTCGTCGGTAGGGAACCACTGTTCACTCATGAATCGGTGCTACCTTTTTTAAGAGATGTGCTCTTTTACCATGTCATATACCCTGGCATTGCGTAGCGCGACCTCTCAAGAGAGGTTGCTGCTGCAGTGGCTCCATTGAAAAGCACTTGCCTTGCGGCCCTTGGACACAAGGGCGCTGATGAGGCACTTGTGCTAGTGCCAAATATTTTTGCACATGTCTTTATGATCGAAACCTTTTGTTACCTAATTTACTATGCATATCACGCCACTGTCATGATTTTGATACTTATGTCTTTACACGGATTATCGCGAGGAATTTTAAGGCCTCTATACAGCCACGGAACATATCATTACCGCATCTCTAGTCACTGAAAAGGCGCTCTTTGGCCATCAATTGGCCCTTGCGCCATAAAGTGCCACACGTCATTTTCATAATCATCTTAAACATTTTGCGAAATAAGATAGTTGACAGTAAAATATTGCCAATATGTTTTACTGCGGACTAAAAATGCCTTCACGTGTATATACTGCGAAATCAAGTGTACAGGTGGCGACAAGTTTGCAAAAGTGTTTATTTATGCACACGTTTGGTCGCAAAGTCCCCATTAGGAGGTCCTAGTACAAATATGCTCAATAACAGATTTACTAGCTACCTTCGTTGTTCACTAAGAAAGCTTCATTAAATTTATTCTTGTTTTAAGCGAAAAAAATATTTTAAAAATTGTGTGTGACCGCTCTCTCTGTTAGCACATGTTTATACGCCGTAGCAATGCTTCATAGCGGTAGGACAAGGTGAAAGGAGGTACAGATCATGTAGACGGCATAATAAACTCTGTCCGTTCTTAGTTCAGGTAATTAGTAGCGAGTATTACCCTGCACCAACAAAAAGCGCGAGGCCTACAAGATTGCAATGACCTATACATAGAGCTGTCTGCTGCCGGCCTGCATAGTATGCTTACGCAGCACCAGGAAGTGGCACCAACGTGTGCAAAAGACAGTTACCTATTCGCAAACCTTTAAAAATAGTGAGAGCACTACAATTGAGAGATGTTCTATTGAAGTTAACAAAAATTCTTGCATGACTGATAATTCGCAGTTAGAGCCAACATAACGGACCATGTTGCATCAGTGACCATATGTTGGCGCACAACTGCAACTAAGCAGCCATGCAACACTTTATTTTCTTGTTTTTACTTAATTTGATCCTTTTCTTAACCTTGCTCGTCCTAGTTCTAAATGTTAGGGTATAGGTAATGGTGTGTTGCACACGTCAATACCACTTCCCGGTGCTGCATAAGCATACTGAGCAGCCGGCAGTGGACAGCTCCATGTACCTAAATGCGGTCAAGTAGTTCTCACGTTTCTCGTTGACTCAGGGTAATACTCGCTGCTAAATAACCTAAGTGAGCATGGAAAAAGTTGATTATGTCATCTAGATCATTCTCACGGCCGCGCATCTTGTACTTATCACTAGGACGCATTGCTACGACGTATAAACACGTTCTAACACGAAGACGGTCACACATAATTTTTAAAATATTTTATTAAGTCTTTCTGAGTGAGTGGGCAACGAATGTAGCTAGTATATCTGCTATTGAGCATATTTTTCTATTACCGCCTAATGCTGAATTCACGACCAAACGTGTGCAAAAATGAACAAATTGTGCAAACTTGTCGCCACCTGAACACTTTATTTCGCACGTGAAGGTATTTTTAGTCCACAGTAAAACATACTAGCGACATTCTACTGTGATTATCACATACCACCTAATGTTTCACTTTTAATAAAAAATTTCCAATATGGGACATATTCTCCGCATTTGAGGCCGCATAAAAACCATCCGTAGCGGAAAAGTTCGTAAAACCCCTTTTTAAGTAAACAGCCTACCATTGTTCTAAAGGTGAAAATTTGAATGAACCTAATTTAGGCAAGACGGCTTTTTTCCACAGTGTGTTTCACGAGCCCATGGTTTCGAGCTTTCCGGAAAAAAATGACATCAGGCTTGTGGGGCTGGAAAATGTTTTTCGTGAAAAATAGTTCGAAGGAGGACTTTTTGTTTTAGGTAGATAGTCCTGAATTGTTTTCAAGCGAATCGCAGGTGGTTGAGCACCAAGGTTGGGACAGTTGGCGTGAAATGACCCACCTGAAAACTTGGCCACCGAAAATGTTGCTCAACATCTAATCAGCTCTCTTGCTGCTTGTTTTTCATGATAGAATGATTAACTTTCGCACAGTCATAAGTTTATGTGCATTTTTATGAACGTTCAAAGCGAGACGTTCCAGTCAGATATCTTCATTTTATAGATCTACTAATTTTACGCATCAATAATGTATGCCTCATATTTCAAAAATAAGCTTTCATTTGTAAAATATGACGTCACATGGAGTCTGCCACGCATGTGTAGAATACTAACTAAGCAACCTAAAGCTACAAATATTTTTGTAAAGCTCACATCACTTTCAGTATGCAGTCGCCACAAGATACAAAAACACTCATTCATTACCACGCAGTTCAAATCTGCTCCTATGAAAAACACGCATCTCGTTAAGCAAACTTTTAAATCTCTAGTTTCAGCAAAAGGGCACAAACACACTTTTGAAGAGAAAAAAAACTACAGAACATGATTTTGTGCCTACCTATACTGTCCTGAAGAAGTATTCGTCGTCTTCATCAAGCAGCGCCAGAAACAGCAGGGGAGTAGCTTCCTACTCAACTGCTGCAGACTTTCACGTTGCCTGCGTATTGGCGATATCTTTGAGACATGATTTTACTTTACTCTGGCGTTCTTCCCTTGGGTGTGGGCATAGCGAAATATTTGTTGCCTGACATGAACAAGCTGTTCTTCAAACGTCTTTAAAACATCATATTCTAGCAGAGTGTTTCTATGTGTGCTTAGGTGATGCTTCTCAAACAAACCTATCCTAACCTATCCTATCCTAACCTTAGAAGCACGGCCTACCTCACTTGTATTCGTCCAATCTTGGAGTATGCCTGTACTCTTTGGGACCCAACACAAACAGGTTTGATAAATAAATTAGAAAAAATACAAAACAGAGCAGCCAGGTTTGTTTTGGGTCGGTACGGACAAAAGCAGAGTTGTACCGAAATGAAAAAGGAGTTAAACTGGGAGTTACTGTCGTCCCGTCGCAAAAAATTGCGTTTGAAGCTTTTATACCAGATATTTCATAAAAAAACGGGACTAGACAGCGACACTTACTTAAAAAGACCAGATTACATATCTCAACGTACAGACCACATACACAAAATAAAGCCGTGCCGGGCCAGGACGAACCTGTATTCAAACTCGTTTTTTGTTAAAACTATTAACGAATGGAATTGTTTGACATCTGAGCAAGTGTGCAGTGTTAATGAAGATGTATTTTTTTCAACTTTGTAACCCCCCTGCTGTAACGCCTCTGGCAAAGCGGGGATATGTATGAATAAAGAATAAAGAAAAAAGAAGGACATTTGCGCTTCACATCAAGAATATTTGTCGACTTGATGATCAGTTCACGCTGGGTAGGATAACATTAGTCGCGTCACCAGTTCCTTGTTTTTACAGACAAGTCTGAACTCACAAAGCAATGCTTCTTTTTTCTTTTGCTGACACTCCAACGTTTCACCTGCAGGCAAATTGGGCTGCCATGACGCGCAACCATAGGAATCCTTTTGAACTTTTCGTTTATTTTCAGTCGCAACTTCGTCCTCGCTATCTTGAAACGACAAGCTGAGAGAAGGAACTCGCTTTTTGTTGTTCATGCAGTTTTCAACTTTCCAGAGTAAGGTCTCAAGTCCACTCCCTATCACTGTGCAGTTTAGTTCGTCCTGAAGAGTTTTGGGACAGCAAGTAGCATTTTCTCTGGCAACAGCTCTCAACACGTTTCTTGCAGAAATCCAAGTAACGTTTAACACTTTGTTGCTGACTATTCATACTATTTAATTCAAACCACATTTTCTTGGCCTTGCACCTACTTATCATGCATTCATGAGTTCACTTGGAAAAGAACTCCATGGAAAAATAATATTGCCACTCAATGGAGCCTGCCCTGCAACAACTTCTGTTACAGTCGCCGACGCAGGTTGCGTTGGCGAAGCAGTGCCAGCAGAACGAAACTATTTGACGAGTATCCTTCTTGTAACAGCGTTGAAAAAATTTAAGTTCTCTTCTTTTGTGTATGACAGGTGGTCCTTCGTTTAAACGTCGCCTTTCTGCAGTTTTTCTACAGTCATCTTCACGATGTCACTTTCAAGCCAAGGCACTGCTTCCGAAATCTTGCTCGCCAAGTCCGTATCTCTGGCCTGGGAACAACCTTAAACCATGACCAGCAATGCATGCGTCAGCACAACCACCGGGTACCTAGCTTGAGCTGGCTTGTACATAAATAGCGGCACGTGGTCGATAAGATTGTTGCACCTCAAGCATTTAACAGGACCATCGTTGCTTTAAATAGTAATCAAATGAATTCCGGTATCGTACAAAGTTTGAACAGTCTTCATCAGAAAAAAATTCATTGTCCTTCAGAATGATTAGCAATATTTCCCTGAACACTGATGTTCTGTCATTCAATTACATTGGAACTATCACTTTTTTTTCTACAATATTCCTCGAATGGTTGCTTGGGTTGCAGCTAAAATCGATTCGCAATCAGAAAGAACTCCGGAGAGTCACTTGGACTTCAGGAACACAGAGTTCTACCTGTAAGGTGAAGACATTGTAGAGGTCATCACATTTGATGCTCGCGGCGTTATAGGTTTAAAAAAGTTCATGACGGCTGGAAAGTGTGGCTATCAAATTTTCGAAATTGGACGAGCGCGAGAAGTTTTTCGGAAATACCTCTGTTTGCTTTCACATCGTAGTGTGCACATGTAAGTCAAGGGTCCAAATCTAATGACCAAATGTGGGTATAGTGGAGAAGGTAGTGATGTTTTGGCTTAAAGGGGATGTGAAGTATAAGAATTTGCCAATTTGTCACGAAGTCTTCTATGAGACCTTTTAGCCTAATAACCATGGCTGTTGTTGCTGGTGCCATAACCAGCTGCACTATATCAGAAAGCAATAATACCTGCTGCCAGACTTGATCATCTACACAATGAATACATTCAAACAAAAAAGGGGCAAAAAGCACAGCATACTTCAATTTTGAACTGCGTGACCACCGAGTTTTTGTCATCTGCAATTCACGTGATCTGTCAGCCTGATCCTCGTTTGTAAAGGAAAAGTGACATATGCGCCTATTCAGTTCTTCTATAAGGATACCCACTTGATAGTTTTTAGAATAAAATGGATGTATAATTGGAGGTCGAAAGGTTCAACACCCTCGAACAGATCATGTGCTAAGCAAGGCGGAAAACCGGGGGTGCAAACGTGGAAATATTGCAGTTTATTGAAGAACCGATGGAATTTCACGCCCTGTAGGGCACTGACAGAGCGATCGTTTTGCAGGCTAAAAACAGCGTCATTGTAATTTTAAGGTATTCTGATCTCAAATACACCTCATAGCACATCCGATGAAAAACGTTTCGTCCTTTCAGTGAAGCAGAACCTACATATATGACTTGCTGAACTGAAGTTTTCAGCAAATCTACCACTTCCATGACTGCCAAGGTTGTCACCAAAAATGCCGACGATTGTTCCAAGTAGGGGTGTGGCTTCCGCGGTAATATACTCTCCGGCTTCTAGTTTCTTCAGGTAACCAAGTAAAGCTCGGAAAACTTTTTCCCGACGAAAACTTAACCAATCTTTTTCCTTGCAGAGTATGCAGTGTTATTGCTACGGGTGTATACCTATTCCACGGGTACAGATTCCCAAGCATTAAATACAGTGCTAACAGTTTGTGTTTAGTTTTAGCTGAACCAATTGGGTTCACAGCTTTGAATGCATCTTAGAAGAGGAAAAACTTCAGCGGCTAAGGATGGATTTGGTAAAAAGAATTCCTTCTAGATGCTTCGCCATCTGTGAAGTCTTTCAGTACACCTCCAGCTGCGGCCATGGGGTTCTCAAGATGTGTTTTTATGTAATCAGTTTCCATCATGACCTCAAGCGTTGCAAGAATCGGTATATAGTGAAACACCGCATCCGTGCCTTTTTGTTTTTTCCAAGCAACATAGCAATATGTTCGACATAATTGAATCGTTTTTTTAATACAGGGCATGGCAGTGCTCATAGCGAAAGGGACCATCGGAGTCTCTGTGGAGCTTCAAAGTGATGTCCGCTTGACTTATTTCTTCGATTACGTTCTGAACCAAGCGCTGCCTATACAGCATTCTCTGAGTTTCTGTCGCAACAGAGAAGACATTTGCAATATATTGGCACTCTGGATGTCTCCCACAGCTTCTGCTATTATTTGCACAGTAGAGGATGGCACTTGCCGCTCTGACAAAAGTCGAACATATAAGTGAGCTTACTAAGCCATCATTTCCTGAGCATCAGTATCAGGCAGATATTGACTACTTGACGCCCCTTAAGCATCCGTAAGGTTTTATATATCAACACACAATGTTGCGCCGTTAGAAAAATTATGAAGAGTAACTGTTCCAACAGCACGGATATGCAATGGATGTTGTATCCCGGGAAATACGGTCCTCATAATGCGCTACTATGAGGTAGCGATTGCTGTGGTAACGCGAAATGTGTGAAGAAAATGACGATTTATTGCTGTATAATTTGTGGCATGTCAAAAACTGGCACTTCACTCCTGTACCTTCAATTATATGACACTTTAGGTGCGTCAAGAGTGACTTACAATCCTTGCAATGCTGAAGGCACGAATCAACGGTACCGGCAAGTTTACATAACTGAATTTTCACAGAAGTACTAGTGTCACTTTCTGGATCTTTTGAGTCTTTGTGCTCCCGATATAAATGTGAATACAGAGACACCATTTCGCGGAAGGCTTTTTTGCACTATTGCATTGCCCACTTAATGCAGAATGCGTTCATGTTTTTGTGCAATGTGGCATGCTTCATGAAAAGTGGCGCAGTCGTCTTGGTGATGCCACAAACACTGCACACATAATCGAAAATTGTGCTAGTTGGACATGCATGGTATAACTGTCAGTTCAAGCGCACGAATAAAGAGAAAGGAAGAGAGGACAAGCGCCTAATAAACAGCTTGTTTCTCTCTTCCTTTCTGTTTATTCATGCGCTTAAACTGACCGCTAGTTATACTGCACACATATTCGCTGTGCTTAATGAAACTGCAGTTACCGAAAGAAATACCGTAAGTCTATCATAACAAGAAGCACTCAGTCAAATTCAAAAAATACAAGAAGTATAATGTTTTAACACCCAGAATGTCCTGAAAAAACTTTTAAGTGCATGCGCATTTGCACGTATTTGAGGCCAAACATGTACACGAATAATACTGAAAACAAGAGCGCGCTCATTTAACCTTTATGGTAGAAAATTCAATGTAACAAATAAATAATTTATCAGCAATGGGCATTGGTGATCGCAGCGGTTGCTGTACGTCATATCTTGCCTTAATTCAACTCACTAGTACCCCCGTTGCAATTTCCGTCGCAAGCTTTTGTGGCACAGAAGCTGTTTATAAAGGCCGTAAGGTGGATAAGTTGGCCCAATGACCTGCAACAATCTGGGATAACTACTAGCATCAAATGCAGCAAACTGTGCGTAATATAAAAAGGCTCAATTGGTTTGTATTTCGACTGAAAAACGTGTTCTACTTGAGGTAGGCTATTGTGCCATTATGATTTCCACGCGGAGAAGTAGACGGCAATATTTTCAGGGAGTAAGTGGTGGGGGCGCTCAACTGCCCATTGTGTATATTCTTGCGTGCACACACACACACACACACACACACACACACACACACACACACACACACACACACACACACACATATATATATATATATATATATATATATATATATATATATATATATATATATATATATATATATCGGCCTTCGTCATTCCCTGACGAAGGCCGTGCCACGGCTGAAACGTTGGCATAAAAGTATTGCTCTTTCGTACGTGTACTTGTTTGTGTTCTTTATATATATATATATATATATATGTGTGTGTGTGTGTGTGTGTGTGTGTGTGCACGCATATCTATATGTTGTTATGGCGTGTTTATTAGCAGGCACACAGCGAGTATACACAATGACGGCACGGACTCTCAGCGCGTGACGGCCAAGCACGGACTGACTCTCAGCGCGAGCGGCGTCCTTTTTTGAATAGACCCACTACAGGACACTTGAGAGTTTCACTCTTTTCAGTGTTCGGCGGCTTCTCTACAATTACACCGGGTTCAAAGAGGGAGCCGCCTGGCGACCTAACAGCTTGTCACAACGAGCGGGTCATAGTAAGCCTTCAGGCGCTCCACGTTGACTATGTCGCGCCCGCGACGGCGCATGTCCGAAGATTGTTCAATTGGCTCGACAAGATAGTTGACTGGAGATGTGCGCTCGATCACACGGTAGGGACCTTCATATTTCGGGAGTAGTTTGGAAGAAAGACCAGCTACAGAGGTCGGGATTAAGAGCCATACAAGGGAACCAGAAAGGAAAGTGGGTTCAGAAGTGGCGGAGCCATCACGAATACTCTTGTGCTGCTCTTGCTCATGCGTCGTCAATATCTTGGCCAGCTCGCGACACTCTTCAGCAAGCCTGGCTGTCTCGGAAATAGGTGCACACTCAGATGGATCTGGCGTGTACGGGAGTATCGTGTCGATGGTGTGTGACGGGTGCCTTCCGTACAGCAAGAAGAAAGGAGAAAAACCAGTCGTGCTCTGAGGGGCGGTGTTGTAGGCGTAGGTGACGAAGGGCAGGACAGTATCTTAATTCGTTTGGTTGGCGGCGACGTACATCGAAAGCATGTCGCCGAGGGTGTGGTTAAAGCGTTCGGTCAGATCATTCGTCTGCGGGTGGTAAGCAGTTGTTTTGCGGGGGACAGAATGGCACTCCGTGAGAATGGCTTCGACGACTTCTGACAAGAAGACAAGGCCTCGATCGCTGAGAAGCTCCTGAGGTGGACCGTGGCGCAGCATAAATTGATGCAGTAGAAAGGACGCCACATCACGCGCAGTAGCCGCAGGGATAGCGGCGATTTCGGCGTATCGCGTTAAATGATCTACGGCGACGATGGCCCAGTGGTTACCAGCCGACGTCAGAGGAAGTGGTCCATACAAATCGATACCTATGCGCTAAAACGGACGCTCAGGGCAAGGTAACGGTTGCAGACTGACTGGTCAGATGTGTGCTGACGGTTTGCGGTGTTGGCAAGCGAGGCAGGAGCGAACGAACTGCTGCGCGTAGCGGTACATCCCGCGCCCGATGTAGCGTTGTCGAATGCGACGGTAGGTTTTGAATACCCCAGAGTGCGCGCATTGCGGATCAGAATGGAAGGATTCACATATCTCAGACTGCAGACTGCGGGGTATCACGAGTAACCACTGCCGGCATTCGGCGTCGTAATTGCGTCGGTGTAGAAGGCCGTCACGGATGGCGAAATGGCGAGCTTGACGACGCAAGGCACGCGTGGATGGAGTTGCGGATGGATCAGAGAGCAAGTCAATGAGCGGGCCGATCGAATTATCCTTTCGCTGTTCGGTAGCGATGATGTCAACATCGATGACAGAAACAGCAGCCGAGGATACTGAGCAGAGCACATCACCTTCAGGGAGATGGGAGCGCGAGAGGGCGTCGGCGTCAGCATGCTGGCGTCCGTTGCGGTACAGCACGCGGATGTCGTAGACTTGTAAGCGAAGAGCCCAACGGGCGAGACGGCCTGAGGGATTCTTCAATGATGAAAGCCGGCATAGTGCATGATGGTCGGTGACGACATTGAATGGGCGACCATACAAATAAGGTCGAAACTTTGTAAGGACCCAGACGATCGCCAGGCACTCTTTCTCTGTGATGGTGTAGTTTTTCTCGGCTCTCGTGAGCGTACGGCTTGCATATGCTACGACATATTCAGGGAATCCGGGTTTGCGCTGCGCCAGTTGAGCGCCGAGGCCTACACCACTGGCGTCTGTGCGCACCTCCGTCGGGGCCGTAGGGTCGTAGTGGCGTAGAATGGGAGGAGACGTCAGCAAATGGCGGAGCTTCGCGAACGCGTCGTCGCACTCAGACGACAACGAATTGAGTGGCCCATTACTTCCAAGGAGCTTCGTCAGCGGTGATATAATCGTAGCAATGTTTCGTATGAAGCGTCGGAAGTATGAGCACAGGCCCACGAAATTACACAGTTCTTTGACGGACGCAGGTTTGGGGAATTCAGCCACGGCCCGAAGCTTGCCTGGGTCAAGAAGAATGCCACCCTTAGACACTACGTACCCTACGATGGTAAGTTGCCGTGCTGCAAAGCGGCACTTCTTCAGATTTAGTTGCAAGCCGGCATTGCTCACACGTGCGAAAACGTCTTTAAGACGTTGGAGATGCGTGGAGAAATCTGGGGCGAACACAACAACGTCATCGAGGTAACACAAGCACGTGCGCCATTTCAAGTTGCGCTGAACGGTGTCCATCATGCACTCAAAGGTCGCAGGTGCAATACATAGACCAAACGGCATGACGTTGAACTCGTACAAGTCGTCTGGCGTGACGAAGGCGGTCTTTGGTCGAGCGTCGTCAGCCATGGGTACTTGCCAGTACCCCGAGCGCAAATCGAGAGAAGAAAAAAATTCAGCTCCGCGAAGGCTGCCAATTGCGTCATCGATGCGTGGCAGTGGGTAAACATCCTTGCGAGTGATCCTATTGAGCCGTCTGTAGTCCACACAGAACCGCACAGAACCATCTTTCTTCGCGACAAGAACAGGAGACGCCCATGGACTGTCTGAGGGCCGAATAACGTCGCGTCTGAGCATATCATCAACCTACTCGTTAATTTCCCGACGTTCAGCAGGCGACACGCGGTAGGGACGTTGCCGTAATGGTGGATGGGCACCAGTGTCGATACGGTGTGTAACAGCGGACGCGCGACCGAGACAACTTTGCCCGACCTCGAAAAAAGAATGATATTCTCGCAGCAGGTCCAGAAGCTGGGAACGCTGTACCGACGTAAGATTGGCATCAATGTAAAGGCCAAATACATCAGGAGATGATGAATCGTAAGTGGAAACAGCGCTGACGGTACACGAACTGGGACAACACGAGTCATCAGGTACGTCCAGGACTTGTGCGTTATCCACTGGTTCCACTCTGCCGAGACATTCCCCTCGAACCAAGGTAACAGTGTACGGAGATGGGTTGGTCACAAAAATAGCGGCGTTGCTCTGGGTGAATCGCACGGTCGCGAAAAGTACTAGCAACCCTTTCTTTCGGCAAGCACGGTCAGATGGCGAAACGAGTGCAATTGTGTCGGAGAGTCCAGCGCAGTAGACAGTTACACCCATCGCCGAGCTTAAAGGCACTATGGTATCGTCTTTCACAAGAATCTTACTCAGTTTCGAGGGACTGTCTTCAGGCGTCAAATGCTATAAGGGTGAGAGTTCAATTTCGGCAGCGGCACAATGAATGACGGCATCGTTGCGGCAGAGAAAATCCCACCCCAGGATGACGTCATGAGAGCATGCAGGAATGATGATGAATTGGCCGACATACAGAACGTCCTGAACGACAACGCGAGCTGTGCACTCTGCTGAAGGATGGATACGATGTGAACCGGCAGTACGAAGGGACAACCCAGAAATCGGCGTCGCCACTTTTCGAAGCAAGCGGCAAAAGTTTTCGTCCATAACGGATACTGCAGCTCCAGTGTCAATAAGAGCAGATGGCAGTGCATGAACACCATCCACAAGCATGTCTATGACATTAGATGGGTGGCTATGAGGGCTTTCACATCGCAATAGCATCGCAGTCCTTGCCTCGAGAACTGCGACGACTGGTTTTCCCGCCCATGAGTAGCCGAACTTGGCCTCATGGGGGACAGGGAACGACGTCGTGGAGACGGTGACCTTCGAGGAGATGGACATGGGCGAGACAGCGGTGGCATAGACGGTGGTTTGTCGTGATAGGGACGGCTGAGGTGGCCAGCAATAGGCGGAGAAATCGGAGCCGGCTGTACACGATGGCAATAACGGGCTACGTGACCGGCGTAACCGCAGGCAAAGCAGATGGGCCGGTTGTCGGGTGTGCGCCATCGGTTCGCTGGGTAGGTCTTGTCCATGACGCAAGAGCCGATGCACGAAACGGTAGCTGGAAAGGCTGCAGGGGGTGCTGGAGCTGAGTCTGAGAGGTCACGTCAACATACGTAGCCGGCAAAGCCGCTGCAAAGGATGGAGGTCGTGCGGCAGCTTCGGCGTAAGTCAGTGGGGCGGGCGGTTGAACGACTGGAGGCGGCCTGGCGACCACTTGGGCGTAACTTGGGGGCGCAGGGGCCGGAAGCTGTTGTGGTTGGTACGCAGGCATGACCTCCGCTATTTCCTGCTCAATTGCTCGGCGGATGGGTGGAAGAATGGTAGTGGCCGATTGTTGAGCAGCCGGTGGGTGGGCAAAGGGCAGGAGAGAGAACTGCCGCGCGGTTTTCTCACGTATGAAGGACTTGAGGTCTGCCAGCAGTGCCACCTGATCACAGCTCGCTTCCAAGCCTGCAAGCCCTGCATCTCTTGGTGTGAAGCGACGGGTCATCGAACGCTGCCGGCGGAGCTCCTCGTAGCTCTGGCACAGCGTGATGACCCCAGCTACTGTGCCTGGGTTTTTGGCAAGCAGCATCGTGAACGCATCATCGTCAATGCCCTTTATGACGTTCGGAATCTTGTCTGATTCGGACATGCTGTCGTTGGATTTCTTGCACAGGTCCAGGACATCTTCTATGTAACTGGTGAATGATTCACCGGCCTGCTGAGCGCGTTCGCGTAAGCGCTGCTCGGCTTGCAGCTTACGAACGGTAGGGCGGCCAAAAACGTTGGTAATAGTGGTATTGAAATTGGACCAGGTTGCAAAATCGGATGCGTGGTTGTTGTACCACAAGCTTGCAACGCCCGCAAGGTAGAACACCAAGTTTGTCAACTTGCCGTCCTCGTCTCATTTGTTGGGGACGCTCACGCGCTCGTAAATAGCGAGCCATTCCTCCACGTCAGTGCCATCGGCGCCCGTGAAGATGGGTGGATCTCGGATCCTGGGGACACCGGGACAAGGGGGTGGCATGGGAGGAGGCGTTTGCTGAGAGGCGTCGTGGGACATGGTAGATTGCAGGGTACGTGAACGCACTTCCCAGGGCATCAAAGGGGATCGTAGCACTCTCCACCAGTTTGTTATGGCGTTTATTAGCAGGCACACAGTGAGTATACACAATGGCGACAGTAACGGCCAAGCACGGATTGTCAGCGCGAGCGGCGTCCTTTTTTGAGTAGACCCCCTAGAGAACACTTGACACTTTGACCCACTTCAGTGTTCGGTGGCTTCTCTACAATATATATATATATATATATATAAATATATATATATATATATATATATGTGTGTGTGTGTGTGTGTGTGTGTGTGTGTGTGTGTGTGTGTGTGTGTGTGACGCTATGATGAATGGGAGACGTGGCCTGGCTCGTACCCCATGTTTATTGCAAGCTCACTTCTTCCTCTTCTACTTCTCCTAACCATCCCTGCCTTCTTACGTCACAAGATTCCGCCTCCCGCCGAAAGAAGTCGCGTCAGTCGAACAGAAACGAAAATTGAACATGCATGGCTTAGAAGTGAACACTGTTAAAAAAGGAAGATCGTTCCATGTCCCAGAAAGTATCCGTTAACACACTTTAGCTTGAGAGTGCAGCAGTCCGGTAAGTACTTCTAACCATCCCTGCCTTCTTACGTCACATATATATTGTCAGCGATGTCCGATTGAATGTAGTCAAGGCAAGGTTCAAATTTTTAAAAAAGTTGTATTGTGCTAAGTTACAGGTTAATCGGCAGCGGTTACATGTATAAGGAAACTGGACTCGGTGCAGGAGCTCGATCGGCTACGTCCGACGCCACTCGCGTCTCGGCTCGCTCTGCGATGCGTTGCTCTGCGGTCCCGGCTCGAATCTCGGCTCGTTGTCCTCTCTCTGGCAATGCGTTGCCATGCGGTCCCGGCTCGAAGGCTCACTTTTGTTTTTTGAATGTTCGTTGAAGCAATGGGCAACCGCGCCGAGTGGACGCGCCCAGGGCTCGGAGTTCACGTTAACACAGTGCAGCGTTTTCCGTGCAAGCACAGAGACGCTGCCGGAGAATGAGACGCTGCCGGAGAATTCAGCTGTGCAAACTCGAGTGCCGCTGACACGGCCCTCCCGAAAATTGCGCCCGTCCTCAGGCGTGCGTGTCGTTGGATGGTGATGGTTCCATAACTTCTAGGAGCGGCTCCTTATATCTACGAAGCTGCTCCACGTAGACGATTTTTGCTCCACGTAGACGATGCCCGGTGTGTGGGGTACTTTTTCGATCTCGGCCCTGTTTCTTCCGACGAGGGCCGTTATCTCGAACAGACCTTCATAGCGAGGATCTAATGTGCCTCGAGCGCTCAACTCAAGCAGGACGAGGTCCCTTGTTATGAACCTTGGAGTTCGCCGCTTCTTGTCGTATCAGACCGTTGTTTTTCGCTGACTCTGCAGTAGCCTCTCTCTTGTCTCCGCACGTCTCTTGCCAAGTCGTGCAGTCTATGAGACTCGCCGATGTCTCCCTCGACTGAGGCGAGGTTGAGCTCTCCTGGCAGTTTTGGGTCGTAGCCGTGCATGAGTCAAAACGGGCTGTGGCCACTGTGACGATGCTTCGTGGCGTTGATTGCTAGCGTTGCTCGGGGTAGTTCCTTCTGCCATTTGTCCTTGTTGTTTAGCATTTTGCGTAGCACCTGTTTCAATGTTCCTACCATTCGCTCAATCAGTCCGTTTGATTGTGGCCAATACGGTGGGGAGTGCTGATGAGCAATTCCCAGTCTGTTATGGAATTAGTTGGTTTTCTTGTTCACGAATCCCTTGGCTTGGTCCGTAATAATGACGCTGGGAACTCCAAATCGCGGAATCCACCGGTTTGTCATGAAGTCAAGGTAGTGCGTCGACGAAGTGCTCGGTACGGTCACGGCGTCCATGTATCTCGTGGCGTGGTCGATACACACGAGGATGTGGTCTCCCTTCTCGGTTAGCGGACCCATGTGATCCAGGGATATCACCGCGTTTGGCTCAGTAGGAATATCGCGTTTGATGAGGCAACCTTCAGTCCATGTCGTGCGGGCGTTGATAGTCTGGCACGTGTGGCAGGAGTCAACATACTCGCGCATGTCTTTTCTCATCGATGGCCACCAGTACTTTCGCTGGATCAGGTCTCTTGTCTTCTCGACGCCTATGTGACCGTTGTTGTCGTGGAAAACGATCATCACACTGCTTCGGAGGGCAGCGGGAATGATCACCCTCCGACGGACCCGTCCTCCTTCGAGAAATTTCTTCACCAGTATGTCATTTTCGATCTTGTAGTCTGAAGATTTGTGCTTGGCCTCCTCCCGAAATCTTTTGCAGTCAGTATCCCTCTCCTGAAACTCGCGTAGGCGACTGTGTTTGCCTACCACTACTGCGTAGCAGTGGAGGTCTTGGGCCGAAACGCCCTGGTCGAAAGCCTCTGCTGATTCCGACTGCCTCGAGAGTGCGTCAGCAGCGGAGTTCTGGCGTCCTGGCTTGTGCTTGACGTCGAAGGTGTACTCTGCTAAGAGAGCGTCCACCTCGGAAATCTGCGGTTGCTTGCTCCCTTCTGGACGAGGTATGACAAGCTGAAGTGGTCCGTGAACACTGTAAAACGAGAGCTTCCTCTCAGGTAGACCGAAAACTTCTCAGTGATCGCCCAGTAGAGCGCCATGCACTCGACCATATCAGAGTGTAGACCACGATCGTGCTCGTTTAGTGATCTGCTTGCGTACTCTATGATTCGCTCCTTTCCGTCTTGAGTTTGAGAAAGCAACGCACCCAGCCAAGTTTTTGCCAAGCGTCGACGTGAACGTTAGTCGGGCAGTCTGGGCGGAAGCTCGTCAAAATCGACGGGTTCTTCAAGGCGTGTTTTATGGCGTTGACGGTTGCTTCATGAGCGTCAGTCCATACGAAAGGAACGTCCTTCGCCAGAAGGTGCCGTAGCTTTTGCGTGACCTTTGCAAACTCCGGTATGAACTTTCGGTAGTGGTTAGCGAACTGCAGGAAGGAGTACAGCTTCTTTGCGTTGCGATGCGGCTGGAACTTCTCGACAGCGGCAACTCTGGATTCGTCCAGTGTTCGTCCTTCGGCGAAGATCACGTAACCTAGGAAAGATACTTTGTCTTGAATCAACTGGCATTTCCGGAGATCCATCTTCAAGCCGTTGATCACGACTCTCCTGAGTGCTTCGTTCAGCAAATCCAAAGCCTCCCTCACTGTTGTGTTTCCCTGCTCGACATCGTCCATGTACGTAGCTGTCCTAGGTAAGCCATCGAACGTGCGACGCATGACTCTTTACATGGTCTGAGGGGCCTTGCGAAACCCAAAGGCCTTTCGAAGGTATTCGTACTTTCCGTCTGGAATGACGAATGCGGTATTGTGTACGTCGTCCGGCTTCATTCGTATAGTCAGAAATGCCGTCTTCACGTCCAACACAGTGAAGTAAGCCGATCCGTCGCGCATGATATTGTCAATAACGTCTTCCATGACAGGCATTGGATAAGAAGGGTTCATGGTTTTCTCGTTGAGCTTGCGATAGTCGTGTACCATTCTTGGTGGAGTCGTCGGGTGGTGCGGTTGGTCGACGACTATCGTTGGAGCACCGTACTCGCTTTCGCTCGGCCTTATGATGCCCTTGGAGAGGTAGTCATTCACCTGTTCTCGGATGAACTTGCGATCGGCCGGTGAGCACCTGTACGGCCTCGATGTATATCCCTTATGGGGGATACCCTTATGGGTATCCCCCATACATATACATACATATACATATATATATATATATATATATATATATATATATATATATATATATATATATATATATATATATATATGTGTGTGTGTGTGTGTGTGTGTGTGTGTGTGGTGTGTGTGTGTGTGCAAAACTTTTCGTGCAGGGGATCCAATGCTCTAGTATGCCAACGTATGTGGTATTATCTATAGCATAAGACACCGTTCTCAGCAAAGAGCAAAAAAAATAAAATACCCAAAATTTATTTACTTTTGTTGTAAATGTTGCCGAATAGCAGAGCAGTTCGAATGAACGATTCCATTCATACAACCTATGATGCACTTGCAGGAAAGCTTTTTCTTTAGTGGCATTATTTAAGTAATCAGTGTTTGTTTTCAATTGCGTTATTCAGTATCAAACAGCATCTCCAAATAAATAAACCACATCTCTCGCGGTAGCATGGCTAGCTCGACACAAAAAGTGAATCGACATGAGCCAGTCGGCTCATCAGCACGGGAGCCGGTGTTATGTACGACTACCAAGGTGCTCTTCTTGTGGCCCAATTGCCGATAGGACGAAAGCAGAACAGCGGTCTTTTTAATGCTGCCAGCCAAAATATGGTACAATCGTTTCCTTTCAGACGACCTAAATCTTTCAGGCGAAATACAATGCGCCTGAAGAGCTAAACACTTCACGTTCATCGACGAACACATCTCGGGACTTGCTATGGGTCATATGAACTTTGTATAGATACCTTTATTCGACGCTGGAAGTCCACTCACTACTATCGTCCAGCACTGGCAAACAAACAGGAGCGAGATTCAACAAAAATACATTCGCCTTTAAGTACGCCACTAACAACTAAGTATGCGTTTCTAAAACCCAGCATTGTTTTACGGTATTCAATATTGATATGCGCATTAAGCGTCAATACGCCGCTGAACCAGTGCTGGCAGATTGGCTCCTGATTTCACATGCGCCACGGGACATGAACTACTGCCAGTCTACGAGCGCACATGACCCCAGTTTTTGGAGATGTACCTGACTTCACGGCGCTATGTGTCAACAACGGATAAAAACGTCACAAGTAATACGGCAGCAGAAAACATGCTAACGCTGAACGCACACAGTTCACCTACAGAGAAAAAGACGCACTCCACTGCAAAGCAGGAAGAGGAGCGATGACGCAAAATACCACGTGAACCCTTCAGACCCGATCCCCATTGGCTAACTTGGAGTTCGCCGAGTGAGCGGTTCCCCGACGTCTGGCTATTTTCGCCCGAAAATCTGTGCTTCTTAAGAGAGGTGGTGCAATGATACTACACCGAAAAGCTATGAAGTTCTCATAGTCCCACAAGCGATGTTAAGAGTGCATAGCCCTATACTGCTAAGCAGAACTTATCATACAATGACCACTACAAGCACTAATTGCTGCAAACCAAGTCACAACATCATTTCTCTGGGCTATCATCACAGTACTGGTAAAATGTGCCTATTACAGCTAGACACACGAACGAAGAACAGCACACACTCAAACTTTCTATTAGAAAGCATAGTATATTTTGTGGGTGGCATGAGTCGGTAAGTATATCTGAAACTGATACTTGCTTCAAGTACACCAAGTAAACAAAATAAACAAAAAGGTTCATAAGCATAAAATACAATGATGCATTGTCATAGAAAACAAAGCAAAATAAGGCAAACAAATACATCGTATATTTTTGTAGAGGAAAACCTCGTTAGCTGTTTTCCGCATGGAACGTGCAATAAACGCACAACTAACTTTTTAGGATGCGCTCAGCAACCATCGAAGTACATATTCGCATACTTCGACATATGCGGCCGCTGCCAGAAGAGTTATCACTGTAATACAAGATCACGCGTTCCCTCAAGCACCCCCGCAAACAAGGCCTCATAAATGTTTCAACCCAAGTGCCGAAAAAAGTACGCCTCTCACTCAACCATGTAGTAATGTGCGCGGCCGACTGCCAGCTGAATTAAAAACCATGCGAGAGCAAAGTTTGAATGCAGACTGATACATCAACGAGACTTTACAGTACGGAACTTCAGGTGAAAACAAAGCACCTATTTTTCAATCACGACACAAAATCACCAGCAGTATGGTAGCGCCGCCGTGCTATAGTAAATGCAAATCACTTCACAGGGCAGCCATGCGTAGCCACACTTCGGTATGAGCGGCAGCAGTCTTGAAATGCAAAGACCCGCTGAGACACGAACGTAGAACCACAGAAATTTCCTTCGACATCATACACGCGAAATAGCATTGTGCGTAGAACCACAAAAAACGTGAAATGGTATTTTATTGTCTTCTTATAAACATTTAAAACACTTGAGTTTCAATTTTGAGTACTTTGATTTGCTGAAGGAGGTGAATTACACAAACTTTTGGTTTCTGTATTTACCATATTTCCATTATGGCGCTCTTACAGAAGCATTCTCGTTTCAGAAACTCTGTGTATAATACCTATTTTTTTACAATCATTTTTACAATTTATGCAGCTCATTCAAGACCACGGCACCTTATTTTATCAGCTACATGCAAGCATGTACATTAGGTGCAGTGGTGGCACCAGTATCTTCCTTCTTCCCTGCCAGCCACAGAGAAGGAGGCTCATATATGGTTCTCCGTTAGAGCAGTTGAAGCTTGGGCCTGTTACTGATGCATATTTGATAGAATGATGTTCTATAGACGGCACTCCTCAACAGACAAGACGAAGCGTCTCCTCCTATGTCTCTCTCTTTGTTTTCCCGATTTTTGCGCTTCAGTTGATCAAGTATGCTTATCGATGAAACTGCCATCGTTTCAAGGGTGTTTTTGGTGTAACACCCCACTCGCATGAATGCAGCTTCATCCATAGCTCATAGTTTAGGGGTGTTTATAAACACCTACAAAAGTAGGGTGTAACGTTTTTTTACTGTTTACCTTTTTAGGATGTTTCTTTATTGTTAAGGGTGTTGCTAAATAATCTAAAAGTGTGTTGCCCATGGGAAAAATCTACCCTTATGGGTGTAAAACGTTTTTCAGTGTAGGCGTATTACAGAAAAACTGCTAAAGTCAATAGATTCAGCAGATGCACGACGCGCATTGTGGGCAGCATTCGCTTGACCAGTGGCGAAAAATATAATGGGCCGTCGGGTAGGTGTGTTATTCATGCCATGCGCGAGCATGCAAAGTTACTGAAAGGGCTGAAACACAGAAGAAGCGTGAATTGGTTTCTTCGGTCAGTTTCTAGCACAGAGACAGGTGGGCATGATGTTAAGAGGGTGGCGCCTTTGTGCAGCGTTGTGATGCATGCCGTGGATGAGTCCTGTTATCGGACAGCCGTTGGAAGAGTGCTCCTCGTCTAACAATAGGCCCTAGAGCTTTCACGTGTATTTTACTGCATACCACACGCCACATTCATTCAAGCCCGGTTCTGAAAGTCTCTAAAACCAGCGGTAGTGAAGTACTATAGTAAATTACCCATTTGGTAGTGAAATTGCTCACCTTAGCTTGATGCGTTTGTACACTACTACTCAAGCACTGGCGTTCACGTCATACAGGTCAACCTTTACTACTCCAACCGAAACACGACGCAGTATACCTTCGCAAGGCTATCGACCGTATCGGTGAGAAGGTGCATTTTTTGCTTTGTTTCTTCACAAATACGTCATATTTGATGCATTCTCTAGTTGAATCTGTTTGTCAAAACAACAGACAATGTGGCCACAATGAGTATACAGTTGCCAACACTAGGAGGTGCAATAGTTACCTAATTCGTAACTTAGATATTCAGTAGTTATGCAGCCATTAACGAGAATGAACCACTAAGCTCAGTAATAGATATTCAAACCAGTTTTTGAAATCTTGCGTGAAAGCACATAATATATTGCAGTACTAAAGCAGAGAAACATCACTATCAGATTCATTTACTTTCAAGCTCAACAATAACGTGGCGTCTAAATACGAAATGGCAGCAAATTCTAAAAACACGCAGTGTAGTTGCACCAAGTTGTACCATAACTGCAGGGAGTTAATTGGTGCCGCATGCCTATTGTTCAGTCGCACAAGTTCCGAGTGCATGCATGTATCGGAATATCCGGCTCATTAGGACGAGAAAACACACGTATGTTCTCGAACAAGTGAAATATGAATGAATGTGTGCAGAACAGGCAGCAAATAAAAAACAACTTTGTAGTGTCACCATGCTCATTACGTATTGCCTTTTTTGTTTGCAGAAACCAGGCTGCCGACGCAAGAACACAAACCAGCGGTCTTTCTCAATGAGCAGGAGAGTATTTGCAGCATGACTGTATACTAATGAATAAAAGCTGCAGTTAATCGGCTCAGCTGCTTCACTACAATAGTCTCGCTAGGCTGGCTTCTTTCTATAATATCTCTACGATGTTCTATAAGCTTGAACTTCTATCTTGCGAATATGTAGGTTGTATATGTATGATTTACGCATACTTTGCAGCGCACCGACTTGCATACCCACCTAAGTTGTTCTTCATTAAGCCCATAAAATAGAAAGTTATTTGTATTTTGCAATCATAGAATATTATGTTCCCGTGTCAATACCCGGTTTATTGTTATCTTCGGGCACAATCGTAAGAGCCGTATCAGCCCTGAAATTAGAGGGAACTTATTTTACAGAAATCCAAGATGTTCTACAGAATGCAACACATATCCTATTTCAGGAAAGCTAGGTGGCTTGATTACAAAAAATGGATATGATAATTTTACTGCAATGGCGTCTATTTACAAATATGTGCAGGATTCTTGTGACCAGAAGTAGCCGGGATGACTGCAATGCCCTTGAGCATCTTTCAGCAGCTAGTTCCGGTCTTCTTCGTTTATTCAGAAGATTCATATATGCTTCTAGTAAAACATCTTTCTTAGCTCAATGCACCTACAAGGTTGTTAAGGCAGTACAGAGGTAGAAGCCACAGCCAGCATATGTATCACGATGCCTCAATAACAAAAGGTGCCCTGTGAATTGTCACAACCTAAGCTCACAACAGCTAAGAAAATAGTGTTTTATATCACCACTTTTCTTGAAACACAAGCTTAAAAAAGAACGGCAAAGTTCATTTGAGGAACTGACACGCTTAGGCTTGCCATGCGACAGCGTTACAAGTAGTGTTTCCGCGTGGTCCCTGGATCTTCACAAAGCAGGCATCGTGACTTCTCTTAAAATTTTTGAATGCTACAGACCTCGTATGTGACTGATGATGAGTGACAATTATGTCGGGGGTATGGTGCCCTGAGACTGTGGTATTGGCACAATGCTTCATGTAGTATTAAAAGCATGGAGGTTTCCAGCTCTAATAATTTGTCCGTTCTTAGTAGAAAACAAACAAAAAGACATTAGTTATTAATTGCAAGGAGGAAACCGGACGGGACTATTGCCTTAAAATTACGCAAGGCTAGATCCGCCAGCTACCTAGAACATCCTAATCCTAGTCCTGATGTAACAGCTTCCCATACAGAACAGATGCCGATTTGAGCAGGTATTCCAAAGAACCATGAACTGCAAATGAATGTGGAAACTTTGTCCACAGGGCACTCATGCACTTAGTATAGGAAGCAATCTCTTACTAAATTTATTTATTTATTTATTTATTTTTATTTTATTTCCAATACCCTCAGGGCCAAACGGCATTACAGAGGGGAGTGGTTGCGAAAGAAAAGACAAAAATTTTTACAAATGCAGCGGCGAATCTTACATCGAGCAGAAGATATTAATTATACAGGTTGGCTAACAGGCTTTATAACAAACAAAAACGCGGGAATGATGAGAATTACATCAAGACAGAAAAAATGACAAGAAAATAAATACTGTACAGGAACAACACAGCATCGGGTAATACAATACCTTGTTGGCTGTAATTACACATAATTAGCTAAGACACTTTTGAAATGAAGGTGATTTACAATGGTTGCCGCTGATGCGGGAAGCCGGTTCCAGTCCTCAGAAGTGCGAGGTATGAAAGACTGAGAAAAGGCGCGAGTTCTGCAAGAAGGCAACCCGACCTTATGGGAATGATCCAGCCGGGATGAGATATAACTAGGAGGCAAGATAAGACCGTCCCGCAGCGATGTGTGATAAAACAGCTTGTGAGCCAAGTGGAGACGAAACATTTTACGACGGGATGAAAGTGAAGGTACGTTGAGGCTAGATTTCATGGCTGTTTTGCTAGCTGTCCTGTTCTAATTAGAAAGTATAAAACGAATTGAGTTATTCTGTACCATTTCAAGAGAGTGTATTAGGTTGGCATGACTAGGATCCCATACTGCAGCGGAATATTCAAGTTTAGGTTGTATTAGTGTAGTGTAAAGAAGAAGTTTCAAGAAAGAAGGGGCCGTTGAAAAGTTGCGGCGGAGGTAACCTAACATTCGGTTAGCATTTTTAATGACGTAATTACAGTGAACAGTCCAGGTCAGATCAGTTGTTATATGCACCCCAAGGTATTTATAGTTTGTCACGGATTGAAGAGGGGTGTTATCAAGGTAACAGTTTGGAAGTTGATGGTTCGCTCTCGAAACACGTAAAAATTGGCATTTCGTATTGTTTAATTCCATAAGCCATGTTTTAAACCAAAGAGAAATGGAGTTAAGACCATGTTGAAGAGAGGTAATATCGCCATCACAAGTTATCTCTCGGAAGATTACGCAGTCATCCGCAAATAAATGAATATTGGAGGTAATGCAGGACGGTAAATCATTAATGTATATAAGGAAGAGCAATGGGCCTAGTACGGAGCCTTGTGGTACGCCGGAATGAACGGCACTTGGTTCAGAGCTTACAATATTAACTGAAACAAATTAAGAACGATTTTTTAGAAAACATTCGAGCCCTGTTAGAAGCCTGGGATCTATATTAAGTTCGTTTAATTTGTGCAACAGCAAGTTGTGACACACTTTATCAAAATCTTTGGAGAAATCTATGAATATGAAGTCGGCAGAGCTTTTTTGGTCGAGAACAACCTTTAATTTGTGTGTAAAGGCTACAAGCTGGGTTTCGCACGAGAATGTTTTTCTAAAGCCATGTTCGTGACGCGTAAGAAATGAGTTAGACTCAAGGAAGGTTGCAAGGTTAGAGTACAAAATGTGCTCTAGTATTTTGCATGGAATGCAAGTAAGTGAGATGGGTCTATAGTTTAATGGGGAATGCTTGTCACCGGACTTGTGAAATGGCACAATTTTGCCAATCTTCCATTCAATTGGTAATACGCCTTCGTGAAGAGACTGTTGAAAAATTTTAGTAAGAATAATGGATGAGTAGGCACAGGTACCTTTAAGGAACTTGGTGGTAATCAGGTCGCAGCCCGGGGCGGATGAAAGTTTGAGGGACTTAATTATGTTTTCTACACCAACAGAATCTATCATAATTGGTAACATGACTGGGTAGTTATAGCATATTTTAGGTGGCAGAGGAACATTAATAGTGCGACAGAAATTGCCAGTGAAAGAGATGTTGAGAGATGAAGCGCACTGCTCAGGGGCTATAGCGTCTCCAGAGTCATTGATAAGGGTTATCATTTGTTCACTACTTGGGTTTATGACGCGCCAAAACTTTTTTAGGATCGTTGGATAGCATGGATGGAAGAGTGGTATTGATAAATGTGTCTTTAGCAGATTGGATGACTCTGATATACTCAGCAGACGCTAATTTGTAGGCATTTCATCGGGCAGCGTTGTTAAAACGCTTTGCTAATCTGTATAGACGCTTCTTTTTGTTGGATAGCCGTTTAATGTGGTTATTAAACCAGGGGGCGTGTAAGTTTGTAGTGATAGAGCGGACGGGGATGTATTTGTTGGTCAGTTCATCTACCTTACGTATAAACAGATTCCAATTAGTTTGGACAGTGCGTTTATTGAAACCCTCCAGAAAAGTGTCAAAAAAATGCACAGGTCATTGTTAATGCCTTCAAAAATTGCTTTATTATAATTGCGAGTTATTTTGGTGCTCTTAAGCGGCTTCGGACGCGGGAGCTTAATGCTGAACGACAATAAAGAATGATCACTTAGGCCCGGTGCATAGGTGATGTTCGAAACAACGTCAGGACCGGTTGTTAGTACGAGGTCAAGGGTATTAGCGGTTGAAAATGTTGTTCTTGTCGGTTCATGAACTACTTGAGAGAAGGAAAATACAGAGCACAGGTCGACGAATTCTTTGGCTAATGTTGATAATGGAAGTACGGTAGGTGGCTCGGTAGCCCAATTAATATTAGGAATGTTTAAATCACCCAATAAAAATAAAGGCAGGCTAGGATGACGAGAAGAAACTGTATGTGTTATGTCATGAAGGTCATTTATGAAGTCGGAAGTGTGATCAGGGGGACGATAGCAAACGCCCACGATTATTTTCTGATAACCAAGTTCAATGATGGCCCATAAAATTTCTAAGTTGCTTGGGATATGAATACAGTGGGATTTGAGGTCTTCCGAAATTGCCAAAAGGACACCGCCCCCTTGACGGTTATTTCTGTCGCAGCGATAAATTGTGAAGTTACGAGTGGTTTGAAAAATTTTGTTGTTTTGTACCTCCGAGTGTAGCCAAGTTTCCGTTAATACGACAACATCGGCGCAAGTCGTATCTATTGCAGAAGCTAAGGAATCGCGTTTGTTAATCACACTGCGAATGTTGGTGAAGATAACTGATACGCAAGGAATGTGGCGACCACCGCCCCTCACGCCCCCCTATAGGCGCTAGACGAATGCGCAGCACTCCCTTGGTGTTTTACCGGCGCTACAGGGGTAGCAGTTGCACTCACGGTATCAGTTACAGAATTGTAGATATAGTGTTTTTTGTTCATTACGAGCTTGTTGTACGGAATCTGGAAATCGTCTGTGTGAGTCTTGGCAAATTCGTACAATTTCTTTCTTGCGTGACGCGTGGTAGGCGAAAAGTCCTCGCTTACTTTGACGTCTTTTTCTGTCAGTTTTTTGCGCACGGAGAGTAGTTTGTTTTTAGTCTTAAAGTTCGATAATCGCACAATAATTGGGCGAAATTTACCTGGATGATATTGCCCCAAGCGATGCGCACGCTCAATTGCAGTCTCGAGTAATGGATCTAAAACGTCACGCAAGACTTCCCTTACGTGCACCTCGGTTTCCTCCCACGTTTCGCGGTCGTCCGGTATACCTCGTAGAGTGATGTTATTGCGTCGCGGCCTGTCCTCCAGATCATCAACGCGTGTTTGCAGGGTATCTTGTTTAGATGTTAATGTTTCGACGGAACTCTGAAGGTGCACGATATCTTCATTTATGCGATCAAATGTTTTCATTTTTTCTTCTACGGCGTCTAACCTCTTCTGAATAGCACCAACTTTTGTTTCAATGCATTTCTGCCCAGTTTTTATGGCTTTTATGTCGGCTATTAGCTCCGCGTGGTTCTTTGCCGATTCCATCTGCTGGGCATGAACCTCCTTGAGAAGGCGGAAAAGGATATCTGTATGCTCTGTATGATCATCGGGTAAGTCCTCTAGGTCAATAAGGGCCTGGGAACGGGTATTACGCGGCCCGGGATTTGTCTCGACGTCACCAGAACACAGCAAAATAAGGATCATAGAAAAGCACTCAGAAAACGTTCCACATAATACGTGTGGGAAAGGAAGCAGCAGTAAATAGCGGTTATCACTTCGCTTAGCATGTAGCGAAAACCGTTTACACACCTGCGAAATGGAGAAGCGGGATGCGTGAGACATGGTGTCGGCGCTGCCCGCTTGCCCACTGAAGCGGTAGTCGTGCCAGCAGCTGTTTAAGTAGGCCGCTGGAACTGGCGACGTCACCGAGGATGGTGCTGTGCAGAAATCTCGGCGCACCATGTCAGGCCAAACGAAGAAGAAGCCATGTTCTTGATTGCGGTCGTCCGAAGGTTGGCTCAGCGGTGGCAGTGGGACTGGATTGTCCGTTGCAGTGAGTATCGTCGGTGAAAACGGCAGCAGTAGCAGCGTAACCAAAGCCTGCGAAATGCAGAAGCGGGATGCGTGAGACATGGTGTCGGCGCTGCCCGCTTGCCCACTGAAGCGGTAGTCGTGCCAGCAGCTGTTTAAGTAGGCCGCTGGAACTGGCGACGTCACCGAGGATGGTGCTGTGCTGAAATCTCGGCGCACCATGTCAGGCCAAACGAAGAAGAAGCCATGTTCTTGATTGCGGTCGTCCGAAGGTTGGCTCAGCGGTGGCAGTGGGACTGGATTGTCCGTTGCAGTGAGTATCGTCGGTGAAAACGGCAGCAGTAGCAGCGTAACCAAAGCCTGCGAAATGCAGAAGCGGGATGCGTGAGGCATGATGTCGGCGCTGCCCGCTTGCCCACTGAAGCGGTAGTCGTGCCAGCAGCTGTTTAAGTAGGCCGCTGGAACTGGCGACGTCACCGAGGATGGTGCTGTGCAGAAATCTCGGCGCACCATGTCAGGCCAAACGAAGAAGAAGCCATGTTCTTGATTGCGGTCGTCCGAAGGTTGGCTCAGCGGTGGCAGTGGGACTGGATTGTCCGTTGCAGTGAGTATCGTCGGTGAAAACGGCAGCAGTGGCAGCGTAACCAAAGCCTGCGAAATGCAGAAGCGGGATGCGTGAGGCATGATGTCGGCGCTGCCCGCTTGCCCCCTCGATAATAACAAAGCCAGAGCAAAATTCCAGACATGGACGCTATGTGGACTATATATATATATATATATATATATATATAATTCACAAACCACACCCGTGTGATGTGATATCCGGCATATTCAATTGCGCAAACGAATCAGTAATGAGAAGGCTCTCTGCAGTGGAAAGGTAAACAGTGACTAATCATCGGTTTGAGAGGCTGTCCTTTTTGCCATCCCTCATGTGGATTGTTAGTCACCATGGCGGTTCAAGATTTGTGCGCACACAGACACTATACCAAAACCACGATTAACACGCACATGCGAAATGCAAAGAACAAAGCATGTGCAAATTATCACACGCAGACAAAGCGGGGACAGCTGTTCTGTCAGACGCCTGAAGGCGACTTTCACCTTACTCGAAGCCTTTTTCAATGCACGCGTTTTCACTGGAGTCAACGGAGCATTTGCAACGTGCCTCTTGGCTAAGGAATGGCAGACAAGATTTCAAGAAACGCAGCCACACCTTGAGTGCAGTAAGGGGTGCCTTGAATTGGCGAAGTCGAGGAGAAGCGTGGAGCGAAGATGCGTTCAAGAATGACCAACCGCAAGAGCACCAACGTGTCAGTGTAGAGTTACTTTAGTTTTCATTGACGCTTCCGGCCGACGTCTCACTCTTATTCACCGCATAACTGCTGCAATCACGCAATCCTTTCTTTTGCTTGTAAGCACTCTACACCATGGTATGCTAGCAGCGACTCCAAAAGAAGACTGTGGGTTCAGCAGGCATTACAGCGTCTTGTCATAGTGAATGACAAGACGCTGTCATACTGTCATACTGTGACAAGACCCAGTCATACTAATTGCTCGAGAGTACGAATTTGTCTAGTTACCTTTTAGATAGCGAAAAGACATGCATTATTAGAGTTGTGCTTAATTAGGGCAGCGCATACATATGTAAAGCCAATACCAACGCCAAACACAGCGTGGAAAAGTAGCAGACTCCGGCGGGCCGATTAAAGTGATTGCTGCTGTGAAGTCTAGCGATCGTCTTAGGTGCTCGACACGTACACATCGTTTCATCATGGCAACAATGCCGTTACTCTTTTCGCCAAAGATTTTCGTTCGAAGGCCATATGAGAAAATTTTCATGCAGGGTCTGTTTTATTACGTCTATGATGACAGTTCTTTGGCAAAGAGTGCTTTTGGGTCGTCACTTCTCATTAACTGACTGCTGTGCATACCTGGCACCGAAGTGGTGCAACTGCCAGCAAATTAGTGGCCCTGTAAAATCATTACTTTTGTTCTGGTCCTACGAACAGTTACATCGTAGGAAAAGATATGAACTCCACCCTGAGAGCCTCGTCGTGCTACAATTCCGTGTATATATGTCTGGAAATATCATCCTAGCTCATTTACAATCACAAGAAGTACGCTTTTTCAGCTAGGCACATTAGGAATCGTCGTTTTTTGTTGCGCTTTAAAATATTGCTCATTACGCGTACCTGAGTGCAGTGATGTCAAAATACTTTCTTAAACTTTCTTAGCGCGTTCAGAATTTTTACCTACTACCAGCATAACAAACTTATGCCCGTTGTACAGGGCTAACTGATTCAAATGCGAAAATAAGTTTGACGCCTCGAAAACAAACAAGAAGGGCTAGTTTTACAACGTCTTTATACCACGTAGTGTTCCTCTCAAAAAACAATACTCTTGACACACAACTGTATGCTTCTTTTAAATAGATCCTGCATGCAACTTACAATATAAAACTCGTAAAAGCATTCTCACTGAAGTAAAGAACCATCATCAAGTTCGTAATGCCAAATCTCGAACCATATTGCAAATCAGTGTGCACATTCTTGGATCAATTTGTCTATACCAGCTTCAACCGCAGAATCATGCAAACAACCTGCGATGAGTTTTATATTCCAAAAGATAAAGAAATGTTGTACTTAGTAATACCTTCACATCTCCTTACTTAAACATAAGTAAACAAGTGCCACCAATCTCGAGACCGAAATCCATCTGAACCAGACCTGAAGCTTGTGCTCATCATTTTCACGGCGGATGAGGCACCACTCTAGGAAAACCCATAGACCTTCTGCACAGCCCCGCTCCCAGTGATCGACTCACGGCTTTTGAGTGGGCCCGCGAAGTGGCCGGTAGGCTTGGCTGGCCGGTGTCTACGTCGGACTGAGCCGAATGCGGGATCCAGTCGTGTTCGGCAGGACAAAATAAAGTTATTTTGCTTTCTTCTTGGCACCAAAGTGCCTGCTACTTTTTTTATGGTGAAGCTCGATGAAACGCGAAGCCTCCACAATCAGCCGCGATAGCGTACCATTTCTCGCCCCGGTGCCTTGTCAAAGTTAATCGAGGAGGAGACGATAACGCCCAGAATAAACAACGTGCCCTTTGAGCGCCAGAGAGGCACTGAAAGTGGCTTCCGGCAAGCGTCCAATAGATAGCGGGTCATTGACGGTATTGTGATGCTACCGCATCGTATTGCAGAGTCGTCCGTGTTTCCAAGGACGAACCTGTGCGAGTTTGGTACTCTGTGAACATACAAGGCCTCACTTATGAATTTATTGCATCCTGCTTTTTATGGTGTCTTTTTCACGTAGGGAAGGCTTGACTAAATGACATCCTTGACGATTGCTGGCGCCATGGTTTGAAACGATTTGGTTTCCGAAGTGCTCGCTCTGCCAAGAATTGATAAGGTGACGCCCTCTCCTCAAGAGTGTGGCGGGGGTGTGACGGCATCGTCACCCAGTCAGTCGCGTGTTGCGAGACCGAGCTCTTAAAAAACCGAATCGCCTCAAAATATGGGCCCTCAATTTTATCCGTCTTCTGTCAGTTAAGGAACGATGACGCCACTACTAGGAGCCGTGAATCATACGCAGAAGCTGTAGCTAGCCGCAGTCATCTTGTTCACAAAAGTACGAAATTTACAGTGTTTCCGCATAAAATTTGCGTACCTGTCGCTGTTTAAAGTTTTATAATATTTTCATTGATTAGTTGGTATGCATTTATATCGACGTGTGGATTGTGACGGAAAACTAAAAAAAGCAAAAGAATTTTTATGCGACAATACTTACTGAGCCACACGTGTTTTCGGAACACCTCGAAAAAATCTGGTAAGCACTTGCCGGTAAAATTTTTCACAGTTCGGACTTATCCTACCAAGTCCAATTTTAAAGGAGCGTTTTCAACGTTTAGAGGGCATTTTCAAATCTGCGAATCATTAATCGAAGGCAGCGAGCTCGAAGCGACAGCAAGCTCGTAAAATATGTCCGCGTCTAACATTATGTGCTTCATTTTCCATATAACAAACATGAGGGAGGCGGAAAGAAAAATGTCAGTAATGACTTGCCTAGCTACTGTTTTTCCAAAGTACACTTTACAATTTTATGACAGCGCATATCAACATATTCATTAACAGGATCAAAGCACTGTGTGCAAAAAAAACGAAAGAAATTGTAAAATAGTGTCATCAACAACCACGCTACACATTTTCATTAGAAATGAAGTTAATAAGAACACATTGCAACAAAGTACAATGCCAATAAACATGTGTTTGTCATCAACAACCACGCTACACATTTTCATTAGAAATGAAGTTGATAAGAACACATTGCAACAAAGTACAATGCCAATAAACATGTAATTCCGGAGAACTGGGTATTTACGAGAAACAAACTCTGATAGGACCCCCAATTTCTACCAAATCAAAAATTGGAACAACATATTCTCCGATTTTGAAAATAAATAATCTCAGAAAACAAGGAGCCTTACATTTACAACGGCTACAACAAATTTCACCTGGGTAACATGATGACCCCCCACATCTCACCACCAGCCCCTTAGTATATTTGTGAACTAGAGTAGCAAACCGGACGTGCGTCTGGTTGACCTCCCTGCCTTTCATTTCTTCCCTTCCTCCTCCTCCTCCTAGCGCTTGCCAGTAAAAAATGACTTACGGTATACTTTACATTGTACTTTTAGATGAACACGTCTGACAGCTCGTCCATAGAGCGTGAAACGCAGACTACTTCCTCTCCCTGCCAGCGAACGACTTCCGACGCGCGTCTTAGTGTTTTCGCAGAACGTCCGTTGCTATAACAACGAGATAAAGTTATTTAGTACATGCTTCTGGGTTTGAAGCTGCGTCCTTGTGTGGATCGTTAGAAAAATCTTCATAATTATTCTGATAGTTTTTGTGCTGTCATTTTTTGAAAAAAATTTTTCTTGAGTAAAACTTACTAGCGAGCGTGATTTATTTATTCGTAAAGGTTCCAATGCAGTCCACAGAAAGTCGCTTTCGCCAGAGGGAATAATGGCGCGCTTCATTGAGGCCTTATCTGCTTCGCTCGTGTGAGCTGCTGTTGAGGTCTCTGTCCTGCTAAGACTACTTACGCCAGCCGCGACTTGTTTCGAGAGTGATCTTGTATGCCGCACGGCCTGTTTTTGTGTTGTGCAGTGAAATTTATACGTGAAACTAAGGGCTCACAGCATTGACGCAGAATATTACAGCAACTTGAAGACACCGGGTCACCAGGGCTGTGGTAACGTGCATCGAACCTACGTGTGGCCGATCACTTTTTGCTCGAGCGACATTCGGACTGCTTCAATAGCCGACGACGTTCCGGTGAGAAAGTCAAATATTGCTCTGTTCACAGAGCACCAAAAGTATTCAGATAGAGCCTGCAGTTTGGAGTAAGTGTTTGAACTCTCGTAACTCTAACTTGTCATCGCAGTTGCGGTCACGTATCGAAGAGCACAGCTCTCGCAAAAGTAAGGAGCATCTGTTTAAGGAAGAGTATGCCCAGGTTATTGTGCATTGACTTTTTGTTAAATGGTGTCTTAACACTGTCGAGCGAGGCGCACATATGTGAAGCTGTAAGTGCACTGAAGGTTGCGTAGTCTTCGCTATTCTGTCCACTCAAAGAACGAAATTTACCAAATTAATTTTAAAAAGTGACACGCAGCTGCGATCATTCATAGCGCTTACTATCAAAAAGCGGGCTAGGTGGCTCTCAAAATAATGAAGCACTGTTCACTGAGTATTGCTTTTTTGGAGTTACAAAATATAGCAGTGAAAGCGAATGTATATGTCTTCGAAGCATGGGGTTAATTTTGCTTCACAAATTTGATTTTCACATTGTTTCATTTGATTGTTGTTCACAAATTAGTCTAGCATGTTTTGTGTATTCGGGTTAACGGCAATGAGCGAAAAAAAAAACATTCCTTACCTTTATGTCTAGCACTTCACGTCAACAGCAAAAATATACAATGTGGGAGTAATATGTATACAGTTATCAACATAAGACTCGCACATATCATTCGTCTTCAAATCAGATGACCTCGTGCAACTTTTATAAGGCTAACATTATTTATTACGACTTCTGTCGGGAATTTATACATTTCTATAATCCCGGCTGCCGGGGTGAATTGATAATAAGCGATCAAAGGGGAATAGCGAGTTGATCTATAAACGCATATTTATTTCCGTGAAAACAAACTCGCATACTCTAAGACTGTTTAGAGTGATATGGTAACTATCTAGTGACTGGTACAGTATAATATGCAACCCTTTAGGTACATATCAAACAAGAAGAAAGGAAACAAAAACAGATACATCGACACTACACATACACGTATAAATTTACTGTAAATGCGCCTTATAACTTGCAATGCAG
Source organism: Rhipicephalus microplus (assembly GCF_043290135.1). NCBI lineage: Eukaryota > Metazoa > Arthropoda > Arachnida > Ixodida > Ixodidae > Rhipicephalus > Rhipicephalus microplus. Next base: position 211,682,052 of record NC_134702.1, read on the forward strand.
AAGTACCTATTAAAATGAAGACACTGAACATAAACACAAACAAGCGCTGCCGACGGGCGCATGGGTTTACATGTCCTGAATTCATATGAAAAGAGACTTGCAATACAATGGCAATAAATCGGGTTGGTTGGTGGTCAACTTGTGCGTTTGCGGCTGTTCTAATGTGAGGCCTACGGGACACCTTAAGGCTCTTCCATAGTCGAGTACTAAGTACTCGAAATCGCTAACCACTTGTTCTAAGCACTCATTCAGCCTTTTCAGAGGAAATGCGTTATCGCTCGGGTTTTCTTAAGGGCCGAGCATGCTAGATTTTGCAGTTTTGGAGTAAACCACGTTGCTTCATTTGAATGTTGTTCTCGAGGCCGCTTCTTCTGACTTCTCAATGTTGCTTGTGCTAACTGATTGAGGTGCCATTGCTGCCAGGCGGCTGCGGTAGGCCGTCATTGTCCCACTATTTTCCCAATTTTTGAGCGACTGTACACGGAGCTGCTATCTGTTCTGTCGGAGGAACTTTTCCTTCTCGGTGAGTAGAAATTCCTTTAACACTGGCCCCGCCCTTGTGTGTTCGTGTGTGAGAAATGCGTGAAACTCGTCTTTCGGCCACCCTTGCTGTGGTAGGCTGACGTCTCTTTAGTACCGACAGAAAGACTATGTAAATTAGTAAAATGTACATATCCACGTTTTATTTGCGCCTTTTGTCTATTGTGTAGGGTACATATGTATAGAAATCTTTTTGCTTTTGTAGCAGTTTCGTGTGTCTGAGGATGGTCTGTTCTGTTGAGATGAACTGTACAAAAGTAGCTGACTTCCACTGTCTGCGAATAAGTTTTTCTAAACACATGACCGTAAACCAACATCGCACAAAAACAGATGAACACACAAAAACAAGCGCTCTAGGGGCTTGTGCATTATTTTTGCGTGGTTATTTCAATGTCCATAATTTTAAACTGAAGCTACGTGCAGTTCCGCAATCGAGAAAGATGGATGTTCGTTGTCATTCTATTAAAATAATTTATTTTTTAGCCAAGAGCCTCGAGTGATTTGACCATATTGAAGTTATCTTTCCAAGAATATCGCATAGTGAGTATGGTAAGGGTGAGAAATGAACAAGCAGTGGTGAGTTTCTATTACATTATTTATGAAAACATCAATTTTCTTGTCGCGCTAGATTGGAACTGGCTGAATCCTTTGAAATGGCAAAATATCATCTACCAGTGAGCGGTTACTTACGATTCTCAGTATTCGCTCACGACGTCCTTTAAAAGCTTTTATATAACTATTGCACGTCCTAAGCCATGATTCTAGAGTAACTAATATGACAATGAAGATATGAAAAGTAGAGTGTATGGGGTAAACAATGACAATTAACGTGATCATTAACGATTTGTTAATGTATATTCACCACAGGCTGCTTTGCTCACAAATCACGCACTTGCTCAGGCCAGTGTATATTCTCATCAAATATGGCCCTTAGTATTTAAAACAAGGCACCAGTTGAATGGGAGGAAGATTTTATGAAGGGTAATAAATGCCGTATCAGAGTTTTTCTTTTTGTTCGTAATAAATGCCGTATCAGGCCACCTTTTTCACGAAGTATTTCCTGATGGGGAGCGTACCAGAAGTCTGGAAGAACGCTAACGTCATGGTATTCCGTAAGGGGATGACAAGAAATTAAAGAACACAGGTCGATCTGCTTGCTCTGCGTCGTATGCAAGCTATTTACAAAGGTCATTGCAAATAGAGAAGTAAAACACATTATAAATCAATCTACCAAAGGATTCAGGAAGACTTAGTAGAGGCTACTCAGCAACCGATCGCATTCATACTATCTATCAGGTGGAAGAGAAATTTTCAGAATACACCCAACCACTATACAAAGCATTCATATACTATAAGAAGGCATTTAATTTAGTGGATAGATGAGCAGTCATGCAGACACTCCGCAATCAGGGCGTCGACGAAGCATATATAAACATCCTGCAAGAAATCTGAAGCTGATGAACTGCCACCATAGTTCTTCATTAGGCTAAATCTCTGGTCCACTCTTCACAATCATTCTACAATTTTTCAACACACCCTAATGAAATGGTCAGCATCATTTGTGATTCTAAAAAAACCTCAGTTGGAGTTGGCAAAATTCACTCGTCCTACATTAAGTTATTGCCAACCATATGCCATTTGTCTATTTCAAGTAATATAATTTCTAAGACAGGGTCATTCCTATTACAACTACGACGGGTAAAAATAATACCATTGCTCAAAAAGAACCGACAGAACTTCAATATCTAATTAGCACTCCATAGTTATCCTATCAGTTTTTATTAAAATAATAAAGAAGCGTATCAGGAAGCGCATCATTATTTACTTGTATAAATTTTCCATTATAACTCCTAATGAGTTTGGTATTCGACCAGCTTTCTCAACCAAACTCGCATAGTTAATTTTCACAGATAAGAAAATGGAAGCTCTTGATTATGGTGAATGAGCTGGAGCATTTTTCATTGAACGAATGTAAGCGATTTATACCCTTAATCACAATATCCTGGAAACGAAACTCACGTCTATTGGTATTATTGGCACTGCCTAACACTCAGTACAAGTTACAATAGGCAGTAGCCTGTTTGTGTTCACTCAAGATTATCTGATTTTATGTATACGTATCAAGGTTTGCCTCAAGGGTGCAATCTCGATCCACTTTTACTTTTAATATATAAGAATGACCTTCCCCTTTAAATTACACACTCCAAACCTTTTTACAGCCGATGACACTACGATGCTGGCCACTAATAAATCAATTTAATTTTATTACTAAGATTACAAAAGATCCTAAATAGCATACCAAGCTAGTGTCGCATAAACTGCCTCATTATTAACCCTTCGAAAACTACGTCCAGAATATTGCAAATCAATTAACAAACTTCTTCCCTCCCAAAATTACACTAAAGTAAATGACATACTCATTACTCATGACACTGAATGCTCTTTGTAAAGGGTCATTCTCAGCTTCAATTTAATATACTCTACTCATGGTATGTACCCATGGAGAAAACTAGCAATTGGTATTAGGATTTTAATCAGAGTACGTAACAGCTTCGCACTTCAATTCAAATCAAGGTATAATATGCTTTTATTCACAGTCAAATCAATTATTGCATCACTACATAGGGAAACACATACTTAACCCTCTCATCTCCCATTCAAGACATTGAAAATTAAGCCATTAGAGATAACAACTTTCAGTTCCCATCGCTCTAGCAAAACATCACTATTTCGAAACTTTAAGACACTACCTACTGTCAGTTTATTTAAACATCATCTTATTATCATGCTTTTCAAGTCATTGAACTATCTTGTACTATCAAGCGTCTGTTGTCCTAATGCTCTGTTTTCTTTTAACCATGCTGGATTTTCTTCAAATGAAAAATTTTCACTACTTTCTACCCTTAATCATTTTAGTTCCCACACTGCATACTTCTCAGCATTATCATTGTGTAACTCGTTGTCATATCACCTAAAACAAAGCTGGACGCCTGATTTATTTAAAAAACGATTGTATTCCCATTTCATGACCTACTGGATGTTTCTTGTTATATTGTTTATGCCACCTTCCTTTATTTACTTATATTTTAGTGATCGTTTTATCGATTGATCCATTTTACTGTTTTCACTGTTACTGCTAAATGAGTATTTTTGTTATCCAATTGTAAAGAAAAGGTCCCCCTGCAGCCTTATGCTTTCGGATATCACTTCCTCTTCCGTGCTTCGCATATCATCGATTCTCCCGGCACGTGGGATCTGTCATTTTTTATTGCTCTCGCACTTAAATTGCTTATGTTTGTTCTAATACATAGATAGATAGATAGATAGATAGATAGATAGATAGATAGATAGATAGATAGATAGATAGATAGATAGATAGATAGATAGATAGATAGATAGATAGATAGATAGATAGATAGATAGATAGATAGATAGATAGATAGATAGATAGATAGATAGATAGATAGATAGATAGATAGATAGATAGATAGATAGATAGATAGATAGATAGATAGATAGATAGATAGATAGATAGATAAAGAGAGATATCTATTTATCTATCTATTTATTTGCCTACAACTTTGTGCTCATCGGACAATATCGTTAATTAGATTTCTACCAAAACTTGTATGGTATAGCTTAACTGCATGACGAACATGAATTACTCGACATATCATGCGAATCATGAATAACTTGTCATCACTGGTATGTCTTACACGCCATGGCACTGGCGCTTTTGAGGTCATTTACTTAACTCGTTATGTCCAAGGATTGGTATGATGAAGCTTTCCTGTGTGAGGAAGTTTGGTGACTGGTGGAAACATGAAAATTATGACTTGCACGTCACGTACATCAGTCACATGCTACAGTCATGGCATCCTCACAGCCGTTTTCCTAGCTTGATATACATTAAGTCTGCTATTGCGTGACATGACTGTATGATCAACATAAATTCAAAGTGTAATATGAAAACTATGGCGTCGTGTGCAAAAACTTAGGTCGCGCTGCTGTGACGGCCGTTTCGCCTTCTTCATATACAAGTTCAGTTAGGTATGATGTGACTGTATGACGAACGTAAGTGGCAGGTGCTAACACAGAAACCACGATATGCATGCTGTGTACAACATGATTTACATGCCATGCTTATGCCGTACTCGCGGCCGTTTTGCTAGATTTCAATGCTCAAAAATTTATATTGCATAGCGTGAATGCATGAATGTCATAAACGGCAGGTTCTAACACAAAACTCATGACGTGCATGCTGTGTGTGGCATGATTTGCTCCTTGCTGGCTGCTTCACGTCACGTAAATTGTTACAACACGTTGCACTTGCCACGGCAGTGGCTTTCTACCCTTCTGGTGTTCGTAAAACTTCACGAAAACATTCCCGTCAGCATGCAGAGCTCACCTATAACTTTGCATTTCGTCTAGGATTACTTTCGCACTGCTTGGAGATGACAATTGACATCGTTATAACCAATTAACACGTTCACTGTCACTTGCTTTCTTTTCATTTATTTGGTTTTAAGTTTAGTGTGACCCATCACAGCATCATTAGGCATATTCACCATGGACGTCATGATCACGAGTGGGACATGCGGAAATGCCTTTGTCTTTTGCACTAATGCGATGGCGCTGCAGCCTTTGCAGCTGGCGTTTGGTGCGTTTACTTGTGAGATGCAGAGGCTTTTTCCGCCTTATTCAAGCGAATACATGGTGAAATACAATTTGATTGCCACAAAAACAAATGTATTTGATTTCTATGATAAAAATATTTTTGAGACAGATGAAAGATTATATTTCATAGAAATAATAACCAATGAGTTGGCACTGACACTTTGCAATGAACGTTCTGCACTTTTATTTCAGAGATACGTAGCTGTTTCCCGTAATTCTAGCGTAATTCTATGCTTAATTATTAGGTTGGTTTCCTTTTTCAGTTTACCGCTTTCTTCTAAAGTAGGTGCGCTGCAAAGTTCTACAGCAGCCACGAAAACGTCCACATAGTGCTACAGCCCGCATTTCAGAAATTGCGAAAATAATTTGCAACCAACGCAATAGATAAGCGTGCCAGCAACCAGCTTTCTTAGAAAGAATCACCCCACCTGGCATCCAATGAGACAGACAATATAGATTAGCTGCGATTTCTAACTTCCGACGGCAGCAGAAGACGGATAGCTTTCGTGCGTTGGTCACTGGTGGGTCACGCCACACATAGCACGAAACATTTTTATTGAGTGTGTCGCGGGTGGCCGGTGAATGATAGCCTTTAACGTCAAACAAGTATTTCCTTGGGCGTGTATATCCTCCGGCAACAAAAATCATATGTCTGTGTTCAAGTCGCATGAAGTTATCGCGGCCACAAGCAGACAAATAAATGCACGTGGATTCGCCGCCTTGTACGGAGAGCACAGGCCGTGATTCAGCGGTGACCCATGACGCTCTGAAAGTGTTGAAAGGGCGATCAATAAAACCCTACCCGACATTGCACTAATCTCATGACCCTAACTTTCACAATGAACACTACACAATATTTCGAACCTTCTGTCATTCATTTGCTATAGCTTCAACGAAAAATAATTGGTTATTGACATGTCATTCACGAAAAAAGGCATGTTGACGGCCAAGTCATTAGAATTACTGCTAAGCCATAAATGACAAAATTGCACTAAAGGAGCACCTAAATAATTCTTTTGTCCTTTCTCGATTCAAAGTGCGTGTAAAGTATAAGTTCGTTCTTCCTGGAAAAAAATTGCAAAATATTTTTAGTTGACGAGTACTGCAGTTTGAGCAAGTCTGTGCAATAATATCGCATTGCTATAGCGTAGCTCAGTTCGAGGATAAAAAATAGGCAGTGGGAAGAAGGCAAAAAGGTAGCAACACTATGAACACTAATCACTTAACGTTTCTTTTTTTTTCTACTTCACTGCTGTCTCTTCATGCTCAAACAGAGCTGCGCTACGGCAATACGATGGTTAGGTGACCATTTAGGTCATAAAATAAACGGTCGCACGTAAGCAAGAATTCTTCGATGAGCAGCACGTTTGTTTAGAGATGCATCTCTTCCTATACTGTTGCATATATAATCTACGTTTTCTTATCTATTCTATCACCTTGAGTTTCTTTGACGCATTCTTGTCAAGAAACACATCGACTGAAACAAAATACTTGTACCGTCAAAATGACAATGTTGCGATAGTAAGACATTCGTAATCAACAGGACTAATACAGTAAGTCTCGTATGTACAAACATTGCGAGTAAGTACTGTGAGTCCAAAGCAATGAGAAGTAGGAAAAAAATGAAAGAGGGGCAAAGCACTTAGGTGAGGGTGCTTCAGCAGACCATCAACCATAATCCTCAGGGGGCATGAAATGTGCAGTGTCGTAAGAGATATTTCGTACTTGAGGTACTAGAGGTACCAAGCCTTAAATCAGATATGCAGAGAAAGGTGTTTCTGCTCAGTTAACATCATAGGAGAACTGCGTTTGAAAGCAGCTTTCCCTGAGGCAATTCTCATTTTTTTCTTATTTTTTTCTCAATCTTTTTACTTTTCCACACAAGCATAGTTCCAGTTCTATAGAGAATGTTGGCAGGAGTGTTTCAACTGCACATACGTCGTCAGCTATTTGGTGCTGTTGACAGCTATTTTCAGTGCACGGGAACGCAATGACACCTTGCCAGGTGAAATACAGGCCGAAAGCTGTCTTACCTGGTAATGGGAAAAACCAAACCTGTGATAGTTTATCAATGTGAGCCTCACATATATATATTAGTAAAATTTTAAATCACTGGAGGGTCTTTCATTCCACCCCATTTCTGTCTTTGAGACGAAAAAACAATGACCGGTAGCCATTCTTCGGTGGCCGGTAGACTATCATTCTCCCAATTATTTTTAACACATTGAAATATGAAACATATGAAAAATTGGGGTTGCATGTTTTGCTTGAAGAACATGCTAAAACCTGGAATAGTTCGAGAGAAAGCGTGTATACACCTTTCTGCATTCCTTAGCGTGGTACTTCATCTTTCGAATACGTTTTTTTTTTTGTTGTCCTTGTTCTTTCGTTGAATCGCCTTCAAATATTTTATTAGTTCGTTTCAATTTATTACTGCCACATTCAAATACATATCAGATCACTGCGTTTGCAAACCACGCAATGTAAGCGTTATGATTTATAGCATTCATTCCACTTCTGCTACAACCATTTCTAAGCGCACGCAAGCGTACTTAAGTACTGCTGGTCGTCGTTTTAAGCAGCGTCGAATAAAATATGCACTCTCTGTTAGCATTCTAGGCCTGGTTTAAACATAGCTCAGAGGCACGATGGAGTGCCTTCTCACGTGGTACATTCCTTGCAAACACCAGTTTGCGCGCAAGCTGACTCTGCCCTCGTCAGATCTCCAGAAGCACTCTGCTAAGCAAAACAGTTTTTATGAATGGATGTGTTCCCGCTGACTAACTGATTCAAGTATTACTAATTTCATTTACTATATAAAGGTAATGAGGACACCGCCTCAGCACACGCTCATTTCTGTATATTGTGGTACTAAGCCCCGGAAGCATGGTATTATTTTGCCCTTCTACACATAGTGGAATAAACGTGCAAAACTTCAGGGTATGCTAGAACGATCTCAAAGTCTAGAATAGAATAAAGGGTACAGAAGGAAAAGTATGCAGGTCAATCAGTCAAGGATAACGAATTTGCTATCCTATACATGGGAAAGGACTCTAGAGATTAAAACAACAGCATGAAGGAGGGTAAATGGGTAGAAAGTAGCTCATCACGCAGCATGTGTACAATAACCTAGTCAGTAAGAGTCCACCAATAGAATGTAGAACGCGACATAACTATCATATCCGCTTGTCCAGGTCCGTCATGCTAAAAAAACTCAACCATTCCTTGGTCACCTTCAGCTGAAACGCTCTTTGAAACTACATGCTAGAACAGATTCAGTTGACATTTTTGTATTGTCAAAACACGCTTAATGGACGCCAGTGATTGTGTTGGCACTATATAAATCGTACAGTCACACAAGTTGTGGTGTAGCGTCTAGTCGCAACTTCATTTATGGCACCTATAGGTCGCAAGAAAGCGTTTTCAATGGCTATAACATGAGAGATCAGGGGGCGATTATCAGAGATAAGAATGTGCCTACTGGGATAAGCAAAATGATTATTCTGAACAGATGCAGTACATCGTGCGCCCACCTTGTGAATAGAGCCAATTCGCTAAGCTAAATATAGTGCCTCACATATGCCTGTAAGATTGCTTTTTTTCAGTGTCAGTCTAAAGGAACGAAATGGTTGTTGCAGTAGTAAGAAAGAAGTAGACCACTTCTTTTGTCTCCACTTCGGCCTCTTTCAACTGTACTGCACGCGTTTCCACGTTGTTTATAACCTTTGATCTTGTTGGCACCTTTTGATATTTGCTATGAATATCTTTTCTGAAGCAACTAAAGTTATTAAAAGCATTGTTCTTAATAACTAATGCCGATTTATGTTCTCTAGGTTGTAATGTATTGTTGTTTCATCCCTACCTGCTTTCCGTGTTTTTAAGCGCTTCTTCTTTTAGACAGTCACTTCAATTATCACAAGGACACGTTAAACACTTCACGCCGTGCTCTTTGTCAGCTTTATTTTGAAGGTGCCGTTTTTATAGTATGAATCATGTGTCGTCTTGGTTTCAAAGTTGTTGGCATTGTGTAATACACGTGTACATTACCTTTCATATTTTGTCCCACTGTAAGCGTTTGCATTTTTCCTTTTTCTTAAAGACGATAGTCTTTCTTGGAGACCTTCGATTCAAAAATATTGGTCTGTCTGCCTGTCTGTCTGTCTGTCTGTCTGTCTGTCTGTCTGTCTGTCTGTCTGTGCACATTTGTCTGTTTGTCCACCCTAATGGTATGTCGGTACCCCGAACGACCCCAAACGGCAGACCCCATCTACAGTGTCCAACAATATTGCTAAGCAATTAGCGTTCATGCTTCTGCGATTGTCAAATAAAAATCAAATATTGCACATATGTGAGGCACTATAACAACACGTCAATATTCAGTATGTGCGCCTTTACACTTGAGAAGGCTTGCATAAGTAATTCTAAGGACTGTAGCGCTTATCACGCTGCCCTGACGATGCAACGCTTCCAAGAAAGGGCAAGTGTTTCAAACGCTTTGCTAAGACAACACGGTGGCGGTATCAGCCCGTCGCCTTGCGTTGTACACCTTCTCGCCTTCTAGACGGGCGCGAACGCTGCGCACTTCGTTTTCCAGGATAACTGCCAATAGCGCTCATGTCTCCCGTGTTACTGACTCGACGCACTTATTCGCCTTCGCTGCACGCTCGGGGCACTCTGACGTAGCACCTCCAGAATATCATTCACCAATTTTCGTGCGCAAAACATAATAAACGCTTTGTTCGATCTCTCTACACGCAAGATTATTGTCTTTCGGCGACATTTGTGGTGTATAACATGCAAATATGGGGCCAAGTTTTCGCTTATAAATCTTGGGTTCTGTTTATAACGTCTTTTATCTCGCTCTTTTGTGCATAGTCTAGATGGGAGCCAACAGATGAGAAGAGGTTAGTGGTGATGTAATCGACGTCACCACCAACCCGCCAAAGATGACACCAGAACTCACATGCCAAGGATGACACAGTGTCTTTGAAAAACATAGATTGATGATTGATTGATATGTGGGGTTTAACGTCCCAAAACCACTATATCATTATGAGAGACGCCGTAGTGGAGGGCTCCGGAAATTTAGACCACCTGGGGTTCTTTAACGTGCACCCAAATCTGAGCACACGGGCCTACAACATTTCCGCCTCCATCGGAAATGCAGCCGCCGCAGCCGGGATTCGAACCCGCGCCCTGCGGGTCAGCAGCCGAGTGCCTTAGCCACTAGACTACCGCGGCAGGGCTTCGAACAACATAGGTCCTCCTATCAAAACGTCAGCCGGTCAGTGTGAGGCACTTTCCCTGTTAACCCTGATTATCCCCATCTTCTGTGTATAGGTTGTACAAGCAGGTTTTCGCTCATAAAAAGTCTTCTTCAACTGTTAATAAGCTCAGTCGTAAGTCAGCGCTCGTTTGTCTTCGGCGTCTTTCTTATGATCTTCGTCTGAATCGAGCTGAAGCATATCCAAGTAATCAATACATTTGCATTCAACTATTTTTCATCTCTTCATATTTGGTTACCACTGCAATAAAGGCTATTTTAATGTTTGTTATGAAACTTGTTGTCGGTAGTGTCATGCGTTTCTGAACAACGCAATTCTCTTGATTTTCACGTTGACATTTAGGGGAACAGAAAGGCCTGTCAGGACGTAGTTTGCGCCAACTGCACCCGCTTAGCACAAGGAGTACCCTGAGCGCTACCTGCAACGAACAGAGTAAAGTCATTGTATAAATCAGATGCGACCTTACCTATATCGAGCACCGTGTAGCACCTCACGATGACAACCAGTATGTCTGCTTGACAGTTAAACGTAGAGACCTCAATTTCATGCTCGTAGGCGCATATATATCACCTTCGAACCGTTTTGAACCTGAAAGACTACGTGCACTGTTAACAGCCACATCTGGACCATGGATCATCACCGGAGATTTCAACGCTCACCACCCACTATGGGGAAGTCAGAAGACAGACAGTCGCGGAAGGCAAGTATTCTCCTTTGCTCTGGAGCAGCAGCTGCTTCGTGTAAACGACGGAAGCCCAACGTTTCTACGGGGAACGACATACAGCAGCTGCCTTGACTTGACATTTGTGTCACGAAGCCTAAATGGAAAGGTCAAGTGGTTCGCAGACTATGAAACTCATGGAAGCGACCACATACCAACTTATTTGAAGATCAAGGGCCTGGAAAAGTCGCCTAACTATGACACTTCGACTCGCATCCACTGGACAAAGTTCAGGTCACTGACGGAAAAAAGGTGTCAAGAAAATAAAACGCCTCCTCTTGACACCCTCGAGGATATGATTAGAGGTGCTACTCAAGAAGCGACCTATCATATTCAACATACTTCAGATTATTGTCAATATCAGGCGGAATTGGAACGGCTCAGAGCAATCCGTCGTCGCGCAGAAAGAAGATATAGGCGCACCTTGTCTATTCACGACTTGAGGGAGGCAAGGCGCCTACAGAAAAAAATTCAGCGGCGAATCATTTCACTTCAATCCTTTCGCTGGAAACATCTGTGCGAATTTTTGGATCCACACAAGCCTTTGACGCAGACATGAAGGATTGTCCGTGGCCTACGAACATCGCCACATCAACATCGCCCCTTCAAGTGTCTTTCTCTCCACCAAGGACGCACCGAAATTGAAGTAGCAGAAGATTTCTGCATGAAAGTTGCCGGTCATGCGTCCACGTGCACCACGCGCCACCTAGAAAACGCTCCAGTTTCCAGAGATTCAAGAATGGACACCTTTTTCTCTCTAGAGGAACTACAAGCGGCCTTGACGGCATGCAAACGATCTTCATCGCCTGGTCCGGATGGGATCACGTACATGGCTCTTTGCAACCTCGGAGAAGCAGCTCGACGGGCCCTTCTATCCGTGTACAAGGACTCGTGGAGCAGCGGATTTATCCCTCATTCATGAAAATCCAGCCGCCTCGTACCTGTGCTTAAACCAGGTATATCTCCTGTGCACTTGACCTCTTATCGCCCCATCGCGCTTACCAGCTGTTTCGGGAAAGTGATGGAGAGGATGATTTTGACTCGTCTAGAGTGGTACCTGGAGCGCCACGAGGTATACCCTCATGCTATGACGGGCTTTCGGTGTGGGAGGTCCGCAATTGATAACGTTATAGACCTGGTCTCATCTGTTCAGCATCAAAAAAGACTGAAACGTTTATCTGCGGCGTTGTTCTTGGACGTGAAAGGTGCATACGATAACGTATCACATGAAGCCATTCTGGATGTCATGGAAAATGTTGGATTAGGGGGTCGGGTATACCAATGGATCCACAGCTATCTGAAAGGCAGAACTTTCTTTGTACAGACGGAGAATGGCACAACAACGCACCATTGCAACCGTCGAGGTGTGCCTCAAGGCGGCGTTCTTAGCCCCACACTTTTCAATCTAGCGCTATTCGGCCTGATTGATGCGCTTCCAGAATCTGTCCATCTATCAATATATGCAGATGACATCTGCATCTGGGCGTCAGGCGTAACACGCCTTCATTTGCGTGCCCGGCTTCAGAGAGCGGCAAAAATAGCGACAAAGTACCTGGAAGAACGGGGACTAGAGCTGTCGTCAGGGAAATGCTCGCTTATAGCATTCACGCATAAGGCTATGAGCCCAGTTGTTATTAAAATTAACGGACACACGATCAACTACGTGAAGACCCACCGATTCCTCGGAGTCATAGTTGATCGCGACCTCTCCTGGAGCCCTCACATCGCCCACATGAAAACTAAACTCACCATGATCACCCACGTACTGAGGTTATTTGCTGGAAAAACGTGGGGTGCATCGGTACAAGCAATGCTCCAACTCTACACTGTTCTGTTCCTGGGTTATATGAGATACAGCTTACCTGTGCTTTGCGGGATCCGAAGAACAAACTTGCGCGTCCTCCAGTCGATCCAAGCCCAAGCCCTGAGGATATGCCTTGGTCTCCCGAGATGCGCGTCTACAGCAGCGACAGTCATCATTGCGCGTGATTATCCAGTCAACGCATACATCCGCGTAGACGCTTTGAGAATGCACATAAGACATTTCGCTCGGCTTCCATCTCATCACCTAGCCTCACTTCGAACTTCCAGGCCCCACTCAGCGTTCAGCGCAACTGTAGCTCAGCATTGCGCAGTGCTTCCATTGCACTTCACGCATGCAGCACAGCCGCCGATACCATTATGGTGCCTACACCCACTCAAAGCCTTTCTCACAATTCCTGGCATCCAAAATAAGAAAAAATCGTCGCATCTAGCCCTGAAACAGGCCACATTACTTTTCCTGCAAGAGAAGCGCAACGAACGCCTTCACATTTACACGGATGGCTCGGTGTCTTCAGTAAGCTCTGCAGGGGCAGTGGTTATTCCCGCGAGGAATGTCACAATTAAATTCATGACATCGCATTTGTCGTCGACGACAGCTGCAGAACTTGCAGCCATTCGTGCAGCTCTGGAGTTTATAGTGAAAGAACCTTCGGGAATTTGGTTGATCTTCTCGGACTCGAACGCATCTCTTCAATGTCTTATATCACCCTTTCGCCATGGACCTAATGAACAGTTAGTAGCTGAAATAAGGCTTCTTCATCACCAAGCAACCGAAAAACAGCACAGCATAGTGTATCAGTGGATACCAGGCCATTGCGGTATATATGGCAATAACCGCGCAGATGAGGCCGCTAGATCTGCACACGATGGTACCCAATACACAGCCATCCCGTTCTCAAGAACCGACGCAGCTACAAGACTTCGTTCGCTTGCACGTGACCTCACACTGGCACAGTGGAACTCGACAGACTTCACAAACGCGCGCCTGCATAACTTGGATCCCGATCTGCAGCTTCGTCTTCCCCCAAGGATATCTCGAACCGAGGAGACTCTTCTATGCCGCCTGTGGCTTGGAGTGGCCTTCACGAACGCATACTCTTATCTCATTGGGATGGCCAGCTCTCCTACATGCACTTACTGCAGTTGCGAAGAAACCATCGCGCACCTACTGTGTGAGTGCACCCATTTCAACTTGCAAAGACAAGAACTCACTGCAGCTCTGGATAGACTAGACAATCGGCCTTTGTCGGAATAAAGGATTCTGGGTCATTGGCCAAGCCCATCCTCAGCCCAGAAGGCTTTGAAAGCTTTGCTGCGCTTTTTGCGGACAACTGGCCTCAGAGACAGACTTTAGTGTCTTATACTCTTTGACGTTGCCTTTCCTCTGTCGCAATTTTTTTTGTAATTTCTCCCTCTCTTCACAACATTTCTTTTTAACATCTATCATTCCCCTCACCCCTTTCCCCAGCACGGGGTAGCCAGCCGGTCTAAGAACTGGCTAACCTCCCTGTCTTTCCGCTTAAACTTTCTTCCTCCTCCTCTGGAGCGCAAACTACATTTCATGGTTCATAGAAAAACACACATCATTCTAAAAGACGGCATTCGAACACAGATCCAAAAGGAAGTTAGGACTTCACAAACGACAACTAACGACTGAAGATGCTCACAGTGGCAGGAAGGAAAGAAAACGCAAAAGCTTATCTGCGCTTTTACATGTATTACGTGACTGAAGTTATCTCGCGTTCGTGGTAGTGTAGGTTAAATATAACTGGAAAAGCATTTTATTTCATTTTTATCGCTGGCTCGCGTAAGCGCAAGCACTATTTTGGATATGCCATGCCCCAATCATCATTTGCGTTTGATTGATATATGGGGTTTAACGTCCCGAAACCACCATATGATTATGAGAGAACCGTAGTGGTGGGCTCCGGAAAATTCGACCACGTGGGGTTCTTTACCGTGCACCCAAATATGAGCACACATAATATTCGTTTTTTACTGATATGTCGGTACAACATCATGCTGCAGGTTGTCAACATGACGATAGGGAACACACAGCCAGAGCCGTCCACCCACGCCGTTGGGCCACATTTTCCACACCCCGTTGGCCCTTCAGGCGGCAGCCTTGTTCCTCTTGATGTCCTCTCTGTTAACAATGGTAAGACCTTTTTGAGAATTGTAGACTGTAGACTTCAGTGATAGTGGGAACATGCAAAAGTGCTGTCAGGCTTCCGGTAAAGAAGACGGTTTCCAGTTTTCCGGCAAAGGAGATGCACAATCTTTGCAATATTTCACACAAATCGAAGAAGGCTTCGGCCAGAATCAATGTCGAAGTGGTCTGTTCTGCACCCAGCAAACTTGCGGGCCTTTGCAAGAAGGTTGTACAGCTGCGCACAATAAGCACGATGTGTGACAAAGGCATATTAAGAACTACAACGCGTGTTACATATGTGTGGTGTTTGATATTCATTTAATTTGCAACAGGTTTTACGTTGGAGAATCTGGTCGATGTGTCATTTTTCGACTCAGAGAGCATAGAAGTCTTCTACTCTCGGGCACTGGTGGTAAATTGCCATTATATTGCAAGTTGTGTGGCTGCACGCGCCTCATTGATAAGGGGACAACATTAGGTAAGGCTAATACTCTACGTAAACGGGAGAATATTGAGCCATTGCATATCTGGAAACTGGGCCTAGACAAATGTGTCAGTACAGCTTCAGTTTATCTCACCAGAATAGAATGTTCGTTACTAGCAAAAAAGTAATTAGCTTAGAGCAGCTGGCTTGGTTTTGTTTTGTTTTTCGGTTTGTTCTGTGCGCATGCATTGTACGGACTTCGAAGGAAACGTTCCCCCCCACCCAAAAAAACAACAACAGTTAGTACCACATCTCTGCTCTCTGTTTCTGCTGCTCTGCTTTTTTTATTTAGACGTTTTGTGACTTCCTTTGCAATTACCTCTTGACTAATGAAAGTGCTCAACGCTTAATTATTCAAAAAATGCCTAATTGGCACCTTCACTCCTGCAGTTATCACAAAAAATTGAGGAGCGCCTTCGGATGCTACTCGCAAGGAAGCTAAGGGTGTGCATAGGAGTCCAACAGCAACCTTGAGTTCTCCCGCAACCGCTGATGTTCTTCATGTGCAGTTTTCCGTAATGTGAATGGGGGAAAATTGTCATGAAGTTTCATCATCATCATCATCATCAGTCTGACTACGTCCACTGCAGGACAAAGGCCTCTCCCATGTTCCGCTAGTTCACCCGGTCCTGTGCTTGCTGCTGCCAATTTATACCCGCAAACTTCTTAATCTCATCTGCCCACCTAACCTTCTGTCTCCCCCTAACCCACTTCCCTTCTCTGGGAATCCAGTTAGTTACCCTCAATGACCAGCGGTTATCCTGTCTACGTGCTACATGTCCGGCCCATGTCCATTTCCTCTTCTTTATTTCAACTATGATATCCTTAACCCCCGTTTGTCTCCTAATCCACTCTGCTCTCTTCTTGTCTCTTAAGGTTACACCTACCATTTTTCTTTCCATTGCTCGCTGCGTCGTCCTCAATTTAAGCTGAACCCTCTTTGTGAGTCTCCAGGTTTCTGCTCCGTAGCTAAGTACCGGCAAGATACAGCTGTTATATACCTTCCTCTTGAGGGATAGTGGCAATCTACCTGTCATAATTTGAGAGTACTTGCCGAATGTGCTCCACCCCATTCTTATTCTTCTAGTTGCTTCAATCTCGTGGTTCGGCTCTGCGGTTATTACCTACCCTAAGTAGACATAGTCTTTTACAACTTCAAGTGCACTATTACCTATCTCGAAGCGCTGCTCCTTTCCGAGGTTGTTGTACATTACTTTCGTTTTCTGCAGATTGATTTTAAGACCCACCTTTCTGCTCTCCTTGTCTAACTCCGTAATCATGGATTGCAATTCGTCCCCTGAGTTACTCAGCAATGCAATATCATCGGCGAAGTGCAGGTTACTAAGGTATTCTCCATCAACTCTTATCCCTAACTGTTCCCATTCTAGGCTTCTGAAAACCTCCTGTAAGCACGCGGTAAATAGCATTGGGGAGATTGTGTCCCCCTGCCTTACACCCTTCTTGATTGCTATTTTGTTGCTTTCTTTATGGAGCACTATGGTAGCAGTTGACCCCCTGTAGATTTCTTCCAGAATGTTTATATATACTTCATCTACGCCCTGATTCCGCAGTGTCTGCATGACAGCTGATATTTCTACTGAATCAAACGCCTTTTCGTAATCTATGAAGGCTATGTATAGTGGTTGCTTATACTCTGAGCATTTCTCTATTACCTGATTGATAGTATGAATGTGGTCAATTGTTGAGTAGCCTGTTCGAAATCCTGCTTGTTCTTTTGGTTGATTGAATTCTAATGTTTTCTTTACTCTGTTAGCAATTACCTTTGTAAATAGCTTGTATACTACAGAGAGCTAGCTGATCGGCCTGTAATTCTTCAAGTCCTTGTCATCTACTTTCTTATGTATTAAGATGATGTTAGCGTTCTTCCAAGACTCTGGTACTCTTCCCGTCAGGAGACACCTTGTAAACAGGGTAGCTAGTTTTTCTAACACAATCTGTCCTCCATCTTTCAGCAGATCTGATGTTACCTGATCCTCACCAGCAGCTTTGCCTCTTTGCATGCTCTCCATAGCTTTCCGACTTCTATCATTACTGGTGGGGTGTCATCTGGGTTACTGCTAGTTCTTATAGTATTAGGGTCGTTGTTGTCTTGGCTACTGTACAGATCTGTGTAAAACTCCTCCCCTATTATAACTATCCTATTCATATTGGTAGTTATTTTGCCTTCTTTGTCCCTTAGTGCATACATCCGACTTTTGCCTATCCCAAGGTTTTTCTTCACTGCTTTGACGCTTCCTCCGTTTTTCAGAGCGTGTTCAATGCTCTCCATGTTATACCTTCTTACATCGCATACCTTACGTCTATTATTCAACTTCGAAAGCTCTGCCAGTTTTATTTTGTCAGTTGTACTTGACACTTTCATGATTTGACGCTTCTTAATTAGGTTCTTCGTTTCCTGGGAAAGCTTGCCAGTGTCCTGTCTAACTACCCTGCCTCCAACTTCCACTGCACACTCCGTAATGATACTCGTCAGATTATCATTCATCGTATCTACGCTAAGGTTGGTTTCCTCACTAAGAGCCGAGTACCTGTTCTGCAGCGACACTCTGAATTCCTGTACTTTCCCTCTCAGTGCTAGCTCATCGATTGGCTTCTTGCGTATCAGTTTCTGTCGTTCCTTCTTCAGTTTACTGTATTTTAAATAAGCATGAGACGCATTCATTGAATCTCGCAGTTATAGAAAGAAAGAAATGTACGCTACACAGCATATTTCAGGAACATAAAGCAATACCACAAGATATAAGCAGCGTCGATCATTATTTCCCTTCTTGGCGATGCGAAGACTGAAAATGAAGACATTGGTTGAGGTAATGTTGTCTAAAAGAGATATCTTCATGACGTTCGCACAGCAGGTAGTATTTTTTAAAGACACAACAGTGCACTTTTTGAAAGTGCTCTGTTGTAGCCAAACACCGTCAGTAGCTAACACGATAGATTATGGAGGCCAATGAAATACAAATGCTGGGTGATCGATGTATAAGCATGCCTTCGCTTGCCCTCACTAAAAAATCGAGTTTCTGGCTTTGACACAATAGATCGTAAGTTTGTGCTCAGCTGAGGCAGTGTAACCATATAATGAGATGATGATTGTCTTGCTGTGATGCAATAGGTTGCGCGGTGATGTTCTGTCACTAGTATATATTTCTAGCGTTTCAACTAATAAAAGTTGAGTTGAAGTGAGTGCTCTTTATGTCCTAGTCTATTCTTCTTTAGTTACGTCAGAAGTACTCGTACTCTTGCGCTGTGCAAATATGTTGATTTCCAATCACCAACTAGCCTAAGCATCTGTCTTCTCACTTCTCAGAGCGCCCCGAAGTGCTTGTACACGACCAACGATATTTGCCAATCAATTAGGTCGAGAGACATTTTCTACTGTTGCAGATCTGTTTGCAATTTCATCTGCAGTATGCTTTATAAAATCAGTAAAAGAGGCACAAAACAGGTCATTTTTAGCGATTCGCCAGCCACTGTGGCGTCGCTGCGAAGTGAGTGAAAATGTCTCTAAACGCTTCCTTAATATGTCAGAGCCTAAAAGAACATGAAAAAGCAAAAGCAACAAACCACGTGATTGCATATAAATGAATATTAGGCAACTGCAGCATTCTAGCAAATACTGCAGTGGACGCCCTGGCAAATAGACTCCACAAAACGAAGGGGCCACTACACTTTAAATTTCGCGCATTGAGATCTGTCTACTCCTGAGAGAGATAACCTGTAGCGTAACCAAATACAATTGGTTCGATGAAAAGTCTAAAAGTTGAACTTATGTTTATTAGACCCTATCATAAAACAAAAGATTCCACCAAATTTGAGAGACAATATCAGATTATAAGCATTATTTTACCGCCTGAGCCGTGTAACATCATTTACGCAACACTTCCTACACAGGAAAACGCGCGTTTAGTGCAGAGTGCTCCGGCGGCCACTTTAATGAACATGTACACAATCTGCTTCTCGAGTGGAGGGATGTACGTCACAAAGACAATTATTATGAGAAAGTTCGTCTCTTTTAGATTGGAAGCCTTTCACAATGTAGAAAATACTAGGCCCAAGAACAACGACAGGTCTTCCGAAGAGAACGTTTGTCACCTTCAAGATTATTCTTGAATGATCAAACAATTTATGAAATATTAACCTTCGGTACACGATGTCGCAGTTTTCTTCGTACTAAGGGAAATATGTCGTATGTGTCCATTCGTCTTAGTGTGAACTAACCTTGTTGTGGAACTTGTGCACATATGAACCTATTAGACGTATATGAACTGTCATGTGACAGAATATGTGGGGCTTGCTGTCCCAAAAACATCAATTGAGTATGAGAAATGCCGTAGTGGAGGGCTTCAGAAATTTCGACCAGATGCCGGGGGTTTTTAACGTGCACGCAAATGTGAGCACACGGGCATACAGCATTTTCGCCTCCATCAAAACTGCAGCCGCCGCAGTCTTGATTTGACCCTGCGACCTACGCGTAAGCAGCTAGTACCTTAGCCGCTAAACCACCACGGTGGTGTGGTCATGCGATGTTCGGCTATACTGTATTTCCACATTGTATGATCTACTATACAGCATTTTCAGTATTTATTTTTTCTTTCAACATTGTTTATCTGCTAAGTCTGAAAGAGTAGCCGGTGCTAACATAATGGCACGGATCTCTCCTATTTCATAATTTGAAAAAGAAAAATAGTTGTGGAATTTTTTGAGCTATGCACAAGGGGCTAACATTATGTGGCTCTGAACGCTAAGCTAGAAGTGCACAGTTGCCGAACAAATGCACCTCTACTTAGAAAGGCCTCCCTAGCTCTACTTATCTTCTATGTGTCGGTTTCGATGGAGTGAGCGTGGAGCATTGGCCATTATTATATTTTGCATTTGCAGTTACATATTCCTCTGCTGAATTAGTCTTTAGGGGTTGTTTACACACGCAACCGTAGCTTGCCCAACACTTACACTGTGCCTATATAATGTGAACCCCTGCAGCCTTTAGCAGCTGGGGGCCACTATGGCTCCTCTATTCAAGCTTGGTTAGCCGGGGATCACAAGAAAAAGTTTGCCGAACCAAGGAGCATTTCTTCGCTATTATGTGGCGTAAAATTATTTTGTAAGCACTTGTAGCCTAACTTGTACTAAAGTATAAGACGCAAAGTGCCATGAAGGAACAGGTGAAAGATGATAAGAATAATAAGTTAGATTTAAGCTCCCAGAACCACCATATGATTATGAGAGACGCCGTAGTGGAGGGCTCCGAAAATTTAGACCACCTGGCGATCCTTAACGTGCACGCAAATCGGAGCACACGGGCCTACAACATTTCCACCTCTATCGGAAATGCAGGCGCCGCAGCCAAGATTCAATCCTGCGACCTGCGGGTGAGCAGCCGAGTACCTTAGCCACTAGACCACCGCGGCGGGGCCGCCGGAAAATGGTGTGAAGTTCAATAGACACTTCATGTCATAAGAAAACCATGATTCTTATGCAAAACTTCCTAATCCCGATATCATGCAAAATCAAAACACGCACTCCTCGTTCACACTTCAAATGTACATCTGGTGCACAATGTGCTTTCGACTCCTAAGAACATTCCAACTCACTGGGCTACCAGTACACGCATACCACCTGTGCATCTCAGCTGCCATAATTTCTGCAATGAATATGACTGGAGATTATCAATAGCATGCATTAAAGACAAGTTGCTTACATATGTAATTGTCGGTGTGTACCTGTTTATTCTATTTTTCCTTGATTTGCAAACAAACTAAACCAGGAATTTGTGTCCGTATGAGTAAAATTATTTTCTAGGAAGCACGTAATAATGACTGCTTCTCAGAGAATTTTCAAAAGATAAAAAGAATAAGACGACAAATTCAACCCTACTGAATGAAAAAGAAGGTACTGTTATATTTTTTTTAGAAAAAAAGCTACGTATTGTTGCTTTATTTTTAGACGTGAGCAAAACGTTCCTTTATGTTGACCACAATATTACCTTTCATTAGGTCGGTCGAGCAACGGTTTCATAAGCTTTAAAGTCTTGCCTTCCAAGTGGATGTAATTATGTACAAATAAGTGAGCACAAGTCAAAAGACCAATTTATGCTTCACGACTCATCACAAGGCACATCATAGTTTGTTTGTTTTTTGCCATACAAATATTTGCATTAGCGATGTTGAAAGCATAAATTTAATGCAAAACTTACAATTCACAAAGACAACACGACTGTACTTTTACTTCATGTTCTTGCACGGAGATCATTGCCATGTGAAATGAGTGCTTTTACACCGTAGTCAGCAGTCAAAGAAAAACTGTTCCATTAAAAAAAAAAACGTCCGTTTCTTGTACCAAGAGGGCAGGCGCCTCGTTAAACAGAACATATTATTAAATATTGTAAACAACAAAGTTGTAGGCAACGTCATAACCTTGGTAATGATTATTAATTTATCAAAATTATCGGTTTACCATACCAAGTTTGCAATTCGAAAACTTGCATATGTGGAGTTCTCTCTACATCAATAAAAGCGCTAGTCTCTTACACTTTATTCGCTGTTTATACAAATTACTGTGACCTTGTATGAGTTAACAGATACTGCGTTAAATGATTGTTTTTATTGTAGAAAAAGACACTGCGTGTCTCCACCAATGTTTTGTAGCATATGCACCCGGAACGCTTACTGAAATACACGAAATTTATCGCCATCAACTTTTGCGCACGTCTTTCCACAGAAATAAAAAGAAAATGATCAATCGTTAATTAAATTAGCTTGTTTTGAAAAATAGGCCTGCTCATGTCACCCCTTCCGGTCCCCTCCCCCCCCCAAAAAAAAACAAAGAATGCGTGATATATCAACGTTATAGAACTCATTACACCTGACGAAGAAACGAAGCTTTTTTTTATTACAATAAATTTGAATCGTATACAAGCCCTCAACCCATGACGGCTTTAAAACCGTAATTAGCAGCAATCTTATTCTCATTTATATACACTATAGCTTATTTCAATGTAAAAACTAGTTCATTGCGTGGCTTTTTTCATACGTGTATATTTTTTGTAATGACTGATCTCAGGTGTGCCTGGCCTGCGCGCAGCTGTTCTTGTTTTTTTTTCTCGTCAAGTGCACTTCGGGAACTGTTCATTTCTCAAGTTTTTCTAAGTATGTAACTTCGGGTTTTTTCGACAACCTGTGTGTGATATAGCCAGCGCAGCAGCTCTGCATCACGTACTCAATGTGGTCTCAGGTGGTCCTTGTGGACAGACTGTTAAATTTGCAGTTGTCGCTATTTTACCTAGTCTCACGCGACCTCTCTGAAATTGAGTGAACGCAATTCAATTCAATCTTTGTCGGGAGCATGGAGAGCGCCTCTGAGATTTTTGTTAGCCCCACATGGAGAGCGCTTTAGCCGACTCATTACAATTGAGGCACATATGAGATAGAGCCCTAACGACCGTTTAATATGCGGGGGCACATAAGTACTGGCTGTTCTGCAAACTTTTATACGCTTAGTAGGAAACGTAGCCCTGTTCGATATAGTGGCAGGCACCTTTGGAGTCACTGATAATGCCCCTCGAGGTTATCTCTTTTTAAAATCAGCACAACGTCAAGAGGTGGAGTTAAATGATGCCGTACATGACTTCCATGTCATGGTTATCATGTCTGGATGTGTCCTTTACCTTCGTCATCTATTCACGTTACGTGATGCAACATTTAGTATATGTGGACCTACTAAAACGACCGCGAGCACGCTATAAGCGTGGTATGTTGTCATGTTCATAGAGGACACACGTCTCAGAATTATCATGTTTGCACCAGTCATAATCTTACATCATCTATTGACGTCCCCTAACACCAAATTAGGTATATGAGGAGCTAGCAAAACGGCCGCGAGCGCATCATGAAGTACCCAATATACTTCGATGTAGCGTTGACACGCGCGCACGCTGGGCACAGCAACGCTACGTTAGCATAACGGCAGCACTCTATAATCTGAAACCAGGCGCATCTGGCGCGACCAGCGTCCGTGGGTGCGGCTCTACGGCAACTGGGGCTAAATGCGACGTGCTGCATTTCACGCCAATGCGTTACCCAGACAACACTGCGTCTCCCTCTTTTCATGGCGAAGGGACGCTGGACGCGCTGAAACGCGCATGCGTAAACCAACGCAGTGCGGCGCGCACTTGCGAGTATATGGTCAGACCGGCGCTTGACGTCGCAACGCTGGCGCGACGCATCCAAATGAACGCCGGTAAGCACGCGCACTGCGTCATGTCGAAATATATTAGCGCCTTGACAGTGGCATGTAGTCATGTTCTAGCATGACACACGTCTTATGATTATCATGTTTGCACCAGTCACATACCTTCGTAATTCATTTACGTTGCGTAATTTCAAATTCCGTACGTGTGAAGCTAGCAAAATGGCCGCGAGCACGTCATGAGTGTGGCATGTAGTCATGTTGTTACATGACACGCATGTCATGATTATCATTTTTGATGTTTCACATACCTATGTCGTTCGTTCGCGTCACGTAATACCGAGTTTGGTACATGTGAAGCTAGCGAAACGGCTGCAAACACTTCATGAGCGTAGCATGTAGTCATGTTGTTACATGACACGCATCTCATCTTTATCACGCTTGCACCAGTAACATACCTCCGCCATCCATTCACGACCCGTAATGCCAAATTTGGCATAAGGGAAGCTAGCGAAACGGCCGCCAGCGCATCAATAGCATGCCATGTAGTCATGTTGTTACATGTATTGCATCTCACAATTATCATGTTTGCCCCAGTCACATACTTCGTCATCCATTCACGTACCGTAATACCAATATTGGTATATGTGACGATAGCGAAACAGCCGTAAGCGCACCATGAGTTTGGCATGTAGTCATGTTGTTACATGACCTACATGTTATGATTTTATGTTAGGGTCTGTCGCTTGTGTTCGCCATGCAATCATGTCATACCATACCAGTTTTGCAATGTGCCATGTGCGTGAAACCACGGCGACAGCTGCGGAAAAATGAAATGTAAATCATGAGTTTCATGCAATCCATGTCAAAATTTTCATGTTATGACTACACTAGATGTCACATGACTAGATGTTCTTCATGTAGTCATGTTATGCTATACCAAGTTTGGTATCGATATCATTATGGAAACGGCCCGGAGAGCTAAAAGTCGTAGGCGGCTATATAGATGGATAGACACGCTCAATGTCACCGAAGTTCGCTAAGAAATGTTTCGCATGTAAAAAATAAGCAAGTCGCCATGGACGCATATCACTTTTAAGAAAAGAAACGTCACCAATATTTTCAAAATCAAGTTCTATGAGGCGGCCAAGCAAGAATCATATACTGTAGCAGTTTTTTAGCTTCAATGACAGTTTTGTCTTCAAGTTTCGACTGAATTACCGGCTAGCTCGGAAAGACTATGCCTTAACTTTGCTGATTACCAAGAGTTTATTTCGTCATGAGATCATGACGCGCAAACTAGCAGTGCCACGTGGCTTCGAATGGCCAGTTCATCTATTGTGAGGATCAGAATTCCTCAATGGGCATCCATCCGTTCAAAAGCTGTATTTGTCTGAAGCTATCAGAAGCTGTCAAGATGACTTAAATCGATTGTGCACTTGACACGAACCCAATTGAGTTGCACGCATAAGAAATGATAAAAATATTGGCATTACTGCTGAAGATTATAGCGTAACAAATAAAAAGAATAAATTCTTCATTCTAGAAGCTGCACGAAAATAATCTATTTGCACGTTTCATTGAGGTAAACCATACCTGCGTTGTATAGTTCACCGTATGATTGAGAAAACACAGGAAGGGACGCGTTTGTACCTCAACAAAGTATCGGAGCTATGATTTCATGGGCATCTGAAAATTGCCAAAATTTCCGCAATGGAATTTTATTCAGCAGAATATATGAAGGAGGTAGGCAACCAAAGCTATTGTTATCATTTAGCTAGTGCCTCCACTTCGACAGTGCACTCAGTTTGTTGAGACTGCGCTGGCAGTCGTGATTATTCGGTCACTAGTAAAGTCATCTGTGGTCACGGCAGTGCGCATCCGTGGACACGCAGAATAAGCATGCGTCGTGATAAAAGGAATTTTGGCTGCTTAAATTTAACGTTTCATAAACAACCTCCCACCAGGAGGAAGATTATACTCCAGTTTGAAAATGAATTGAAATGAGTCATCTTAATACTTTGTTGTGTCTCAGTGTATGTTTTGTTACAATTCTTGCGGATATAATGTCACAGTGATGCGAATAATATGTGAGCTGTACAAACAGCTATGGTACCAAAAATTTTTCTTCACTGTTTTGTTGAATCTTCATTTCTTACAGGTCATCATACAGCAGCTGGACCCAGCGAGTGTGAGTTGCGAGTAGTTCCGGCTACAAAATGGGAACGCGGAGATGATGTAAGGACCCGTTGGGTTTTGTTGGCATTGTATCTTAGAGGCTTTTTTTGGGACACTGAAGTAATCTTCGCGACTTTGTACAAACGCATCAGACAGGTATAGAAAGTCCTAAAGGTAATTTACGAATTTAGTTAAGCGTCTTGTGTATATTTTCAAATTTATTACAACCCGTCAAAGCTACAAATCACTGCAGATCACTACGGTTCACCTAAACACATTTACAACAGCCGATTGACGATACCACATCCACGCCAAGCACGATCTCAACCAGGAAAGTAAGCTCGGCTTTAGGGTGATGGCACCTGTTGGTTATCATCTGCTCCAAGATCTTCGTCTCTGCTGCCAGACGGCGTGCTAGCTACTGGGCTCGCTGGTCTATAGTCTCAAAAATAACGCGCAATTTGTCGGCGTGCTGTCTCACAGGTCATGGCTGGGTGAAATTGAGATCATCGAGTGCGCTCATGAGAGCTCAGCAATGATTAGATTTGCCAGTATGTCTCATAACTTGAGGAGTCAGGGCAGGGGTCATTGATTGATTTGTGAAGTTTAACGTCGCAAAACCACCATATGATTATGAGAACTGCCGAAGTGGAGAGCACCGGAAATTTTGACCACCTGTGGTTCTTTAACGCGCACCCAAATCTGAGCACATGGGCCTACAACATTTCCGCCTCCATCGGAGATGCAGCCACCGCCACCGGAATTCGATCCCGTGACCTGCGGGTCAGCAGCCGAGTACCTTAGCGACTAGACCACCATGGTGGGGCACGGCAAGGTGAAAAAAAGTGCATTATATAATCGTCCACAGCTGCCTTGATACGTGATGTATAGGGAAATTTGTGGTGCTATTGGTTTGAAAAAGTTCTAGCCTTGACGCCGACAAACCGTCAAAACCATTACAAAACCACTTCACGTCATATCTGTAGAGATTTTTTCAAAACATTCCACAATATAAATAAAAATTTTGAGAGAAAACACGCGAGCAAGGTTTCTATCTTTATATAAATGACAGAAAGTAGGAAAAGGCTTGTCTGAATTCACAGGGCAGATAAAATGATTTCATAATGATAAGCGTATGCCAACGACTTGATTGATATGTGGGGTTTAACGTCCCAAAACCACTCTATGATTATGAGAGACGCCGTAGTGGAGGGCTCCGGAAATTTAGACCACCTGGGGTTCTTTAACGTGCACCCAAATCTGAGTACACGGGCCTACAACATTTCCGCCTCCATCGGAAATGCAGCCGCCGCAGCCGGGATTCGAACCCGCGCCCTGCGGGTCAGCAGCCGAGTACCTTAGCCACTAGACCACCGCGGCGGGGCGTATGCCAACGACTGGCTCCTCTTGCTGGCCCTAGAAAAACATTTAAGAAAAAAGCTACATGTTTAGGCTTTGAGGTTGTGCTAACCACTGTAGTTGTGCTGATGAAGAAAGGAGGGTTTCAATCACTGTTGCCATCACTCGAAGTCGCAAAGTTAAATCCTTCAGGTGGTAGTGCTGGAATATTGCAGCTTTGCAAAGAGCTACTCCTTCTGAACAGCCTAGCCTGCGGGCGAAGCTATAAGCGCGGTTCGCATAAAAGCGCTGTAACAACTTGCATAGTTTTACTTTTTACCACGACTTTTGGGCGCCCTCATATCCTTGTGAAAACAAATGTTCTCCTTGAAGTCTTTTTTCTGACAGTGGCCTTGAAATCGGAGCGCCTAAAGGTAATCATTGCTGTATCGATGTTCGTCTGTTCACACAGTCAAGCGTGATAATTACACTATACATTCACTTTTCACAGTTTCTCTTCAAGTTCAACATATACCCAGTAAAAAGACAGCTTTGCTTTTTGTGTACGATGTTGCTAGTGGAAGTTGTCTTGGTGTACCACGATTTTTGTTTTCTAGATGTCTCATGTCGAACCTGATAAGTATGAAAGAGGTGGTGTTCTAGAAAAAATTGAAACTTGATGGCTGTCTCAGCATAGCAATAAGTCTAGATGCTGGTTCATGCTAAAAACCAGGAATTGGCGAAATGTGTCACTTTCGACAAAGTGACGGCTGTCGTCACGAGGCAATTATGGATCTTTGTGTTCTGCATGAAAATACAAAATTAAATTGCGCTCCTTGATGGTTCGCTGTTAAAATAACGGTGTACACGTGCAATATCTGCTGTACGTTGTACGTTAACGCGTATATTCCAGTGTACTTGATCTAATCAAATACATTCAGAATGGAAACACTGCATATCAAACTATTATTATAGTAAAGCGGTTGTTCATCAATCAAGAATGTTTTTAAATAGATCCTATACATGGTTGCATTGGATAAATTTTCCACTCAAGTGGCGGGTCAATCACTGATTCATTTCCATACATTCCAAAATATGACGTTGTTTGCTATTCGTGGAGACTACTTAGCATTATTGTTCTCCTCTTCATTCGCTGCGACTTAGATCTATTGCAGAATAGCATTGTGGTGTAAGTTTTCCAAGTGAAAATGAGGCACTTTAAATGGAACCAAAGTGGTTTAGAGCAAGCTCTATGCAATAGTGTCATTCTTGTTACAAGCTGTGTAATTTTCTGCCATATTTTCTGACTGTGCAGGTATACCCCATGGTTCACTCATCGAGGGGCATTTGCGTCATCTTCAACAACGATACCTTTGAAGGTCTTAAGGAGAAACGAGAAGGATCCGAGCATGACGTGAAGCGCATGAAACTTTTGTTCGAAGATCTCCACTTCAAATGCGTGGAGCATTCGAACCTTACTGCATCTGTGAGTATTTTTGCAGTAATCCCTCTTTAAAGGCAAGTTTGTAATCCCAATGCGAGAGCAGAGACACAACGAGACCGATCATTTTGTTTCCAATACAGAGGTGTCGTCCCACTAGCTAAACGAATTTGCAGCAGTGTCCTAACTTTGTTCCTAATGGTTTCATTTTCTTATTTGCTTATGATAAGAAAGTGGTTTGAATCCACGGCGTGTCTAAAGACAGATCGGTTAGAGCGCAGCTTCGTCCCACACGCAAAATAAACTAACAAATAAGGAATCTTTTAGATGCGGAGCATCTTATACTCGCGCCTTGTAGTGCGCCGTCCGCGCCGTCCGCGCCGTCCACACCGCTTCTCGAACATTCGACAGCTGACGCGCGCGCATGCGCCGTCGCGCCGTCGCCCACTCTTCCACCATCTGTGCATCCCTTCCTCCTCTACACACCGCGCGCGCTTCACTCCTCCACCATCTGTGCACTCTTCCTCCTCTACACACCGCGTTCGATATCTACAATTCTCCTGATTCTCCAGTGGACGCGCATGTGGCGTCGCGCTTCGAGAACATTCAACAGCTGACAGTGCATGCGCCGTCGTGCTGTATATATACTCAAGGTCGGCGCTCGCTCGCTCAGTTGCCGCTCGTCGGTTGGTTTGTACGGCGCGTCGACGTCCAAGGTCGCGGTGAAATGAATTCCAACGAATCCACAAACACAATGATCGACGTCCCTTCGACCAGCGCCGCCCTTTCGCATACGTGTGTACGTGTTCACTCATTTAACACCCCCTCCTACAACCACGTTAACCAATTTAGCCATCGACCCAAGTAAGTCGCAATTTAACACCCCATTTCACAACCACGTTAACCAATTTAGCCATCGACCCAAGTAAGTCGCACTTTAACACCCCGTTAACCAATTATATGCTCCGCATCCTCCTCAGTGTTCCCCCGAGGGAAGCTGCGGGCAATTTTTTTGACTTTATTGGACCATGTAAGTGGTGGAAGAGCATACTCTAGAAGAAGGAGAGGCCAATACAGCGGAAATTTCGGACGCGTGTTTACAAATGTCCTATTGCGTGAAGCATTCATCGTATCAGTAGAAGCTTTTGAGAAGTTTCACTTAATGAGCCGTAATACAAAATACTAAGTTTCTGGAGGTAAAAACTGACGTTTTAGGGTAAACGCGAAACAACAGACAAAGAAATATGTGACACACACAGACACTAGCTTGCAACAATGTTTATTCCAAAAACAGGGAAACACATGTACAAGCAACATCTCTTTATAACCGTGCTTGCTGCGCAAACTTTGCCAACAACCTATTGTAGATAGCCTAAATACTTACAGGAGAGAGGGATCAACGGTTTTACAGTAGTTATTTCCAGCCTATCAATTATTTCAGCCTAAGGCATTTCATAGGATAGTTGAGCTCTGCTGCTACTGGCATTTTAACACTCGTGAAAAATGGCCATGCTCATGACATGAACATTGTCACTTGCGCTGGCGCTTGAATGAGGGTAATGTCTGTAGAGTGCATCAAAGAACCAACCGCTTTGTTTCCATCACATTTAGTTATGTTCCATTCAAAGTCCGTTAAAGCACCGTCCTTTTTACCCAGGTAATTCTTCCCACGTATTTACGAAAACGTGTATAGAACTGCATCATATAAGCGCAACTGCATCAATGTTCCCTGTAAACGTATTTTTATACTAGAAGAATTTTTTCCTTAGTAGGTGTGTAAAATTGCTGAACATGTTATTTTTGGCACAATTCTTGGAACATGAAGACGGGAAAGGAAGAAACACAATTGCGCGCTTACTACCAACTTTTATTCACAGCAGATGCTGCAAAGTAAGTAAACTTCTGAGCGTGCGCAGGGGAGTGGAGTGACGACATACGTGTCAATCGGAAAGCAATGTTTGAAAAAGGGATAACTTGGATCCATGTAACACATCTTAGGTGACACTGACGCATTATACACTTTATCCATAACAGTAAACGATTGTATTGTGTTTCTCGTTGCTTGGTTCCAGCTTCGCCAATTCTTTTAGCTTGCGCAAAACCTGACGCACACAAACATTACATAACATGTGAAGAGCCATAGAATTTCTGTCTTCTTTACCACTCCAAATAAATTGGTGCCAGCGAATTTCGTGCTAAGCAACAAGGGTACCAAAAGAAGCACGCAAACATTTCAGGCGTTGTTCAGTAGGTGCTGTCTGTGAGATTCCCCTGAGCTTAGGCAAGTCCTCTATTGAACAAACGAGACGGTGTATTAATGACTATCTGAAGCAGCATGACAATAGCATAGGTATATCAGACGGTGCGCATCTTCCTGCTCATGATAAGTCTTGCTCATGGGTGCCAGATTTTGTGCAATTTACGGTAATAGGCGCCCTGCCACAGTGGTCTAGTGGCTAAGGTACTCGGCTGCTCCCCCGCGGGTCGCGGGATTGAATCCCGGCTGCGGCAACTGCATTTCCGATGGAGGCGGAGATGTTGTAGGTCCGTGTGCTTAGATTCGGGTGCACGTTAAAGAACCCCGGGTGGTCAAAATTTCCGAAGCCCTCCACTACGGCGTCTCTCATAATCATATGGAGGTTTTGGGACGTTAAACCCTACATATCAATCAATCATAAGGATAATAGGCAAGAGCAGAGACGATACGGTAAGAAAATTACGAGAAGCATTGAACGTTAAAGGGAAAAGGTCTGCCTGTGTCAGTTACACAGTGATTGTGCTATATAGACAGGAGTAATTTCTTTATTTCAGTTTTCTGTTTGGCATGCATTCATCCCTTTAAGTCTCTGCACGTGCTCGGAAGTTTACTTGGTTTGCAGTCTTTGCTGTCAATAAACAGTTGAGTGTGGGCACTCCTCGGCCTTTCTCCCAATCCCGCTAAGCACAAAATTCCTGAGCAAGATTAATGTATTCATCTGCCATGACCTCACTTACGCCCACCACACAGTTTTGCCTGATGAAGAGAATCAATATGTGTGTCTTACTGTGAAAAAAATAAGGTTACTCTCCTGATTCTTGGAATTTACATATTTCCATCAACACTGCCTCGACTGCGAGCACTTACGTGGTATTCTGACATCGACTATGAGCCCATGGGTAATCACTGGTGACCTTAATGACCACCCTTTTTGGAGGAGAAGCTCGATGGTAAACTCTAGAGGAAGAAAGTTGGTGTCCTTTGCCGCGGCGTACGAACTTTGCGTTTGCATTGATAGAAGCCCTACATATTTACGCGGATCAGCCTGTAACAGCTGCTTGGACCTCACATTGGTTTCTCACTCATTTACCGGAAAGTGCACTGGTTTTCGGATCTGGAAGCGTGCGTGGGGCAGCGACCATATTCCAACTTACCTGCAGATAGAAGGTTTCACCAGTTCCAAAACCTCCAGAGACCTCTAATTGAAATTTGAAGTCCTATTGGGAAACTGTTGTAGCTACGGCTCGTCCTCTAACCTAAGAGGACTGGATAAAGGGTGCCCTGCAGAATACCACGCTTTCACTTTTGACTAGTTACAAGCGCACCGGTGTTGACATCGAGCCCGAGAAACTTCTCGTAATAAGTCGTCGTGCAGAACGTAAATACTGACGGACAAAGCGCATAGATGTTTTGAGGCTGTCTAGACGCATTCAAAAGAAAATGCAACGGCAAATAGATAAACTGGCCTGGAGACGTTGGACATCCCTCTGCGAGTTGTTGGATCCGCGAAAGCCCCTACCACTGATATGGTGAACTGCCCGAGGTCTTAGCACAAACGTTTGTCAGCGACACCCGTTTACATCTCTGGCACTTCACCTACAAGACAGAGAGATTGACATTGCAGAATTCTTCTGTAGAAGAATCGCCGATGATTACACTTTGACAGGAACAAGAATGGAAACACATGACAACCCACCGCCCTCACGTGGTCCCCGTATGGAATGCCTGTTTTTTTATGGATGATCTATTAGCGGCACTGAAACTGTGCAGACGTACTTCAGCACCCGGACCTGACGTCATTACGTACCGTTCCTTTTGTAGTCTTGAAGACGAATCTCGGAAGGCACTCTTGCACCTATACAACGACTCCTGGCAGATGGGTACGCTTCCCCAAGCATGGAAGTCAGGTAGCCTCATTCCATCCCTAAAAGCTGGTAAATCTCCTTTGGATATTGCCTCATGCCATCCTATAGCGCATGCCAGTTATGTCAGAAAAACAATGAAAAAATGATTCTGGCACGGATAGATTGGTATTTAAAGTGCTACAAAATCTATCCAGTATCTATGACCAGATTTAGGCGCAGCCATTCGTCACTCGGCAACGCTGTTGATCTTGTGACATACTTTGAACACCAGAAAGCCTGTAAAAAACTGTGTGGCACCTTGTTTCTAGATGTTGATGGGACTTACGACAATGTCGCCCATAGAGCCATCTTTAGTGCTTTGGAAACAGCAGGTCTAGGTTGCAAGATATATATGTGGTTGTACAGCTATTTACAGCCGAGACAATTCTATGTGAAGACAGTGAATTGCCCGACACCTGATTATAAAAGCAGCCTAGAAGTTCCCCAGGAAAAAAACTTTGAATTTCCTCAAGAAGGAGTTACTCAGGAAGGAGTGCTACCTGCTGAAAGGCCCTGCACGACATACGGTGCCACTGTCTGCAAGCATCGCTCATCATTCACTAAAGACGCACGTACCTGCATCAAAGTCACTGCTTCCTTCTTGGAGCTTGAGCCGGCCGCGAGTCTACCTAATGATCCCAGGAATGCAGAGAAAATCGGACTTACTGACAAATGCCTAAAAATAACTGATCTATTCCTACTGGAACAAATATACAGTAATCACATGCACAATTGCACGAATGGCTCGACAACACCGTTCAGTTCAAGTGGAGCATTGCTTATACAATCACAAGGGTTAACAAGAAGTTTTAAGACTTCACATGCCATGACGTCAACGACGGCAGAACTCGAGGTTCTGCGTAGTGCACTGGAACTCCTCAATTCTGAAGACAGACCAGGTAAATGGGCCGTGCTCTCTAACTCAAAACCACCGTTACGGTACCTGCGGTCAGTTCTCATACGTGGATACCATGACCAGTTGACCTGCCAAACCATGAAACTTCACCAACTCTTAATAAAAAAGGCCACGACATCGTCTTTTAATGATTGCCTGGGCATTTTGACATAAGCGGAAATGATTCTGCAAATCATGCTGCTCGCACGCCGCATCAAGAAGCAAACAGCGCTCCAAATTCACTTTCAGGAGCAGACGCGGCGAGGCAGGTTCGTCAACTGACCCACAGTCCCACACTGAGTGTAGCACACAAAGCATACGACGTACAAGACTACACGAGCTTGACTCTTCACTACAACTCCAGCCTCCACCCAGTCTACATCGACGTGAAGCTTCGCTTCTCTATCACCTTTGACTGGAAGTTGCTTTCACGAAAGCTTATACACGTTAATTAGTATGAGTTACACTGTGGCATGCGATGTTTTCGGCACCGATGAAAATATGGAACACCTGCTGTGCTACTGTTTTCCATTTGCCTCAGACAGACAAGTACTTACCAACGGGATGCGGGAAACGGATGATCGGCCTCTTTCTGTGCAGGTGTTCTTACACAAGCGTCCACATCCCTCGACAGCCCACAAGGCAGTGAAAGTCCTCTTGTGTTTCTTGAGAAAGACAGGCTTATGTGAACGCCTATGACACGCCACGGAGTTCTTCACGCTGCAATGAAATTACTGTCAGTTTCTCATTTTTTTCTTTTACTTCTTTTACCGCTTTTTTATCTTTCTTGTCCTTTTCCCTACTGCCCAAACGTAGGGTAGCCAGCTGGATGTCTTTCTGGTTGACCTCCCTACTTTCTCCCTTTTGATGCTTCCTTCCTTACCGCCTTCACGTTTCAAGCAATGCGCCATAAATAACCTATTCAGAAAACTATCCTTATACTTCGTCTTGCCTTCCTATTTCACCGATGAGACAGGTCTCGTTAGTGTGCGCAAACTGTGCAATGTTTCATGAGCAGAAACCCTCGCGTTCGCATGTTCCCAAGCTTCTTTAGTCAGTGTGATGACCAGTGGAGTTTTCACTGTCCCTTTCGTCGTAATCAGCTGGAAGCTGACTGGCGGTAGTCTGTTTTGACAAATGTAACTGACAAATGTTTTGACAAATGTAAATGAGAAAGCCCTTCGCAACACTGACAAGCGCATACATACAATAAAAACATACAAACACATGCAAATTATTACGTTAATATGTAAATTACTGGTGAGGCACATTCATTACAGCACCCCATTCATTTAGGCCACATGACCACACACAGCGTTTTGGAGTTTTACATGCGAGCTCTATCATCAACCAAGCCCCAAACATTCGCGCTCATCTTGACATTACGCAGAGTTGAGCATACCACAAGCAGCCAAAACATCTCTTTGTGCAAATAAAACTATTCTAAATGGTGCGCGCAGTGAAGAAACTTTTCCAAATACAGCGGACTGTGCATCCATCTTAAACCAGAAGTACATTCATTGTCGAAACTTTCACGTATAGCCGGACCAGTGGGTGTGAATTCATGCTATCAAACAGCGTTGCATCCACGGTTTCCCTCACCGATTTAAAAAAGTGGTTTCCCGCTATTGTGTACGGACTGTGATCTCGGTGCCAAACAAGTTGAGCAGACTGTGCACCAAGGTGAATCGCCGCATACAAAATGAGGTTGCTTCAAAATCTGGTTGCAATGTATAAGCATGTATATAGCTACGTACCTTTTTTGCTGTAGGGTTTTTTTTTCAATACATTTGTTATTCAACTGCGTATATGTCGGCTAAATGGTGCTGCGCCTACCGTGCAAATAAGAAAGCACCAGAAATGGCGGGATATTTCAAATTTTGTACTATATTGCCGTTAGTTGGTGTTTCAGTGCAGCTTCTATTCTGAAACCAAGAAGCACACGAAGTGATTGCGGAAGCGCACACATTTTTTCAGAATCATTTCTTGAACTCTTGTAATTTTAGCTTGAAAGTACCTTTGTGTCGTGGCGGGGGGATTTTTGTGTACAAAAGTCTCGTGTCTGCATAGGGTCGTGCGTGGCCCCTAATATTAGTGATATTATTTTAGGCTACATTGACTGGCAACTGGAAGGTCACCTTAGTAAGTACTGCAGTGCTATTTTTTGTTATGTCGACGATTTTGTAATTTTTTCCCGCAATGACATTCACCATAAAGACATTGATCACATTCTCAAGTTGTTCAGTCAGCATGGTATAGGCCTCGCCTTCACTCACGAAGTCTGTAAGGATTACGAGCTACAGTTTTTTGACTTAAAAGTAACCTTTGGTAAAAATCATTTGTGTAGGAAATATGACCCAAGATGAGTGAAGCCTATCTTAAAATTCAAGTCTGGCCAATCTAAGATTGCGAAGAGAGCGATTGCAAGGACAATAATAAATGCGTCACTCAGGAAATCCTGTGTGCAGGTGTCGAATACTGCTTTTCGTAACCAGGTAAAATGCTTAATATATGCCGGGTATCCTCACAAGGTGATTTCGTCTGTGTGTGAGTCGACGGTTCGGAGCGTTAAGCTCGTGAAACACAGAGGAGCTCAAGGAAATTCTGATGGAAAAAGAAAAAGAACAGTTTTTTCTTATGTACACCAATTAGCGCATGGGCTTAAAAACGTAGACTCAAGGTATGATGTCGACTTTCTTTTTTCCGCTAAACGTAAGGTAGGTCGCATTTGCCCGATGGTTGATAATGCGCTGAGGAACAAACAAGCCAAAGGGAGATACGCAGTGAATCATAAGAACAAGTACATCGCATGCGTAAAAAGCTGTGTATTTAACTCCATTATCGTGTGGTAGGGAGTACATGGGACAAACGAAACGATGTTTGAATGTTCGTTTAAGGGAGCATGAATTATCTCTTCAAGGGATCGCACGACTTCATCTGCCGGAACATTGCAGGTCATGCGGTTGTCGTCCCATTTTTGAGAGAACCACCACGATCTTCAAGCATCCTAACCAACTAACAAGAGAAATCGCTGAGGCATATCATATAAAGATTAGGGGTAGCAAGTGCATTAGTGAACCATCCGTCACACTGCATGAAAAAGAATTAAGTTATTTAGGCCAGTCTTGTTTATTGCCATGAATGTGACAACGCTACCTCGGTGCACCTCGTATTCTGCGCATGTCGTGCTGTAGGCTGCCAGTACCTATATATATATATATATACTTTTCACCCAGTTTTTTTTTTCAAAAAACAATAGTTGTGAGTCAGCGCCGTCTGTTCTTTCTCTTTTGCTCCTTTGCTAACCTGTTCTTTTTTCTGGTGTTGCGCTGTAAATAAGTTCATTATGGCACATATCACAACTGCCGCAATCATGCCTCGATAAGGCGTCGGTGACTCCATAATAAAGAAATTGTGTATCTTGCTCTACTCTGAAGTTTGGGATGTGGATGCGCCTTGGTTGTAGAATAGTGGAGGGGGCGAAAAATTGGTTTGCGCATGTACTGTCCGGCGACAAGCTATATATATATATATATATATATATATATATATATATATATATATATATATATATATATATATATATATATATATATATATATATATATATATATATATATATATATATATATATATATATATATATATATATATAATATGTGTGTGTGTGTGTGTCTGTGTGTGTGTGACGTACGAAGGTAGCGACGGTTGGTAGAGGCAGATAGATAAGGAAGAAGTGCTGAATGGAATTAACATGGCGTATGAGCCAGGCCACGTCGCCCATTCATCATAGCGTCACACGAGTCGACAGGATGGAGACCTGCCTGCTCCTTCATCAGTCGCTAAGCATCGACGCAGTTCTCCGCAAGACGCCCCGACTACACGCGGACTACCGTACAAGCGCCTAGCATTACGCATCGACCAGCATCATGTCAGAACCATCTACTGACCTTTCCTTGCCCAAGTACCCCGAAGCAGCGGACGATGGACCAGTACAAGACTGGTTCGACCTGTTCGAGCTCCACGCTACCGCTGCATCTTGGTCGGAACGGGAGATAGTCGCCAACTTTACCGACTATGTCTCTGGTGAGGCCTTCATTTCCTACCTCACCCACATATTTCAAAACGACGAGTCATGGGAAAAGATCATCGTTTGGTACAAACGACGAGTCATGGGAACAAGAAATGATTGTTTGGTTCAAAGAATACAACGATGACTACGACAAAGACTCGCCTATAACCCACCATCCACAGACCCTCGCGCTCGGTCGTCACAGTCAAAAGCAGTCTTCTCGGATTGACCAACCTCCTGCTTTTTCATCAGTGGATCTTCGGTCGCTCAAAACACGCACCTCACGTCTCACACGTTCACTATGGTCGGAATAGAGCAGAGAAGCTCGGAGAATACTCAGTCAAGCCCGGGACTTACAGTTCAGTTTCATGCGCCAGAAGAGCTCACATCATTCGTTGTACAGAAAGACAGTCATTCCCACCTAGAATCTGACCCAACCACGCCTATTGCGATGTTGCTATTGAGAGCACAGTCATCTGAATGCCCAAACACAGGAGGCTCGGAAGCAACTCTTACAGGTTGCCAGGTGCCAGAAGCCTACTTAATGAATGCTGTCGCACGCGCCTCTGATGTTCCTCCAGTCAAATCTGTCCTATTAACTTCATTGCCTGAAAAGCGGTACAACAGCCCACAGACTACTAGCTGCCGACTGGGCACTACATCAGTTTGCAAAGAAAACAGGCATGATGTTCAAGAAGCGCTCCCACCTCAGCACGTTCGAGTACAACTGCAGCAACGCCAGCAAAAGCTAGTCCAAAGATTCTAGACGCTCCAAGAGATACGGCGACAAGAACGACGACGCAAAGTGAGCCTCTTAAAGCAAACTCAAGACGTGAGGCATATACACATAAGGTATCGGCGCCACAGATGCGTTTTGCACACAAGGTCAAGGCTGCGCCCACGATTACAGCTCCGAAACCACAGAAAACGACAAAAGAGACGAAAGGGCATCATCTGTAGAACGCAGAGACCAAGACACCATTCCGTCAGCCGCGGCCATCGCACTCGCAAACTGGAAGCACACCGTGTGTTCCCACCACGACACACAGTTCGACGCCTTCGACATTCGAACCTGATATGCTACAGAGACTCCCAACCTTGCCCGTTACTCACAAGAACTCAACCGATATCATCACCAGTGCAGATCTCCAGGGTGTGGTTATGCCATCCAGGACGCAACAGCCAGCCTCGTTTACTCGAGTTCTTTTAGATATGGCCGGACTGTTTCCCTCTGCTGTGGATTTTTTGTGCGAGTTGGGGAGCTCCCTTCTGAAATAGAACTACGGTGCATTTCGACATTTTTCGTTTTAACACTCTGCGTTTTTGTTGTTTTGTTAAGTGTCTGATGCGAATTCTTCTGAGGAGAGGGGGAACAACGTGACGTATGAAGGTAGTGGCGGTTGGTAGAGGCAGAGAAAGAAGAAGTGCTGAATGGAATAAACGTGGCGTATGAGCCAGGCCACGTCTCCTATTCATCAGAGCGTCACACACACACACACACACACACACACACACACACACACACACACACACATACATACATATATATATATATATATATATATATAGAGAGAGAGAGAGAGAGAGAGAAAGAGTGAGTGAGTGAGAGAGAGAGGAAAAGAAATGTATACTTAAGGGCTCGTTTTCCGTGT
Organism: Rhipicephalus microplus; assembly: GCF_043290135.1. Lineage (NCBI taxonomy): Eukaryota > Metazoa > Arthropoda > Arachnida > Ixodida > Ixodidae > Rhipicephalus > Rhipicephalus microplus. The sequence continues at coordinate 211,721,674 of NC_134702.1, forward strand.
TTTGACACAATATAAGTGAGATCCAACAGACAATATTGCCAAGGAAAGTATAGGAAAAGTTATTAGACCAATTTGTAATGCAAATGTGAAGAATGAAAAGTGGGTGAAAATATAACTTGCCGTGGGCAGGAACGAGACCTGCGACCTTTGAATAACGCGTTCGATGGTCTACCGTTGAGCTGCCATGGCGGCTATCCTCCCAGCCACATTATTGGGTATATATGTGAATTTAAACGCGGCCGTGTCAGTCAGCACCCTCAGTAGGCATGTCGGCGAGTGCGGCACACTCATTTTATGAGCCTGTACGGCGTCACGTAGCACGAGAATTATCACAAGCTGGCAGCTCACCCATAGTACCTCGTACACAACCTTAGGCACCAAGTCTATTATTGTCTGGTAGAGCACAATAAATTGTGTCAAAACATGGAAAAACGAGCCCCTAGGTATATAATTCTTTCTATTATATATATCCGGAAATTTTGACCACCTGGAGTTTTTTATCGTGCACCCCAAAATCTGAGCACACAGGCCTACCACTATTCCGTCTCTATCCAAAATGCAGCAGCCACAGCCAGAATTGTTGCGCGACCTGCGGATCAGCAGCCGAGTACCTGAGCCACTAAGCCACTGTGGCAAGGCGATTGAAAAAAAAAAGAATGTCAGTTGAAAGTCTGCGCTTCTTTTTCTCTCTTCTTCCCCTGTGTCCGTATTGTTGAATGCACTAATTGCTACCATGGATCAGAAGGGTCAACCTTGTTTGGTTTCGGATGTGTAGTATATTCTCAACAGGAAACCAAAACAAGGGGCGAAAAATACACCGAAGATTATCAGTGCATCGTGACGTGTGTGAAATGCTTGTGCTCCAACATGTGGAATAGACAGAAAGATTATATCTTGATATATGACGTTATTTTTCGTGCTTATACCGTTTCCTTGAATTATGATAGGTTTACCTGAAAAGTTTTGAAAATTTTTCTGAATATATCATTCATTTACCTGAGAAGTTTTTTTTCTAACATTTCTCACGATATGTCTATGGATGTTGATTTTGCTATGCTAAAAGAAACTCGTAGGTCAGCGGCTTTTCTAGCTTGTACAGTGGGGCGGCTGCAATTTTTTCTGGAGAGAATGCGCCAAAGAACAATGTGCTCAGACTTGCGTGTGCGTTAAAGAACCGCCGGTGTGCGATATGTGTCGAGTGCTCCCTACGGCGTGCTAGCTCCGCTTTTTTTCCTCGTATTTTTATGAAGACTACAAAAAAGCATTTGGCTCATGAAAAATGGCAGCAGTCAAAAGCACCAAGCCGACAAAGATCACCTAAATCTAAGTGAGTACTTAGGCCGATGTCTAAAAAGACTCCCTAGCATCCTGGCTCCACAAAAAAGCTATCGAATTAAGGTAAAAAATGAGCGAGACAAGGCGGGGCAATATCCACAATATTCAAAGCAGCGAAACCTAAACAACCAAAAGTAGACACTCACAACACCTACTAGAAACTGACAAGTATACTTAAAGGAACATAAATAAACATACTTTCCCATCTGCCTAGAAGACCAAGAATGTTGAAGTGAAAGTGACGGTGTTAAACTATACCGCACCTGAGCTCATGTGCTGTAAGCAACTTCAAATGCATCGAAAGTTTTGCTTTCACGCCACGCAGACAAATGTCCGAAAAGTATGTATTGCTATGACTGTTTCTCAGTTCGTTCCTGGGGGTCGAAAGATTAGGTTCATTGAATAGTGTGGTGGTGTTCTGGGTCGTTCTTCTTGTAAGCCTCGCAAAGACGACTCCGCTCTTTTTTTTAATTTTGCCACTTCTCACCAGCACAGAATGTTGACTTCCGACAAAGAATGCTTTTCGGTGTGCTACCCGAGGGTCTCTTCGGAGACAAGCGTAACCAAACAGTTTTATGCGGACCTTGCTTAAAGAAAAACATACGTTAACGCAAATTTTTTAGCGCTTCTAGATGAAGTTTGCCTCGCCAGATCTGCTAATGACGTGAAGATGGCAAAATGTCTTTACTTGGAAATCATTGTTTTTATTAAAACTCGCAAAGAAGGCGTCCCATTGTGGCTTAATGCATAACATGGCAATATGCAGTTTCAGGCTATCTTCAGAAGCGACTATTGGCTCTGAACGCTGCCGACCTATTTCGAGCTCACAATTTCGAAGCATCGGTACAGTTGTTTAGGGTTAGTCCCGGCATCGGCGTCTGCGCAAGGAGGCGTTTGGTGCGTAGTGACCCCATGGACCCGAGCTAACGGGGAGGCTTCGACCTCCTCCCAAGTGTAGCCTTGCGTGGCTGAGCCGTATTCGGGGGAAAGGGTATCCTGGGGGTTTAGCCGACACCAGGTGATTGAACCTTTAAGGCCCCCCAGCAGAGGCAACACACCCCATCGGCCCCGGCTTCACGTAGATGGCACCCCAAGGCTGACCCACAGGGGAAATTGGCAATCACCTTTTCCTATCTGCCTCTCCCTACATCTTCGTCTTTATCTCTCACTTTCTATCTGTCCTGTCTTCTATTCTCTTCCGTTTACTTCAAAACTTCTTGGTGGCTAGAGTTAACTCTGTGTGGCTGACCAGTCTTGACTTACTATATTTGGTTATAGCGGTGGTGTACAGCTGAACTTGGCAGGATTGTCATCGCACATTTCCTGTCACTTCCCCTTGTAGGGTTCGGTGGTGGATGGCTCGCACCACTGCCGAAACAGAAACACTTACTATATTAAGGACATCCTTTGCCACACTTGATCGTACCCTGAAAAGGGTACGCACCGAAACAGCCTTGCTATATTGTCCAAGATGTCCAAACGTTTTCTAAAATAACACAGCGAGCAATCAAACGAAAAAGCCAGAACCGTCTCAGCATTTCTGGTGGCGAAAAGCCTCACTGAAAAACTAGGACCAGGTTACAAAGCGACAAAGATGGCAAGTGACGATTTAGTCCTTGAGCTCAAATACACGACGCAGTATGAGAAGCTTTCCAACTTGACTTCATTGGGGTATTCCCTGTCACAGTCGCCCCACATAGGTCTTGAACACCGTTCATGGTGTCGTCTCAGATGAAGATATCCTGAACCTTTCTGAACATGAGCTACTTGCTGGTTGGAAACAGCAAAATATTGTCAACGTACAGCAAATCAAAATAAGAAGGGAAAACTCAGAAAGTCCAACCAAGCACATAATATTACCTTTTGAATCAAGTGAACTGCCAGAAACCATTGAGACAGATTATACGAAACTACGAGTTCGGCCCTACGTAGCAACTCACGTAGATGCTTTAGGTGCCAGCGGTACGGTCACAGCTCCCATACTTGCAAAGGTCAGTTCACTTGTGCCGTATGTGCCTCAACGGACCACGTTTCTGAACGCTGCGAGGCTGCATCCTGCTGTGTCAATTATTCATTCTCTCTTTATTTCCAGAATAAAACGAAAACATTACATTCTGGATGGTCTCCTGGGCTAAAAGCTGTAATGAAACAGCTTGACTAGGGCCCAGAAGACCAAAGACATGGCAACAAGTGACCGGTAAAAATATTTGCACCAAATTACAAGATATATCACACATTGTACAAAAATATTTACAAAAACAAAGCATATAACAATATCTGTGTAAGCGTAACAGGGAATGATTTTTTGACTAAAACACATCTCTCACAACGAACAAGACCAACAGAAATACCAAAATTTATTTACAGAAAAGAAATTTTAATACTACAAGTACAAGGAACACAGTCTATAGTACACCTGTAATAGTACAAGCAATAGTACACCTGTAATTCTGGCAGTAAACTACACGAAACACTAATATCAACACAATATAATAATAGAAAATCATGATAGCTAATCATATACAACAATATACAGTGAAATGTAGTACAACATTAACAAATAATTGAAATACATTAGTAATTCAGAAATATTTCACGTAATGTATTTAGCGCAGGTTTATGTAAATGATTATGCTTTTTAAGAATGCATGGGAGGTTATATTTCAATGACTGCAGTTTATAGTCAGTGCGAAAGCGCGGTATGAGCCATCCTCCTACATTACGAGTATTGATAGCATGACTGTTGCGTTGCAGTGCAGCAGTTAACTCGATAAATTGTTTAAATGAAGAAGAACATATGTAAAATGATCGTAGGATGCGGAACTCGTACATATATTGGATTTTAATTATACTGTACTTGCGAAAATATGTCGATGTCGGTGATAAATAACCAGTGTTGGCAATGTGACGGACAGCTTTCTTCTGCAAAACCAATATTCTGTTGATGTTGCGTTGAGTTGTAGTAAGCCAAACCAGACTGCAGTAACTTATATGTGATTGAAACAGTGCTTGATATATGCTGACTTTTATTTGTGTAGGGAGAATTTCTCGACAACGCGACAGAGCTCCCGCTGTAAAAGAAAGTTTCTTGCATAAATGACTTACGTGAGAGTCCCAACTTAGATGAGATGAAAATGTTACACCGAGAATTTTATGTTCTTCTACAATATCTATTTTTTGGTCTGCACAAATAATATCTTGTTTAACGTTCAGAAATTTATTTCTAGCTCTAAATATTATAACCTTCGTTTTCTTAGGGTTAATTTTAAGTTTATTTGATAGTGACCATGATGTAATATTGCAAAAGAAACGATTACAACTTTCTATCAACCTATCTGTATCTGCGCCGGAAAACAAGACCGTGGCATCATCAGCATATATTATAAATTTTACCGACTTGTTGATATTAACAATATCATTTATAAAAACATTGAAAAGAAGGGGCCCTAATACACTTCCTTGCGGGACACCTCTACTGACAGGCAATGAAGATGAGTGATGGTTACCTAAACACACACATTGTGATCGTTCTGCTAAATATGATTTTATTAAAGCCAGGGGAGTGCCTCGAACACCATAGATTTCTAACTTAAGAAGTAGCGTGCTATGGTCAATGGAATCGAAAGCCTTGGTGAAATCAATGAACAAACCTAATGTAAATAGCCTGTTTTCGATGTTCTCTAAAATAATTTCTTTTAGCCTTAACAAAGCTAACTCCGTAGACCTTCCTTTACGGAAACCAAACTGAGCGTCGCTTATAATGTCACTTCTAGTGAAAAAGTTGGATAATCTGGAATGTAGCATTTTTTCGAAACCCTTAGCAAACACCGGAATAATCGATATTGGGCGATAATTTCCCAGCAAGTTTTTGTCGCCACCTTTAAACAGAACAGACACACGAGAGCGCTTCATTTCACGGGGAAATTCCCCGGACTCTACTGCTAAATTAAATATGTACACAAGTACAGGGGCTAAATGCTCTAAAACAAATTTTATGGGACCGATCTGAAGATTGTCAATATCTAATGCACTGCTATTCTTAAGACTCATAAATGTTCTGAATACTTCTGGTTCGTCTGCCGGGTTGAGAAATATGCTTTCAGCATTTCTAATAATTGAGCTAGTCATTTGCAGGGTATTCTTAACTGGCGGTATACCAGAAGTGAAATATTTATTGAAAGAATCGGCAAGTAGTGCACCAGTTAGTACACGATTATTTAACGTAATTTCACGTGGCATGAAGTCTGCCTTGTGGCGTCCTAAAACACTGTTTATTGCTTTCCAAGCTGCATCAGGGTACCTTGTACAGATACCAGAAAACAACTTTTCATAATACGCTATCTTCGCCTTTCGAAGAGCGCTGTTTAGTTTATTTCTGAAAGCTTTATACTGCTGTAGTAATTCTTCCTCTCGCGATTTCAAGAATGCATGGAAAAGCTTATTTTTTTGGTTTATCAAACGCCTAATAGCAAATGTGACCCAAGGTTTTCTTATTTTCTTTGACGGTTTAAACGTTTTAAAAGGAAAATGAGTGAGGTAGATATTTGTAAAAGATTCTATAAATTTTAAGTACGCTTCATGAACATCTCTAATCATATAAACGAAAGACCAGTCATGCATGCTAACGGCACGCTTGAAAGCCTGCAGTGACCCATCAGTGATATTTTGTACTTGTACAGTCTGATGTTGACGCCTCTTTTCTGTTTTTGAGGAACTGTATTGCATGAACACTGGACAGTGGTCACTTATGTCTGATGAAATAGTACCGGCGTTAGAAACAAGTGTGTCAGCATTCGTAATCATCATGTCTAACAGTGATGAACTGGTTACTGTGATACGAGTTGGCGTTGATATTAGATTTGTAAATCCAGATGAGTGAAGGCACGATATGAACTCGCACGTGCTTTGAGTGTCTTCCAAAAGGTTTATATTAAAATCACCACCGCACACAAACCGATATTTGTTTGAGTTGATATATTCTAAGAAAGACTCAAAAAAATTAAGAAAATTCACGATGTTACCATTTGGGGGACGGTAAATAGCAGCAACAATTTCTGAGTCAGTTTTAAGTGTTAAAAATTCAAAGTCATCCGTAATCACAGAAAAATCGGAAACAAGTTCATGGGTCCGATAAGCGTCAACAAAGATGCAAACGCCCCCTCCTCGGCGATTCGGACGATTAATAAAAAAGCGCGAGTAACCGTCCAGACGAAGCATATCACAGCCATCGTAGTACCATGTCTCAGTCATCATGATTATGTCAAACTTAAACGAGAACTGGTTGATAAAGCAAGTGATGTCATCTTTTTTCCCAACTGCGGAACGTGCATTCAGATGTAAAGTGGTTTTCTGCAATCGACAATGTAGCGAGATATTTTGTGGTAGAGCAAGGTTATGGTAGTTCATTTCGATCTTTTTTTTTTTAACTGTACAGGACGTGATACTTCTACTAGTTTATTTTTTCAAGATCAGCTTCGCGAGATATCTGTATGGCATCTGAATCATCAGACTTCCGCGCAAAAATTTTACCACTGAAACACCAAACAGACTTCCAGTGCTTTTCATGCCTACGCTTTACTGCCATGCCTAGAAGACGCTTCAGAGCAGGACAGAGATGCTCATTTATGTAGATCTGCGCAGAGTCTGACACTCCGATGTCATTGTTGCGGATGCGCATCTTCTTTCCTTTTTTTAGTACAAGGTCTCGTTTCGCCCGAGACTTAAACTGAACTATAATGTTACTGCGGTCCGGATTTCGGGTAGGCACCCGATGACATGTTTCTATGTCAGACCCCTGAACAGGCTCACCAATAGCCTCCCCGATTTTTGAGAGGACACTCAGAACATCCTCATTTTCTTCTTTTCGAACACCCTGAATTTCGATGTTTGAGTTTCTGGAATACTGCTCTAGGTGAACCAGCCGTCTCTCTAGGTCCCCTGTATGGGTCTCAAGAGTCTGGCATTTCGCCTGCAGTTCCTTGTTTCTCGTGGTTAATTCAGCATTTTTTGCTGCTGCAGCAGCCAGCTGGTTTTTCAAATCCTCTATAGTTTTATAAGCAAACTCAAGGCTCTGAGCAACGTTGCGTTGTTCAGTTCGAAATTCACGCATTTCATTTCTGAGTTCCCTCTCGAACGATTCCCGCGACATCTTCATTTCCTGTTTAAACTCATCTCTTAGTTTCAAGAGATCGTTCTTGACATCTTCCTTAATCTTTGCAATTTCTTTCGACATGACAAAAAGAAACTACGGGTAACAAAAATAGCACACAACACACGGCAAAATATAACAGAAATGACGCAGCTTGGCAGCAGTGACAATGTATCTTTGAAAATGTAAACGGAACAGTAAAAGTCTTTGCACCAACCTGCGGCAAGAATGCAGAAAAATGCCTTAGACGCTGTGAACGTAGTTCGCCACTGCTGCCAAATGAAAGCCTCGATGCTTGAGACGGTGCTTTTATGGCAGTCGCACTCGCGCAGAAACACTGACGCGGCCGCTGTCAACGCCCCCTTGTGCTGCACGGAGTCGGTGAAATTCGGCCGACACGTGTCCAACTGTCCAGGAAGATCGGGTGCGCTGTGCAGGCTGCGCAGAAGTGATCTGCGGCAAGAATGCAGAAAAATGCCTTAGACGCTGTGAACGTAGTTCGCCACTGCTGCCAAATGAAAGCCTCGATGCTTGAGACGGTGCTTTTATGGCAGTCGCACTCGCGCAGAAACACTGACGCGGCCGCTGTCAACGCCCCCTTGTGCTGCACGGAGTCGGTGAACCAATGGTGGTAACCAACCAGCATACTCGCGAACATTTCATTCATGAAAAAAAAGAAATAATTTCATTGAAGGTCAGACAGACCATATACTTTAAGGAAGCCTGGAAACGAGTTTCGCCGTTCTATGGCACCACTAATGCGAAAGAGGCGCATCAGGAGGCAGCGTCGTATCAGCCTACGGCCGCAGCCCGGCTTGCGTTATGCGTGCCATCGGCTGTGACACCCGCCCCTAAGGCGACAGTAGTTCAACCTGCTCCGCCAACACAACAGTACTCGGCGACTCAAGAGTCGTCAGGTCACAAGGCCTCGTCTCACCAAGCAAGGTCTCAAACTTGATCAGCCTGCATAAGCGGGCATTCAGTGCCTTCTAGAAGACAACGGACACTACTCCGGTGCTTTTGGCGCAGAAACAGTGGTGCAACTCTGCAGACCGCCATAAAAAAGGAAAGCAGAAATTCGTGGGTCCTCCCAAGGACCCTTGAGCAACGACGTCTAGTACTTTCACACACAGAACACCTCTATCTTTGCTAATATGTCGACACAAATAATGTTTTGAAATATCAGGGGCCTCATTTGCAACCTAGACGACTTAAATGAGCTGTTATGCTCCTACCAGCCCGAGGTGTTCTGTGTCCAGGAGACATATTTGAACTTAAAAACACGAATTTTTTCCAGCGTTATGCCATCTAAAGGAAAGATCATGAAGAAACTCTTTCTTCACAAGGAGATGTGGCAATCATTGTTGACAAGTTTGTGCCTCGCCATCATGTAATTCTCCAAACGCCACTTCAAGTAAATGCAATCTGTACTATTTTGTTTAATAAGTTGGTTACCATCTGCTCCATTTACATATCAACTAACTACCCCCTCACTAAAGCAGAATTACACAACCTGAATAACCAGCTTCCTGAGTCCTACATTATTGTTGGGGATTTCAACGCACATAACATACTCTGGGGCGACTTGCACTGTAATGCAAGAGGTCACCTTGTGGAGAATATTCTCACAATCTCTAATCTATGCCTTTTCATCAAAAAGGAACCAACATATTACAATATATCACATAATTCATACTCATCTATTGACCTAGCAATTGATTCAGCAGTTCGTTTTCCCTATCTTGAGTGTAATTATGTGAAAAACCTGTTTGCAAGCGACCACATTCCCATAAGGCTGCAGTTAACAGAGCAAGATGATTTCCTGCCAAATACCCCCAACTAGAGACTACACTCAGTTGACTTGGAGTTCTTCAGACAATCCACTTATCTGTCAAAAGATTTTATTGAGAATTTTAACATCAACGCTGCTGTTGCATATTTTACCACTTTTATTTTTGACGTAACCGAAAAAGTGATACCACAATCGAATGGACACTCTAGCTGACGACGAGTTCCCTGGTGGAACAACGACTGCAAGCAAGCGCAAATGAAGCAAAATAAGATATGTTGTTCCCTACGGAAACATCCAACTGCGGAAAATAGGGTACAGTTTAAACTGATCAAATCACAGGGAAGGCACACGCGGAAGCAGGCCCGACGAACAAGCTTGGAGAAGTTCCTCTCCTGCATAAGCTCGCACACTCAAGTATCTAGAGTATGGAATAACCTGATGAAGTTAAAGGGGCAACAAGTCCAACTATTGCCACTTGTGAATGATGAGGGAAACACCTCGAAAGATCAGGCAGATGCCCTAGGAGAGCACTTCGAACGTGTAGCGAGCTCTATGAACTATTAAAATTCATACCAAAAATACAAATACAAACGAGAACTCAAAGCGCTGGATCATAAATGCCGTCAGAATGAACACTATAATTGTCATTTTTGCATAGTGGAGTTTAGGGCTGTCTTCTCTTCATGTCAGAGCTCTGCTTCGGGACCTGACCAAACTGTATATGATATAATTAAGTTCTACACCCTGACACACAAATTACACTGCTTACAATTTACAACAAAATTCGTGCTGATAAACACATTTCATACACTTGGAAAGAAGCTATATTAGTTCCCATATTAAAGCAGGGCTAAGACCTCTCTTTGGCAACACGCTACCGCCCTATTGCACTAACTAGCTACCTCAGCAAGGTGTTTAAAAAATTGATGAACTCCCGCCTATTGTATCACCTTAAAACAAACAACCTTCTAGACCCGTAGTGTGACATTAGGGAGGGCAGGTTGACAACTGACCACCTTGTGCATGTAGAGACCTACATTCGTAATGCACTTGTTCATAAACAGTATTTCCTCTCAGTTTTTCTCGACATTGAAAAAGCGTGCGAAGTGACGAGGCGCTATGGAATTCGTCCCGATTTCTCTACAATGGCGCCGAAATAGTGCGACATTTATCTGAGAAAATGTGGCACGATGCTGAAAGATAAACTGCATGACCTAAAGAAACAAATCTTCCGTCATGTCGACAATTTTGTTATTTTTATTCCAAATTTTGACACTGGAAGGCTTGTTTTAGGCATTCAAAAGGTTATCAAGCATGCTAATTTTTGTCTTACTTTCACATTTGAACTTTCTAAGGGCCAACGCGTACAGTTTCTGGGTCTTTCACTAGGACTTTCACATGACTGCGCTTGTCGGACGTTATGCCGCAGATCAACATGCTCATTTTCGTCGACAACTGACCACCTTGTGCGTGTAGAGATCTACATTTGTAAGGCATTTTTTCATAAACAGTACTTCCTCTCAGCTTTTCTTGACATTGAAAAAGCGTACGATATGACGTGGCGCTATGGAAATATACGTGATTTGTCTACAATGTTTGTTGGCGGAAACATGCTTAAAATTATTGAGAGTTACTCATTAAAACATACATTTTATGTCGGGAATTGTAACAAGCTTTTAGGATCATTCATTCATGAAACAGGGATACCACTAGATGGTGTACTTAGCTGTACCCTTTTTATTGTAAAAACGACTTCTTTGTGAAACTCAATTCTAAAAGACATGTTCTACTCCGTGTATTTTGACGATGTGCAAGCAGGATTCAGGTCCTGTAACCTATCTGTGAACTAAACGCCCAAGTTAGCCTAAACAAAGTATCAAAACGCACTGATGAAAGTAGCTTCAAACTTAGTGTGCAAAAAAGCTCCATTGTCCTTTTTACTAGGAACAAAGGCTTGGTCTCAGATCCAGCTGTTGAACTTCATGCACAACGCTTAACGGTGTATGCAGAGCGAAAATTTTTAGGTGTTACACTCGACTCCAAGCTCACTTTTATTCCCCACACAAAATCCCTCAAGGCTAGATGCCTCAAAACAATGAATGTCCTAAAGATTTTGTCACACAAATCATGGGGTAGTGACAGGAAATGCCTGGTAAATTTTTATAGAAGCCTCGTTCGATCACGGCTAGACTACAGCGCTGTAGTTTATGAATCGGCTACACCAAGCGCCCAATAGATGTTGGATCCTTACAATCATTTAGGCATATGTCTCTCCACGGGTGCTTTCAGAACAAGCCCAATCCAAAGCCTATATGTCGAGTCCAATGAGTGGTCTCTTGACCTACAACGTTCATACTGTGCTTTTATTATTTCCAGAATGTACATTCTAACAAACACCACCCTTGCTATCCCACCATCAATAATACCTCCTCTGCACTACTTTTTCACAACAAACCCGCAGTAAGAGAGCCAGCCATTTTCACTTCGAGTTAGGCGGCTGTGTGAAGATATGTCGGTTACACTTCTTGAGCATCGTTTAATAGCTGCATCTGAACCCTTCTCGTCATGGTTGTGAGACATTGTGGACTGCAAAACGACATTTACGGAAGTGATAAGCATGCTCCAGACGCCCATATCCACACGAATTTCCTTGAGCTGCAGTCAAGATACTCCTGCCCTGAATATTACACAGATGCGTCGAAGCCTTAGACCGGCGTGTCTTTTGCAGCCGTCGGTCCATCCTTCTCTGAATATTCCGTAATGTCGACGATTCTGTTATTTTTATTCCAAAAATTTGACACCGGAAGGCTTGTTGCAGATATTGCAAAGGTTTTCAAGCATGCTAGTTTTCCTCTCACTTTCACATTAGAACTTTCTAAAGACCAACGTGTACAGTTTCTGGATCTTTCATTAGCATTTTCATATGACCACGCATGTCGGACGTTCTGCCGCAGATCAACAGAAGAGGTACGTCTTCACATCCAAAGACAGTCAAAAAGAGTATTGGGCTTTCTTACTTTTTTTATGCACTCACTAATCTATGTAGTCCTCTCAGTAGCATTATCTTTTCTCTTCGATTCAATAGGCTGCAGTTTTCTGTCTTCCTGTCCGAGACCTTGGTAGTCAAATGCCAAATGCTTTTGAAGCAAGTTAGAGCAAAGTTTGTATCACAGTGTAAGATTGAAACAAAAAAATGGACGTTGCTGTCATTCCATATGTGCCAAATCTTTCTCATTTTCAAAAAACGTCAATGCACACGATGGCGCACAGGTGGTTTTTAGCTGCCCTAATAAACTAGCAGGGTTTGCACTGCCTTTATAATAAACTAGAACAAGAATCCTACCTCACGAAAATTTGAGCGTAGCACGAAACATCTTATTCAGTTTGTGTAGGTGCTTCAGTGTTTTCTACAATTTTTCAGTGGTGATTGGGTTAGTTTATATAGAACAAATAGGCCACTACTCAAAGACCCACTTTAAAATGCATAAAATTAATTTCAGTGCTAATTATGTGTCCCATTTAGCTGCTCGTTGTAACAATTGCAAGAGCTAGCTTCGTAATGATAAAACTACACTTGTTTCTAGGCACAGGCATGACGTGGTGCGAAAAGTTATGAAAGAGCTTTTTATTAGGAACACTGGAAAGTGTTGCAACAACTCTTCATCAGTGGCGTTGTCGCGAACCTAAATCAGTTTTTTGGGGGCGGGGCACAACACTGATGCTCTTGGCCTTTTCTGTGTATGTGTTTTTTTATTTCTGTAGCACTTTGTTGCTGTATAACCGGTATTAAAACTGTTTACCGTTCATGTTGCTTGTTCTTTTCAGTTTTCTTGTTTTTGTGGTTTTGAAAAAATTCACACGTGGTGGCGATTGTGCAGTTTATTTGTGTCACTTTTTTATGTTTTATTTTCGTGTTTTTTGACAAGCTTGTCGGTTACGAGTAAGCATTGTAAGTTTCTGCTTATTCCACTCTACTTCACGCTAATTTGAATATTATAGAACCACACCAATCAGCCGAACCACATCGATCCGCAACGTGGATAGCTGCATGCTCTGAAGAAGTACTTGACCGCTCTAGATTGGGAAGAAGCAAGAATCACAGTTAACAGAGAATATCTCTAACAATTATTGAGTTCTCAATTGGAAACCCTATGTTGTACTGTATCGAAAAGTTTAAATACCTACCTAGTACAACAACTAATAAGAGGGCCATTGGAAAGAGCGGAAACAATAAGACAATGAGTGATTGGTTTCCAGCAACCCAGGCCTACATTTGGTAGCACACTACCGATAGTATTGTTGCGAGCTCCTCTGGGATAATGGGACAACTGTCTCCTAAAAAATGCTATACACAGGCGACAAGATAATAACAGATCTTCCATAACAAGGCAAGGGTCAATCTTCTAGCAGTATGTCGAGCAAAGAGTACCTTTGCTGCTGTCTACATGATACAGTAAACTGCGAGGCCTTCTTCGAAATCTATTTGAAACAATTTTACGCTTTTATCTTTTAACGGCGGCACGTGGTTGTTCCTGAGCCCTATTTTAATTACTTCGTACTTCCAGTAAATATTTCCAAGTCCTTGCTCAATTCTCTATGTCTATTCCGCTTTTTAAGTCATCTTGCTATGCAGCTCGTTAGGCAATGATACCTTGGCAACTCTTCCAACTTCAAACGCTAGTGAAACGCTTGCTCGAAAACTTGGGAACATTTTCATTTTTTTCTGAAACACCGTCAGTGGAAATTGGACAGAAGTAGCCCAGAAAATACCCAGCGTCTTTAAATATGTGTCCACGAAAGAATTTTGGTTGGTTGGTTGCGAAACTTTATTGAGGTCCTGCAAGGCGTGCGTCAGCGCGCAGCGGGCGACTCCCACGTCGGGACCGTGGGAAGAAACTCGTGCGGGACAGCCTTAGAACGGGCATCTGTGGTTTGGCAGGCGCGGCTTGGTGTCACAGTCCGTAATTCATTCTTCTCTCAGTTAACAAAATAGCTGCCATTGTATTACAGGAAAGTGAATAGGCAGCGAAGCTGTACAAAACACCACATATGTGGGTAGCTTGGAGAGAGATGGGAGTCGCTACACACTGTCTCGAGACCATTCACCTATTGCTGCGGAATTCTGTAGCTAGATTCTTCAGCAACCTAATCATGTCATATATTTCCCTGCAGGTAAAACCGTGTACAAAATGCTACTATAAGGTCTTTCTTTTTCCAGGATATGAAAAGCAAGTTGCAGCAGACTGCCGAATTCAAAGAGCATGCGGCAGCTGACTGCCTCGTAGTCATCCTGATGTCACATGGCTCAGAAAACGTGATCTTTGGCACGGATCTTCTGCCGCTTCACTTGGAGGACGATATCATCTCCCTGTTCGACAATGAAGGTTGCCCGGCACTTCAGGGAAAGCCCAAGGTGTTCTTCGTCGAGGCTTGCCGAGGTGCATGGCGTTTTCTTGCTCTGTTACCTCTTGACTATTCTGGTTCCAGAGTACCGAATTAATCAGTTTTACGTAGTACTTTTCTCCGCTTTTCATTACTGGTCACGACTACTAAAAATCATTAGCATTAGATACAGAAAATGATATGAAACCATGGACAGTAGAAAACCATATGGAACCACGTGAGTCAGCAGGATTTGTGTGTGTGTGTGTGTGTGTGTGTGTGTGTGTGTGTGTGTGTGTGTGTGTGTGTGTGTGTGTGTGTGTGTGTGTGTGTGTGTGTGTCGGTGGGTGGGTGGGAAGACGTACAAAGTCGTCTTGCTGTGGATTCATAGTGCACGGGAACACTGATTAGGCTGGAGCTGGGGAGGGGGACGGACTCATGTGCTCCGCTTATGCTCAGCTGCACATGCCGAGGAACCCGAACTAGCTCAGCACCCGGACGTCGTCAGCCTAAACTGGTATCAGAGCTGTGTGGCACTACTTAGTAATTCACATCACTGAGACAGTGCACAAGTTTCCGGAACCTTAGGTATCGATGGAATAGTTCATGGTGCAGAACAAGACAATTTGAAGTCACGCTAACAAAATTAGAATGCAGACTACCGTCGTAATTTTTTTACAAAAGCCTGAATTTGTTTCTTCCCCCTCCCAATGTAACTTTTCTAGTGAAACAGAAATGATCAAGCACTTTTTAATTTAGTGTCAAAAATATCGGATTGTAAGGCAAACGTTCCTAAAAGTACGTTTTCATAAAAGTGCCGTTGCGCGTTTTACATCAGCATTGCTCTCCCTGGGGGCGTCGGCACTAGGGCACAGTAGCTGGGTCAATCACGATGCTATATTTTATTTTTTCAAAGTATCAAAGAGAACGCCCTGTTAATACTATCAGTACATCTAAAACGCTATATTTCGTGGACTGATATGTGGGGTTTACCGTCCTGAAACCACCATACGATTAAAAGAGACGTCGTAGTCGAGGGCTCAGGAAACTTCGACCACCTGGAGCTCTTTAACGTGCGCCCAAATCTGAGCACACGGGCCTACACTACTTTCGCCTCCATCGAAAATGCAGCCGCCGCAGATAGCATTTGATCCTGTGACTTGCGAGCCGGTAGCCGACTACCTTATTTACTAGACCACCGCAGTGTGGCTAAGCACATTATCTTTCATTTATTCATTCACCTTAACTCTATCAATTATTGAGTTCATTGGTTAGCTTTAAGTAGCATTGCAATAAGAGACACAAAAATTATCACAATATTTGTGTTTCTGGTTATCTCTTTTTCTGCTCTCTCTTTCTCTTACTGATTATTTCTTAATTTTGTTTAACAAATTCTACTGGTGCACACTTTGCGGCCGATTCCCCGTGGTGCTTTGCGCCATTTGTCCTTAATTAGTCCTCATTATTATCATCATCGACTTCTCAAGGACCATTGTAGCTTTGCAATAGCTTCTGCGAAAGCCCACGATGTCGTAAAGGTGTCCACACCCTTACATTACCGCCTAGTTGGTAGTGGACGTTGCTTCGGTGTTGGTTGTAACAGCGAGCGTCGGTATTTTGTCGCGTCTGAATGCAACTCAGTGCAAGCTAGCGGGCTTCCTCAGCTTTCTGAACAAAGTCGTTAACGCTGTCATTTGAGCTTGTGTCTTGGTCTACTAAGAGAATCGCATCTAACGGTGTTGAGACGGGACGTCCATAAAGGGACTCAAATCGTGGCAGCTGTGTGAACTCTTTCACTGCGGTAATAAAAGCAAATGTGACGTACGGCAAAATTTGTTCACACGTTCTGTGCTCTACATCAACAAACTTAACATGCAAGGTAGTGTTTTTTTAACTACTTCATCAAGCAGTTGGTTTGTGGATGGGAAGCTGGTGTTATTGGTTGTTTGTATGCGTCAACTTGGCCACTTGCTTCAGGAACTCTGCAGTAAATTCTAGCTCTGCAATCAGTTATGAGAACAGCAGCTACGCCATGACGCAAAACAACGTCATGGGCGAAGGATCTGGTGGTTTCAACAGCAGTTTCCGTAGGCACAGCTTTGATTTCAGCATAGCGAGTTAGGTAGTTGGTCGCGACAACTATCCTCTTACTTTCTGAAAGTGATGTTGGAAATAAACCAAGAAGATCCATCTCCACTAGCTGAAACGGTGATGGAGAGGTATCTAAAGGTGGAAGATAAATGGCGGGCTTCACGGATGGAACCTAGCGCCTCTGACAGTCACGGCACGTTCGAGCGTAGTGCTATATGGAAGAATACAGCTGTGGCCAGCAGAAATTTTGTCGTATGCGCGCTAATATCCTCGAAAGCCCAAGTGACGGGCGGAAGAATTTTCGTGGAACGGCTATGAAATGTCCTCACGCAGGGCCGTTGAAGCGGCGAGGAGAAAAGTTTCCTGGCTGTGCTCAAAATTTCTGTTGTAGAAGAAATGGTACCACTAGCAACACGATGTTAGTAGACATGAGAGCGGGCGTGTGACAATAACTTCTTCTCTTTAAAGACTCTGAATGACAGGAACTAGCTCAGTGTCCTCACGTTCAAGTACGGCCATCTGTACCACATTGACGACGCCAAGAAACGGTAAATCTTATTCAGTGTTGGAGTACGTCGGGGAAACAGGAGCACGCGATAAGCAGTCAGCAATCGTACGCTTACGTCCTAATTGGTAGATCACAGTTGTGCCGTACTCTTGAAGCCGGAGGCTCCAGCGGGCAAGGCGGCCTGATAGATGTCGTAGATTGGCAAGCCAACAGAGCGTGTGGTGGTCACTGACCACTCGAAATGACCAATCGTATATACAAAAGCACAGCAAGCTCTGAGCATTCTGCTGTATTGAAAAGTGCGTCTTTTCATTTGTTGCAAACGCGGCGAAGCAACACTCGGCTCTTCCACACGAGCAGGCACTCCGCAGATCAAACGCAAAACTTTATAACCTGAATCCTGTTGTAAGCATGTTACGCGCTCTGCTTCTCATGACGTTTTGTGCTAATTTCGCGTGAAATATCGAAAAGAACTTCCTAGACTGTTCGGAATGCCTACTCCTCCATCGCACCGTAGCTGTACAGACTTCGTAAGCGTCAGAACACGAATCGTTTATTCCAGGTAGCGTTGCTGTACTTATGCTATATGTCTTCGCGCACGCATGCACATACGTTGGTGCCGAGTCAGCGCTATAGATGCCGCGATATGGCACCTAAACGAAGCCCAGTCCCTTAAAGGAAACCAAGTTTGTCAGACTGCCTTTTTATGCGCCTAGAACGCCTGGTAAATTCAGACGTTGTCTGTGCCCCTGAACCTGATTCAACAGGAGACCGCGATGTGCCCAGCGATACGTCTGCTGACTTGATGTTGTCGCCTACCAGAAGTTCGTCCGGTGAAAGTGGATCACGTGGTGAGGGTTGTTGCTCAGAAGATTGAAGTGCCTAGAGCTCCTGATTTGCCATCAATGTGTGGTGTCGTGGTCGCAATTGTTTCATGTGACGACACTGCATTCCTCCGGTGGTGAGCACCTGGACCAAGCAGCTGCCTCTTGATGCCGTAATCGTGTCTGCTAGAAAGCCATCTCTCGCTGGCTCGAGTGTACCGGCTTGCCCACACAGGCGTCCCCTGAGGAAAGCACAGCATCAGCGCTGGGGATATCTTCGCCACAGGGTCCTGCTCCACACTCTCTGAAAAATGAGCGCTTAGGCGGCTCCTTGGCTGAAAACCGAGCATCATCTCAGCGGACGATTGGCCACCTTGATTCGGTGTTGTCCCGTAACATAGTAAGAAGATTTCCATTTGACTGAGCAAACTACCCATTTTGTTTTGATTTATGCCTTTTTTATTAGTGCGCACAGCAAGCTTTGCCAATCCGTTTGACTGAGATTAGTATGGGGCGGAGTGTAAATTGACGTGCCTTATCATGTTCAAAAATCTTTTTATTCATTGAACTCTGAAATTGTGGCCCATTGTCGCAGACGACAGTCTGAAGGGAGCGAAAACCTGTGAAAATCTCACACAGTACTTCAATTGTGCTTTCTGGACTAACTGTTTTGACGTGTACTGCTTTAAACTATTTTGTTTTCGCCTCCACCACGACCAAGATAATGTCCTCTCTCACGGACTCAGCGTAGTCTATGTGCGAGCGTGACCAACGTTTGTTGGTTTTCGGCCAGCCAATAAGGGCCTGCTTTGCTGGCATGGACCGATTTTCAACACATGGCTGCTAGCTCTGCATCAACTATTTAATGTCGTGGTGTAATCTGGGGTACCAAAACAATAAGTGTGCTAGGTGCTTCATAACCGTCGTGCCGGAATGAGTCTCATGAAGCAGTTGAAGAATATTTGACCGCACTGCTTCAGCCAGAATCACCCTATGGCCCAAGTAAATCAGTCCATTACTCACATTGAGTTCGTATCTACAGTTGAAGTACGGCAGGAAGCCCTGTTGCTCCTGCCCGAGTTGTTTAGGCCAGCTGCACAGAATCTAAGTGTTGTGCTGCCCCTCGAGAGTGTCATTGTTTGGGCTGTCTGCCAACTGCGGTGCATAAAAATATAAATCTGGCAATTCTTTTGCATGCAGCACATATTCTACGGGATTATCTTCATCGTGGTGCGCTGGTTCCGGTAGAAGTGAACGAATCAAGGCCTAAGCGTTCGCATCCAACGGCCCCTTCTAGTGCTCAAGGTCATACTGATATGAGGATAATCATCATCATCTTCATCAGCCTGAGAACGTCCACTGCAGGACAAAGGCCTTTTCCATAATGCGCCAATCAAATCGGTGCTGCTCTTGTTAGTGCTATTTTAAACCCGTACACTTCCTAGTCTCATCTGCCCTCCTAACTTTCTGTCACCCCCTAACCCGCTTGCCTTCTCTGGGAAACCCGTCAGTTATCCTTCGTGAACAGACGTTATCCTGTCTATGCGCTACTTGCCCGGCCCATGTCCATTTCCTCTTCTTGATTTCAACTATGATATCGTGAACACCAGTTTTATCCCTGACCCACTCTAGTCTCTTCTTGGCACTTAAGGTTGCACCTATCATTTTTTCCCTTCGCTCGTTGCATCGTCCTCAATTTCGACTAAACCCTGTCTGTAAACCTCCAGGTTTTTGCTTCATAGATAAGTACCGGCAAGATGCAGCTGTCATATGCCTTCCTTTTGAAGTGTGGTGGCAATCTACCAGTCATGAATCGTGAGTGCTTGCCGAGTCTGCTCCACTCCAATCCTAATATTCAAGTTACTACAATGTTGGGCTTAGGCTCATAGGTTGTTACTTGTCTTAGGTAGACATATACATATAGTCTCTTACAACTTCAAGTGCAGTATTGCCTATTTGGAAGCGCTGTTCTGTCCCGAGGTTGTTGCACCTTGGTTTTGCTTTTTGCAAACTTATTTCAACACCTAATTTTCTGCTTTCTTTGTCAAGTTCAGTAATCATGAGTAGCGATCCCTTCGCTGAGTTACTCAGCAAAGCAGTTTCATCGGTGAAGCGCAGGTGACTTAGGTGGTCTGCTTTACCTCTTATCCCGTACTCCTCCCGTTCTAAGCCCCTAAACACTTTCTGTGCGCACGGTAAATAGCATTGGCGATATTGTATTCCCTTGCCTTACACCCTTTCCCATTGGTATTCTGTCGCTTTCTTTCTGAAGCACTATGGTGGCAGTTGATCCTCTGTATATTTCTGCTAGAATATTTATATAAGCTTACTTTACGTCCTGATTCTGTAGTGTCTGAATAACTGCCCAGATTTCTCCTGAATCAAATGCCTTTTCGTAATCTATGAAGGCTACTTATAGTGGTTGAATGTATTCGAAGCCTTTCTCTATTACCTGATTGATAGTATGGATGTGGTCGATTGTTGAGTAGTCTGTTCAAAATAGTGTTTGTTCCTTTGGTTGATTGAATTTTAACGTTTTCTTAGTTGTGTTAGCATTTACCTTTGTAAATAGCTTGTATACGACAAAAAGCAAGCTGATCGGCCTTAAATTCTTCAAGTCCTTTTCATCTCCTTTCTTATGTATTGGGGTAATTTTAGGACTTTTTCGAGATTCCGGTACCCTCCCCGTCAGGAGACACTTCGTAAGCAGGGTGGCTAGTTTTTTTTTCTAACACAATCTGTACTCCGTCTTTCAGCAGCTACTCACCAGCAGCTTTCCCTCTTTGCATTCTCTCGAAGGTTTTTCTGACTTCTGTCATTAGAGGCGGGATGTCTTCTGAATTGCTGCGAGTTCTTACATTATGGTCGTGGTTCTCTCAGCTATTGTAGAGATCTGTGTAAAACGTCTCTGCCATTTAAACTATCTTGTCTACATCGGTAGCTACTTTGCGTTCCTTCCCCCTTAGTACATACGTCTCGTTTCTGCCTAGTTTGCTCTTCGCCGCTTTGACGCTTCCTTCTTTCTTTAGAGCATGTTCAACTCTCTCCATGCCTTGAACCTAATAATCAACTTCGAAAGCTCTAACAGTTCTATTTTGTCGTGTTTGAGACTTTCATGCTTTGGGGTTTCTTAATGAGATTCTTTGTCTCCTGGGACAGCTTACCCGTGTCCTGTTCAACCACCGTACTTGCAACTTCCACTGTGAACTCCACACTGATACTCGTCGTATTATCATTCATTGTGGCAACGCTAAGGCTTGTATCCTCGATAAGAGCCGAGTGTCTAGATTCCTGTACTTTCTCTCTTATTGCAAACTCATTGATTGGCTTCTTGCATATCAGTGTCTGTCATTCCTTCTTCAAGTCTAGGCTAATATGAAACCTTACTATTATAAGACAGTTGCATTGTACCTTTCCAAGCACTTTGACATCCTACACGATGTCACTGTGCGCACTCCGTATAAAGCCTATTTCGTTTTCACCTTCCCCATTCGAGCTCATTTATGTCAACTTATTGCCTCGTTTTCGGTAGAAAGTATTCATAATTCGTAAATTATGGCATTTGGCGAATTCTAATCAGAACTCCCTTTTGCAATTTCAAGTACCGATGCCATAGTTTCTAACTGCGTAGTCACGAGCATGCTTCTTCCCTACCTTGGCTTTGAAGCCATCGATAAGTATAGTATACTTTCTTTTTACTTTACTCATTGTCGATTCCACGTTATTATAGAAGCTTTCAACTAGCACGTCATCATGGCTGGTTGTAAGTGCATAAGCCTGTACAACCTTCGTCTCATTTCTCTCATTGAGTGTAATTTCCACACTTACCACCCTTTCATTAAAGCTATAGTATTCCTCTGTCTTACCAGCTATATTCCTGTGGATAAGCAACCCCATGCCGAGTTTCTTCTGGCAGCCAAACCACGATAGCAAAGGACGTGCCTATTTTGTAGCACTGTATGTGCCTCATCTGTCCTCCTAACCTTACTGAATCCTATTATATCCCCTTCAACACTCTCTAGCTCAAATAATACAGAAAGACTTGCCGCGCTACATAAGGTTCTAGAATTAAACGTTGCCAAGTTCATGTTACAATGGCGGCCTGTCCAAACCCAGAGATTCTTAGCACCCTCTGCTGCCTTCCAATGGGGCTCGAACCTGGGTGCACAGGGTGCCAGCCGGGTATTCTGCCACTGAGCTACACCGGTGCTTGCTTTAAGCAGGCTTGATGTCGGGAAAGAAATCGTGTTAATACGACTCATAAAGCGTTTTAAAGCAGCGGAAGAGCAACCATTCATCGCACAATGCGAATAGCGTAACGAGTGGGCCGTCCACTGCTCCAATCTATCACAGAAGCTTGCTGTTGTTCGCTTAAAAACTGTGGCGCATACCCAGTTCAGCCATAATTCCTCATTGTCGTGAGCCACTGCAAGAACAATTGGCACCTAATTCTTTGCAAGTGTTTAGGTACCGCGCTTCTCAGAAGAATGATAAAAAATAGCATAGCGAGCACCAGCATCCTACCCAAATATTTTATTATTAATGACTCAGTGGGTATACAGCGCGTACGCTTGCAGTAGTTACCCAATAAGTGTTAAAAAACACTTTGAAAGGCTGCTTTTATACTTTTCGCTGTGACTGTGCTGCGCCTTGCACGCAGGCCTGACGTTTTTGCAGCACTTTTGTTTGAGATCTAACGACGTAAAAAAACTGGGCATGGCGCGAATAGTCCAAGGCGCCATCAATTCGTAGTAGAAGATAAACGTCGAATTTTGTGCTTCACTAAGCCGTCGGTCATCGACGCAGAATCGTAGTGTGTTGTGTTTTTTCTTTACTACGACAACCTACGACGCCCACGGACTTGTCGAGGGCTGAATGACGTCATAACACAGCATTTCTTAAACTTCACGTTTAATCACGTATGTTTCTTTCGGAGGCCCACGGTATGAATGTTGGCGAAGAGGTTGCACCGAGGAGTCGGTTACAATGTGGTGTTTGTTAACGGCAGTGAACTGAACTTTCAATGCTCTGGAGAAGCAGTCCAAGAATTCTGTCGCAGCGTTTATCAAACGCTTTTTTCGTGTATCTGGTGACACTGGATTAACGTGAATGCGGCTGCCCTGGTCAGCTAAAGATTTTGCATCCCGTGAAAATGTGCCGACTTCGCAAAGTCGGTGATTTCACTGAGAGAAAATTGGCATACCCCACAGGCAGTGGTAATCAATGGTATATGCAAACCGTGCACAAGTAACGTTGATATATCACTTTAAGATCAACGCAACGTTACGAGGCCAACCTCAATTATGCCGTACATAACTTCCATGTCAAGCTAATCACGTTTAGATGTGTCATTTACCTTCGCCTTCCATCCACTTCACGTGAGACCAATTTTGGTATATATGGAGCTAGCGAAATGACCGCTAGCATGCTATGAGCGTACCAGGTTGTGGTGTTTAACATCACACGCACGCCATGATTATCATGTTTGGACGCGTCATATACCTTCGTGGTCCGTTCGCGCCACGTAATATGAACTCTGCTCTATGTGGAGCTCGCGAAATGGCGACGAGTGCATCATGAGTGTGGCAAGTAGTCATGTTGTTCGATGACACGCGTGTCATGATTACCATGTTTGGACGTGTGATTTGCCTTCGTCGTTCGTTCGCATCACCTAACACTAAATTTGGTATATTTGAAGCTAGCGAAACGGCCGCGAGCGCATCATGAGCGTTGAATATGTTGCCATATTGTTACGTGAAACACATCTCATGCTTATCATGCTTGCACAAGTCATTTACCTTCGTCGTCTGTTCCCGTCACGTATTGCCTAATTTCGTATATATGAAGCTAGCAAAACAACCACGAGGGCATCATGAGCGTGGCATGTTGCCAGGTTGTTACATGGTCTAAAACGTTCGATAGACGACACAATTCGACTCTTGCGCCCCATACACTCTGAAAAAATATACACCCTAAAAGGTGTAAATCGGGTGTACGCTATAAAATCACCCATATGAACACCCTTTTACGCCGCATTTTTAAATTTTGAGTTGTTCGTAATTAAAACACCCTCAAAACACCTTATTTACACCCTGATATCTGGGGTGTAATGAACAAGGCTACAATTGATTGGTATGTGGGGTTTAACGACCCAAAACCACCATTCAATTATGAGAGTCGCTGTAGTGGAGGGCGCCGGAAATTTCGACCACCTGGGGTTCTTTAACGTGCACCCAAATCTGAGCACACGTGCCTACAAGGCTTCAAATGCACGACATTTTCGGGCCGTTTTTCTTATACTGTTAGTATACGTTAACCATCTTGATACAAGCAAGGCTCCCACTACTAGCTGCTTGCGAGTCTAGTATATTAAATCGAAGCAGAAAGTAATGTGAGCGAAACGCAGTTTTCATCGATAAAGCACGCAAACTACTATAAGATGGAAGATACAATAGGAGCGATGCTTCTTCAATAGAGTAAGGGCCGATTCTCCTGTGCCTGTTTCTTTCATTTGTGTCATTTGCGTGATTAGTCAACACTTATAAAGTGCACTCATTTGTCTGAACAAGGTAATGTGGCGCATATTGGTGTAGCCATGCATAGAACACTCCCCCTCCCCCCGTCCCCCATAAGATCGAAGCTCTTAAAGCTGGATATAAAACGTCCACCACCTGCAAAACAACAACAGCACAGTTGTTTAGCCATAACCACCACGTCAGCAGGCCATCTCGTCCCTTAAAAACGAACACTGACGTCGTGTATTTTTAGTAGGCACGTTTTATTTAATTACTGTGGCCAATGCTCCTCTTCGTGTGTCCTTTAGAGTGCGTCATGGAACTTAGAAAGAGGACACGATCATAAAGAAAAATGTGCAGAATAAGGACATTTCGGTGACCTTGATGCAGCCTTGTTCACAATGACGGGAGCCTTGTGGACTAAATTACGAAGAAAGCTCTCGCCAGGGGAGCCGAAACGCATTCTCTAGTTCTCTCTCTCTCTCTCTTTCCGTTTTTTGTGGATCCCCTTCTTTTAATTTATGTAACTTTTCAGCAGACGTGCTTCGGTCAAAGCCTTGACTTTGTAGGTAGTGAGAAAACAACATTGATGAAATATTTTCAGCCGTGGTCTTGTTTCAAGGACTGCAAGCTAAGTACAAATGTATTGCCGCAACGTGAAGACAGAAGTAGTAATTAACTGGTTGAGAAAGTAGCAGGAGATCAGTATTTTGATTTACTGCGTACCAGAGCGTTCCTCTTCTTTCTTGTTATTGCTTGCTGTATAAAAGCGTGCAGATGCGCGTATGCGCTGTCGTCTTCGTCTTCCTAGCAGTACACACGTGGCAATATATGTTCTCATCGAATAGTGTGACGGTCGTTGCATGCAATGTTGCAACGTCTTCACTGAAATGAAAGTGCTCATAAAATATCGCCTGCGTGACCTTGAATGTGCAGTGCCTAAAGACCCATAGAGCAAAGCAAAAAGCATTTTTTACCAAAATTCACTACATTAGGTTGATGAAGGTGCGCTAAACATTGCTCCTGAATATTACAAGTGCGCGTTCTGACTAGTAACTCATGCTGGCCGCACTGCACTGTCACGTAGTTCACTGTGATTCAGATGCATTGTTAAAAACGAATATAACGCAACAAATCACTACCACGAAAAAATGCAGCGCCTGCGCTATCAGCAAAGGGCCGGAGCTAGCGTTAAACCACATCTAGCCGCTTTGAAAGCACGCCGATGCCAGGAAGTCTCGTCGCCTAGACAACCTTGGCAGCCCGGTATTGCTGCGTGCCGGGCGCACAGCGCGGGAAAGGGGTCAACATCGTCTTACATGTCACTGCGTGCGCTGGCGAAAAACACTCCCATGTGTGTGCATGTAGTGCACGTGGCTTCTCGATCGGAAGGACTGATTAGTCAGTGTTTAGTTTGAAATGCGCCTGTGCTCTGTGCTCCACCAGTGTGTTCTGTCAGTGCTGATTATTGCGAAGGTGCACCATCCTGAAGACTGGACCTGTGAATTCATATTGTGGAGCACTCTAAGTAGAATAGTGAGTACCACTCTCACGTTCTTCCGCTCAGCGCTTTGTTAACTGCGTGAGTACGAGAATAACGCCTTCAAACAATTTTGTTTTCAATAATTTGATGACAAATCAGCAATTGCTTACTTAGCGAGAATATTTGTCCGAACTGATTCACGGGGATGATGGCGAAGTGTGATTGGAGGCAAGTTTGTTTGTTTGTTTAGATTGTTTAGAGTACAGAGCAGAGCGAACGTGCGCCGCTGAGGTTCAGCGAAGAAATTGAACAGATTTTTGCGGCGTCCTTTGTTGGCAGCCATTTTTAATGAGGCCCGCTCGTGCTGCTCATCAATTTTATTTTACTAATGAATACATGTGTGGGGACGGCGCCTGTTAGCTTTAAGCATCAACCGTATGTAAGACGCATATGCTTGGGCATGTCGGTAGTTCATTTATTTTTTTTTCTTACTGCACAAAAAGACCGAGAACGGAAAAGAAGGGCGTGGTGTTCATGTCGTTCTTTTCTCTTCTTTTTCGTTTTGTGCAGTAACACTACCGTGATAACTCGGGTTGATGCATTGCGTGACAACACAGCATATTGCTTTGCGTTAGGTGCGCCCGCGAAGTTTGTCTACTTGCTAATACATTCAATTTTGTTAAATTTGTCTGCACCGGTATTTTCGTTCACCCACAACGAAGCGTGACACTGCTGACAGCCGTACACAGAGTCGTGACGTGGCCGAAGACAGGAGACTTTATGTTGGGATTTAACTGCTTATTTGGGCGAACCTGTGTCCGGTAAACGAAAAGTTCGATTACAGTAGCAGTCTTGCACAGATAGCAGTGAACGGAGTGTCGGCCGTCGATCAACTACTGACAAGCGGCGAAGCGCATCGGCATTTATCCTCTTGCCGTCGATTGTTCTATTGTTATCGCTGGCGGTGGCGTAGGTTCCAGAATATTCTGTACAGTTCGCAGAGTAGGCGTCATCTTATCGAGATGATCTACTACAGTCCGGCAGCTTCTCGAAAACTGCAAGCGCGGTTTGCGCTGAGAATTGTGTAGTGTTTTGGAACGATAACAAATCTTGGAAAATGGGACGTGGCATTGCCCCCCTCTGAAAAAGGCATCGTCCCGATGCTTTAACTAAAGTTGAAGGTACAACAATAATGCAAGAAAGTACAATGAATAAATTACGATACAATTATAATATCAAAAGCACTGTTTAAGTTTGTCAACGCGCATGAAACGGCTTGAGGCGCGCGACATGGACGACTTCAGGTCGCTATCGGCGTCGTTGAGAGTTCGTGATGCCATCGGGGACAACCTCGTAATCAAGTGGGCCGAGACGTCGAATCACCTTGTACGGTCCGAAGTACCGTCGCAGAAACTTTTCACTTAGTCCACGTCGGCGTATCGGCGTCCGCACTCTAACACGTTCACCGGGCTGGCATTCCACGAAGTGTCGTTGAAGATTGTAACGGCGGCTGTCGGTCGTTTGTTGATTCTTGATACGGAGACGCGCGAGTGGTCGGGCTTCTTTGGCGCTTGAAAGAAACTTATGTAGCGTGAGGCGAAAAAACGAACACAGGAAGGAATAGACTGAGAAGACAGAGCGCTACTATCAACAACGCAAGTAGCGCTCTGTCTTCTCAGTCTCAAGTAGCGCTCTGTCTTCTCAGTCTATTCCTTCCTGTGTTCGTTTTTTTCGCCTCGCGCTACATAAGTTTCTTTCAAATGTTTCACCAACAAGCCCACATCGCCACTCTTGTTCTTTGGCGCGTTGAAGGTACTCACTTACAGCGAGGTTTTATTCGACGGTGACGTTGGGTAACATGGCATCGAGCGTCATTGCCGGACTCCTTCTGTAGACCAATTCGTATGGAGATATCTGCGTCTTCTCCTGCACCGCCGTGTTGTATGCAAAGGTCACATACGGAAGAATGGCGTCCCACGTTTTGTGTTCGACATAGACGTACATTGCCATCATGTCGGCGATCGTCTTGTTAAGCCGCTCGGTGAGGCCGTTGGTCTGTGGGTGGTACGCTGTCGTCCGGCGGTGGTTTGTCTGGCTGTATGCCAAGATCGCTTGAGTTAAGTCGGCAGTAAATGCCGTTCCTCTGTCGGTGATAAGGACCTCCGTGGTGCCGTGACGTAGGACGATATTTTCGACGAAGAACTTAGCTACCTCGAATGCACTGCCTTTGGGAAGGGATTTTGTCTTGGCGTAGCGGGTGAGGTAGTCAGAAGCTACCACGATCCACTTGCTTCCGAAAGCCGTCGTCGGGAACGGCCCCAGTAGGTCCATACCAATCTGCTGGAAAGGTCGGCAAGGTTATTCAATTGGCTGCAGAAGTCCCGCTGGCCTTGTCGGCGGTGCCTTGCGTCGCTGACAGTCCCGGCATATCCTCACATAACGAGTGACGTTGGTGGTAAGATGTGGCCAGTAGTACCTTTCTTGCATCCTCGCGAGCGTGCGAGAAACACCGAGGTGCCCTGCCGTCGGATCGTCGTGCAGGGTCTGCAGGAGTTCTGGTCGCAAAGCTGAAGGCACCACGAGGAGGTACTTAGCTCGAAGCGGTGAAAAGTTTTTCTTTTGTAGAAGACCGTTTCACTAGAAGAACGACGCAAGTGCACGCTTGAATACCTTCGGGACTTTGGCGGTCCTGCCGCCGAGGTATTCTATTAGGGCCTTAAGTTCTGGGTCGGCCCGATGTCGTTCAGCGAAGTCGTCGGTAGTTATCGTTCCCAAGAAGTAGTCGTCATCCGGCTCACTGGGCGGTGGTTGGTCAACAGGTGCACGAGAGAGACAGTCGGTGTCGGAGTGTTGATTGCCGGACTTGTAAATGACAGTAATGCTATATTCTTGAAGTCTCAGGCTCCATCGTGCGAGGCGACCTGAAGGGTCCTTCAAGGTGGCTAGCCAACACAAGGCATGGTGGTCGCTCACAACTTTGAAGGGCCTGCCATAGAGGTAGGGGCGAAATTTCAACGTAGCCCAGATGATAGCAAGGCACTCCTTTTCTGTTGTGGAATAATTGGCTTCTGCTTTGGAAAGCGATCGGCTGGCGTAACTAATAACCCTTTCAAGTCCGTCAGCCCTCTGCACAATAACGGCGCCAAGAACTACGCTGCTTGCGCCAGTGTGCATTTCTGTCTCGGCGAATTTGTCGAAATGGGCAAGTAACGGATGCGTCTGGAGGCGATGTTTAAGCTCCTGGAAAGCGTGTTACTGCGGCGTTTACCACTTGAACTCCACGTCGGCCTTGTCTCTTCAACTTGTCTCTTCATGGCCTCACGTTCTCGCGTCAAAACCCTGTAAGGACTCAGACAGAGTGGTCCGGCATTTTCTTCGGTTATGATTCGGTGTTTCTGAATGGGGGTCTGCCGAATTTTTGATGACGACGAAAAGCAATCTTCGTATTGCAGGAGCAGGGCCTTGAGCTGTTCTTGTTTATGGTTCAGAAGTTTGATATGGACATCGAAAGCTATGGGAGGGGCTTGGTTCCTCTGAGCAGTTTCCGCAGAATTGGCGAGGACGAGAGCACTGGTGGCTTCGACAATTTCTTCGATGTATGCGGCCGTTGTTCCTTTGTTCACATGTTCGTAGTCATTGCTGAAATTTGTGAGCATAACCGTTGCTTTGCCTCCCCGCAGCTCTGCGATTCCTCTTGCGACGCAAATATTTCGGGTGACAAACAGATGCTGACTGCCTTCAACGACGCCTTCTAAGTCAAGTGATTTAGGAGCGCCGACTGAAATAATGACGCTTGAGATAGGCGGAATGGTGACTTGTTCTTTCAGCAAATTTAAGGCATGGTTTCCTGACGGCGTGCGCGGCGGTAGTGCTTCTTCTGTGGATAATGTTATCGACATTGTTTTCAGGTTGATGACAGCACCCTGGAGGCATAAGAAGTCCATGCCAAGGATGACATCTCTCGAGCAACGCTGTAGGACTACGAAGTTTGTAGGATAAATACGGCCGTTAATGGTGACTCTTGCTGTGCAGATTCCTGCAGGCGTTACGAGACGACCTCCGGCTGTGCGGATTTCAGTGCCTTCCGAAGCTGTCCTAACTTTCTTTAACTTCGTGGCGAACGACCCACTGATGACGGAGTAGTCGGCTCCAGTATCGACGAGAGCGGTCACACTGTGGCCGTCGATAAGAGCGTCGAGGTCGCTAGTTCGTCGTCTCGCAATACAGTGAGGGCGTGGCGTCGGGTCACGACTGCGTCGGCTTGTTACACTGTTTCCATGTTGCGTCGTCAGGTCACGTTCGGTAAGTGAGTTTTCGCCGTCAGGGCTTTGCCTGGTTGGCGTTGTGTTCGGAAAGCTCCACTCCATCGCGGCATCGTCGTCGTCGGAGGATCTTTGGTAGTTCGTCGCACAGCAACCACCCCTCCATCGGTTGCTGCCCTTAGTTTCCCGAATGCGGGCTAAGAGACCGGCCCCGCGTAGGGCCAGAGTACTGCCGGTGGTGCGGTGGCGTGCGGCGGCTGGGCGACGGGGAACGCGAAGGGCTTCGTGGTGTCCACTGAGTTCCTGTCATTTAGTCGGCAATGTCACGTGGTCATTCTCCTGGCTGTGGACGCGGTGCATTGACGGCGAAGCCATGCAGTCCCATCTGTCGGTGCTGGCAACGGCGGTATGTGTGTCCGGCCTCACCGCAGTGGTAGCAGAGCGGGCGGTGGTCAGGGGTGCGCCAGACGTCAGTGTTTCTCGGTGCACTGCGTTGGGCCGCTGGCGAACGGCATGACGTCGGTGGGGGTGGTGGCGACGGTGGCGTCAGTCGACGGAAGTACGATGGGGCGGCGTTTTGGCGTGGACGGGGACGAGCGTTGTGGCGCACTGCAGCGGCGTAGCTCATAGCTTCCGGCTCGGGCAGCGGTGCTTGGAGAACTCGAAGCGATTTCCGAACTTCTCGCACAATGTCGGCGATCGAATCCACTTGAGGCTGCGCCGAAGGCAACAGCTTGCGCAGCTCTTCCCGCATGATCGCTCGGGTCATTTCACGCAGGTCTTCGGAGTTACTGGTCTGAGCAGCAGCGCATTCTGGAGTCAGGCGACGATTATACTGTCTCGAGCGCATGTACAGGGTCTTTTCGATAGTGGTCGCTTCGGCTACAAATTCTTGGACGGTGTTCGGTGGATTTCTCATCGGTGTCGCGAAGAGCTCCTGTTTGACCCCTCGCATGAGGAAACGAACTTTTTTCTCCTCAGGCATGTCTGGGTCCACGTGACGAAATAGTCGGGTCATGTCTTCTGTGAAAATAGCGACATTTTCATTTAGTAGCTGAACCTGAGTCTCTAATAAAGCAGCGGCCCTCTCTATGCGAGCGACGCTGGCGAACGTTTGCAGGAATGCGCCGCAGAAAACATCCCACGTTCGGAGCGTGGACTCCCGATTTTCGAGCCAGGTCCTTGCGGTGTCTTCCAAATAGAAGAGCACACGACGAAGTTTTTCGTCATGGTCCCAGTGGTTGAGGGCGGCCACGCGGTCATATGTTTCTAGCCAGCACTCCGGGTCTTCGAACGATGACCCATGGAAAATTGGTGGTACACTAAGTTGATGCTTGACCATCGTGGGCTGGGACGCTGCGGTTGTCATTGTCGCTGCAGTCGCAGTCATGGCCTTGGCCTTCCGTGCCTTGTCTTGTAGAAGCCCGTACTCCGATGGTAGCCCTTGCTGTCGATGGCTTGTTCGCTGCTTCTGGTTGGCGTCGCTGTCTTCTCCGCTACGTGGGCTGGGTTCACGGCTTGACGAGGGCGTCCGTTACATGAACAAAGACAGGAGAGTCCACGAGATGTCACGAGGTCGTGACGTGGCCGAAGACAGGAGACTTTATGTTGGGATTTACCTATTTATTTGGGCGAACCTGTGCCTGGTAAACGGAAAGTTCGATTACAGTAGCAGTCCTACACAGATAGCAGTGAACGGAGCATCGGCCGTCGATCAACTACTGACAAGCGGTGAAGCGCGTCGGCATTTGTACTCTTGCCGTCGAATGTTCTAGAGTTATCACAGCTGGTGGCGTAGGTTTCAAAATATTATGTAAAGTTCGCAGAGTAGGCGTGATCTTATGGAAATGATCTACTACAGTTCGCAAGCTTCTCGAAAACTGCAGGCACGGTTTGCGCTGAGAATTGAGTAGTGTTTTGGGACGATAACATAACTTGGGAAATGGAACGTGGCACTGTGTAGCAGATCGACCGCTGAAGCTGGACGTTTGTATGAACAGTCCTTTATTCTGTGTGTGGTCGAATCGCCTACTTGAACAGCGCAAACGCTTGTTTTAACATAACTGCTAACGTTCGAGCACATTTTATTCAGATGGTGTCCATCATGTGTAATTTTCAAAACATTTTTGTTATTCAGAGACTTATTGCCATCGCCTCTTTTTGGCTTTTAACTTCACTAAGTACTTCAGATGTTAAAGGTATTTTCGCTATGTGAAGCGTATTATTAGCTTTTTGTTGCACAAAAACACTTTATTGTTATACATACTGCACGGTATCTAAGCATGTGCTGCAGCCAAAATGTGAGACAGGGCAGCATATCTATCTGGGAACACAACACGCACAGCCACTGAACAGCCTACGCTGCACCGGGAAGGAGTTATGCTTTCTCACCCTGACAGCATGATTGACACAAATGGCCCTAATTTAGCAGTATGCAATGGTCATTGAGTGAAGGTAACAGGGTCACTTTATTCGACATTTCCCTGCCAATTTTGCGGCTATGGCAGATGTGTTTGAAAAAATATTCGTGCTGATTTAACGCACTGAAAACAGTAAACTGCCTGAATATTTTGGATTGAAAAAAAGTTTTTGGTCACGTGGTTGCCTTTGAAACTTTTCAGACTGCTGTTTGAGTGTTGTTTGTGAAAAAAAAATTTTACAAGTACCGCACCTTTTTTATACCAATTTTGGTACATGTTAAGCAAAGGGGCTTATGTAAGGCGTTTGAAACTCAGATATTAATACATATTTCCGGCTACATACGTCTGCAAAAATTTAGCCAAACTGTGTCATGTTCGCATTTTCTCATCGCTATACTGCACTTTGTATGAATATCTGAGCTGTGACTACTTACTTCACCAAAAAGATATTTTTATGATGATGATGATGAACAAACTTCATTTATTAGCAAAAAGGTCCTCCTCCCCTTTCAGGTGCGAGAGGAGAAGGGAGGACCAAACCTAAACGACGGCTATAATCCCATGGGCCCTGGCGGCGTCTTCGGCCTGCCGTAATAAGCGGGCTTGTAATTGAGACTCAGAGCTGAGGAGCGCGGCATCCCATCCACTCCCGTCTGGAAATTCGCCTCTCATGGGGGCCTGCGGGCATGCCCATAAAATGTGGCTTAAGTCCGCCCTGTTGTGGCAAAATTTACACTTGTCCGAATGAAGTTCCGGCACGCAGCGGTTCATTGTTACCGGACTACGAGACGTGTGGATCTAAAGGAGGCGCCACGCTACCGCCTGTCCTTTGTTCAATGACGAATGTGCGGAAGGATAAACTTTCCTGCTTAGCCTGTAATACTGCGTAATATCTCTGTAAGTGGTCGTCCGCTCAAATCTCTCGTCGTTTTCCCCTTTTGACCAGGGCAATCCAGAGGCTCCGTCTGTAAGTCCTCGAGTTGTCTGGTGCGCAGCCTCTTTGCCGTGTAAGGAGGAGTGAGCGGGTGCCCAGACTATATCTATATTTTGTTGGTCTTTGCATCTAGCCAATATTCTTAAAGCTATTTGGGATATTCGCCCTCGTGCAAAGTTTCTCACAGCCGTCTGCGAGTCGCTAACAATTAGAAAGTCGAGGTGGATGCTATGGCATGGCCATTGCAATAGCTGCTTCCTCTGGCTCTTCTGCAAAGCTCGTTCTCACCGAGCCGCGGTCCTTATGATTTCCTTTTTAGTCCAACACTGCTATAGTCATGTTGTCATTTCCTTTGTATTTGGCCGCGTCTGCGTATGTTGTTTCCGGTAAATATTTTATGTTGTTATGTATATTTTTCGCTCTTTCAGCTCTCCTTGCTTTGTGATATAGCGCCCTCTTTCGGGAGGGCGCGCAAACCGGAGAGCGTGCGATGGCGACAGAAGAAAATAAAGAAGGCGCTAGACCATGGCACGTGAAGCCACGGCTCACGTTCCGGGCTGGCATCGGTTATCGTTCAGGCGTGTCTTTCCTTCGCTCCTGTGGCATAAGCCTACAAGTGGTGACCTCGGACGAAGACAATGACTGACTCGAATGCACCCTCAACCGAACAAACCTCACGTCCGCAGGACGTCTCGGCCATGCAACTGCGTCTCCCATCTTTCTGGCCACAGGACCCGCAAGTTTGGTTTCATCAGGTCGAGGCGCAATTCTCCCTGTACCGCATCGCCTCGGAAACGACACGCTACTACCACGTAGCCTCCGTCCTTCATACTGACGTTGCCAGCGAGCTCTCCAACGTCATCTCCAACCCCTCGGACACTACGCCATATCAGCACCTTAAAACCAAGGTGCTAAAGCGATTCATGCCTTCGGAACGCGTCCGCCTACAGCAGCTCCTTGCAGAGGGAGACCTTGGCGACAGGCGCCCCTCCCAACTACTGCGCCGAATGCGACAGCTTCTTGGGAAACACGACGTCTCTGCCCACTCAGCGTTGCTTCGCAAGCTCTTCCTCCAACGCCTTTCTCAGCCAATCCGCCTCGTCCTCGCGGTGGCCGGTGACGTCAATCTCGACCGCCTGGCGGAGCTCACCGATCAGGTTCATGAAGCGACCTCCCCATCTGTCAACGCTGTCTTACCACCAGCAGACACAGCGATTTCGCGCCTCGAGGCCCGCATCGACGAACTCGCCGCCTCCATTGCCGCACTCCGGAGCCCCCTGCAGGAGACTCGTTCGCCTCGATCCGGTCGTCGAGCTCTTCCACGCACACGAGATGCTCGGAGTCCCAGCCCTCCACCCCTCTGCTGGTACCACCGGCGTTTCCGACACCGAGCCACGAAGTGTACACCCCCATGTTCGTGGCAGGGAAACGCCTGCCGGGATCACTGATGGCGGCGTGTGATCTCCCTTCTCGTCCCAGCCGCCTTTTCATGGTTACGGACCAGCTATCGGGCGCCAGGTTCCTTATAGATACGGGTGCGGAAATTAGCGTTGTGCCCCCGACTAAGGCTGATCGTTCAAAGTCACAGGGGCAAGTGCTTCGTGCTGCCAACGCCTCGTCTATAGCAACGTATGGACTCCGATCTCTCACCGTCGACTTCGGCCTTCGCTGCATTTTCCGGTGGGTTTTCGTCATCGCAGACGTGGTTCAACCGATCATCGGCTCGGACTTCCTCTCATACTTCGATTTGGACGTCAGCGTGCGGCGGCGCCACCTCATAGATGGTAGGACTCGTCTCTCCATCTCGGGAGTCCTGTCCGACATCGCTCCAATGGCCATCCGCATGCTGATACCTTCCTCACCGTTCGAAAAAATCTTGGCGAGTTTCCCGGAGTTAACTAAACCGTGCAACCTCACTCAGCCGCCTAAACATATGGTGACACACCACATCGTCACCCGGGGTCCACCGGCAGCCGCTCGACCACGCCGCCTGTTCGGAGACCGCCTAGCCATTGCTAAACGGGAGTTTGACCACATGCTGCAGCTCGGCATTATCTGCCCGTCGTCAAGCGCTTGGGCTTCCCCGCTGCATTTGGCGCCAAAGCGTGATCCTGGTGACTGGCGTCCTTGTGGAGACTATCGAGCGTTGAACGCCAAGACTGTCCACGACAGCCATCCTCTCCCTCACATCCAGGATTTTACATCGCGCCTCGACGGCTGCACAATTTTTAGCAAAGTGGACCTTGTTAAGGCGTACCACCAGATTCCTGTCGAGCCCGCCGACATACCCAATACCGCCATCACGACGCCCTTTGGGTTGTTTGAATACGTGCGGACGCCTTTTGGACTCCGCAATTCGGCTCAAACTTTCCAGTGGTTCATTTCTGAGGTCACACGGGGTCTTCCTACTGTGTTTGCGTACCTTGACGATGTCCTCATCGCCAGCCGCACACCTGAAGATCATGACAACCATCTACGCGCTCTGTTCCAACATCTTCAGCAGTACGGCCTCGTTGTGAACGCCTCTAAGTGTACTTTCGGCGCATCTGAGCTCGAGTTCTTGGGCCATCACATATCATCCAAAGGAATACGCTCTCTCTGGTCCCACGTTAAAGCAATTCAGGATTATCCTCAGCCTACAACACTGCGCCAATTACGCCAATTACTGGGGGCTTGTGAATTTTTTAGGCGCTTCATACCACACTGTGCCGAACAGCTACGACCGCTCACCGACCTCCTTCGGTCGATCGCCGGCCCGTCCTCCGCCATTCCTTGGTCGTCAGAGGCCCAGGCCGCCTTTGCTGCTGCTAAGCAAGCGGTCGCTAACGCCGTGCCTCTCATTCATCCACGCAGCAACGCCCCTACTCGGTTGATGGTGGACGCATCCAGCGTGGCCGTCGGAGCCGTCTTACAGCAGTGCATTAACTCCGAGTGGAGACCCTTGTCGTTTTACTCTCGGAAGCTACTTCCTGCTGAGACCCGCTACAGCGTCTTTGGCCGGGAATTACTAGCCATCTACGCTGCAATACAGCACTTTCGGCATTTCCTGGAAGGATGCTCGTTTTACGTGCTGACTGACCATACGCCACTGGCGTATGTTTTCCGCACTAACTCATCCAAGTACGTGCCCCGTGAACTCCGCCATCTGGCTTATATATCGGAGTTCACGACTGACATCCGCCACGTGAAAGGAGCTGACAACACCGCCGCAGATGCCCTTTCTCGTATAGCCGCGGTTGACTCTCCACCGCCAACCATCGACTGGGCCTCATTCTCCTCGGCACACCAGGATGATAGAGAGCTTGCCGATTTTCGGAAGAACCCCCCTTCTCTCCGACTACGCCTGGTGCCTCATCCATTATCATCTGAGCGCTTGTGGTGCGATGTCTCAGCTGACGTTCCCCGCCCTTTCGTTCCCGCTTCATTACGACGCACCGTTTTCCACTCCTTACACGACATCTGTCACCCTGGCATTCGGGCTACTCAGCGTCTTCTCACCCAGCGCTATGTCTGGCCCGGAATCAACGGTGATGTGCGCGCTTGGACGCGCATGTGCCTGCCCTGCCAGATGACAAAGGTCTCCCGTCATACTAAGACGCCGCCCCAACCTTTCCTTCCACCCGGCCGTCGTTTCGACCATGTTCATCTAGACATTGTGGGCCCTCTACCAGTGTCTCAGGGGTACCGTTATATATTGACCATGGTCGATCGCTTCACACGCTGGCCAGAGGCTGTTCCAATTCAAGATATCACAGCCGAGACAGTTGCCCGCGTTTTCATTTCTACGTGGGTAGCCCGTTTTGGCTGTCCTGGCACCGTGACAACAGACCGCGGACGTCAGTTTGAGTCCTCGCTGTTTACTTGCCTTAATCGCATCCTCGGAGCCAGACATTGTCGTACCACGGCTTATCATCCCTGCGCCAACGGCATGGTGGAACGCCTTCACCGACAACTGAAGACTGCCTTGACTACCCGCCTCAATAGAGCCACCTGGGTTGATGCCTTGCCACTGGTGCTCTTAGGTTTACGAGCTGTCATCCGGGCAGACCTGCAGTGCTCAACAGCAGAGCTGGTGTGTGGCACTTCTCTACGGCTTCCGGGAGACTTCTTCACGTCAACGAAGCTACCAGACCAGCCACAGCAATTCCTACAACGCCTCCTCGACTGCGTTCAAGACCTCCGGCCCACTCCACCCAGACCTTCCGAACACAAGACCATATTCGTCCACCCTGATCTGGCCACTGCAACACATGTTTTCGTGCGCCACGACGCGGTCAGACCTCTTTTGACACCAGCCTACGACGGACCATTCCGCGTCCTTCACCGCATCCCCAAAACTGCCACTCTACTTCAGAGCGGCCGTGAAGAGACAGTCAGCTTGGACCGACTCAAGCCGGCGTACCTGGAGACCGCCCTAGAAAGCCTCTCATCTACGACTGATCTTCCGTTGGAATACCACAAACGGCATGTCACATTCCGACTTCCAGTCTACACGGGGGGCCCTCTTTCGGGCGGGCGCGCAAACCGGAGAGCGCGCGATGGCGACAGAAGAAAATAAAAAAGGCGCTAGGCCGTGGCACGTGAAGCCACGGCTCACGTTACGGGCTGGCATCGGTTATCGTTCAGGCGTGTCTTTCCTTCGCTCCTGTGGCTTATGCCACAGTGATATTCGGAGTGCATGTTTTTCGGAATCGGTAAGATTACTAAACATTTCCTGATTTCATACGGGATATCCTTTTCGGTGCTAAATTGATTTGCGTAGTTTATACCCAGTTTCTCTAGTATGGCTCTACCTGTTTTACTCTGCGTTAGTGTTTCATATTGCGCGATTCTTTGAGCTTCTATAAGCTCTTCTAATGTGTTGTGAAGCCCTAATTGAAGTACTTTATCATTAGAGGTAGTTATTGGAAGTCCGATCGCCTGTTTGAAAACTCGTCTAATGATTCTGTTAATCTTTTCTCTCTCAGCCACTTGCAGTCTGAGGTACGTAATCACATATGTAACATGACTGATGACAAAAGCTTGTACCAGTCTTATCATATTATTTTCCTTCGTACCATAATGCCGGTTTGCAATTCGTTTTAACATGGCCACGTTAAAAAGAAAGGGGGGTAGGACTGAGCCTTGCGGCGTACCTTTGCTGCCCAGACTAAACTCTTCGGATTCTGCTTCGCCTAGTATTGTTCTTGCAGCTCAGTCAGTTAAAAAGTCTTATATTTAATCGTATACTATTTTTTCTACCCCTAACGCTTGAAGATTGGCAAGTATAGCTTTATGTGATGTATTATCGAATGCCTTTTTAAGGTCTAGGCCAACTATGACCTTTGTGTCGCGTGTATTGAGACCCAAATCGGTTATTTGGTGTTTAATTATAAGCATAATGTCCTGTGTAGACAGTTTCACTCTGAAGCCTACCATCGTATGAGGAAAGAGCTCATTGTCTTCTATATAATTTGACAGGCGAGTTAGGATGACATGCTCTAATAACTTTCCTATGCAGGATGTCAAGGAAATAGGCCTAAGATTATCAAAATCTAGTTTCTTGCCTGGCTTGGGAATCATTATGATTGTTACCGTTTTCCATTGCTTGGGTATCTTACCCTTTTCCCAACACTTGTTCATATATTTGGTAAGGGCCGTGATAGAATTGTCGTCTAAATTTCTGAGCGTTTTATTCGTGATGCCATCGGAGCCCGGGGCGGATGTTGTGCTCAGTTTCATTAGTTCCGATCGTGCCTCGTCCGATAATATGGGTCGGTCTAGAGAATCATTTTCTTTACCTCTGTACGAGCTTAATTGCTCTTTGGTTGTATCCCCTCTGTATCTCTGTATCTCTTATTTCTTCAATCAGTTGTTCCTCCGTGCCTTTGTAATTACGGACAAGTCTAATAAAGTTTTGTTGTTGTGCTGTCTTGCTCGCTTCCGAGTCTATCAGACATCTTAACAGGTTCCAAGTTTTAGAGAGACTCATTTTTTTTCCAGCGCATCACATTTTCCCTCCCATTGTTGTCTGCATAGTTGCTCCGCGTACTTCTCAATATCTTGCTGGTAGTGGCTATCCTTTTTCTAAGCCGTTTGTTGTGTTTTTGTGTTTTCACCGTTTTTCTTGGCTCTTTTGCCACCCACATATGTAGGAGCTTACTGTCTGTGCTTTCTAGTCTTTCTGTTTTTGGTATATTCTTAGTTGCCATTTGAATATTTTGCTTAAGGTTCCCTAGCCACTCATCTAAGTCTTCGATGACATCGCATGCTTTGTTCTCGCTTATTTTTCTAAAACTATTCCACTCAACCATCCTTAGTTCTTTGCCTCCTCTTTTACGTGGACCTGCTTTAAACGTGGTCTCAATTATATAGTAGGCATTGCCCATATTTTTTGTGTTGTTAAGCCAATAAGATATGATGATATTCTTAGTAAACGTGAGGTCTGGAGACGTGTCTTCGGATTCGCTGTTTCCAATCCTAGTTGGGAAAAGGGGATTGGTTATTAACGTAAGGCCCTCCTGTTGGGCGTCGATCCAGCGATTTCTACCTTTGATGTTTTCTTTGTCATAACCCCATGCCGCATGCAACGCGTTGAAATCTCCTACTATAACCAGTGCTTGCTTTTTAGTAATGCTGATCGTTTTTTCTAAAAAGTGACCTAAATTTGGTTTTTTGTCTAGGGCTGATATAGACATTTATTATGAATAGGCTTTCACCACTCTTCTGCGATAGAACTAACTTAAC
Source organism: Rhipicephalus microplus (assembly GCF_043290135.1). Classification (NCBI taxonomy): domain Eukaryota; kingdom Metazoa; phylum Arthropoda; class Arachnida; order Ixodida; family Ixodidae; genus Rhipicephalus; species Rhipicephalus microplus. Next base: position 211,762,094 of record NC_134702.1, read on the forward strand.
AAGAACATGACATGAATCTCACGGTGATAAAACATATTACAGAAATCTGTGATGTCTATCATATTTTGATGAAAAATTATTTTTAGACGTCTTAAGCTGTTAACCTCTACGAGAAAAGATCACTCATTTCACAGAATTGTCATTTTTGTCCGTATTGAGACGCAATTCGCACCGTGTGGTGATCCAATTAAAAGTCACCTTTCACCTAAATTGAAAGCAAATAAACAGTTATTTGTATGTGAAAAGTTTCATCATTACAATTCTATTTCAAGAAATAAACTATTTTTTGAATTTTCTCATCAACGGCAATGGGAAACTTCGAGACGTTGGCTGCTGTATGACCAAATGGCGCATGGGGAACTTGGAACTTCAAAAATTATTTATGTACAAAGCTCTTCAGGCCATGTGTCGTTCCCTCCTTTGTAGTCGTACTAGTATTATGTCGCCAGTTGATGAGTTGCACAATAGATAACGTTAGTGGTTTTCACAGCATATACACGGACAAAATGATGATTCGTGCGGCGAATATTTCGTCCGTACATTTGTGCTTTCGTCCATTCGTCTGTGCATCCATCCGTCCGGGCTTCTGTGTGTCGGTCTGTCCGTGAGTCCGTACGTTTTTATTTTCGTTCGTATTGACGTCAGACTGTCTGTCCATCCGTTTGTGCGTCCGGACAGACGAACGCTACGCCCCACTCATCATCATTCACTCCGTGGATATGCTGTGATTTTTTTTCTCAAAACATAAATTGCTATGACAAAATTTCGCACATGAAAAGAACTGTTTATTTGCTTCAACTTAGGTACAATGCCTATTTTAATTCAACCACCACATGGTGCAAGTTGCGTGTCATTATAGATAAAACAATTATTTTCTGAAATTTGTGATTTTTTCTCGTAAAGTTTGACAGCTTGAGAAGTCTAAAATATTTTTTACTGCAAATAAACCTTATGTGGAATAAGTATTCACTCCTCGGAAATTCATTCAAAGTGCAGTATTGATATAGGAAAATGCAGATATAACACATTTCAGCTAAATTATTTGAGGCGTATGTGGTCGAAAGATGGTAATAAAATTACTGAGATTCAAACACTTTACGCAAGCACTTCACTTAACTTGTAGACCAAATTTGGCACGGAAGAAGAGATACTTACGAGATAATTTTTTTTCACAAACATTCAGACGAGATTCCGGGAAGTTCAGGAGGCAGCCACGTGGCCAATAATTTATTTGTTTGCGAAATTATCCAACAGTTAGTTTTTTAAAGCAATAAAATCAGCGCAATTTTTTTCGAATACATTTGTGGTGGTCACCAAAATGGCTTGTACGTCTAATGTGGAATGACTCAATAGCCAATTCTTCCATTATATAATTGTGCCAATGTGAGCCAGCCCAAGAACACTAGTATCATGCGCCTTTCATTACGTATAAATGTACAGTACTTGATTTTACAAGTTACCTGAACTGAATACCTTCTCAATGCGCATACCTTCATGTATGCGCAGTGGCATTGTGCTTTTGTGCAATACAGATAAAATATGTATATGTTGTTGCGCGTCGTACTGTATTCCTTTTAATAAACTAATCGAATGAGTACCATGGTAGATCTGCAGGAGTACACATGCAGCTGTGTTGATGCATACTTAAGCATAGAACTTGACATTCATTTATATTGGTCGTTGCATGCAGCTAATAGAACATTATCAACCTGGAGCAGCACCTTTTTATTCGCCTGCGTGAGCAAGCTGAAGGGGTAAAGTAAGGTTCATATCTACGGCACGAAAGGTATAATGATTCTGCCACAACGCGCTTTTTATTGCGTTTATTACTCAGCATACCTTTTCTACCATTTCTCACTGCAGGGGAGCCCGATGCCTATGAATATGGTTGCTATGCACTCAATTTACACTTACACATAAGAAAGCAGTTAGTTATGCATGGTGCACACTGAGTGTTGCACTCGTTGTGAAATTTCAGTCATTGTTCCTTGTGTATTTATTTTAGGTTTCCGGGATTGAATTTCCTCTACAGAAAGAACAGCTTCGCCCCATTTCTCTCGAAGACACCAGTCATCTCAGCAGCTGAAGATGATTGTTCAAGCAGCAGTGACGAGGGGTTTTGCAGTTAGAAGTATACAAACACTGACATTACATTAATACAACCCCAAGTACACTACCTTGTTGAATGTTTTCTTTTTTAATGTCGAAATTTATACTGCGAGATGTAATAGGTTGTAAATGTGACTCCAGAAACTCGCTTACTCTTTCTACGTGTTTTTTCTATTGTATATGTGTCTATCAAACGCCATACGTCTCAGTCGTTTGCCCGACTAGAGAAACACCCTGAACCCTACGGTTTCAGGGTGTTTCTAAACACCTTATTGTTTAGGGTCTTCCTGGACATCCCAAAAGGGTGTTGCCCATGGGACAAAACAAATACACCCTTATGCGTGTAAGAATTTCTAGAGTATAACAAACATACGCAGTGGTATGCGGGGAAGCTGCGCGTCCACCTCGTACAAGCGTATGCGATAAGTCGCATAACGTTCGTAATCGCTTACCTAAATTAGCTGGCGTATCAACAGAACCAGGTCGATTTCATGAGTCATAAGGCATTCAAGAGGGTGGTTGGCATACCTGTCAACACGAGCACCAACATGTTCTCCGAATGGGGCCTGCACAACAGCCTGGGAGAACTGATCGAGGTGCGCAACATCGCAAAATACTAGCGATTTTCCAAGTCTAAGACGAGCAAGCGCATCCTCCAATCTCTAGGCATAACATACTACACGCAATGGGAAAAGAAGACGATGGTTCCCCTAACGGTAACCGATCGTCTCATCGTCCCACCGCTCCCCAGGAACGCGCATCCGACACACCATGTCAGGCACCGCAACAAAAGAGCGAGTGACCTCCAAAGAATGTATGGCAACAGTGACGAGGGGGTGTACGTGGATGTCACGCGATACGCAGAGGGCAGGCGCGCCTACGTGATCGCCTTTGTGTATCACACGGGCAAGTGCATCGCGAGCGCCACGGTGCGTATGGAACACAAAGAGGTGGCCGAAAAGGCGGTGATTACTCTTGCACTGGTAAAAGCATCGGAGGCTGCGGTCGTGATCAGCGCCTCACAAGCTGCCGTCCGTGGCTTCACGCATGGTCACATCTCGTGTCTGGCGGCCTGGATACTTCAGTCAAGTTATAGCAACAAGGACGGCGGCGGTCTTCGAGGAGCGATCACTCAGGCGTCGTCGTCTTTGTGTCTCAAAACTGAAAATGGGCTGTTTTCTTTCTGTGGACCCCGGCGTGCCACTCGCAGGCAACCAGCCTGCCCACACCGTAGCTACACGGCCGATTCGGTGGCCGCCTCCACCTCCGAGAGCGGGGTGACGCAACATTATCAACGCAACAGCAACAACCGGACTAGTGATGGGGTGGTCGCCTGACCACATTCAACGACGTTACACAATATTGCAGACTATAGATAGACGCAAATACCCACCACAACACAAGAAATTTAACAGAAGAGAGGCCCTAACTTCGAGATTATTACAGACAACTATGTACCCGAGCCCGGCGATCCTGCACCTGTTTTATCTATATCTATACCCGATGGACGCGTCTCAAGCGTGCGGGAAAAGAGCCACACTGCGGCTCATGTTTCGGGAGTGTGCTGTAAAGTTATTGTCGCTGCCGCCGCTCCCTTCGCGACGCATTTTAGGCAAGGACGAACTTGGTGCTGCCACCACCACACAAGGGCAGGGGCCGGCCTCCGGCGATACGGTGGTCAGTGTTGTGGATCGGCAGCATCAGCAGCACTCACCAGCGATTTGCTGATCGACCAGCCTTGGGCCGCCCAGCAAGCCGAAGATGCCGTTCACGTCTAAAGACTGAGCGGTCCCTTGAGGCACCACCCTCATAATCAACGGTATGTGGCAAGGCTCAGGGATTACTCTCCTGTTCCGCCAACTCGTGTCGGACTTCAAAAAAAGTTTATTCATTCATTCATTCATTTCTTAGTCGGAACGTGTCTGTATGTAGGCGAACAAAGTCTCAGATGAAAGTCCTGTGCACTCCGGAAACATGTAAATAAAATAAAATGGCATAATAGGTAAGGCCACTATGCTTCAAAAAATTGCACGCAGCTTCCCTCGGGGGAACACTGAGGAGGATGCGGAGCATATAATTGGTTAACAGGGTGTTAAAGTGCGACTTACTTGGGTCGATGGCTAAATTGGTTAACGTGGTTGTGAAATGGGGTGTTAAATTGCGACTTACTTGGGTCGATGGCTAAATTGGTTAACGTGGTTGTAGGAGGGGGTGTTGAATGAGTGAACACGTACACACGTATGCGAAAGGGCGGCGCTGGTCGAAGGGACGTCGATCATTGTGTTTGTGGATTCGTTGGAATTCATTTCACCGCGACTTTGGACGTCGACGCGCCGTACAAACCAACCGACGAGCGGCAACTGAGCGAGCGAGCGCCGACCTTGAGTATATATACAGCACGACGGCGCATGCACTGTCAGCTGTTGAATGTTCTCGAAGCGCAACGCCACATGCGCGTCCACTGGAGAATCAGGAGAATTGTAGATGTCGAACGCGGTGTGTAGAGGAGGAAGGGTGCACAGATGGTGGAGGAGTGAAGCGCGCGCGGTGTGTAGAGGAGGAAGGGATGCACAGATGGTGGAAGAGTGGGCGACGGCGCGACGGCGCATGCGCGCGCGTCAGCTGTCGAATGTTCGAGAAGCGGTGTGGATGGCGCGGACGGCGCGGACGGCGCACTACAAGGCGCGAGCATAAGATGCTCCGCATCTAAAATCAAAAAACCTGGCTGTCACAATTCCGAAGCATTTGTGAAGTGGAATGTGGAAGGTGTCGTACCTAGCAGTTTGTCTTCAACGAGAAACCCTACAGGAGCAGTTTCGTAAGAGCTTGATTCCGAGCCAACTCTAGAAGCCTGCGGCATTTCCTCCTCAAAAGCGAAACATACGCGTGTGCGTGGCATTACGATTGTGCAACAGAGTACAAACACTAGTCAGTGACATCAATGTGGACATCACGAATTGCGACTGAATTCTGCAATATATGCCGCCATATACTCTGCGATGCATTTATTGTGAGTGAAACGAACCAACAATCATCCGAGGAACATTTATAGGTTTTCTCTTTGCGAATTTAGATTAGATTCGTTCGAAAAATCATTGGCTCTTCATTCCAAGGAACGCGATGCAATATATTGAAGGGAAAATGGAATCCACAAGTTAAGGCTGTATACGAAATATAATTAGAGGATTGACATTGAGACTCATATATATATATATATATATATATATATATATATATATATATTATTTATTCAAAAGACTTTACAGACCCAACAGGGCATTGAGTAAGGTGACCATAAAAAGAATACATACATGAATTGGTACAATTTTCATACAAAAATTAACATGAACTAAATGTCAATTATCATACAAGTCCTAACAGGAATAACAATGAGAAAATAATAATATAATTTTAATAGGAATGGAATGGCAATGAACATCAGATTAGTATACGCGTAGAATAATGACGTAAAACAAGCTAAAAAACAAGCACAAATTGTGAAAACACTTTCCATTATTCAAAAGAAAACATCACTGAATAAAACACAACAGAACTGAATGGCATGTGAGTATTCAAACCATCAAACAAAATAAGAATAAAGTAAGAGAAAAAAAAAGAGATACTAGTAGTGAATAAACGCGTAGGTACCAATTTTGATAAGAATAAAACGAGCAGTTAATCCTTGAAATGGTTGTGTAGAAGGTGCCGGAATTTTTCCCGATTGCGTTCTGCTACGATTCATCTGGAAGGCTGTTCCACATGCGGATGACACGGGGGAGTGCAAATGAGTTAAAATGTATGTTTTACCGTATATGCGTGTGAATGAAAGATGATTATTTAGTCTCTTTGGTGTGAATGCAGATGTTTGCAATGTCATTGGTAATGGCCTTGTTTCATGTACGTATTTATGGAATAATGAAAGGAGGTTTAGATCACGTCGGCTGCTCAAAAAGGGAAAGTGATAAGCTTTTTTTTATTTGTGTTATGCTTGCGCTATGATCGTAGTTTTATGAGATGAATCTAGCGGCTCTATTCTGGATCAATTGCAGTATGTTAGTTAAATAGCTGTAATGGGGGGACTAAACTGCACAAGCGAATTCTGAGGGCGAACGAATGTTACGCAAGCTAAAGCACGTATATTTGTGGGCGTCTTACGTAGGTAGCGGCGTATGTAGCATAATGATCGTGAGGCGTCACTGCAGATGTTGGTGATGTGGGTAGTCCAAGAAAGGTTAGATGTGAAGGGTACACCTAAATATTTAAAAGAGTCAACACTACATACGGGATTGCCATTAATAAAGTAAGAAAACTTCGAGTTAGAATGTTTGCGAGAGAAGGACATTACTTTACATTTACTTGAAATAAGAGACATTAGCCAACTATTACACCAATTGCTGATGAGGTCGAGGCTATTTTGAATTATTACGTGATATCACAAGTACTAGTTATGTATATATATATATATATATATATATATATATATATATATATATATATATATATATATATATATATATATATATATAGATGGATAGATAGATAGATAGATATAGGTAGTTTGACAGAATTGAAATGCAAATCTTGAGAAAGAAAAGTGGGTGGTGAAAAGATAACTTGCCATGAGCAGGAACTGAACCTGCAACCTTCGAATACCACGTTCGATGTTCTACCACTAAACTACCTTGACGGCTACCCCCCACCCACTTTATTGGGTATATATGTAAATTTTAAATGTGGAAGTGTCAGCCAGTGCCACCATCAGCCATGGCGGTGAGCGTGGCACACTCTTTATGAGCCTGTTTTGTGTCACGTAGCCCACCAACTTATTACGAGCTCGCAGCTGACAAATCGTCCCTCGTATACAAACTAAAGGCACCAAGTCTACCAGTACGAGATTTTCGTTAATGAGTAAGAAAAAAAAGTGTATTTTTAAGGGCCCAATTTTTTTCTGCTTAACACAATAGTATTGACATCTAAGAGACAGTAATACCAAGGAAAGCATAGGGGAACTTATGAAACCGAAATAAATGTAAATGTGAACAAAGAAAAGTGGGGAAACGATAACTTGCTGGGGGCAGCAACCGAACCTGTGACCTTCGAATAACGTGTTCGATAATCTACCACTGAGATACCATGGCGGCTAACCCCCCCAGCCACTTTATTGGTTATATATACAAATTGTAAACGTGGGAGTGTCAGCCAGCGCCTCCTATAGTCGGGGCGGCGAGTGTGGCAAACTTTTTATGAGCCTGTTTGACGTCAAGTAGCATGTGAACTTATTACGAGCTGGCAGCTGACCAATAGTCCCTCGTGTGTGACCTAAAGACATACGAGGGACTAAGTCTGCCAGTACGAGACCTTCGTTAATGAATAAAGAAAGAAATGTTTAATTAAAGACTGATTTTTGCGTGTTAATTAAAAGGCCACTCACGAAGTTTGACAATTTTGAGCTGACAAGCGCAATGCGTAGACGAGGCATTCATGATCACGTCTGCCAAAATTTGCAACGCGACGCGCCGCGGATGTGGGTCAAATTTTAAGATAAACGCTGCTCCACCTGCCTTTTGCGGGCGCGCGCCCAGAGAATGAGGGCATGACGTGTGCGTATAAATGACCCTACGTACACGGCAATACAATGACGTTGGTCCTTTACGTAGACGACTATGCTCTGACGTTGCCATCAGTAGCAAGTGACATGGCAAAAATTATTTATTACAAAATGCGTAGTTTATGTATTTGTTGCTTGAAGAGAATAATAAACATCTAGATAAATAAATAGACGCTATAAGGAAATGTGAGCAATTTTTTAAATTTTTTTCCATGCGAATCGCCACAAGATGCGGGGCTAATGTGCCGGCGTTTCGCATTGCGTCTGCGTATGCGCACTATGCAGAACGTGGCGTCCTTACGCGCGCAACGCCGTCACGTACACAGCGTGCGCAGTACTAAAACTCTCTAATATTATTTTGCGTTCCCGCGATTCTGTGATCGGCGCATTGAGCTGACGGCAGCCGTGGAACGCTCCTACGCGGTCGGGCATTCATTGTGTTCATTCATTCTACCGCGTCCAAGCCAGCATTTTCAAACCATCCCACAGGAACAAGACAGTAGACACAAAAACAACGATGACCAATGAAAAAAAGAAAAACGTTGGCAGCATATCCACGGAGAGAATAATGGAGAGTGGGGCGAAACATTCGTCCATCCATTCGTTCTTGCTTGCTTCCGTCTGTGCGACCGTCCATGCGTCCATCCGCCCGTCCGTGCGTGCGTCCGTTCCTGCGTTCGTCCATGCATCCGCCCCTCCCTACTGAAACGTTCCGCATATACGGATCCGTACATACGCAATTATTGGACTACGGAAAGCAGCATCATGCGGAAAGATGCGAACATCCGCAGCTTACGGAAAGCGCCATATCATGCGAAAAGATGCGGACATCCGGAGCTTACGGAAAACGCCATATCGTGCAGAAAGATGCGGACATCCGCAGCTTACGGAAAGTGCCATATCATGCTAAATTACCCGATAAGCAGCTTACGGAAATCAGCATATTGCAGAAACCATGCAGCTATCTGCTGCATCCCCCGCAGGGGCGCCTGCGCAAGTAGGCGTTTGGTGTGTAGCGACACCACGGACCCGAGCTAACGGGGGAGTTTCTACTCCCTCCCACGCCTAGCCGTGCGTGGCTTTGCCGTGCCCGGGGAAAAGGGGATCCTGGGGGTTGAGCTGACGCTGGGTGATTGGACCGTTAAGGCCCCCCGGCAGAGGCAACACACCCCTTTGGCCCCGGCTTCACATAAACGGCACCCCTGGGCTGACCCACCCAGGGGAAATCGGCAGTCGCCTTTTCCTATCTCTCTCTCCCTACATCTTCGTCTTTTGTTCTCACTTTACATCTTTCCTGTCTTCTCCTCACTTCATTTTACTTCCAATTTTTCCTGGCGGCAAGGGTTAACCTGGTGTAAATATCCAAACTCGGATAGATATATTAGGTTATGGCAGTGGCGTACTACTGGCGTTGTGCAGACATGTTTACATGTTCTGCCACGTCCCCTTGTTGGGCTCCGTGGTGGGTGGTAGGCGCCACTACTGAAGGAACTGCACTTTTCTATGGGACCACGAAACCCCTTATCCATTGATCGCCCCTTCAAAAGGTGGCGCACCGAAGCAAATGTAATGTCAATTTCAGAAAAGCAAGACCATTTCCCTAAATACCACGTTATTCATTGCGAAAGCTTGGACAAAAAAGCTCGCAACATCTCCCCATTCCTCTTGTCCAGGTGCCTAACCGAGACTATTGGAACTGGCTATAAGGCTACAAAGATGGCAAGTGGAGACTTGCTAGTGGAAGTTAAAGACAAGACACAGTTTCAGAAACTAGAAAAATTAGTAGCATTTGGGGACAAGCCCGTAACCGTCTCTGCGCACCGAACGATGAACACTGTCAAAGGCGTTGTGTCAGACGATGACCTAAAATACCTAACAAATGATGAGCTTCTGGCTGGCTGGAAGGACGAAAACGTCGTTCACGTACAGCGTATCGTAGTGAGAAGAGAAAACAAAGAAATTCCAACCAAGCACATAATTGTGACCTTCGGGTGCTCCACACTACCGCAAGAATTAGTTACCGGCTATCTAAAACTGTCTGTGAGACCCTACATTCCGAATCCGCGGCGCTGCTTCAAGTGCCAAAGAATCGGACATGCTTCTCAGAGTTGCCGTGGGCAGCTTACCTGTGCACGGTGTGGTATCACAGGCCACTCTGCAGATGATGACTGCAAGGCCGAACCCCACTGTGCGAACTGCGATGGAGAACACGCGGCGTATTCTAGATCCTGCACAGCATGGAAAAAAGAAAAAGAAATTATTACCATTAAAGTCACCCACAACATAAGTTTCCGCGAAGCAAGGCATCGGGTCTCCCCTTTCTATGCAGCAAAATCATTTGCTGAAGTGGTGCAACAGGGGGCAGCACCACGACAGCATCAGGTGGCCGCCCAAGCTACGCACAGCGTGCTGGAGCGACCGCCGCTTGCCCCTACTGCGGGAGCAGCCAAGGCTGCTCCGGCCTTACCCAACAAGGCCCCACCACGGGCGTCGACATGCATTGGCACGAGCCAAGGCAACGGGCAGACTGCAGGAACCCCGTCGACGTCCGGTGTAGAGGGTGTGAAGGCTTCGTATCTCGAGCCGAAGCCCACAACACCCAGGGATTGCTCGGCAGAGCAACGGTCCAACGCTTCTCATGAAGCTATGGACACAACCGCCAGTCAAACGGCGCGTGCAGCGCCGAAGGAGCGGCGAGTTTCTCTCGACCGCTCCAAAAAAGACAAAAGACAAATTACAGGGCCTCCAAAAAGCCCTGTAAAATAAGTTTCGTTTTCCATAACCTGAAAGGTTATGGTACCATTCTGTTTTGACTTTAGTATCACACGCATGTCACCAAGGTTTTATTGCCAACAAATCAATTCTTACTCCATTTTTCTGCTCAAGTTCACTGCCCAAAATGGCTTTTCTCCTCCATTGGAATTGTAGAGGACTCATTCACAACATAGGTGACATAAAAGATTTGCTAAGTAGTCTCTCTCCAATGGCTATGTGCTTACAGGAGACCAATCTGGGAGAAAAACACACCAACTTCTTCAGAGGTTTTACCGTAGTACGTCGCGATCGCGTCCACGCTAGCCGGTTGTCTGGTGGTGTGGCTATTGTCGTCAAAAGTGGAATTGCAGTGAGAGAGATCACCATCAACAGTCACATCGAGGCCGTAGCCGTCACCATTTTAGCTCACAAAACTATCACCATATGTTCCATTTATATCCCCCCACACACGCATTTTTCGATTAAAGATATAGAGCATATTTTGGACCAACTGCCTGAACCGTTTGTTATCGCAGGGGATTTTAACGCGCACGGTATGCTTTGGGGAAGCAGTACAACTGACACCAGAGGACAAACCCTCGAAGATTTTATTCTGAACAATCACGTATGTCTTTTAAATACTGGTAGCGTCACCTACTGCTCCCCAAGCACAGGAGCCACTAGCTGCTTAGATCTAGCGCTGTGCTCACCTTCGCTCTTTTGCGAACTAAAGTGGAGCGTGATAGATAATGTCTATGGCAGTGACCATATGCCTGCTCTCATAAAATTAACACAAACCCTCCCCACCACTCAATCCCGACCACCGCGTTGGAAACTACATCTGGCAGACTGGCCACTGTTCACTGAAAAAGCTGCCCTAGAAAAAGAGATGCTTGATGGCCTAAGCATAGAGGAAATGAACGAGACAGTCACCGCCTGCATACTTGCCGCAGCCGAACAAACTATACCACAATCCTCCGGCATTATAAAGAAAAAACTTAAACCCTGGTGGACAAAAGAGTGCACACAAGCTAAAAAAATGCAAAACAAGGAGTGGGTCATTTTTCGTAAACATCCTACAGGAGAGAACCTCCTAGCATTTAAAAAGGCGAGAGCAAAGGCAAGATTTATTCGCAGGCAGGCTGAAAAACTCTCGTGGAAAAAGTACATTTCATCCATCAACAGCTCCATCACATCCAAAAGAATGTGGGATCAGGTGCACAAGGTTAACGGCAACTACAGTTCATACACCATCCCCATTCTCTCATCCCCTGGCATCCAGACAACTTTAGGCGAACAGGCAGACCTACTAGCGCAGCACTTTTGCGCTATTTCGAGCTCAGCAAACTATTCGGCAGCTTTTCTAAAACATAAACAATCTACAGAAAAACAAAAGCTTCCTATTACAGGTTATCAAGACAGATCATACAACTCCCCCTTAACCCTGCAGGAAATTAACAGAGTGCTTTTTCAAGGTAAAAAAACAGCACCTGGCCCAGACAGAATACATTATCAAATGCTCGCCCATTTGTCCCAGGAAGCGGTGAAGGCATTGCTGCACTTCTTTAACGCTATTTGGATCACTGGCAGAATGCCAACAGAGTGGAAAAAAGCCATTATAATTCCATTTCTCAAAGCCGGAAAAAACCCTACATTACCAACAAGCTACAGGCCCATAGCACTTACAAGTTCTATGGCGAAATCCTTCGAAAGCGTTATTAATATTAGGCTAACATACATCCTAGAAACCGATAACTTGATAGATGTTCACCAATGTGGTTACAAGAAAGGATGTTCCACCACTGATCACCTTGTTCTCCTTGAACATACAGTACGAGAAGCTTTCCTGTACAAGCAGCACTGCTTAGCAGTATTTTTCGATCTTGAAAAGGAATATGACACAACGTGGAAGTACGGTATTTTACGAGACCTGGCAGATCTTGGAATTCGCGGAAGGATGCTCAACTGCTTGTCCGACTTCCTATCGAACCGAACTTTTCAGGTTCGTTTGGGTACCACACTTTCAGAAACTTTTACTCAAGAGAACGGTGTGCCTCAGGGCTGTGTCTTAAGCACAACTCTCTTTGTCGTCAAAATGAACTCTGTGAACCAGGTCATACCATCTACTCTTATGCACTCACTATATGTGGATGATCTCCAAATAGCGTGCCGGTCATCTAACATGGCGACGTGCGAGCGACAGATTCAAATAGCACTAAACAAGCTAACACAATGGGCTAACAAAAAAGGCTTCCGGTTTTCTGAGGAAAAGACGGTTGCTGTAGCGTTCTCCCAGAAACGAGGGTTGCAACCAGACCCCGTACTGAAAATAAACGAAACAGTATTGCCAATAAAACAAGAACAGAAATTTCTGGGGGTCGTATTTGATAAAAAGCTCGATTTCCTTCCACACAATCATAATCTCAAGGTGAAATCCAACAATGCCCTCAATGTCCTCAAAGTCTTGTCCCGAAAGCACTGGGGTTCCGACCGTAAGTGCCTCCTGCTCATCTACCGCTCTTTAGTACGCAGCAAATTAGACTACGGTAGTATAATCTACGGTTCAGCAAGAGACTCGTACCTTAAGCGCCTAGACCCTGTCCATAACAAAGGGTTACGCCTCGCAACAGGTGCCTATCGAACCTCACCTATTTCGAGCTTATACGCCGAAAGTAACGAACCATCCTTGGAATATAGGAGAACGAAACTAATGCTCACGTATGTCCTTAGAGTTCGTTCTTCACCAGATCATATATGCCACAGCATTGTCACACGCTGTGACCTACGACAACACTACACCAACAAACCAAACGTAATTAAGCCACTAATACTAAGATTTGAAGAAAAATTTTATGCCCTGAATATTCCTAACGAAGCACTCTCCATTGCCAGAAGGCCACCCAGTTTGGCCCCATGGAGTGATTTCTCCAAATTCTTGGATTTTTCACTCACACATATAAAAAAACAAAACACCCCACGTTAACATATACTACAAGAATTCCTTGCATTACAACAAACGTACAACACTTACGAAGAATTTTATACTGATGGTTCGAAGACATCTGCTTATGTCGGAAGCAGTGTGGTAGGAGCAACACACGAGGAAATAACTAGACTACCGCAGTTCGTATCCATCTACACCGCTGAGTGCTATGCGTTATGGATGGCAGTACGATACATTATAAGCTCAAAACATAAAAAAGCCGTAATATTTACAGACTCGTTAAGCGCGCTGAAAAGTCTCAATTATAAATCTCAGTATGAGCCATTCATAGGCGATATTTTAAACATGCTATCCCACACACCTGATGACCACACCATACGCCTCTGTTGGGTCCCGAGTCATGTCGGGATCCCAGGCAACGAAAGGGCAGACCAACTAGCTGCAACAGCAAAAAAGATGCGCGAGTCAAAAACCAACATACCTGCCAGAGATGGGATTCAAGCTGTTCGCCGGGCCACCATCTTTCACTGGCAGCAGGAATGGAAATTACAACAAAACAACAAACTTCACCTAATTAAACCTGTTCTTGGTGAATGGAAGACCTGTCTTCATCAAGCGCGTTTTATCGAAGTAGTTATATGTCGACTACGAATAGGTCACACGCACATCACACATAATTACCTATTGGCAGGCGAAGAAGCCCCAACATGCGATAAGTGTCAGGAGCAACTAACTGTAATGCACATTTTGATTGCTTGCCCACATATGGAAACATTAAGAGAAAAACATTTCCGTATGTTTTACAGGTTAAATATTCCCTTTCATCCAATGCTACTCTTGGGCGAGGACGCCCTAATACCTATAGCTGATGTGATCAGCTTTTTAAATGAAGCACAACTTCTGAACAAGGTCTAACTACACTAAACTATGCTACCGCTAGACATGGCAAAATTTGACTGATGTGACTCGTAGCACAGCCTCTTCGGAGAGGCATCTGCTGCAGCTGGAATTTACAACGAGGCACTTGCCTCTCTGCCCTTAGGTATAAGGACACGGGTATGGTATTAGTGCTAGGTAAAAGCCGTTACAGTTTAACATAACCTCATGCACCAACCATACACATTGACCACCCCCAGCATCACACACATAATCTTAGAAGAGATATATACTTCACGCGTTTACGGAGCCAATCTTTTTAGGCCTTTATACAGCCACGCTTCACCGCTCATCATATTCATATGTCATCGCCGTTAAGACATTTCAGAGTCATTGTCATAGCTCTGTTTGCTGTAAGTATTCTCACCATGAGTCTGGCGCAGCATAGCCTTAGTTGCTCTTGCGCCACATAACCCAACATAACTATCTGCTGCATCTTGCAAAGATGAAATGGACATCCTAGATCTCGAGTAAAAGCAATTGGCCATTCATGTTGTTTGCAAAAGCAAGTACTGTGTAGAAATATATATGAATATTTCATTTTTAATAAGTTGCATGAAGGTGAAATATGTTTGCTATCTGAAACAGCCATGTTGAGTAAACAAAGGCTTGAAAGAAACAAATGTGTTGAGAAGCTACTTTATCAGGGATTGAATCATCGGCATCTTTCTAATTGTCGTGACGCGGAAGCAAAATTACCTTTCAAATAAAATACATTACAAAACTACCAAATTAACATGCTAGTGATCATAAATGGTGGTTACATTGCAACACATTAATGCAGTGTTCTATGCAAGACCTAAAGAACTTATAAAGTTATTATTATCAATACAGAAGCATTATTATACACACCAGCCCTGCTACAATCAATATATTTTTTATTTGTCTGTATGCTCCACCTGTGAATAGTGACATTGCAGTGTTGATGGTTTTTTCCATATGTAGCATAAGGAAATGTTACGGAGTCCATATATTTTCTGTAATATTTCATACGGAACGTTTCAGTGGGGCTGCGTCCGTTCATGCGTCATTCATGCATCTGTCTGTGTGTCCGTTCGTCCATCTATTCAACACTCCAAGTACCACCAACTCGCATCTTTTCATCTTATATTCCCCATTAGGGAGCCTACATGAACGGCCGTTTTTTAGGGTGGAGACATCCTAATAAGTGCCTTCAAGAAACTCAGCCAAAACCAGCGGGAAACGGGGCACGCTGTTGCCAGCTTCCACCAAATTCAGCGTAGTTTTCTGTGCGCCGCCATTTTGAAGCCAGCCGCCGCTCCCTCCAGCTACGCGAAGTACGGCGCAACAAAAAAGACACACAGCTAGAATTTAATTCAGCTGGACTATTCAGCATTATTGTAGGGAGGCGACCGAGCATGTATACCTACGTACGGCGTCGGTGCCCAGCCCTTGTAACAACACACAACACCTGGGCTTTTGACAGCGGCGGTTCTCAGGGTCGTGTAAGCGACCCAGTTCTCAAAGTGAGCGCACGAAGAAATTCGCAGCCCACACACAAACACTTGCAACATAATACTGAGGTTACGCTGACACGAACGCAAGCGTGGCAACAGCTCAGACTAGCGAGCGCGTCTCCGTACGAACGCACGGACGCGTCCCGTTTGTGGGCTTCCTACTCGCAATGCGTGGACGCAGCAACGACAACTTCTGTTATCTACTCATTCGCGAACACCGCGAAGCACATATACGTGTGCCGCAGGAAAAAAACAGTGAACGAAATACGCAGTACTCAAAGAGCAAATACGAGACGCACTGGTGGGCTCCCAGCCGTCTCGCTTCACTTGAGCCAGCCATAGTTGTCGTCGGCCAGGACTCGCTGGGAAGCAGAACATTCGCACTCCCTTTCTGTTGTGGTTAGTGCAGAGCGGTACGCAGCATCCAGGCATTCTAAGGCTTCACCGGCAGCGTTTAACACGCTACCGCAATGTTCGACGCCGTATTATTCAGAACTAAACGCAACCGGGCGTAGACGCAGTGCGGGCACCAAGATGGGGCGACAGCGCGGCGTTGCTGTCTGGCAACATTGTGTTTTGGCAGGCGGCGGTGCGTTGGTGGCATGTAGTGGGTCAAAGGCTGACATCACCCTAAAAAAATTGCCCGCAGCTTCCCTCGGGGGAACACTGAGGAGGATGCGGAGCATATAATTGGTTAACGGGGTGTTAAAGTGCGACTTACTTGGGTCGATGGCTAAATTGGTTAACGTGGTTGTGAAATGGGGTGTTAAATTGCGACTTACTTGGGTCGATGGCTAAATTGGTTAACGTGGTTGCAGGATGGGGTGTTAAATGAGTGAACACGTACACACGTATGCGAAAGGGCGGCGCTGGTTGAAGGGATGTCGATCATTGTGTTTGTGGATTCGTTGGAATCCATTTCACCGCGACCTTGGACGTCGACGCGCCGTACAAACCAACCGACGAGCGGCAACTGAGCGAGCGAGCGCCGACCTTGAGTATATATACAGCGCGACGGCGCATGCACTGTCAGCTGTTGAATGTTCTCGAAGCGCGACGGCGCATGCGCGTTCACTGGAGAATCAGGAGAATTGTAGATGTCGAACGCGGTGTGTAGAGGAGGAAGGGTGCACAGATGGTGGAGGAGTGAAGCGCGCGCGGTGTGTAGAGGAGGAAGGGATGCACAGACGGTGGAAGAAGGAGGAGGAAGCTTGCGGACGGCGCCGCACTACAAGCCTCGAGTATTACATGCTCCGCATCTAAAACGGCCGTTCATGTAGGCTCCCTATTCCCCATATAGAAACACCGCCATCCAGCGGACATTCCAATGACTATACAAGAGGTGGCACACGCACCCTTCTAACAGCTTGCCCTTCGGGTCTACTTTTCACCTTTAACCACCTCGAGTTCTTGGTATATACTAGTTCACTGTATTCATGGCACCGCGGCCCAACACTCGCTAAACCTTTCCAAAACCAAGAAGGTTACGCCCACCAAGTATAACGTAGCAACCTTTTCCTGGCAGATGGAGCTCAATGTACATGCCAATGGCTGCATGGGAAATGAGAGACAGCAGAATTCGGCTTTTACTTTCTTACGGCTTGCACTTCGTACCTACTTCCCACCTTTACCTACCTCCAGTTCATTCATGGTATATACTAGTTCATTGTATTCATGGCACTGCGGCTCAACGCTCGCTAAACCTTTCTAAAACTAAGGTGGTTACACCCAGCGGGTATAACGTAGACACCCCTTTCCCTTCAGATAGTGCTCAATGTACATGCATTGGCTGCTAATTGGGATCGCAGCGTGCACTTTAACTAAAAGCCGAATGCTCCTGTCTCTCATACCCCATTATCAGCTATTGGCATGTACATTGAGCACTATTTCTTGTTGTTCAACAACGCACAGAAAGAATCTCTCACCGGCACCACCTTGGAGGTCAAAATGTTAGCAGGTCAAAGCGTAAGACTGGTTACATACTACGCGGGACGAACGGGTGCCGCTATAAGGAGCTTCGTCTCTAAAAAATGTTGCTCTCGTCCATGGGGGTTGGGCTTGTTTTGGCACGTCATGCGCACGTGACCTTTTGGGTGGACGCAGGAGAGGGTAGGAAAGAGGTTTGACATGCGAAGGTTCCGCGAAAGAGCAGCAAGGATTTCAAGCTAACCTCCTCTCATCCACCTTTAGCGCCACTTCAAAATATTTTCTCAGCTCGTAATGAGCCGATTCAAAGAAAAAATTGTGGCAAAAAGTTTCTCATCGGACATCCAACAACTTCCATGGGCCTCGTGAGTAGCCCTTTAAGGGCTCGTTTTTCCGTGTTTTCCTTGTTAATGACTAAGGAAAGAAGTGTATACCTAAGGGCTCGGTTTTCCGTGTTTGAAACAATAATACTGACACTTACCACACAATAATGCAAAGGAAAGTATAGGAAAGGTTATAAGACTGAATTGTTATGTAAATATGAAGGAAGAAAAGTGGGTGAAACATAACTTCCCGTGAGCAAGAACCAAACCTGCGACCTTCGAATAACGCGTTCGATGCTCTACCAGTGAGCTACTATGGCGGCTATCCTCCAAGCCACTTTATCAGGTATATAGGTAAATATAAACGTGAGAATGTCAGTCAGCGCCATCTGTAGCCATGACGGCGAGTGGAACACTCTTTATGAGCCTGTGTAGAGTCACGTAGCACGTGAACCTATTACGAGCTGGTAGTGGACCAATCGTCTCTCGTATACAACCTAAGGCACCAAGTTTGCCAGTACGAGACTCTTGTTAATGAATAAGGGAAAGAAGTGTATACTTAAGGGCTCCTTTTTTCGTGTTTTAACACAATAAAATAAGATCTAACAGACAATATAGCAAAGAAAAGTATAGCGGAAGTTATTAGGCCGAATTGTAAAGTAAATGTGAAAAAAACTGGGTGAAAGGATAACTTGCCATGGGCAGGAACTGAACCTGCGACCTCCGAATATAAAAAATATCGCGGCAAGAGGTATTCTATGTGACAAAGTCGTCAGATGATAGAGTAGACAGCTCATATAAGTAGTATATTATATAAAACTATATATTAGACTATATCAGATGTCGGGTTGTCTTAAATGTGAAGCATTCCTTAGCAAACTTCGGCGACATTGAGCGTATCTATCTATCTATCTATCTATCTATCTATCCATCTATCTATCTATCTATCTATCTAGCTATCTATCCAGCCACCTACGACTTTTAGCTCTCCTGGCCGTTCGGAAAATGGTATCAATACTAAACTTGGTATAGCATACCATGAATATATGATGAGCATATTTGACTAGTCATAACATGAGAATCATGACATGTGTATCACGAATGTCATAATTTACGTTTCATGCTACTGCTGCTCTTGCGGTGGTTTCGTTCACAGCATGTTGAAAAACTGGTATGGTATGACGTCAGTGCATTGCGGACAGAGGCGACAAATCCTAACATGAAAATCATGACATGCGTGTCATCTAGCAACATGACAACATGCCACGCCCATGATGTACTGGCGGCCACTTCGCTAGCTTCACTTGTACTAAATTTCGTATTACGGGGCGTGATTGTATGACGAAGGTATGAGACTGGTACAAACAGGATAAACGTGAGATGCGTGTCATGTAACAAAATGACTACAAGCAACGCTCATGAGGCGCTCGTCGCCGTTTCGCTATCTTCACATATACCAAACACGGTATTACGTGACGCGAACGGACGACGTAGGTAAATGACACACTCATACGTGATAATCACGCCACACGTGTCATGCAACAACAAGACTACAAGCCCCACTCATGAGGCGCTCGTTGCCGTTTCGCTAGCTTCACATATGCCAAATTTGGTATTACGTGACATCAATGGATGACAAAGATATGTGACTGGTGCAAAGATGATAATCATGAGATGCGTGTCATGTCAGAACATGACCACATTCCACAGTCAAGGCGCCAATACATACACTTCGACGTCAGCGTTCGTCTCGTCACGTCACGCCGGCGTTGCAATGCCAGGCGGCAGTCCTGCCTTGTACTCGCAGGCGCGCGCTGCCTTCCTCTGACGCATGCACGTTTCAGCGTGTACGGTGTCCCTCCATCCCGAAAAGAGGCAGACGCAGCTCTGTCGGGGTAACGTATTGGCGCCAAACGCAGCATATCGCATTTCGCGCCTGTTGCCGTCGGGCTACGACGACGGACGCTGGTCGCACTGATCGCGTTTGTCGTCAGACTATAGAGTGCTCGCGTTTTGCTAACGTAGCATCGCTGTGCCCAGCGGGTGCGTGCGTCAACGTTAGCTTGGAGTATACTCGGCCCTTCATGACGCACTCGAGGCCATTTCGGTAGCTCCACATACAGCAAATTGGTGTTACGTGACGTCAATGGAAGACGAAGGTATGAGACTGGTGCAGACATGATAATCATAAGAAGCGTGTCATGCAAGAACATGACAACATACCATGCTCATAGCGTGCTCGCAGCCATTTCGTTAGCTCCACATATAAGAAATTTAGCATCACGTGACATGAATAGATGAGTAAGGTAAATGACACATCCAAACATAATAATCATGACACGGAAGTCGTGTACGTATAATGTACCTAGACCTCTTAATGTTGTGGTGATTTAAAAGTGCCATATCAATCTTTCTCATTCGTGCTTCGCATATCATCAATTCCCACTGTACGCGGAATCTGCAATTTTTTTAAGTGAATTGCAACTAAACGTTACTAAAACGCAAAACATGGTATTGGCCCCACCTACCATTTGACTGTTTTGTTTGAGGGCAGAAAGATAGAGCAGGTCACCAGCCAGAAGTTTCTCGGCGTATGTTTCACCGAAGACTTGAAATGAAATGCACATGTAGATCGTTTAACGATAGTACAGTAGAACCCTGGGATTTTTAGACAAGCTCAGCGCAGTTTGGCCGAAATGGTTAGAAGTAGAATTGAATTATTACTGTTCTATCTAAACTGAGGTACGGTATCTCACTATGGGGAACTACCACACAGACAAATCATAAAAAATCACTTGTTCTCCACAACAGAGTATTACGAGCATTTGAGAAAATCCAAGGCATTATTAGATACCTGGATACTAAGCCCATCTTTTAAAAAATATGAAAATAAAGGTAACACAGCGGTACCACTTCAAAATTTTGCAATGAGTTAAGAAGATTGAGCCCAAATGTCTTCAGAACACACCTGAAAGTGCTAATTACCACATTTTTCAGCAACGCCTAAAATCCCAACACTTAGAACAAATTATGTTTAACAATACGTTCAATACCAAATACCTGCAATGCTATATCTTCTACAAGGTCCTGTAGAATAAAATTCCATACAATCTAAGGCAAAGTTACCGGAAAAACAAGTAACGGAGCCCAATAGGCGAGCGCGATGATCGGATAGACCGTTGAGGAGCAACCACAGAGGGAAGCGGGCCGCACTAAACAAAACGCTCCAAAGGGTTGAACCTCCCGCGGATTGCAGGCAGCGCGAAAAGCGATGCCAAGGTGACCACCCCTCCTACTTCTCCCCGCTCCTCCTCTGCTGGCTCAGTCTTTCCCCGTATTTTGCCGGCGACGGTTGGCGTTGCGTCGCACTCGGAGTGTTCGACCACGGCCGCCTGAATTCGACGATCTAAGAATTACGACGTGGTGCTTGTGTGTACGCTTGGATGAGCGTGGGCTGCTGCTGTTGCGTTCATAGAGAAATAAAAAAAGGTGAAGAGTGGACACTCCCATAGACCCCAGCGGCCCAATCGACTTTAGCACACCTAGTGGTTGATGAGAGCAAGTGGCGTGCGCTTCCGGTTTGACTGGCGCAAATTTTGAATTACTTTACATAACCGACGTTTGGCTATGACGAAAGTTCATGATTTCAGACCACTATTCATCACCCAAATGGATAGTTTTTGTAGGTCGTTTTGATTTAGCGATTCCCTGTTTTGTTTTGTTCAGTGGTTCGTGCGAATCGGTCGTGACGTAATTTTTATTTCGATTAAGTTATAATAAAAAGAGATGCAGGTAATGATAATTCACTACGGTTTTATTCATCGCGCTTGTGTTTTTCTTTTGGAACAAGTGATCAATGTATATATCAGTCAAAGAAACAGAGCATCCGCAATGTTTTATTCAAAGGCAAGCTAGAGTATGAGAATATAAAAAGCACAATATGACAAAGGTAGACAACAAATGCATCTCGCCTTACAAATAAATTGTAACAAATATTGTAACAAATACATAGAGAACACAGACAACGCACACATCGCTAGAGTTGGCAGAAGCCGAGAAGCTGGTGAAGTATGACACACCGGGCCAGTGGGTAAGTAAGGATCAATGACAAAAACACAGCGCACAATGCTGATGAAGAAGGAAGAAGTGACATATACACAGCAATGAAGTCGCGAATCACGCCTGGGCTTAACCGAAATAATCCATAGAAAAAAAGAGCGCACAGAAACCACACGACACAATATAGCAGAAAGGCAAAGCTGCAGTGTGCTGGCTGTGCTTAAGAACAGCTAGCCCAAAATGAAAAAAAAGCAGACTTGATGCCTGCTTGTCCTCAGAAAGGTAGGGCCTTGCAGCTTGCTCACTACGTGAAAGACAAACTTTATGCTACAACACTGGCAGGTCTTGTGGCTCTTCTTATCACCAAAAACTTAAGATCCCAAGAGATTGCGTCTGGGTGTTGCTGTGACGCTTGCGAGCTAAAATAGATTGTAGTCATCACTTATCCAGAATTGTGGACCTTAATTGGTGTTACGAGAGCGGTATTACAGGGCTAATAAATAGCAGAAGGAAACCACTTTGGCTCATTATTTTTCACAAAGGCTCTACATCGTACGTTATCACTCACAAGCTATATAAAAATAAAATGGCAGCGTCTGCAGCCCCATCAAACGATACAAGTTTGGGTATTCTTTTGAAAATTTTGATGGGTGAGATGAGGAGGTTGATGAGAAGCTAAAATACGAAAAGCGTGATAACGTGAACTGTGCCCGCTTCATACTGTGTTCCTTACCCGCTCGAAGACATTTCAACAAGCGGTTTTGTTATCAATATATTACTTGAGCTGGAGAGATAAAGCATACACAGTGACCAAGCGACCCACAGTAAAGTGTACAGTTCGCCCGAATTTGCTACAAAAATACAGACAGGATACCCAACACTCCCTTTAAGGTTATGCAAATCACTTCGAGCGAATACACAGTGTCCCTACTCCTCATAGCGGGTAACCAAAACAATGTATGCAACGAATGAGTGGTTAGTTTGGTGAGGCTGTCTCCGCAGTCTTTTGATAGTTTTCCGCTGTGCTGCTACTTTGGCTTGCAGATGTTTAATGGTTTGCTTGTACTTCATTGATGGAGACATTGTCGCTGGCACACAGGAACGCACTGCAATAAACAAAAAATTGATGTAAAAGCGAAGAACAACTAATCCCATACGAGCACTTTCCTCGCTCTTTCAGACCCAAGGTGCACAACTTTCTGTGGTGCAAAGTTATCGATTCCACTACCTAAAAACAAACCACTCGCAATGTTGACAATGCACAAAAAATGAAAATCACTGAGAGCCCACCCTTACATTTTGTAAGTGCACACGTATTGTCCTTTTGAGGATAGTTTCCTCAGAATGTCCTAAACATAAAATAGCATATTAAAAACTGCTGCAATAAAAGCATAGTCACCATTATCTCTAAGGCACTGAGGCGTGGAGCTGTTGGCGGAGACGTCTTCTGGAGGGTCTTGTGAAGCTTGTTCAGTGCCTCGGACAGTGCTGTCGGAACAATCTTGCGAGCGGCCTGCGGAAGTCTCTATATCAATCCACTCTGGTGTTGAAGTGAACGTACAACTTACCGGCCACACAGGTTCCTTTTGTGACAGCTGAACGACTGGTTAAGGTTTTCTCCGGCAAGACGAAATCAGCAGAAATTCTTTCACCAGCTACAAGGGAGCTGCCACCTGCAGAGGTTTGGTCAACAGTCAATTTGGGTAAAAAAAGAAATCGCGACACTGAACGCACCCTGTTCATCGGGGCACCTCAATGTGTGGGAGCCGCTTTTTGAAGCCTCTACCGCAGGTCCTGAAGAAATGAAATTACGACAATGTGTCAGTAAGAGGCTTAAAATAACACAAACTGAAGCTCATCCGCACCTTGCAGTGCAGCTTCTGCAGCCATGTCACAGTCACTACTTGAAGCGACGCTCAGAGAACCTGCATATATGTGCAGTTCGTACAAGTTACAAAGCTTGTAGCATGGGGAAACTTAAACAGCTCTTTCAAACGCATAAATTGGTCGAACGTGGAAGAAAAGAGACGGCACCAACTAGGAAACAAGTAATTTGTGATTTTTGGAATTATCAACAGTGGCAGCTTTCACTGATGAAAGGTATACGTACATGTGCACTCAGGCTTGAAGATAACGTGAAATAGCCCTTTAAAGTCTTTCAAAACAAGTTGCGCAGGTCCAGAGCATCAAAACATGACAGAAATGTAAAGCTGCTGTTAGGAAGGTAATAAATAGCCCAGAATTCACAGAATTTAAGACTTTCCAAGTGTTACTTCTGTAGTGAGGTTTCTCCATCGGCTACAAAGATCTTCACGGTTAACTGTCGCCACTGATTCAATACAAGTGGCTGCTATTGCACATATTTGAGTTTCAGTCAATCACTTACATGGTGCAGCTGGTTGCCCACTGGGAACAGCCATTCTTGTAAGCCTTGTGTGCCCAGGGTCCATGAAACTTTGAGCAGTAAAATGGTCGCTACAAACCCTGTACGTTGCGTACAATAGGCTGGCCGGCTTACTCAGGAGATCATCGCGTCCAGCATACTGCATCCATGCTTTCATCCTGCATTGGCAATGAACTATCAGCTGAAAGGGGAAGTGCTTGAATAGTGATTTTTTATTGTTACCCTCACTTAGCAAGTACGAACAGTAAGCCTACAGACATGCAAACCATACAAAAGCTTTAACACACCTGCCGTCCCGTGGTACGCGGAAGAAACTCGTCCCAGGCTTCTTGTGGGTTCTGCCATTGTTGAAGCACCACGATACACAGCAGTAGCTGCCGTAGCTTGGACCGCCGGACGGAATGGCGTCAGCGCGGTCTGAAAATGTTAGTAAGTGGATGCTTCACTGTCAAATTACGAAAAAGATATGTGCACGTCATAAGTGTACCAGCAAACCCCTTTGAATGATTAGCTAATCGATGCACAATACAAAACCAGTGATACATCTCCGACCCATAAAACTATGACTTACAAAGATATACGTCAAGACCACGAACAAAAATCTTCAGAAGTTTCCAGGCCACTATCCCTTGTAATGCAATGGTATCGCGGCCTGGAAACTTTAGAACACCTTCGTGCGTACGCAGTATCAGCAGTACATTGGGAAGAAAAATCGTAGTTGAAATTTGTGCGGTAAAATCATATTGGAAACGTAAAAAAAATTTGTGGGCAGCTTGCACTAGTGGCACAAGGCTAGCGAAGAAACGAAGATGATGGCCACTTGGCTAGTCCAGATTTGCCTCCGGCACACCAAGAATTATTCGTGTTCCGAGCCTTCGGGAAACGCGTCGTGAAGCATGCGAGGCCCAGCGAACGATTCTCAATATTTTGCACCGAGCCACCGAGCCTATGACCTAGCTGCCCAGCTATGCTCAGCGCACAGACGCTCGCGTCCGTGGCAGACGCAGCACGCGTCGCCTCGGCTTGACGCCGTGCCGCCTTTGCTATACTGCATACGTTGCACAATGTTCCCGTCTAACCGCCGCATAGAGCCACAAACTTTCTTTTTAGCGAACCTCCCAGTCCTTACAAGCTTCAGAAAAAGGTTACAACTGCGTGAAGAGACGCCACGTAAGAAACAAACTCGCACACACGAAGCGCAACGTGTGCGTGTGCATCTTTCTATGTTTGTTGCATGGTGTCTTTTTCGCGCAGGCGTAACCGTTTTCTGAAAAAATGACCCAACAAGACTAACAACATGTCATTCAACAAGCTTCGCTTGAAAACGTGCCTCACCTGTAATCTCACGCTTGAAAACGCCGACGCAGCCGACGTTGACGAAAGCGACGAAAGCTTCTCGCCGTCAGTCATGCATAGGCTTGTCGCGGGTAGATGGTGTTTATGACAGTACGGCTGAAGAAAAATAATCGCGTAAGGTGTGTTGAATAAATCGTTTTTATGTATAAAGAACATACCAAATTTGGGCGTGTAATTATTAATTTGTGAAAACCATTCTGTTGCATTGATTATAACTGTGTTTTTTTTGCGCTTGCGCCCTCTGAAGTTTGGTGGGAGCACTAGTTCGTTACGTAGTCGTGACGCACTTCCTAAGGCCAGGTTTTGCGGAGTGTCCGCTCTTGTCTTCTTCTTTCTCTATTTGCGTTTCGCTGCACCCACGAAGTCTGGAGCAAGTCTCGACACGTCACCACGCCATGCTGTATATCTCTGCCTTCAAGATAGTCACGACCAACACACGACAGCAACAGTTGGGAAGGCCAATATGGCGGCCGAGAACACAACAGGCCTATTGGATACATACCTCAGTCTGACTCAGGGCAGAAAACAGCGCTGGATTCTAAGGCAAGTAGGTTATCATTCCTTATTCTACTCTACTTGTCGCGTGTGCGATACGGATCGTGCTTGCCGGCAACGGGCTCAGCCGTGTTGTATATCGCACGCACGAAATGCATCACGAAGGTGAGCTTCGGCGTCTACAGTTCGCCTGTGCTGTGCGACTACCTGAAAATTGGCCGCCATTGCCGTCGGCCTCCCGTACGCTTGCTCATTGAGTGCTCGCCTGCCTTCGCTGCCGCGATGAGCTCCGGGCTGACGATCGAAAACACGTTGCAGGTTCTCGCAAAGAGCTCGGTTGTAGTATGTCGCGCGTTGTAAGTGCACCAGCAAGGGTTTTGGGGCTTTCGCTAGTGTCGGAACTCACCGAGAATTAGTCGCCATTACATTTGGCTTTCCCATCAGTCGGTCGCAAGCAGCTCGGCGCCGTCTGTTGGCCGCGGCGACGGACTCGTATTTGCGCGCTGCACTCGCTCGAGTTTGTGGAAAAGCGCTGCATTACTGTCGATTTCTTTGGCGCTAGCTCCAAACCAGCTCAGCGCTGTTCGTGGCGGCGTCCAAGCGTACGCTCGCTCTCCTGTTCGAAGTTCGCTGGCTGCAGACAATCCGCGTGAAGCGCCGTGTTTGGTCTCGCGTTCGCTTGCTCGAGCTGAACGGCGTCGCTCGCTTAGGACTCGCCGACTTGTTAGCGGCACAGGGGGTCGCGGAGTTGTGGCTGCGGCCGCAACTCCTAAGCTGTTGCGCTACGGGGATGGAAATGAGTCTTTGACGATGTGTGACATCACGGTGAAATTATTAGCATGTCATATCTCACGTACGTTTTTCTTTCACCTTGCACGTACTTCTCATATGCAATTGTATTCATCCTCTATCACGTCTGGCTCACTATTTTACATACTTATTGTGCAGTCGTGGGCACACACCGTGCTGGACACTGTTTGCGCTGGCGTCTGCGATGCCTGTGATCCATCCCTTTGGTCAGTGCAGCTTCAGAAGGACTGTGCGACATGTGAAGGTAAAGTTATTTGTGTGTCATATTTTAACACTTGTTTTTATATTACGTGCTTGTACTTGTCATATGCTTGCATCTTCATCTTCTGTCACGTGTGTCTAACTATGTTTACCTTATTATTGTAGGTGCAGCCGTTGGAACACAACAGGCAGAAAGCTGCGTGCGCTGGCGTCTGCAATGCCTGTCATCTATCGCTTCCGTTGGAGGAGCTCCCCAAGGAGGGAACAAGTTTTGACAACAAGACTGGACTTGTACACTTCACCATAAATTCACTTGAAATAATGGAGAAACTTCAGGTGTATGTAGAAAAATAAAAGATTTTGATGTCTCATTTGTGTTTTTTGTTGTTTTCGTGACGGTGAAAGCAGTTACACATAGGTGGCTAACTACTTTTTCACGTGTTTTTTTTGCGCAATTTGTTGCTCACTGCGCAGAAAAATAGGCGAAGAAAGTATTTGGCCTGGCGAAAAACAAACAAAAAGACA
This sequence comes from Rhipicephalus microplus, assembly GCF_043290135.1. Taxonomy (NCBI): domain Eukaryota; kingdom Metazoa; phylum Arthropoda; class Arachnida; order Ixodida; family Ixodidae; genus Rhipicephalus; species Rhipicephalus microplus. The sequence goes on from NC_134702.1 coordinate 211,790,022, forward strand.
AAGTTTGAACTGTGAACCAAAAGTTCATCCAATTGAAGTATTTGAGTGGATTAATCGTTCATCCGGATTGGTGCAAATGTGAGGACTAACGGTAGCCCAATAAGATGTAAATGCGGGGATTCACAGTTGCCCTGAGAGGTGCATATGTGAGAACTGAATGTTAGTCTTTTGAGGTGTATTGTGGAACTAACGGTTACTCACTAAGGTGTAAATGTGAGGACTAAATGTTTGTTCCTTGTGCTTATCTGTGGGGTTTAACTGCTAGACCCAGTGCCGTTAGTCCTTAAAGGGATTAATGATTGTGGCGGCCCCATTAATCCTAAAAAGGACAAACCACACACCATTTTAACATTCTTTCGCCTTAGAGTGTACATTCTAATTTCATTATTGAAACTATTCTTATGCATCATGAAATTTGCATTATACTACGAGGATCTCATGTTTTCATTTCACATTGTGTAACAATGAAGTTTTCTTGATAGCTTGCTTTGTGATCAATTTCATTTGCGCATGATTTACACTCAGTAATAAGAATATGCTAATGTTTGTTATATTTTTGTGCAGTAATATATTCAATATATATTTTAGATAAGAAGATGCCCAGTGGCCCGCCTGTGCCTGCGTGTCAAACTTTATTCAGGAGCAGATTCCCTTTATCAGGCTGTATAGCCTTTAGTCTCTGCTCCTGTAAGTTTTTTCAGGGCGAATAGTTTCAATTCAACCCAATATATGTATGCTTCGCCACTGGTCATGATTCACATTTGTGGAGATCCTGTAAATTTGATCTTTTGCCTCCTTGTCGTGTATATTTGTTGACATCATTTCCGTGATGCAAATACGTCACTGAAGCATTCGTGGACCACAGCATAAAACACTTTGTTGTTGAAATTTATTGAGAGTGCAATCTGTATTACAGTGTTGCTGGAATGCGCTGACGAATGCTATTGACCAAATTATGCCATCAAACATGCATGTGTAGCGTGCTCTTCACAATAAAAAAGCATCTCTCTTCTAATATAAGACCCGACGTTACGAAGGACAGTGAGATACTCATTACTTGTGTGTTGTCGAAATCTCTCGCTAGCCCATTCTGTGCACGCCACTACAAAAGTTATGCACAGTGACATGGATCCACCGAGCAGTAAAGCTTGGTTAAAACTGAAAATTTCAGCATATGCTTCTATTCGTTGACTGCGTCGCATGAAATGTAATCGCACAATGTGTATGGTTCACCAAATTTACCGTAATTTTTATTTTAGTGTTTGCAACTACAGCCAGTTGGCCCGACTATCAGCTCATTTGCAGCTGTAAAGTTGAGGCAGGCAAACCAGCCCGAATTCAATGCCATTGTGACCTGTTAGCCAGGTGATTTAGTAACTAGCGCCAAGTTTAAGATATTGACAATATGCTTTCGACATTCAAAAACGTACATCTGATTTTTTTAAGTTGTGGGGGTTGATGCGCTGCACATTATACTTTCTGCCAGCATGCCTGTGTCCTTACTGCTTTTTGTTCTTTCGATTGTCTTTTTGCAAAGTGCTAGTAGCAGAAGATGTGCAAAATTTTGACGACGTTTTCGCTTTTATTTCAGCTGATTACACCAATATAACTACAAGGACTGGGTGCCACACCAATGCAATAATGACGATGCCTGGAGCAGTCATGTCGTCGTTGTCGAGGAAGAACACAGCTAGCAGATCAGACATCTATGTTGCCTACGCAACAAAGCTCGGATGCCTCGCATATTACGTCGAAGGTGTTGGTTCCTGGTTTTTGCAATCTGTCTATAAACTTTTTTGTGAACACGCATCCACCTTGCACCTCCATGAACTAATGAAGCTTGTTTGCGACGACGTGATGGCACGTGGAGCCCTTGAAGACTGCAGCCAGACACCTAGCAATGACACTTATCGTTGGACGAAGAAATTGTACTTCAACCCGGGCTTGACTGTCGAGGCCAGTAGAACTGAAACTTCATGCTGTATTAGAGATCGTGCGTGCCATCTGTTTACAACATGCCTGGGCCTTGACAAGCAGCCCATTGACGATGAACGTTGGCAATAAAGCCTGTTGGCTGCAAGTGTCCTGTTGCCGCTAGAAATCTGCTGCCTGCTACGGACATTCTTGTAAAGTGCGGCGACAGTGACTTTAAGCTAACTTCTCTTTTTGAGCTTCGAGTGCAAGTTTCATGCATTGCAAAAGCTGTTCACCTTATATATGTCATGCATCTGAACGTACTTCAGCGAAGTGGTGATGAAATGAATTTTGCTAAGAGCCGAATGGTAAGAAATTGATCAACAGTGCTACCTTCTGCAGCTTTCAGACCTAAACTCAGCTGAGTAGAAAAGGCGAAGTATGTGGCTGAATATGCAAATTCATGTTATGACAAGCATTCATCAAGCAATAACAGCAGTTGAGGAAGGCACACGAAGTTGTCCGAATCATAAAGGTTGGCTTTTTCTGCAAGCAATGCATTGGTGTAGGCTTAAACATGCCTTTATAAGGTGGTCGACAGAAGGAAGCTAAAGACGATGAAAGGAAAGATTATTTGCGGCTGCGGCACATGTGAGCTTGATCTTGTGCGTCCCATGAAAAGTCTTCACGCATGCCAGCAAAATGAGCATAGGGAGCAAAAGAGAAGAGTGCAGTCGTGGCGGACAAAGGTAGCTACCACGGCACGGGAGTAGCAGGCAGGTAGAGCTCCTCTGTCAAAGCCGCTGCAGTCTCCCACTTGGGCAAGATCCAAGCTTGTCATCACGTGGCGTTAGCCTGGCAAGAGCGGCTGCTGTGGCATTATTTTCAGGGTTCGTCTAGCAAGCGCCGAAGAGGTGACCAACCGTCCACTCCATCTCGTCAGCAATTTCTCTGTGCATCTACCGGCGGTGATTCAGCGTCTTCACCACTTCACCTGACAACAACCCCTGTGATCACGTGCTGTCCTTTGTTTCTGTGAAGTTAAGGAACGGCGCCTTACCTTTGTGTGAAGCTCTCGTGTTCAATACGTCAGCGTTGGATAGCCGTGTTTTGTCTCTGCAGTTGTTCACTTTTTGTTATGCTTCGTGCTCTTTTATCATATTTATTACCTCTTGATTGTTTTCAGTGTTTCCAGCTTATCGACCATGGTTCCATCATATATTCTCTGTACTGAACGTAGATATTATAAGTTCTCGAAACACAACAAAAAGTGATGCTGTAAACGCATTTGTGCAGAACATTCCTACTACTGTCTTAGAGCCAAAACTTGAAGTCCAGCTTCAAGACAAACTGCACTTGATCTTTTTTTGAGAAGTTGTCATTCTTCCTGTACTAGCTGTAGGAGTTTGATGCAGTGTATCCGCGACTACACGCCAATCCGTATACATGGTGAATGTTCAAATGTAGCGACATAGAGAAACGCATGTTACATGTTGTGTGGAGGTATTAATTAACAAACGCTGTAGGCTTCTTCGTCATAACTAGTGTCATCGTCCACAAACCATCATGAAGCACCCAGGCGCTGTGATGATTCAACGAAACAGTGCAGGAGCAGGAGCAGGCAAAAAAACTTTATTTAGAAAATACGGTGGCCTCGGTGCCTTGAGCCCGGGCATCCACAATCCCAGTGTCAATCGATGAAGCTGGCATAAATGAAGTAAACTGAAATGCTTTTAGAACGGCAACCGAGATCTGCCTTACAGCAATCCGTGAGAAGATGTCTTCGTATATACTCCTAACATTGTGCATAAAAATTGGAAGTATAAAACTTGTAGAAATAAAAACTTGTCCCTCACAAAGCATCTAGTCCACCTTGTCGGAAAGTGTAACCACGTTTATGGCAATTTATAAAACATCGTGGCGGTGAGGAGCTGAAGGCTTTAAAAGAGTACAGAGGTAAGATAAACAAAAATTACCAAAATCTATAAATGCTTATATTTTGGAGGTTTTTCTTGTTCTCTGTGCGAAAAGCTATTCAATAAGCTTAAACTTTAGTTTAACAAAGAAATAGGGCGCAAGCCAATAAAAAGCATTCCTTATGAAAGAAACGTCAGAAAATGGTGTACACTTTAACAATCACTTCATGTGATATGAAAACCTGGATAGTTATGCAGAACTTCCTAATCTTACTATCATGCAAATAGAAAACACACACTTGTCGTTTACACTTCAAGTATACATCTAGTGCCCAAAGTGCTCTCAACTCCTAAAGACGTTCTAACTATTGATGCTGATTAAATGCAGGATACGTTCTTTCAAAACTCACTGAGCTACTTGTACACGCTTACCACCTGTGCCTCTCAGCTGCCACATTTCTTGCAATGATGATGACTGGAGATTATCAATAGCATGCAATAAAGACAACTTATATATTTATGTAATTATTAGTTCGTACCTGTTCTTTCTATTTGCCTCCGAATACCAGACAAAATGGTGTTTGTTTAAGAGGAACTATTTTGTATGAAGTACATAATAATGACTGTTTCTCAGGAGATGTTTTCATTAGATAAAATGATAAGAATAAGCTGGCAGAGTCAGCCCTACCGAATCTAAAAGAATACACCCTTAACATTTTTGAAAAAAAAAGGTACGCATTCTTGGTTAACTTTCAGATGTAAGCAAAGCGTTCAGTTATGTTGACCGCAATATTACGTTTCATTAGCTTAGTCGAAGAATGGCTGTATATATTTTAAAGTCTTGCCTTCAAAGGGGCTGTCATTATGTACAAATAAATAGGTGCAAGTTAATAGAAAGATTTATGCTTCATGACCCATCACAAGACACGTCAAGTTTGTTTTTCGCCATATAGTATTTGTCTTAGCAATGTTGTAAACATAAATTTTCATGCAAAAGTTACAATCCACAAACACATCACGACTGTATTTTGACGTCATGTTCTTGCACAGAGATCATTGCCATGTGAAATTAGTGCTTTTACACTGTAGTTAGCAATCAAAACAGAACTGTTCCATAAAAAATAACGTTAATTTCTTGTAACGTGAGAGCAGGCGCCTTGTGAAATGGGAGATAATGCATAATATTGCAAACAATAAAGCGGTAGGAAACGTCATCATCTTGGTAATGATTATTACTTTATCAACATTATGGATTGAACATTCCAAATTTGCAATTTAAAACTTACATATTTGGCGTTCTTTCTACATCAGTAGAAGGGCTACTCTTCTACGCCTTATTCACTTTTTATACGAATTACTGTGACCTTATGTGAGTTACTACAACTGATACTGTGTTAAACGATTGTTTTATTGTACTAAAAGACACTGCGTGTCTCCACAAATGTTTTGTAGCATGTGCACTCGGAACGCTTACTGAAATACACGAAACTCATAGCCATCAACTTTCGCACACGTTTTTCTACAGAAATGAAAATGATCAATCGTTGTATAAATAATTTTGTTCTGAAAATGAGGCTTTTCAGGTTCCCCCCCCCCCCACCAAGAAAAAAATTAAGGAGTGCTGGATATATCACTGGTGTAGAACTAAAAATTAAGGAGTGCTGGATATATCACTGGTGTAGAACTCATTACATCTGACAAAATACGAAAGCTTTTTCATGATTACAATGAATTTGAATATTCTATGTGCCCTTACCCCATGGTAGCTTAAAAACCGTAATTTGCAGCCACCTAATTCTCATATATATGCACTAAAGCTTATTTGAATATAAAAATCTAGTTCATTGCGTGGCGTCTTTTATACATGTATATTTTTGTGATGACTGATCTCAGGTGTACCTGGCCTGCGCGCAGTTATTTTTTTATGAAGTGCATTTTGTGAACTTCAAACGTCATTTTTCAAGTTTTTTAAGTATGTACCTTCAGGTTCTTTTGTCAACCTGTGTGTGATATAGCCAGTGCAGCAGCTCCACATCACGTATGCAATGGGGTCTTAGGCGGTCCTTGTGGACAGACTGTTCAAGTTGCAGTTGTCGCTATTTTGCCTAGTCACATGCGACCTCTCTGAATTTGAGTGAATGCAATTCAATTCAATCTTTGTCGGGAGCATGGAGTGCGCCTCTGAGATTATTTTTATTATGTTCCATGGCAGCCTCACATAGATAGCGCTTTGGCGGAATGAGTGAACATGACCCAAAACACCAACAAATAATAAGCAGAAGCATGTGCTCTTGCTGTTAAGCTCCCGTTGTGAAATCATGAAAGCACAACTACCTTGTTCTTTCTACCATTAAGTTATAGCGTGCATCAAACAGAGACTAGGTATAGAAAGCGTTGCCACACTTTAGGAATACGTGCGCAAGCTTATCTTAATCAGATTTGTGAATTTTCTAAACAAAAGGCTTTTTCTTAATACACTACCGGCACACAAAGGAATAATTTTTAGAGAAACCAAAGGGACACATTCTCTCATTTCATGAATGAACGAATGTATCAGTTGCTCACTTAGAGTACCATACGGAACCAACAGTGTACCTGCGCCGATGGTGCCTCATGCAATAACCACAAACGATGTCTAGATAGCCAAACTAGCAAAACGTCAAAGAGCACTGTCTTGTTATGTACTGAATAAAACGGTATTACACTCCTGGGTCTGTTGTGCGTGCAAGCAATGCCTTCCGTTTGTATTTCAACACGCATACCTGTCAAGAATGGACGCCCTTGTAAGTCGGTAATGATGACGATAATCAGTATTGCCACCACTTTGAAAAGGGCTAATTATCTCTTCTCTGCTAGCCACTAAACTACAATTTGTGATGATGAACGGGGCGTGTGGTTTGAAACACACAAAAAGAAAGCAGCGCGTCGTGTGGTGGCGCATGGTGTGGCAGCCTTTGTGGCATTTGCAGTGTGTTTGGTGTACGGGGGTGAATCTCGTATGTACCTTGCGGTGGCGAAGAGGATGCTGGTTTGAAATATGCAAGGGCAAAACATTGCACTTCGCCGTGGCGAATTGTGTGGCGATCTTTGTGGCGTTTGCAGTATGTGCGATGTGCGGTGTTGAATTGTGTATGTGCCTTGCGGTGGCGAAGAGGACGCTGGTTTGAAATCTGCAAGAACAAAACAGTGCAATTTGCCGTGGCGATTTGTGTGGTGATATTGGTGGCCTTCGGAGTACTCGTGTTGTGCTGGGGTCAATCGTGTTTGGGCCATGCGGTGGTGAAGAGGATGACCATCCTGGGTGCGGAGTTACTCGCGAGAGCGTGAGCCGCGCGTTAGAGTAGAAATTGCAAATTGCAGGGATGTGCTCTTCTACCCGGGGCATCCTGCCCATGAGAGAGTCCGAAGCCATACGTCCTGTCACTTCGGCTTAGCACAACGTTCTCGCCTATTCTGTTACGTGAATATCTGTCCAGAGACTTGGCACGAGGCTGGACAGAGCCTTAACGCTTCGTGCACACATGCGCGCCCAGGATAGGGCCCACGAGTGCGTCAAGGGTTAAGCGGCTCCTGTTGGTGCAGAATCACTCCATCGACGGCCATGGAGAGGAACTATGCGATTTTACGCGCCCAGACCACGCTCTGCGCCACAATATTGGACACATGGTCAACGCACAATGCTTTCAACTTCGTGAACTCATCGGCTCCGACCAAACTATACCATACTGTTTAACTACAAGCTGGCGGAGTAGCTAGTGTGCCAAGTGTAACTGTTTTTACTATTCGTTAAGACCCTCGTTAGTGTATAAAAAAGTCGTATCTGTGCTTGGTAAAGTGTGAACTTTACCACTTTTTTGGAGTGAATCTTGAGTGTTCTTTCGCCGACAATTCTGTTATACTCAATATTTTACAGTTTCGCGTCTTGCCTGCCCTGTTTTTTTTTTCTAGGTCACATGAGCTCCTACACTTATCTTCTGATCTTTTGTACACCTATAACGATTTCTGTTGTTTTTTATGTTTCCATTGCATCTTAAAACCAGTGTATTAAAAGTCTCTTTTTTAGTTTCACAGCTGACAAAATACTTTTATGCACTACGCTACCTAGAGCCTTCGAGAGACGCCCGCCATACATGGGTCTGTCTGGATGCCTTTCAAGTAATGTGAGTTTTTTGAGCACTCCTAGATTTTAGCGGTCGTATGGACATGCTTCCTTCTGATGTCAGCATATACTGTGGTGTGCCTTAATTCCCATGCAGTCACCTTGGAATGTGCATAGCGAAGCTTTATCGTATGCGAGGTCATGAAGCATCTGGTTGCTTTATTATCTTAGCCACCACTGGGAATCTGCTGGCCATTTATGGATCTTTTGTGTGTTTCAAGACAAAGCCGAAAATTGTAAAATTGTTATGTACTGTACAGATCTTGCTGCTCAAACCAGGTTCAGTAAAAATGGAGAAAGTAAGGTACATTTGATAAACCTAAGAAACGTTTTCTGGACAGGCGCAGAAATTAACGAAGAGATACTTTATAAAACTGTCGGAATGAACCCAGTAATAATTCTAGGGGCACGCATTTCAGCTCACTGTTTAACGAGCTGTATTTAGTGTTGGGCGGAGATTTTTCTCTTTATCACCTCTCGTGGTCTACACATCTCTCAAACTGCGCAATGCGTAGATGCCTACTAGCTTGACCTTTGCCAGAATTTTCTATCCATGGTTTTTCAAGTGCACATTTGTGAACTCTATCTTCTGACACCTTTCATACGCGTTTCGAACTCTTCCTTGTAGCCCAATTTCGCTCTCTGCTGTTCTTAAAGCAACAAAGCCCTACCTATGATAGCACGATTGCAAATTTCTTATAGACACCCAAAACGAACCGGCCAAGTAATACTATGCTAACTTCCACGCATATCAAACCTGTGATTCCGAGCACGAAGCTGCCACAGCTGTATTCATCAACGTTAGCACTAGTAAACTTAATTTATTATAAATTCCGCCCACCGCTTCATATTTATTTTAACGTCAATGTAGTGTATGCTTGTTACTTTTGCATTCAGTGAGGATGATATTGTCCCAAGGTCACAGATTACGTTGACGGGCGTGTTCACTGGCTGAAATACACCGAAGTATTACATGTATATTTCATAATAGACTTTCAGATTAGCTTGCTGCTGTATCAATCACAACCATACTCCTGTGTGCATTTAAGTCAGAAGTTGATAATTCTTCTGCGCTAAAGTTTGGCTTCTTGGTTCGCCTAATGGTACTCACTTTAACCTCAGTATACCTAGCATTGACCAGTAGTCCACGGGTTTTTAGAAACCACTTCAAAATGTTGATGTCTTGTGTGTTCATTACGCTTAAGAATATAAGCCAAGCCCAAGTGAACTGTTCTTTAGAGAACGTTCTGGACCAATAGCGAATAGCGTGAGCTATATTACAGATAGAATACATCCTGCTACACCCCTTGGCAAAACTTCGCAAAACCTCTCCATATTCAACCTTCCCGGGCGTCTTCTACGGCTGTCTGTCCAAAAGCTTTGTTCAGAGCATCAGCAGAATTGCCACCTTGCTACTCTTGAATATCTCATAATGCTTCCGAATCATAATTCTCGTAAGCTGCATGTATATTTTGAAATGAAGTTGATTTAGGTCTAGTCAGAGTTGTTGGAAATTCTGAGTAATCACTATGGAAACAGTTCTTGTATGCTAAAACGCATGCCAACGGAAACCTCTTCGGGATTTCCACTTTAGCAGATGTCATGCGCAGACTTTGATAGCTCTATTTTTATTACATGTGTGAGGAGGTTTATTAGCCGTTAAAGACAGCGACGAGACAGCGTGAAGAACCGTCCAGCGATCGGCACAGCAACGAACCGAAGCACGAGCCGAGAGAGCCGCGCGTTGGCGATGCTGCTCGCTGCAGGCACATCTTCTTCTTCACACATGTATTATCAGTATGCATACCACCCACTTCACTGTATCTGCCCTGTGTGATCGAGCTCATTTCATCCTCATTGCTCTTGCACCTGTTCATATCATTACGGCGCTTTGACATAATTTTTTGCAACTTCTCTATTTGTGGAAATCGTATTATTGCTAGCAGTCACCGGTAATCCACTCTGTGAACCGTTCTGCTAAGTAAATTTTATTAACATTGCATTCATTCATTCTTACGTGTCGTTTGAGACGTTCGCATCCTATTTATTGTAGTAAAAGGCTCCTTTAATAATTCTTGAGTTACCAGACAATATTATTTCCGAATACCACTTGCTATTGAGAGCACATCACTTCTGTTGTTATCCCTAACAGCTTTATTCACCAAACTCAGAACGCCTTCATTATTGTAGGCTTTACGGTTTTCATCTTTTACTAACGATATAAAATAAATCTTGATAACGGTAGTGGTCCCATGTGCTTCCAAAGTAGTGTCGTACACTACTTTTATATCTTCAAATGTTTTTTTTTATAAAGTCGATTCAAAGCTGCTCCAAATTATAAGTAATCAGTATGCAAAGAGCTCTTCCTTACTAACACATGCATACTTATACCTATGCTGTAGTTCAAGCATGGCCTTTTGCGAATTTCGCTGCCCCCATCCCATAGAAGTATATCTAGCTATTTTTCGCTCTGATGCGTTACTCCTTTAAAATCCCTAACTGCATTGTATATTGATTGATTTGATTGATTTGTGGGGTTTAACGTCCCAAAACCACTATTTGATTATGAGAGACGCCGTAGTGGAGGGCTCCGGAAATTTCGACCACCTGGGGTTCTTTAACGTGCACCCAAATCTGAGCACACGGGCCTACAACATTTCCGCCTCCATCGGAAATGCAGCCGCCACAGCCGGGAATCGAACCCGCGACCTGCGGGTCAGCAGCCGAGTACCTTAGCCACTAGACCACCGTGGCGGGGCATGCATTGTATATTTCCTTAATTGCACAATTCCTTCTATGCTAGCTCACAGCTTCTCCATAACATCTGGACGCTTACTGAGTCTATTTTATTCCTTATATAAGGTGTCGACAACCTTTTCAGGCTGAGGACCAAGTTTGAAGGAAGCCGACATTGTGGGGGCGGCAAGGCAAATTGAGGGAGAGTGAGACCTTGCAGGCAAGTAGAAAAAAACATGGCTAGTTGACATCACGCACAAAAGCGGAATAAGTTATGTTTATTACCTGCAAGCGTGCCACAATGCTGCACCTTAGAAGCACAGATTGCATGCGCAAACAATATTTCATGTCAAAACTGCCGTGTCGGCCTTCAGATTAGAATTGACAAGCAAGGAAGCGTTATCTTATCGTGCCGCATAAAACTGCTCCACGGGTTCTATGCCACCCGATGACTGCCAGTTGCCTACCTCGGCCTTAGATAACGACCTCAATCGACAATTTACGTGTGCATCTCTTTTCTGTGAAGCAACTACGTAGGGCTTTTTGACTTGTCTACTCATGCGTGATTGTTGTAATTTCTTTTTACTGACAGACGCAAGTAAGCAATGCTCTCGTTTTTGCCTCTGTAGTTTATTTTTGACGGTGTACTGCTTGCTCTTTTCTCAAATTAAATTATACTGGTACCATCGCCTAAACAGCACCCACCGATATTTCACTCAAAGCTAAGGCTACAAGTCTATGACCACCATTGATGCTATCATTTTCCTCTTCACCTATCACAATTTCCTGAATTAATTTATTCTTTTAATAACTGCTTCATAGGCAAACTCTTCTCCATGCACAAATTGAAATATCAATGAATTTCTGTGTTAACGGTCCATGACGGCGAGGAAAGAGAACCACGTTTTCGAGAAAATTTAGTGCCAGGGCCAGTAAAGGGAATGATTAACGGACATGTGTGGCATACAGTTAAAGACTAGGCCTCATCTCGGTAATTAAGGAACTTCTCCGCTCAACACGGAATATCTTGCGTTCCGATGCGTCAGGCTTGGCAAGGCGAGTTTAGTGAATATATTTCTTTTGAGTTTTGGGCATAATCACTAAATTACTATTAACAATTAGAGTTAAGGTAATCTTTCATTTGTAGTGCGCACAAGAATATGAAAAAAGATTTGGCCTCTTTAAAAAGGACATTCTCGTGATAGGGTGGTGATAAAATAAGTAAAAAGTAAGGTATAATTGATTCTATCAGATTTAAAATAGTGAGTTCAGGCTTTCGGGTCAGCTATTCTTCTGAGAAGATATTTTGCACACCGAAGATTTAAAACAATACGACGCTCTGAACGGCTGGCTCATTCCACTTTTTGCGTAGTAGTAGGCTTTTGAACAGGCTATAGCACCCGAACTCTTATTATTTGATGCGAAGTAGCTTAGGATCGATCTCGATCCGGTATGCGGTGCACCAGCTTTACTAGAAATGGGAGTTCACTCCCCCCTCTTTTCTATCTTATGCTGCTAACTGGAAACTGCTAACTGCTATCCGCAAACTATTATAAAGTTTTGTTCCTCGTTCGTATACAGCACACACACAGAAAGAATAAATTGAGAAAACTTTAGGGAGGTCAACAAAAATTCTAGCACCATTTGCTGTCCGGAACTAAGGCGACGGGGAATGCGAAAAAACTATGGGAAAGAAAGCGCAGAGAAAAGTAGACACGCGAAAAAAAAATTACACCATCTCCTGCTAAAGGGAAGCATATGTAGATACGAAGCAGTGGGCGCTAACGCTCACACTCGCGTGGACTGTCGCTAACGCTCATCACGGCGTTGCACAGGAAAGAAACCTGGGGAGGCGCAAAGCACGCAACGATCAACCGGTGTTTCCCTACTGCATAATGCCGATTGCTGCTAATGGGCAATGAGAGACTTCGTTTGGATACTGAGAACCACTTTTATTTATTCCGAACGCTGCGAACTTTTATTGCTCAGCAACGCACCGGAGAAAGGTCTCACGGGAACTGTCTTGGTGGTCAAGATCCATTGCCTATGTAGACGGGGTGGCTACTGAACGGTTGTGCAGCGCGAGCAGCCGCTCTTATCAATCGAGAAACTGACTAGCACAAGCTGCCTGCCTCTGCGTTCTGAGGTGAGAGAAGGGTGAGCATAGAGAGGGGTGAAGGAACGTGCATGCGCATATGGGGTGTACACGGCTGGGAGGAATGCCTATAGGAGAAAGAGGGGGACGCGAGCGTAGGTTAGCAGACGCTTCCTGCGTCGGTGTTGCGAGGCGAGAGAGAAGGCTGCATAAGAGGAGAGAGGGGAAAAGGGGAAAGTGGACGCCCAATATTAGTAAAGCTGGTCACAACACATACCGGATCGAGATCGATTCTAAGCTACTGCGTATCAAATAAGAAGATTTGGGGTGCTATAGCTTGTTCAAAAGCCTACTACCACGCAAAAAGTGAAATAGGTCAAAGGTCCAGAGCCGCGTATTGTTTTAAATCTTCGGTGTGCGAAATATTTTCTCGGAAGAATAGCTGGCCCGAAAGTCTGAACTTTTTATGTTACATGAGACAGAATCAATTATACCTTATTTTTTACTAATTTTACCACCACCCATTCACGAGAATGTCATTTTTATACAGGCCTAATTTTTTTCATAATCTTGTGCGAACTACAAAAGAAAGATTACCATAACTGTAGCTTTTTACAGTAGTTTAGTGATTATGTCCAAAACTGAGAAGTAATTAGTTCAATAAATCAACCTTGCCAAGCCTGACGGTTCTGAACGCAAGATATTTCGTATTGAGCAGAGAACTTTCTTCATTCCCAAGATGAGGCCTAGTCTTGAATTGTATGCAACACATGTCCGTTAATCGTTCCCTTTACTGGCCCTGGCACTAAATTTTCTCGAAAGCGTGGTTGTCTTTCTTCGCAGTTTTGTCCGCCATCATTCTTGTGTTGAAGTTGGTTATTGGTGGCATGTTCAAACTTCCAACCAGATGAACCCAAATCCTTTTTTTATTTATTTGAACTGTCGGTAGCCTCCTTTGCTAGCCTCTCTTTTTTCCTGAAATTTAGCCATCACAACTTGACCACCCTTATCTGTTGCATAAGCGATTACATGGGCGTTTTCTTCAACCGCTTGACTCACTCTTTTGACGCAGTGCTGGATAAATATGAAGGGCATCATTTGATAAGAAACTTAAGGTTCACTCAGTCGGGTAAGCAAATTCTCAATTTGCCATAAGAACATCTGTGGACGTTCAAATGATCGGTTTTAATCTTAGCCAATACACTGCAATTGCATCTGGTGCGAAATTTATGGTTCATTACTGTTGGACACATTTTGTTTTGCGGTCATTCGTTGTAGCAGCCTTTAACTTCAGTTAATTCTAGTTTTAAGCACAGTCTGGGATAACAAGTACTTTTTTGTTGCTCTCATTATTTATTTATTAGCCTCCAGGCAGCAGATTTTTTTGTCAACAAAATGGTCTATTGACGCATCCTCGCAAAATATATGACAATATTCAGAAAATGCCCTTTCGCGCTCCTAATGCACCGTTTCCGGGAACATTTCAGACCACACCTATGTTCTAGGCACTCAATATTTGGGTAGATGGATTCAGCTTTTAACACGTTGCTTGGTGTTGGCAATTGTGCATAAATAGACGGCTTATCATCAAGGAAACCTACTCATGAAGAGAATACATGCCAAAACTAGGAATTGTCTGTACAGCTTAGTGCACATTGCCAAATCCGGGCTGTTGATTTACCACTTAGCTTTAAGGTACACCTAAAAAGTAGTTGTATATTGCCAGTGCTAGCATACCGTGTGATAATGTGGAGTATGACACAGGAACTGGACAAGAGGCTACATATCGCCTAGTGCGCGATATAGCCAAAAATGACATTCTATTTATAGCACATCAGAAGGTTAACAATAGGTGACCGTGGAAGAGCTCGTGGAACATGAAAAGCCTGCGACTATAACAAAGGTAATGAATAAACGCATAAAGCAGTGAGTGTAAACTCGCGACGATGGCAGACAATTGGATGGGGTGATGAATGTAATTGTTTGATGGCATATAATGCAATCAGCTCGCGTTGGACAGGATAAATTAGACATAACTGGGAGAGGCCTTGTTCTTTCAGTGGTTATACGCAATCCGCATGTACATCTGAGCTTATTCATTACTTGTTCAGCAGCCATAAAATACCAAAAATTGTTGGTTAAATAAGCTCCTTTCCTTTCCGATTGCCGTTATCTGTGAGGAGCTCTGCTCATGATAATGGATAGGTCATGGGAGTACTTGCCAAAAAGTGCCCTTCTTACATTTTTTCCTCGTGCATTATTTCATGCGTTGGGATTTCTGATACACCTCTTCAAATGAAATTTCCTGCATAAGTTCTCAGCACTTCCTCTGCCTTTTGCAGACTCCTCTATTTCGTCACTAGCTTGTCAAGATTTCCAAATATATCAGGATGTATTTCTCAGTAATTGCTCTTCATTATCAAGATTGATAAAAAAACTTTTCATTCAGTTTTTTTTTTTGCAGCTGTCATTCACCTGTGAAAAATCAGGTCCACAATTATGCACCCACACTGGGGGTCGTTGCCCAAAACTGCTCTTTGTTACTTTCGTGTGCATCTTGTGAAACGCGTCTGTTCCCCCTTTCAAATCTGTCCTCTTATCACGTAAATGTGCTGCAATGCCTAATATACAGAAATCAGGAGTACGACTAAAACTCGTCTAGTCGAGAACAATCATGGTCAAAAGTTTAATACAAAGACACCAACCAAAAACACTTAAAAAAGAACACTTAGATTTTGACTCCCGTACCGAGGCCTCGTTCCCCAGATCTCATTTAGCAACTTAAGGTTGTGCACACACCTGTTTTGTTCACTGGCTTAAGGTCGTTTTGACGCACATCTAGGCGTATTTCTTGTTATTTTTTTGTGGAGCCACAAAAATGCACGAAAGTATTGCTGAAATCAGTTGTTCCTAATAGTTTTTCCGAGCTGCGATAATCCCTGCTCATGACGAGGTGATTCCGAGAAAAGCATTTGATTGAAACTGGATTTACTTTCCTTTTGATAATACGTTGAGATTTCGAACTTTTTATAAATGATTTGTCGCTTTTTTAAAAATTGTTGTGGTTCAATGTCCGCAAACAAAATGAATGACTCTGAAAGATACCACACTGAGGACTTTCGAGAATTTTGAGCACCGGTGGCTTTTTACCGCGCTTCTAAGTTTGAGTACGCAGGCCTCAAGCATCATTGCTTCTATCGAAAATGCGGCTGCTACAACTGAGATTTGATTGCATGACCCGCGGATCAGCAAACGAGCACCGTATTGACTAGATAACCATTACTTGTTAATTGTAATGCCTCCTTTTAATCGATACTAGGCATTCTATTTCTGCCTTAACCTCCTAGATTTCTGTGCCTGCATTTGTTTTAAGAGTTCGTGGATATTCCTTGATAGTTCGTGGATAACTTCTGCATTGCTCGTTACTGCTTCTGCAGTAAAAATGATGTACATTTGCGTGATAATATTCGTTAATTTTGTTGTTTTTTTCTTGCTCAATCTTACCAGTCTACGATAGGCCTGCAAATGACGTTCTATGGAAGTGAGTGGTGATGTTGCTCTTTGCAGTCTTCTCACTTCCAATAAAAAATGTTGTCAAACTATATCCGGATGAATTCACATATTCCTATTGATGTGTGCAATGATCTTGAATGGCGAAGGTTGTGTGTCTCGCCTTATAACTCTATTTGTTTGGCTTGGTATGCAGTTATTGATTATTTTCCTTAAAACGGTAATTTAGGTTTCTCTTGTTTACTATTGTTAACATAACATCTATATACCATAACCAATAAACAATAAAACGAGGGGAAGCGCCATGGTAAGCAAGGTGATAGCTTAACCCCACAAAAGTTCTTGCTTTAACTGGTACTCGTTCAAATAAGGTGCCTTCGTATTTTTTTCTTTGTTTGACATGTTTAATGGTGCTAAACTATAAACTATAAGTATTAGTTCTTTTCACTTTGATCACAAAGAGTACAGGAAAAGTTTTTAAGGGCACCTCTCATTGCATGGGTGATCTTGGTGGAACCTATTACACATGAACAAGCGCAATAGAATCTGATTGTAGAAATATGTGCACCTTTTTATTGCTATGCCTGCACTGTAGCACTCAAACTTTTTTTCAGCGCCTGAATGCTGTTAACACTCTTTCAAACTCTTCTATTTTACAGACCTTGGATATTGCTTAGATTGCACTCGTGCCTTATTGGCCATCAAGAGTATTTTCAGCTTACAGCGTTGGTGTTTTTCAGTAGGGAGAAAAGCAGTGTGTTAGCACATAAATGTCCGAATCGTTAGCGTTGAATAATTTATACAGTGCAATATCTATTAGCAGGCAACCCAAACGTCTGTAAACTGTGAAACACGAATGTCTGACCACTTGTGATTTACAACGCATTTCGTGTTCGTGTTAATAAAACTGATGTCGTTGTTTATGTTGTGATATGTGTTTTGACGATTAGCATCCGCAATATTAACTTTCAGGGAAAGATTTCCTTAAACCATCGTTCTTGAATAGAAAAGTGTTTGCAACAATTATTACACTGTGAAGCTGTATGTAAATGGGATTCCTTATATTCTTCTCTTGTATTTTACAAAAGTACCACCTAAGTTTTTTGGTGGGGCCGTGCTTGAACTCGTGCCCCCACATTCGAAACGTGAGTGACTTCACCATTTGGCTGTAAATGCGTGCTTTTTGGAAGTGATCCCATCTGAACCAGACAAACTCGTTGCAGGATTGGCGCATAATGAAGGCAGAACTCAAGCACTTTTTCTGAAGGTTTAATTTAGTATCGTGGTAGCTTCGGGAGGAGTTTGACACAATACGTGCGTGTAGGGAGGGTCACATTGCGTTTTAAGTGCTTGCTCGACAAGCTCACGAGCCCTCTGAAGACACGCCATGTCTACTCCGCACAATGCCGATCAGAACAATCAACGTAAACACCTTGAATGAAAATTGCGCGGCCTCTACTTCAAGTGCTAAAAGGCCTGGCTGGTAATTCAGCTTCAGATACCTGAAGGACTCCGCGACTCTTTGCATACGCGCACACAATCAACATTTTTATAACCAAGACTTTTGACAGTAAGGTGATGAAAACACCACAGGTGAGAATGTGCCACCGGATCTACCGATTCCTACTATCGAGCACAAGTGAGAGCGTTAATTTAAACCTGAGCGTGGTTAAGTAGAGAACGAGAAACAAGTGAAAGAAAGGGAAGATTGAGAAAGAACTAGAGAAACATAAACAGAAAATAAACGGATAGAGATAGTATGGGGATTATATCACAGCAAGACAGACAAGAGAAAGAAACAGATGCAAAAAAAGAGCTAGAAAAATTTCTTAGCAATACCAAAATAATAAAATCAAAAGAAAGAAAACAGCAAAGAAAGAAAAAACACAGAGAGAAACAGTGAAAACGAGAGATGAATATAAGAGACACGATAAAAAGAAAAAAATCAGAGATAATCTACACAAGGAGCAAGAGTAAATAAAATATACACAAACAAAAGAAAAACGGGAGCAGTGGAGACAGTGAGACCCAGAGGGCAGAAAGATAAATAATGACCGAAAGTGCGCCATTGAGAAAGGTATAGAATAAAGTCGATATAAAAATAGATAGCGAAACTGGAAGAAAACGAAGAAAGGGGAAGATCGACATTAGAAAGGGAGCCCGCCTTCGTTCTTCTATGACTTGGCCTCCCTGGAGCAAAATTCTCACAAGTTTTTAAACTTGTGAACCGAGATGAGCTGTAACACTGGGTCAATAAAATTACATATTGTAACAGGGAGTATTTACTAAGTTAACGCAGGTTGGGCTAACACTGCACACAGTGTGCAAGGATGCTGGACAACAGGGCATTCCAGACACGGCCCCACAACAACATCGTCGTCTTCATTCCTTCTGCGTCATTTCTGCACCCGTACCTGATATACATTTCTATACCCGTGACATTACCTTGGGCGGCAAAGCAGCGTCTCGGTGCCTGCTGTTATTAGACGGACTGGTCACTGTGATAGGGCTTCAGGCGCGAAACATGCACATTGTCACTTCAGGATGTGAGTGTGGGGTTCGTAGTAAGGGAAATTTCATAAGTTACAGGTGTTACTTGTCGCAGAACTGGGTAAGGCCCAACGCATTGCGATAAATGTTTCTCGCACACGACTGGATTTCAGCCACAGTAGCAAGAGAGACCCCGGAGAAAACTTGACATCCCTATGTCAGCTGTCTTAGAGCGCCTTTGTGCTCTGCGAGACGATGAGAACCTGGCGCGGGATACTGTACGTGCGATGAGACACGGGAGATGGTATCTTGTGCGCACGGAGTGATGGAAGCAACGTCATGAGCAAGCAGGGTATCGAAAGGTAGTAAAGGACCACGGCCAACGAGAAGATAAAATGGTGAGTAGCCGGCAGTTTCATGATGCGACGAGGTGTAGGCGAAGGTTACAAACAGAAGGGTAGTGTACCAATTGGTGTGGTCATCAGCAACATGCATAGCAAGCACTTCCGTCAGTGAGCAATTGAGGCGCTCAGTAAGTATGTTAGTCTAAAGATGGTAAGAAGTCGTAAAGTAGTGCCGCGTAGCAGAGGTTCTAAGGAGGTCGTCAGCCACACGAGACAGGAAGCAGACAGGAAGCGACAGGAAGCAGCGGCCACAATCCGTGAGTAGGTGAGAAGGAGCGCCATGCTGAAAGATGATGTTATAGGGTAGGAAATTTGTGACGTCCATTGCCCAGCTGGTCGGTAGCGCTCGAGTGCATGCCGATTGCATGCCGACTGGCATAACCCGTAGCTACTGCTATCCATTTGTTTCCCGTTGCCGATGTTTGGAAGGAACTGAACAAATCCAAACCCACACGATAGAACGGCTCGGCTGGGACTTCAATAGGTTGAAGGTGACCGTCAGGGAGAGACGTACGCATCTTCTGACACTGGCACAGGTCCCATGCTGCAACGTAGTGGCGAACAGAACGATCAAAGCCCTTCCAGAATACCCGTCGGCAGACGCGGTCATAGATTCTGGAAACACCTAAATATCCGGCAGTTGGGGCGTTGTGAAGTTCTTGCAAGATGTCTTTGCGCAGATGACGTGGGACGACGAGCAAAAGTTCCACGCCATGGGGCTGTAAGTTGCGGCGATACAAAACGTTGTCTTGAAGAAAAAATAGGCTCAGTGAAGGGTCTTTGTGGAGGATTGAAGAAGATGAATCATCGATAGCAGCGATGGATCTCGGCGCTGTTCGTCGGCTATTTGAAGAAAATCTGTTAAGGCTAGGATGTTTTCGTTATCTTCCATCTCAGAGGAGTCGGGTGGATCAACAGGGTGTCGAGATAAGCAGACGGCATCGCTGTGAAGATTGCAAGACAAGCACACTTAAGAGAACGTGTACTCCTGCAATCGCAATGCCCATCGCCCGAGTCTTCCTGTAGGATCCTTAAGAGTTGACAGCCAGCAGAGCGCATGGTGGTCTGTGACTACTGCGAACGTGCGTCCATATAGGTAAGGAAGAACTTCGCGACAGCACAGATGAGAGCCAGGCAATCTCGCTCAGTAATTGAATAGCTCCTTTCCGACAAAGAAAGCAGGTGGGTAGTGCACGCTATGATACGGGTTGTGTCATTCTGCATTTGTGCGAGTATTGCCCCTATGCCATGGCCACTTGCATTAGTGCGAAGCTCCGACCGAGCGGCTGGGTCAAAATGAGCCAACACAGGTGTGGATGTGAGCGCAGAAATCAATGACGCAAAGGGATGTTCTTGGTCTTCACGCCAGGAAAAAGCCACGTTCTTTTTGAGGAGATCCGTGAAGGGTCGAGAAATTTCCACGAATTTGCTGACAAAATGGCGTAAATATGAACAGAATCCCGTAAAGCGGCGGACTTCTTGCGTGGAACGCGGGACTGAAAACTCGTACACCACGCGGGCTTTCTCAGGGTCGGGTCGTACAATACTAGCGTCCACAAGGTGACCAAGTAGCTTTATCCGACTGCGCCCAAATGTGCACTTAGATGCGTTAAGCTGGAGGCCAGCACAGCGAAAAACGTCAAGAATGGCCGACAGACGTGGAAGATGGCTTTCGAGGGTTGGCGAGGAAACGATGACATCGTCTAAATAGCACAAGCACGTCGACCATTTCAAACCGCAAATGAGGGAGTCCATCATGCGTTCAAAAGTCCGGCGCATTGCACAACCCAAAAGGCATGACTTTAAAATGATAAAGCCCGTCGGGTGTTATGAAGGCCGTCTTCTCGCGGTCGCGGTCATCGACTCAAACTTGCCAATATCCAGATCCTAGGTCCAGGGAAGAGAACTACTTGGCACAATGAAAGCAGTCAGGCGCATCATCAATTCGAGGTGGAGGATAGACATGCTTCTTGGTTGTTCGATTGAGATGGCGATAGTCGACGCAGAACCGCCAGGTCTTGTCCTTATTTTTAACCAGCGCAACAGGTGATGCCCAAGGACTAGTTGAAGGCTCTATGACGTCTTTGTCGAGCATTTTTTCTACCTTCTTCTGGATTATTTGGTGCTCTAAACGAGACACACGGTAGGGACGCTTACGAAGGGGACTGGTGTCGCCAGTGTCGATATGGTTGGCTACGACGCACGTGCGGTCCAAGGAACGGTCGTCGATATCAAAAATGTCGAGGTAAGAGAATAGAAGACCACGGAGTGCTTGAACTTGGGACGGCGACAGGTCCTTTGATATCATTTTGTCTAGGAAATCTCTATTCTGTGCCGCTGCGACAGGTTCGGCTTCGGTCTAGATGTCAGGAGTCAGAGATGAAATTGTACACTGCTCCAGAGTGGAGACTTCTGTTAAGGCAATGCCTTGTGGAATGACCTGTGTTGACACGGAGAAGTTGAGGACAAGGAGAAACGTCTTGTTGTCGCTAATCCTCACTATAGTGTGAGGAAGTATGATGTTCCGGGAAAGTGTCAGGTCAATGAGTGGAGCTGCTAAGTAGTAGCCATCAGGAGCAGGTGGGAACGGAGACATCGAATGGTACACAGCGGGCTGAAGTGGTAATCGTAGACACTCCACGGATCATAGCCATGTGCGAGATGAAGGAGGGACATTAGAGTACAAAGTAAGCTCTAGCTGTAAAGTGCCAGTTGAACAATCGATTAGGGCTGACTGAGCGGTTAAGAATTCAATGCCGAGAATCACGTCGTGTGGACAAGCGTCTAGAACAGAGAAAAGGACTGAAGTGTGAAGGCCGGCACTAGTGACGCGGGCGCTGCACATACCAAGAACTGATGTTCGGCTGCTGTAGGCTACTCGCGCAGTCGAAGACATGGTAGGGGTAAGAACTTTTTCCAGACGAAATCTAAGACGTAAACTCATAATGGATATGTGGGCACCAGTGTCTAATAAAGCTGTAACGGTTAGGCCATCGACAAGAACACCAAGTAAATTTCGTCTGGAATTAGGGGTCGGCAGAGCTTTTTCGGTCCGAGTTGTCAATGCAGTGCCACCTCCAGGAGCTGCATCTGTTAGTTTCCCGAGAACTGCCCCGAATACGCCGGTGACGGGGAGGGACGGCAAGCAGCTAGACCGGGTTCCTTGGGCAATGACGTTGGCATAGGATGGTTCGGAGCTTAGCGTATAATGGCTAGGTGGAAGGTCCTGAAGGTGGTCATCCGCAAAACGAGGTGGCGAATACTGCCCACGATACTGTCGGTGGTCGTCTAGAAAACATTGCCGGAAAGAGCATGTGTTGCGGCAGTGGCGGGAAATGTGGCTAACGCGATGGCAAGAGAAGCATATCGGTCGATCATCTTTTGTGTGCCACTCAGATGGATTGCGGTAGCGCGATGAGAACCACAGGACCGATGGGGCAGCAGCAACAAGTGGGGTGGCGTGGTAGCGAGTGTTAAGATTTATGGGCTGTTGTGTGTGGCTGGAGTTTTGGGGAACTAAGACGCCCATGTTGGCAAACTCTTGTCGCACAACAGCCTGAATAAGAGATATTGGGGCCAAATTGTTAGGCACAGGCGGTTGATAAGCGGTAGGAGCCATGGCTTCTAGCTCCGGGCGGACAATTCTTGTGATGTTTGCAGGATTCACTAATGAACGTGTCGCCACAGGATCTTCGCAGGAAGAAGTCGCAGCGGTGTTCGGGAGCCAGAGAAAACGTGGAGTAATTCTTCTGCTTTTGGCTTGTTCGAACCACTCACATTCACTGACAATTGAGTCAATGGCAGCACAGTTCTTGCGTATCAGAATGTTGAACGCATCGTCAGCTATGCCCTTCAATACATTGCTGACCTTCTATAGTTTGGTCATATCTTTGTCGGCCATCCGACACAAGGCGAGCACGTTTTGGATATAGGTGACGTACGACTCGGTGGAAGACTGAACTCGCTACGCGAGTTCCTGCCTGGCTGCCATTTGTCAAGCAACTGAGCGGCTGAACAGGTCACAGAGCTTCTGCTTGCAAACATCCCAACTCTTCAGGTCTTTCTCGTGCACCTAGTACCAGGCACGTGCAGTACCTCTCAGGTAAGCGATGATGTTGGCCAGCATAAGTGTCTCATCCCACCTGTATTGCTTGCTGACGCACTCGTATAAGGCGAGCCAGTTGTCAACGTTAGTTGCGTCGGTGCCGCAAATTGTACCTGGATCGAGAACATGGGAAGAGATCACAGGTGAAGGAGCAGGCGTAGACTTAACGGACGGCGCACTGCCTTCAGGCATCGTGGCTGGACGAATCTGACGTCCTCTACGGAGATCCAGAGTCAGAATGTTACCCAGCACTTCCACCAAAAATATGTAGCGGGGAGTATTCATTAGGTTAACGCTGGTTGGGCTAACACTACGCACAGTGTGCAAGGATGCAGGACATCGGGGCAGTCCAGACATGGCCCCACAACAACATCGCCATCTTCATTCCTTCTGCATCATTTTTGCACCCGTCCCTGAGGTACCTTTCAATACCCGTGACAATGTTACGATTGTAGGAATAAAAAAATAAAAAATGCAAACAGGGAAACCACTGTTAGAAAGTGAGAAAAATGTACCGAGAGAGATAGGGAGAGTATAAAAGATGAAAAAAGAAAGAGAGCTAAAGAAAAGGAGACAAAAATATTAAGACTAAAGGATAACTGGACAGGGAGAGGGAAAAATAAGAACTTTGCCGCAAAGGCGACTCAATGAACGCAATTGCAACAAATTGGAAGCTCACGTGCAGAATGGCGAGCATATCAAAACGTGCCCCGCGTTTTTCACGCACGAAAGAGAACGAAACGTACAGGTACAGACGAGTGAGAATAAGCGTCTCAGTTGTTACTTCGCTGTGTCTGAAAAGCGCGCCCTTTTCGCAATTGGAGACTGTGCAACCATTGCGGAGACCTTTGTGCGGTTACTACAACAGGATCGTTCCGGTGAAAGCCCAAAGCCAGCCAAGACACACGATCCCCTCCACCCCGAGAAAAGGACGCGCAAGTTAGCGTCTAGCATCCTCCTCTTCACGGGGAAAGTACGCTTAGGAGATGAGATGTGCGCCACCACATCGTGACGTATTGGGGACGCGCTCAGTGCGCCATCTTGTTGGTAATGCTCACAACACAATAGTTCATCCAACATGCCCTTCGCCAGTGGTAAGTAGTAAATAGAAATAGCTTGCCGTTTGAACGTTGAAGGACGTTTTCCTCCGTTTCTCAGTGGGTAACGCCTCGCACTCGCAATTCAGAAGTGCCACGTTCGATTGCGCGCACTGGACTCTTTTTGTGGGTATTTTTTCTTGCGTTTTCAAATATGAAAATACGTATACATACACGGTGAGTGACGGTGACACTGACGCTGGCGGCGAAATTCAGCCGAGAGTGTCCGTATGATTGCCATCGCAATAAAAGCTACCACATTACCCACTAAAGATCGCATGTAGGGATGCGAAGAAGCACTTGTAGGATTTCATTGGTACATTTCCGTTTATGTTTCGTTTGTTTGTGGAATTGTGTATATGTCTTGTACCGCTTATGTTGTCCTCCTCTTATTTCTTTGTATCATCATGTGTGTTCCACAACGTGAACACCCAGCGCTGCTAGGATAGTGTAACGGCGCGAGTTCGCGCAGCATTATATACGAGCACAGTGCTGTGGTGGAGACATTAACACGAGAATCGAAATGAAGTGTAGCAAGCAGAGGCCCCGCTGTCCCACCTACTCCCACCACCTCGCGCTCACGCAAGGAGACGGAGAGGGACTCACATGCGCAGTGTGGGAGCAGATCATTGCTGAGGAACGGACACAGCCCCGAGCATAAGCTGCTTCGCATCTGAAAGATAGAAATATGTCAACAGAAAACATAAACAGAAAAAATAGAACACGCCCGTATATGCACGGTAATCCAAGGTGGGGAAATGGGAAGCGATGTCGAGAAGGAGAGAAAGAGGAAAATGAGAGGGTAAAGGAAGGCAATGTCTTGTAGAGTGTAGTATATTGTTAGGGGAAGGAGACTGACTCAGAGGGGTAGTCATCGATGTATTTACAGCCGGTTAGGTGAGCAGCGCCAGCCCCACAGATTAGCTCACGCCAGTCGATCTGCTTGGTCTTCTTAAGCTCCATGCACTGGCACGTAGCATGACCCCTGGCAATAGAGGCACCATCCCGGTGCTTTAAAGGTCGTTATCTGACGCATTATTGTAGGGCTTGATCCGCGAGACGAGTACGATACCACTGGGCCGCATAGTAGATGATGATGGACAGATGGGGCTGATCTCGTAGGTGACAGGTGTTACTTGACGCAATATACGGTAGGGTCCCGTGTATTGAGACAGAAGTTTTTCGGATGGGCCCAGCCGACGATGAGGAGACCAGAGTAAAACGAGGTTACCGGGAGCGAAATGTACGTCTCTATGTTCGGCATTGTACCGACGGCATTGGTTGGTTTGCGACACCATGAGCCGAGCGTGAGCGAGCTGATGGGCATGATCGGCTTGCTCAATCGCGTCGCGGGCATACTCGCTGGTGGACGAGGTGTGAGCTGAGATGACTGTGTCCAGTGGTAAAGTCGGCTTGCTTCCGTACATTAGGTAGAACGGCGAAAATCCCGCTGTGTCATGACGGGATGAATTATACGCGAAAGTTGCGTAGGGTAACGCAAGGTCCCAGTCTCGGTGGTCGCGCGACCCGTACATAGCGAGCATATTTGTTAAAGTGTGGTTAAATCGTTCCGTGAGGCCGTTTGTTTGAGGGTGGTAAGCGGCTGTTAGTGTGTGTTTCGTGGAACAAGAACGCAGAATGCCGGCGATGACTTGGGATAGAAATGTACGACCACGGTCTGTGAGAATCTGTCTCGGAGCACCGTGAATCAATATAACGTCCCGTAACAAGAAGTCAGCGACGTCGGTTGCACAGCTGGTTGGTAGAGCTCACGTAAAAGCGTAGTCTGTAATAACTGCTATCCATTTCTTTCCCAATGTTGATGGGGGAAAATGACCAAGCAGGTCTGACCCAACACGGTAAAATGGTTCCGCGGGTATGCCAATTGGCTGAAGATGGCCAGCGGGTAGCCGCAACGGTGTTTTACGACGTTGGCATAGGTCACACGTGGCAACGTATCGGCGTATCAAATGAGCAAGGCCTGGCCAGAAAAAACGGAGCCGGACACGCTCGTATGTGCGGGATACGCCAAGGTGTCCAGCCGTGGGAGCGTCGTGAAGTTTGGTGAGAACACAGTGTCGCAAATGCTTAGGCACAACATTGAGGTCGGGCCCGTCTGGTCGGAAATTGTGACGGTATAGCGCACCCTTTTGAATGACAAAGTAGCGGATGGAAGCATCATTTGTGGAGGATTCTATACGGCTGATGATGTCAAGCAGCTCTGGATCACGCTTTTGTTCTTCCCCACTATTAAGGAAGTCGGACATTGACAAGATAGACTTCTCCGTGGGCGTGTTAGTGTCCCCAGAATCGTCGACAGGGTACCGGGAGAAACAATCGGCATCATGGTGTAGGTGGCCAGATTTGTAGACCACCGAATAGGAAAACTCTGGCAGGCGCAAAGCCCAGCGACCAAGGCGGCCTGATGGATCTTTCAGAGAGTTGAGCCAGCAGAGTGCGTGGTGCTCGGTAACTACCGAAAATTGGCGTACGTATAGATAAGGTCGAAATTTCGCCACCACCCATACAAGAGCCAAGCACTCACGCTCTGTTATCGAATGGTTACGTTCAGGGGCGGATAGGAGGCGGCTAGCATATGCAATAACGCAATCCTGGCCATGTTGTTTCTGAGCCAGCACTGCACCAATGCCATGCCCACTTGCGTCTGTACGGATTCCAGTAGGGGCAGCAGGGTTGAAGTGTGCCAGAATCGGAGGGGTAGTGAGAAGAGCGACGAGAGTCGAGAACGCAGAAGCCTCTTCGGAGCTTCACGAAAACGGGGCTTCTTTCTTGAGAAGCTGCGTAAGCGGCCTCGCTATGTGCGCAAAATTTTTCACGAAACATCGGAAGTAGGAGCATAGTCCGATAAAGCTGCGTACATCCTTCGATGATCGTGGTACAGGAACGTTTTTGACGGCGCTGATTTTTGCCGGGTCTGGTTGTACACCGTTGGCGTCTACTAAATGGCCAAGCACTGTGATTTGATGGCATTCAAACTGACATTTGGACGAGTTGAGCTGCAGGCCAGCGCGACGGAAGATTCCCAGGATGGCTGAGAGGCGCTCTATGTGAGTTTCAAATGTTGGTGAAAAGACGATGACATCGTCCAAGTAGCACAAAAGGGTGGACCATTGGACCATTTGGATCCTCTGAGCAGGGAGTCCATCATTCGTTCGAAGGTGGCTGGAGCGTTACAAAGGCCGAAGGGCATGACCTTGAACTGACATAGGCCATCGAAGGTAAGGAATGCCGTCTTTTCGCGGTCTATTTCATCTACCTCTATCTGCCAGTAGCCGGAACGAAGGTCTATGGAGGAAAATTAGGGGGACCCATAGAGGCAATCAAGTGCATCATCTATTCGTGGCAGAGAGTAGACGTCTTTTTTGGTAATTTTGTTTAGGTGTCGATAATCCACGAGAAACGCCATGCACCGTCTTTCTTGCGGACTAGCACTACAGGAGAAGCCCAAGGACTGCAGGTTGGCTCAACGATGTCCTTGGAGAGCATTTTGTCGACCTCACTTTGAATGATATGACGCTCGGCCGCCGACACCCTATATGGACGCCTATGAATAGGATGGCCATTACCAGTGTTTACGCGGTGGCTCATACCGGTAGCTTTCCCCAACGAACGGCCGCTGATGTCAAAAACGTCGATATAGGACAGCAGAACCCGGTGGAGTTCATCAGTCTGCTGCGGCGTTAAGTTGGAAGCGATCATCGAAGTAATAGCGCGGTCGGAACAAGTAGCAGATTGATGTTGAGCGTGGGGGTCAGAAGGGGCGGCCATCGTGAAAACATCTACCACATTTTCTTCTAAGCTGCAGAGCAACGCCAAAGAGATCCCTTGCGGCAAAACTTGAGGTGTCAAGCGAAAGTTGACAACTGGGAGACACGCTGAATTTTCTGCGACGGACAGAATGGTGTGCGGTAATGTAATGCCACGGCTTATGAGGACATCGGTGATAGGGGTCAGAACATAGTCACCGTCGGGAACTGGTGGTATGGAGACGAGCTCTATGTAGGTCAGTGTCTGTGGAGGGAGGCGCGCGTGTCCCGTTGTGCAGAGGTGACTCGGCCGTTGTGTGAAAGGTTCTGTTGCGGGCAAGTGTAGACGGAGCGTACTGGTCGAACAGTCTATGAGGGCAGAATGCGCGGACAGAAAGTCGAGGCCTAAGATTACGTCGTGGGGGCATTTATCAAGGACGGTAAAGAGAACAACTGTGTGTCGATCCGCAATGCTCACACGAGCGGAGCACATTCCAACGATACATGCTATTCCACCATCCGCAACACGGACGATCTGAGTGGTCGCAGGTGTGAGAACCTTCTTGAGCTTGCGGCGAAAATCACTCGTCATTACGGAAAGTTGCGCGCCGGTGTCGACAAGAGCAGTGACATGTACGCTGTCTGCTTGTACATCTATGAGGTTCTGTTTTTTCGGTATTGTCAAAAGAGGATTTTCGGTCAGTCCGAGTGATGCAGCGCCACCTCCGGGGGCTGCAACGCTTAGTTTTCCGTCGGGGAACCTCGTGGGAAGGCGGGGGAAGTTGGTCGGCGGGGCTGTGGAGAACGAGACTAGCGACGTTAGGGGGATGGAGAGCGGGAGTAGCTGTGTTCAGAAGCAGGTTCCTGGGCAAAATGATCGCGGCTGGTCTCATGGCGATAGGCAAGACGTGCATAGAAGGGACGAGAGGACGGTTGAACAGGAGAACCCCAGCGACTTCTGCAATGGCGAGAAATGTGCCCGATTCTGCGACACGAGAAGCATATCGGCTTGTCATGGTGTGTTCGCCATGCGGACGGATTACGGAACGTTGAGGGAGAGCCAGTCGGGAAGGGACGTGCAGGCGTTTATCGGGGCTGGTAGTCGGTGCGGGGAGGCGGTGAGATAGAGAACCCCCACGCTGGCAATTTCCTGCCGGACCGACAACTTGAATGAGAGGCAACGTAATTGGCGGAGAGGGGTCAGGGGACGTTGGTCCCACGTTATCTGGAGCAGCCGCTTCAAGCTCCCGCCTGACGATTCGCGTCAAGTTGTCACTGGTGTCTGGTGGATGATATGTGTCGAGACACGAGGACGTCGCAGTGGTGTTCGGGAGGTGCTGAAACTGATGGGAGATGCGTCTGCTTTCAGCTTGCTGGAACTGGCGGCATTCTTGAATGATCGCATCGACAGAAGACACATTGTTGAATACCAACAAGTTGAACGCATCATCGGCGATACCCTTTAGGATATGCGCAACTTTTTCAGGTTCAGACATATTTCGTCAGCTTGGCGGCATAGCGAAAGGACAGCCTGAATATAACCGATGTAGGGCTCCGTGGAAGATTGTGCGCGAGTCGACAACTCATTTTTTGCAGCTTCACGACGACCAGAGATGTTGCCAAAAAGCTCACGGATCTTTGTCTTGAAGCTGTCCCAGCTTGTTATGTCATGCTCGTGGTTATTAAACCAAACACGAGAGGTCTGTCGAGATAAAGATGACGTTTGCGAGCATAAGAGTGGGATCCCATCTTTAAGTGGCGCTGACGCGTTCGTAGAGACGTAGCCACTGGTCGACGTCGGAACCCTCGCTGCCCGAGAACACGCCGGGGTCTTTGAGCGCGGGAAGCGTCACGAAAGTTGTTGCGGGCGCTGGGTTGACAGGTCGGGCAGAAGGGGGAGCAACCAGAGAGGATGTAGCCGAGTCTTGAGTGGTCATGTTGTAAGCTGCGAGGGAGCGTCTCCTTCAGAGATCCGTGGCGAGGACGGGGATCGCACAACTCCACCAAATATGTTACGGGAAGGAGACTGACTGAGAGGGGTAGTCACCGATGTATACAGCTGGTTAGGCGAGCAGTGCCAGCCACACAGATTAGCTCGCGCCAGTCTATCTGCTTTGTCTTCTTTAGCTCCATGCACTGGCACGTAGCAATATGAATGGATGAGTAAGGGAAATAAGGGTAAGGTGGAGGAAAATACGGGGGCAGCGCCAGCAGTTCCACATTTCCTGAGTACTCGCAATGGCTGTGCGTGCCAGCACCAATTTTTATATTTGCTGCTGTTGATCTCGTCTTCCTTTAGTGGTAGGATTCCAGCCAGACGAGTTCAGTGATATTTATTCCCACTGGTATCGCAACCTTAAAACTCTATGTACTTCCAGAAGATTGAGTAAATACTAAAAGAATAATACTTCCACAACACGAATCACTGGATCAGAGGGGAATTCAATTGGGTGAAGATAACCAGCTGGCAGCAAAGGAGGTCTTTTTCCAGCGTTTGCAGAGGTCACAAGTGGCAACGTATTGACGGACTCTGCTGTACAGTGCATTCCAGAATAACTGAGGCCTTACGTGGTCGTATGTGCGGGAAACGCAGAGGTGTACCGCCATATGTGCGTCATAAAATTTTTAAAATATAGCAGGCCGTAGATGACGACGAATGACAAGTATAAGCTCATGGCCTTCAGTACTTATGGTGCGGCCGTAGAGAGTGCCGTCATGCAGCACGAACATGCGGATTTAGCGTCACAACAGTGAGAATGGATGGCGTCGATGATAGTGCGCAGTGAGTGAACCCGACGTTGTTTCGTGCGCATATCACTGATGTCAGTAAACACCATTACGCAGCTTCCCGAGTCAGACGCAATGCAATCAGGAGAATCCGCCGGATGACGACAAAGACAGTCGACAATTTTATGCAAACTCCCAGACTTGTAGCTGACGCTAAACAGAAATTTATGGAGTTTCTGTGCCCAGCGACCCAGACTTCCAGTCGGGTCCTTCAGAGAAGTCATCAAGCAGAGGGCGTCGTGGTCCTTAACGAAGGAGAATATTCGGTCATATAATTATGGCTAAAACCTGGTGACAGCCCGAACTAAAGCAAAACACACTCTCTCAGTGATTGAATAATTTCTCTCGAGGGGAGAAAGGAGGCGACTGGCGTAAGCTATCACGCACAGTGTACAATGGTGCCGCTTAGCAAGAACTGCGCCGATACCGAGGCCACTGGCGTCGGTGTGAACTTCTATGGCAACCGATGGATCAAAGGCGGCAATTATGGGTGGTGTCGTTAAGTAGCCAATGAGAGCGGGGAACGCTTAAGCCTACTCAGCGCTCGATTATATTGCGGTATCCTTCTTCAGAAAATCTGTGAGTGCCCTAGCAACGTCGGCCAGTTTTTTCACAAAATAAAAAAGTACGACCATAAGCCAATGAAGCTCCGGATGTCAGATGTAGAGTGGGGCACCGGAAAGCTGTGGACGGAGCAGATTTTTTCGGGATCTGGTTGGATGCCTTGGGCGTTTGCAAGATGGCCCAGAACAGTAAACTGAGGGCGGCCAAATCGACATTTCTTGTAACTTAGTTGAAGGCCAGCAAATCTTAAAACTGCGAGAATCCCAGCGAGAGGGTCAGGTGGCTGCTGAAAATAGATAAAAAGACTGTCACATCTTCTAGGCACAGAAGACAAGTAGACCACTTACAAACGCGTAGTAGAGTCCACCCTCCGTTCAAATGTGGCAGGGGCGTTACATAGCCCAAAATGCATAACCTTAAACTGGTATAAACCATCCAGTGTAATAAAGGCCGTCTTCTCGCGGTCCATCTCACCGACAGAAATCTGCCAGTAGCCGGACCGAAGATATAGACGAGAAGTAGATAGCGCCGTTCAGGTATTCAATGAATCATCGATGCGTTGTAGCGGGTATACGTGTTTCAGCGTGATCTTCTTGAGGTGGCGATAGTCAACGTAGAAGCACCAGCTATCCTCTTCTTTCTTCATAATAACTACAGGGGGGGGGGGGGTCCAAGGACTATTCGATAGCTCGATGACACCTTTGCTGAGCAGTTTGTCAACTTTCATTTGGAGAACTCAGCGGTCAGTGTGGGCGACCCAATATTGGCGTCAGCGAATAGTACTGGCGTCACCCGTGTTTATACAGTGCTGAACGGCGGATGTTTGCCCTAGAGGTCTTTCGTCGAAATAAAAAAAATATCGGTATATGACGCGAAACTGCGATGGATGTCGTTGGATAGCGCAGGGTGAGGACGCGTGCAGTCATCTTCGGGAAACAATCCGGCCTAGAACAGTTGTTGTTGGCTACAGGAGGCTGAAGTAAATCAGTCTTGGTGGTGAGAGCCAAGATTTCTAATTCATCAGCACTGGATATATTGGCCAAGAACATGCCATGAGCAAGCACTTGGGGGCTCAAGCTGAAATTTCGAAGTGGGGGCGAAGTGCAGTTGTTAGTGGTGGTCACAAGCTTGTGGGGAATTGCAAAGCTATGGCTGAAAAGAACATCGGCGAGGGGAAGGAGGACATATTGACCATCGCGAACCTATGACAGTGGGGTCAAAACAACAGAGGTGCGGCGCGGCAGTGTGGGGATCAGTGACTATCTGAGACAGCTCTAGCAGAAGGGCGCTGGTAGCACAATTGACAGGAGCAGAATGATTCGACAAGAAGTTCCGGCATACGATAAGGCCCTAAGGGCAGTGGTCTATCTTGGCAAAAAGACCAAAAGTGGTGCGGTCGACTATACTTAGGCGGGCAATACAGCGAACAAGAACCATCGGCGTGCCGCTTTCGACCACATGGAAGATTCATGCAGCCACTGGTGTCATAACTTTTTTTTAAACGTGCAAGTGGGCTTTAACTCATGACCGAAATGCTTGCGCCATTGTCGAGAAGTGCTTGTATAGGCACGCCGCCTACTTCAACGTCTATTACACTTTGTCTGGTGGCAACAAAGAGAGGATTTACTGTGAATTTCGTCAATGCTGCCCTACCTACAAGGGCTACATTTCTGAGCTTTCCGAGATGTTGTGGTAGAAAGCCACAGGAGACGAGAAGCGCCATGGCTGCGGCAAACTGGAAGATTGGTGACGTGTTTGCGGCCGACGAGACTGGTGCCCACGTGGTGAAGGAAAGTTAGAGTACCAAGTGTTGCGAGAATTGTCAACGGCATTGGCCTCATGACCAGGTGAAAAGGTGCGGGCGATACCGCCGAAACGGGTCATATTGGTCATTCCGCGAGGAGCCGAGGACCATGTGTTGCGGCAGTAATGAGCAATGTGACCAACATGGTGGCAGTTGAAACATACAGGATGGTCATCTGCAGTTTGTCACTCAGCCGAGTTGCGAGTTCACGGCGAAAACTGTCAGGTGAAGGACGGCATCCCAAAAGGGCGTTCGCTGATGAGGCGCAGTGACAGGGCACACGGAATGCACTCCGATGTTTTCAAGCTCCTGGCTCACGCTGGCTTGAACAAGAAGAATAGTAACAGGAATGGTATCGGTACTGCACACTTAGAACGTGGAGGGTGCCATTGCTTTCAGTTATTAAAGAACCATGCGTGTTAGGTCTGCCGCCGGCGCCCGACGCTAAGGTGCAGACTGGTCTTCGCGAGTCAACGTTGCAGCGGTTTTCGGACGTCTAGCGAATGGTCGCAGACTCCATAACTTTTTACCTCCTTATTCTGATGGCACTCTTTGATGATTGCGAAGACGGTGGAGCAGCCCTTGCACGTCAGGCGATTGAATTTGTCATCGGCATGTCCGATCTTGTCACCTTCCATGATGTCACTGTTTGGCCTGCACATCTTGAATGTATCAGAGGTATCATTCCGTGGAGCAATCGGCATGAAAGGCCAATTCCTTTAGGTCGGAGATCTTACAACTGGCGGGTTTGCTAATTGCCTCTCGCATCTCTCCTTTACAATGGTACCAGCTTATGAGTTCTTCGGTGTTTTCGTACACCTTGGCCATGCCTCTCAGGTATCTGAAGTAAGACAACGCATTAGCCAACTGAAGTGTGGGGTCCCAAATCTTCGGCCAGCTCACGCGTTGGAACAGGACCAACATATCATCAACGTCAACGCAATCGGTCCCGCAGAGTGTAACGGGATCTCCAAGTGGCATGAAAACGTACGGTGGCAACGCCGTGTTCGACAAAGACGCTGACGTTGACGTGTAGGGCTCAAAGTTGGCCATGGCTGGGAGGCGATGCGACGTCCGCTGCGGAGCTCCGTTGCCTGATGTACGCAGCAGCACTCACCCGCATGTTACGGGGTTGGTGGCTGGTGTACAAGATATATGTACAGAGAAAAATAACATTAAATAGTAGTCGAGAGTTTTACGGAATACCATCTGGTCAGGTAAAGGCATTGTTGAAAAAACAGGTTACTGACCAATGTCAAACAAAACAACGACGTTTCGGGACCCGTATGAATCCCTTGTTCACAATCTTGTTCACAATTGTTCACAATCAACAACATTAAATAGTCATGGCGGCTGATCGACACACTCGCGCACCTGTCCGCTACTTCTGTCCGTCGTCTTTTTTTTATTTAATCTCTGTAGCAATATTACTTCTCTCACAATTTTAAAGCACAATACCTACTGCATTCATGTCTGCCATGACTTGTTTAAAAGATACAGCGGGTCTACAGTCAACAAAGTTTTAAGAGTATTTATATTTTATTCAAAATCAACTTATAACACCGAGTGGGCAATTCATTCGCACCTTTACAAAAAGCATATAATAATACCTGCATCACAACTATTGTAGGCATTTTTCAGTGTTGCAGAGCAAAGTGGCATCGGTTTCTTCGTTTTAAAAACTCCTCTCATTGTAAAAGGCTATTTTACACTGCTTGTATTGTTATTAACACCATATGATATCTGCACACCTCTCAAAAGCCTGCAAACGTGCAAAGATTACCAGCTCAGCCTGCTCCTGTTGTAACAAAAGGTGACAGATTCAAGGTGAATGTCTTGGCTTCATTACGACGAATTATTTGTGAATCGTTTCGTTGCAGCCGTATAAGCAGTTAGCATATTTTTCACAGGTTCGGGAATGCTCGCACTGAGCCTCTAATACATGGATATTTTCATCTTTTTTTATTGTTTGTATATTTACTTCATTCCACAAACTCATTACAGCAGCGTGGAAGGTACAAAGTGTAAGCAATCTATGTTTTTGTCCAGAAAAGCATAACTTTGTCAGTATTTACTGAAACTTCTCCTAAGCCACCTGTGATAATTTCTTTACATTTTAAGTTAACACACACATCGAGTTGAGGAAGTCATCACAATCAACAATGTCGAAAGCGACAGCCCTTCAAACATGAGCCGCCCTAAAAGTTTCTACAAACAATCACTTCTCCTTTCCGAGGCTCCGTGGTGTTCAGCCTTTTACTATTTACCGCGATGTCCATCTTTACACCTGCTCATCACCCACAATACCTGTTCTTCCGCTCACCGCTCTACCTCCTCGCACGCTGAGGCACACTAGGCCAGAAGGAAGGACAAGCTTTTGAACAAAGTATACACAGAAAGATTGATTTGATTATATGTGGGGTTTGACGTCCCGAAACCATCATATGATTATGAGAGACGCCGTAGTCGAGGACTCCGGAAATTTTGATCTGCTGGGGTTTTTTCGCATGCTCCCAAATCTGAGCACACGGGCCTACAACATTTCCGCCTCCATCGGAAGTGCAGCCGCCGCAGCCGGGATTCAATCCCGCGACCTGTGGGTCAGCAGCCGAGTACCTTAGCGACTAGACCACCACAGAGAGGATAGACGATAAGAGCAAAACCAGTCAAGCCACTTTTGTATCAAATGCATCAAAAAAGTTTACGGCTACATTTATGCAAATCGGCACTGCCACACAAATAAAGTTAGCCGGTTGGGTGGTTTAGAGCCCGTTCAAAGTTTCAAGCTTGAGACATTTGCATTCGTTTAACCAATGAAATATCACGATGTTAAGCGACTTCTTAATTCTGTTTCGAATGGGTGTCTTGTGCCTTTAATGTATATCTAACCACTAATAACTATCGTTACAATGCAGCATGGCACAGCCCATGCACCCACTTCAATCTAAAGTCAGGCTCGCAACTAGACCATTATCATCACAGCCAAATATAAAGGGTGAACTCAGTTATAGCTATGAGCCAGTTTACGATGAGAACAAAACCTCAAGTGTTGTTTGTCATTATTTAGATAAGTTATTTGTTTATTCAAGTTTGTATGAGCCACTTTACGATCAGAACAAAGCAGCAGGATTGTTTTGTCATTATTGAGAAATTTTTAGTTTAGTCAGAATTGTTAGACCTCGTTTTTCATAATTTGGAATCATAATCTGAAAACAATGCAAAATAGTCGCAAATACATTGGTGCTGGAGCATCATGATGCAAACATAAAATTATTAAAAGCTGATATTTTAGAATAACATGCAACGCAGGGCACAAAGTTGTAACAAACTCCAGGTGAGAAAGCACGAGCTGCAAGCATTTCTTGTCTGCTTTACTGATCCGCCGTGACTGCAGGGATGCCATGAAAAGACTGATCAGCTGAAGCGATGAGGTTGAACGCATCTTCAAGGCTTTCCGCTCTTCCTCCTGGCAAGGCAGGTCTACAGCCTCCACATTGCTGCAACCAATTGGAGAAATGAGCATAGTTTACTTGATATTTTGGAGCCACTGACATACATGCAAACGCCAAACCATTTTAGATGAAGATTGCACCAACACTGGTGGTACAGTCGGCAGCCAATGTGTTGCCATGGCCAGATCAATCAATCAATCAATCAATCAATCAATCAACTTTTATTTCTCATAGAGAAATATGGGGGGTGACGGAAAAAAAGCCGCAGTACTGCGGCTTGACAAAGCTCCGGCCCCCTACAAAGTCCAGCAGTAACAATGATCAACCACACAAAAATTGATTTTGCTGGAAATAAAACATTTTATTTGAATGCACATTGACAGGAAGAGGCAAATGTAGCGATTTCTAGGAGAAACATGGGAGGACTTGTCTTTATACATCATTATACATAGTAATACACATTCATAAGACTTATGGAAAAAAGGACAAAAAAGAAAAAACACGAACAGTTGTAGGTAATGTTACGTGTACAACAGAAGTTGATAAATAGTCCAACAAAAAACTGCAAAGGCAATAAAATCAGTATTACACTGAGAACATAAAAAACGTTAAAAAAACATGCCGTAGTCATTGGTAAACGACATGAACGTAACAGTCATTTGAACGAAATCTAAAACAGGTAGTAGTTACCAACACTGAGCACATTTCTCTAGTATGAGAAATGTTATAGCCTCGGTTTATTATGTGGACCATGATAATAAGTCCTATTGGTGAAAAGAAGATTACAATTTCAACGCACAGTACAAAAAAAAAAAAAATTCATATGAAAAAAAAAACAAAAAAAGTAAACAATTTCCGAAAGAGAATGAGCAAGCCAAACGCACGCAGTCAAAAAGAGAAAAAAAGAGAAAAAAAAACGCCATGTGCAAACAGATGAACCGTGCGTATCATTCTGCGACTGATGAATACGACTAGATGTTAGTGTGAAATGAAGTCTAAACTTCACCCGATAAGAATGAGCGAAAGGTGCGTGCTGAGGCCGACTCAGCGGCTATGCCATGTTTTGTATATTTGTTTAAGATTACGGCTAGTTGATACGATACAGACTGATTGCCATAATTTGTGCGGCATATTGGCTGGAACCAGTCATCCTGACTTCTTGTGTCATATGTATAGTGACGTCTTGCTAGGCGAAACGAACTGATGAATTCGGTGTTATTAGTCCTCATGGCGAGACGGTATGTACAGGAAAGACGGAATGCGTAGACGAATTTAACTTTGAGTATATTATATGCTTCAAAATAAGGGGCAGTATGAGTAGCATACGAAACGTTGGCTATTGCACGAATTGCGCGTTTTTGGCATATACCGAGTTTTTTCAAGTTGTCAGAGGATGTAGTACCCCATACAAGATGACAATAATTTAATGTCGATAAAAATAATCCATTATATATCAGACGTTTAGCTTTTACTGGTAATATTTGACGGTTTTTATTAATTAATGCAGTGACGGAATTTAACTTGTTGCAAACATTTTGGACATGCTTATTCCACGACAATGTTTCTGTGAAAGTGACACCCAAAGCTTTGATCTCTCTAACAACACTAATTTCGTCATTATCAAGATACAACTTTTTTGTCAGTTCAATAACTCTGTTTCTAGTGCGGAAAATTATGGCTTGAGTCTTTTTTGTGTTAATTTTCAAGGAATTTCTTTTTGACCACGCTGATACTTCTGCAAGCGCATCATTAGCTAAAGATACCAACCCATCCGGCTTTACTCCGCTGAAAAAAAGGGCTGTATCATCGGCGTAACCTACCCACTTACAATTAGTAAAAGAGGAAAAAATGTCGTTTATGTAGACGATGAATAGGAGCGGGCCGAGTATACTGCCCTGGGGCACCCCGGACTTCAGGCGTTTAGTCTTTGAATCGAAAGTGTCATTTGTGACAAATTGACTTCTATGGCGAAGGTATGAACGCAGAAGGTCATTGGACCTCCCACGCACGCCATAGTGTTCTAGCTTATACAGTAGTAGGTTATGTTGCACACAATCAAAAGCTTTTGAGAAGTCGATGTATACACCTAGTACTATATTTTTATCTTCAAAGGCATCTATTATACATTCTTTTTGAGCAAGTAGTGCTTGTTCTGTGGATTTTCCTTTCAAGAACCCGTACTGGGCCAATGAAATGAGAGAGTGTTTATTTAGGAAGCGAACAAGTCGTGCGTGAATAATCTTTTCCAGGCCTTTTGATAAGATTGGGAGTATAGAAATTGGTCTAAAATTTCCCAAATCATTTTCATCGCCCCCCTTGTGTATGGCAATTACCCTTGCTGTTTGCATTTTTTCTGGAAAACAGCTACTTTCAAGCACTAAATTGTACAGTGTTGCCAGAATAGGAGCAATAATGTCGATGATGTGCTTTATAGGGCGGATTTGCATGTCGTTTGCATCCAGTGATCTAGAAGTTTTTAAGCTCCTAAATATACCGACAACTTCACTCTCCATTGTTGGGAAGAATACCATACTGGAGTAGGGTGAACTGGTACCTTGAATGGGATATGGATTTACGTTGCAAGCGCCTGACTGGCCTACCGCAATGAAATGGTCATTGAGTGCGTTTGACAAATCTGAACCGCACTTCATGAGACCGTTTACACACAGGCTCGAAATCGCACGGTCAGTCTTAGGATGAACTATGGCGTTTAGTCGTTTCCACAACAGCTCAGTGTTTGCCGCGACAGAGAAATGCTTGAAAAAATATTCTTCCTTTGCTTTCTTTAGCGTAGCATTCAAGCGATTTCGGAAAGATTTAAATTTTTTCCATGTTTCAGGGTTTCTGGTCCTGATGAAATCCCAATAAAGGTTATTTTTTACCTTGATTTGGCTGCGAAGGTAATTGGTTAGCCATGGCTTTCGCGATTTATTACTTCTGTGCCTGACAACGTATGGGAAGTGCTTATTGTACAGTGTCCTCAGTTCAGCAATAAAGGTCTCGTACATGGAATTCGAGTCATGTTTTCTAAAAACTTGACGCCAGTCGTGGGCTTCAACATCGTTACGGAAAGCGTCCAGAGATGCACTGTTTATATCTTGGAAACGCTGAGGCGGATCAATAATCCGCTTAGTTGGCACTTCATTTTCGATGAAAGTAAAGATGGGAAGATGGTCACTCATATCGCTTGCAATCGAACCGCTACAAAGGTTTTTTCTGTCGGTGTTTGTGACGAATAGATCGATAAGGGTATTTGACGAATGAGTAATGCGGGTAGAATTTACAATAGTGTTTACAAACCCGTTTGACTGCAGTAAAGCTGACAGTTCGATCTGATCTCTTGAGGTTTTTAGCATGTCTATATTGAAATCACCGGCAAGAAAAAGAGAATATTTGTTGGAACGAATGAAGTCAAAATATTCTTCAAGAAAACAGAAAAAGGTGTGTATATTGGCGTCAGGTGGGCGGTAGACGACACAAAAGATATTGGATCGACTACGCACGCTTAGAACTTCGAAGTTAGCATTTGAAACAGAGAATTCGTCAATGATGCTCACGTTTAGCTCAGCCTTAGCCAACAACAGCACGCCCCCTCCTTTACGTTGAGAGCGGTTTAAAGCAAAGCTTTGGTAGCCTGGTTGGGCGAACGGCACGGAATACTTTGTGTACCACGTTTCAGATACCATGATGATATCAAACGGTACGCCCGTGCTAGCAAGAAATAGTTCGAATTCGTCATGTTTGGATTCCAGCGATCGCGCATTCACATGCAGAAAAGACAAGTGATCACATCCAGGTAGGTGTTTAAGTGAAGAAGGTTTTACAGCCATGACGGCAGTAATCTACAAGAAAAAAGGGCCACGTAGGCAACAGTCTCATAATTATGACGCGTCGGCTGACTGCGTCATCTTCTCTAAGTCGCTTGCGGAATTTAAGCGCAGAACGGCCGAGTTTTCGTCTCGACGAGCAAAAACTCGTCCATCCTTTGTCCAGACATATCGCCAGCCTGCCACCCTCTTCCTAGCCACAGCAGCACCGAGAAGTTGTTTATTCTGACGTGTCAGGTGCTCATTAACAAACACAGGTTTTGTAGAACTACAACCAAGCAATGTGCCCGTTAGGCGAGTCTTCCTGGCCTTCGCCAGAAAAGAATTTCGCTTCTCACGACGGACAAAGCGCACAATTATGTTTGGTTCGCTGTGCTTAGTCGTGAAGACGCGGTGACAGATGTCAATATCGTCTTTCGATACCGATTCTCCAATGAGCTGACCCATCTTCGAGACCACGTCAATCACATCTGGTTCTACCGGAACTCCCTTAATCTCTACATTATTGGAGCGAGTATATTGCTCCAATTCATCGACTCGCGCAGTCAACCTCTCGTTCTCTTCCTTTAGTTTCCGATTGCTTAACTTTAGCTCTTTTATCTCATTTATGAGCTCTTTTATGTCTTTGCCCATCTCAGTCACGCTGTCGCAAGACTCGCTACAGTACTGAACGCTCTGTTTCAGTGAGCGAAGTTCTGACATCACCTCCTTTCTAAGGCTATCAATCCCCTGTTGCATTGCCATGCTATCGCTAAGTTTATCGTCAGTGTCCTCTTTGCCCGTTTTTCGCGTGTTGCGGCCAGTCATTTCGAGATGGCCACAGACAGCAAGAACACGGAAACACAATGTTGAAAGAAAACGAATGCAAGTGACACAAGAACTCTGCTCGGCAGCAGCGCAAGAAAACAAGAAGGTACTATGGACTTAGGAGCACAAAATCTTGTGCTTACCTGCGAGATGAGAAGATGCCGATTAGTATGTGCACTGTTGACGCACTGCTGCCGAACAAAGTCGCCAGTCTATGTTACAGCGGTTTAAATAGGTGCTGTAGGTGTCGCTGACGCTTGCGCACGCGACGTTCCTTGTCAGGTGTCGCTGACGCTTGCGCATGCGACGTTCCTTGTCAGGTGTAGAGCAGCAGCACCGGGCGATGTCACCTTCCTGGTGCGGACGGTGATCGTGCTTCAAAGATAATCGTCCCACTGCGAGATGAGAAGATGCCGATTAGTATGTGCACTGTTGACGCACTGCTGCCGAACAAAGTCGCCAGTCTATGTTACAGCGGTTTAAATAGGTGCTGTAGGTGTCGCTGACGCTTGCGCACGCGACGTTCCTTGTCAGGTGTCGCTGACGCTTGCGCATGCGACGTTCCTTGTCAGGTGTAGAGCAGCAGCACCGGGCGATGTCACCTTCCTGGTGCGGACGGTGATCGTGCTTCAAAGATAATCGTCCCACTGCGAGATGAGAAGATGCCGATTAGTATGTGCACTGTTGACGCACTGCTGCCGAACCGATTGTCAGATGAGCTGACAATCGGAAATGGTCGTGTGGTTGTGGTCTGTAGTAGTTGCATGCAAAGTAGGGCAAAGTTAGAGTCGCAAGAAGATAGTGACATTATCGTCAACATGCTGAAGGCACACCTTGCAAGCACGACAATACGAAGAAACTGTCAGAGCAATACCAGTGTGGATGGCTCTCGCGGATGAAATGAGTCAGCAAACTCACTCGTAAGTCGACTCATTCACTCTCTTTTAGACTTATATCAAGCCTTGAGTCGGAGCTTGCGTGAGTACGGGGAGTAACGCAGCTCATGAGTAAGAATTTAAGCAAGACCAGTTGAATAAAAATTGGGCGATTCTAAGTCCGAATGAGCACTATGCGCAAAATATGTTTCTCGAATGAGTTTGAGTGCACTTAACATTTTTGTCGTCATATGTTTTTACTTACTCAATTTTAGCATAACTATCAGCGGTATGTCTACTTACATTTACACTCACACCAGCTCACACGCGCTTGAACGCAGTAGCGTTCATACGCCAGCTCAATATTTATTGACGAGAGGCTAGACTTGCTCAGGAGAAGGGGTATGAAAAGTATGCCCCAACCCCTCCCGCCTCTGGAATCATTTTTTAGTAAGTTTTTGAACAAGATATCTTGCGTGTCTGTAAAGTGCTTTTTTGCAATAGATAAGGGTATAAAAACGATTCGCGCCAGGGACAGCAACGTTCTAAAAGAACTGTCAAGGCTATTTTTTGTTGTTTTTTTTCACTCTATGAGGTAAATTACAAAAATATACTCAAAACAAGGACGTTATATGGCGACGCAGTGCGTTATAACACAGGAAAGAACTCCAGAAGCAACACACATGCTGAATCTGAACACGAGAATGTCTCCCTGGCGAGTGCTTGAAAAATTTGCGCGGCATGTCTGCGAAGGCAAGATATAACGCGGGGAAGCCAGCATTGCAGGAGTACGGTGAAGAGAGGGGCAACGCTGAAGTGGATGCGCGATGGAGTAGGTAGGAGCCGAAGGCTGAGGTAGACGAAGTCACGCAATCTTCTCCTCAGAGGCGTGGACCAGGGACGATCAACGCTTAAGGCCAAGCGGAGAAAGTCACTGCGACCTCTTACATCTGTAGGGCATGCGGGACAACATCATGAACGTGACATTAGCGAACCGCCTTCGTCGCTTCCGGCCGAACCAACGCCACTTTCCCAACCATATGCTTCCACACTCCACGCGCCGTCACCCCAGACCTCGTCATCTTCATCTTCGCCCTAGTTTTTCCACCGAGCTTCTTCCTGATGAATTCATTTGCTATGTCCATGTCGACTTTTCCACGTCATCATGCAAAGCACACGCGGCCCTCTCCCATCACAATGTCTTTCTTTTTTTAATGTCCATACTGAACTAATACGATCAATACTTCTTATTTGAATATACGAGATCAAAAGTATCCAGTCTAGCCCCTATTATAGGATATATTGGTTTTAAAAAGCTTTGGCAAAATGGTCGAAACAGCCAATGGTGTAGTAACGAACTGATGAGTAGGCACACTAAAACTGAAAGAGAGCCCTGAGTCTGGGGGAGTACAAGTGTGTAATATTTTGGTCAGCTTGAGTAGGAGTGAGTCTCAAAGGCAAAATATATTCCTTGAGTGAAGCTAGGTGACTTCAACATTCTTTGCCGACCTACGTGCGCGAACAACCCCGACAAGCCTCACGTATGTCCTTGTTGCTTCTTTTAAAGTAGAGAAATAATACTTGGCTTTCAGAGTTCCTAAGTTTTTGTACCTTTGTTTTGGCCAGGTACACATGAAACCTACCAAATTCCGCTGTGACAATGAAGAACCGTTGTACCTCCACATGCAAGGTCTGTTTTCATCGTGGCTTTCACTGTTTCTGCATACAGGTCACAGTAAACTCTAACTGAAATAATGATAAAATTATTATTTCCTTGGAGGCACAGCGTGCTTACAAGTTTTCTCATGTGACCATGGTAGGTGGTATCGGCCCCAGCTTTTCTCGTAGGCTAATGTACCAAGCCGCTTCTCACGATGTTGTGGCTTAAAGCCATTTGTTAATTCTATGCTGCCACATGACAAAACTCGTTCACAAAACAAGTGATTCACAAACGTTCAAAGCGTCAACATGTGGGCAGAAGTCCACGTCTGTGATGCAGTGCGCTGCATTAGGTGCGAATGGGTGAGCCTGCATAGAATTTCTTTTCATGCTATTGCTGACATTGCTTCCAAAAAAGTACTGCTGCTGGTATATTTACTAACCTCGTACCTCTGATAGATGGTACTATAAAAACAGAACTAAGCAGTATCGTGATACAGGAGTATCACTATAATAAGTAGAAGGTCATTGAAGTTAGCGCAGCCATTACAGCGGCAGCAAGGAACTGAGGAGCCTTACTTTCTTTTCTTTAGTTACAGACACATGCTGACTGCTGTGCATAGAAGCAAGTCTTTTGTCTATTCGTTTGTTTGTTGTTCCAGTGGTTCAC
This sequence comes from Rhipicephalus microplus, assembly GCF_043290135.1. Classification (NCBI taxonomy): domain Eukaryota; kingdom Metazoa; phylum Arthropoda; class Arachnida; order Ixodida; family Ixodidae; genus Rhipicephalus; species Rhipicephalus microplus. The sequence goes on from NC_134702.1 coordinate 211,834,660, forward strand.
TTGCGCTATCCTACTTGTAGAATAGCTAATACTTTTGTCGCCAAGTATCCCGACTTTGGGGCACAATACGTATGATTCTTCCTCTTGTACATCATAGTTGTTATTGCAACTTATATCTGTAGATATGCCGTTATTAAAAATTGAGTGCAGTGTAAGCCTCCTTGGTATTGTTCTAATGCCACTCGTGGTACGTTGATAAAATATTGTGTAAATTTATTTGCAATCTTCAATGCATCACGCATTTTAAAGATTATGCTGCACAGAACAAATGGCTGTACGTACTACGACTATCTCTGACAGAGAGAAAAAACTTTTTCAGTATCTGTATTGCTGTATCTATATTTGGAAGCTCTCTTTTGCGTTTTTCCAAAAGTATCTTCAAATATCCCGCTACGTTCATTAGAAACGTATATCAGTATCTGTAGTTAGGACTTCCAAACCATGCATTTCGATATCCGAGTTCCGGAATTCTTTTCGCATATTACTGGCCAGACCTGCATCAAAGATTGCAACCTTGATATCACAGAGATCATACCAGTTTGTACTCCAAGTCTGTTTTCATGAAACTAGCACTCGCACTCCCAGATAAGCTTCGTGGTGTCACTAATGAAGCCAAATTATTTCATGTTTAGGTGGACTACTCCGAAACAGAGAAACTCCCAGCATAATTTACCAACTGTAAAAATAAGGAAAGTGTTGAGGGCAGACATCATGCTTGTCGGTACGGTCCATGCACGTAAGTCATTTACCACGCCACTGCTTCAATATACTGAATTTCTTGTCAAGCTCAGTAAGGGAACAGGGTACGAGAAAATTTTTATATAAAGTCGCCTTTTTGCCCTTCATAAATTGGGCAGTGTATTCTATTGCGCATAATTTGGATTTTCTTAGAAAGGCTTCTTTATAGATGAGAACCCCACTTTCCGAAAGCAAGTTGTCAGCAAACATATTTCCCAAGACAAGCCCAGCCCTCATTGCACGTCATGGTTGAAGTCGATTTTCTAGAAAAAAAGGAAACTTCCCGTTCGTAATCGTAATAGCTTCATGGTGAATTGGGTGAGTCCATGCAGGTTCATCGCGGCTGACAGGGCAAAAAAAAAACGACCGCGAGTTCTGGACACAGCTGAACTCTAAACTTCAATTGAACTTTTATTCAAAAGCATAACATAAACAGCACGTAAACAGAAGACCTCATCAATGACCAAATTTTTGTGATTCGACAAAAAAAGTACACTGCACACCGAAGCATTGCCAAGTGATTCTAAATAGTACTACAAAAATATTTACAAATAAAGAAACAGAGTCAAACGTAACCTAAAACCCGGAACGAGATCACAAAATATCCTCATCCACTACATAACATGGAAACTTCGTTATCTAGTGATGCAATAGAAGACTGGCTGACACTTTGAGACCCATCCCTACTTTCAAAAAGAGCGTCTCTCAAGAGCACATTGAAAGTATTCGTCCGTCCTTCCAATTTTTTTCTCGATGATAGGTCCGGGTGCCTCAAGGGCACGTTTGTTTTATTTAAAAAGTGACGTCAGGTCCAGACCCAAATAACGTCACAATCCCGTCGAGCACGTTCTCAAATACTTGCCGCCTAACAATGGCACATACCTGCGAGCGACTACCTGCCACAGTTGATTGATACTTAGTGTCTACTCAGGAACAATGGAAACGCACAAAGGCAACTTTAACGTGTAAGCATTAAGAAAAACCTGGCATCTCCAGCGGTTACCCGACCAAAGCAAACAAAAATTTTTAAGGTCCCAGCAAGAATCAAACCCACGCATTCTACGTGGCAATCAAGTATTCTACCATAGAGCCACTTCAGGTCTCGAAACGACTTTTCAAATAAACCTTATATTCATGAAACATCAAATGCGGTTACAATTCTGGCTATTCAATTTTATAAACACTACATATGTACACCTGCAACCGTCACGTCGGGTTGCTGTCAACGGTAGTTACATGCCACGCGCTGAATGAAGTTTATTCAGGTGGCAGTGCCCAGGACTGCCATTCTCGCGAGGACCTGCACTTCATAACAGCTCATCGTTTATGGTTCTTCCAATACTTATGTTCATGTCCGCATCGGTGCGCAAGTAAAAAGAACTCGTTACACAGAGATCTGCAACTCCTAAACATATGTGTGTGCGTACAACATGTGTATATATTGTTGTGAGACAATGTCCTACGTAAGCAGTGGGATAAGCGCCGAGGAAGACAACGTGATTTTGGTATAGAGCGCACTCTTGATCTTCATTTTTGCTCTCGTGTTTGCACTGCGTAAATAAATCTAAAACGCCTAGATTCGCGTGCAACTTCACGCAACACTTTGGTGGAAGGTGCTGATTTACAGCGCACGACGGAATTACGAAGCAGACACCTAGTCGCTACTTCCAACATGCCCACTGGCAGCGACGCTTCGTCAACTGCCGCGCCCAAAGCGTCGTGGCCGCTTCACCCCACGATCCCGGCCACTTTGCGGGAACGGACGGCCAGGACGTGGATGAGTGGCTTTGACTCTACGAGCTTGTCAGCGAAAATAACAGGTGAGACCCAACCTTAATGCTGGTAAACATCATCTTTTATTTGCGAGGAGTGGCTAAGGCGTGGTTTAATAACAATGTGGACGTGATTGCAAGCTGGCACGTATGCAAGACCAACTTAAGCGAGTTCTTTGGTCATTCTGTCGGCTGCAAGCAGGCCACTAGAAAAGAACTTGACACACGTGTTCAGATGTCCACAAAGTCCTACCTGGCGTATATGCAAGATGTGCTGACCCTTTGCTGTAGAGTACCCAACCAAGGCTGAAGCCGACAAGGTAGCGCACTTCTCATGAGTATCGCAGACGATGCATTCAACCTCCTTGTGTGCAAAGGCTGTTCCACCGTTCAAGATGTTATTTTATAGTGCCAGCGTTTTCAAGATGCTAAAAACCATCGTATTACCCACAACTTTCCGCGCCATCCCAACACTGCTGCGACGTCAACTTGTGAGGATCTCCGCATAGTGACCCAGCCCGATTCACACTCTGGTGACATCACCAGAATCGTACGCCGTGAAATCGTAGCTGTATCACCCCCCCTAACCCTTGAGAGCACTGGCGCCAAGTGATCATCAGCTGACCATATCACTAGTACAGACCGTTGTTCGCCAAGAACTAGCCAACGCGGGTATCACACGGTCTGTTCTGCGCACCGTCCCGACGCTGTCAGTTCGTCTACCTCAAGCCACCCACTATAATACCGCCGCCCGCTTCACATAACCGTCACCCAAATGCGCGGAGAACGCCTGACGACAGGCCGATTTGCTTTCAATGTGAATGGGTGGGATACATTTCCCATCATTGCCGAAGCACGTCAATCTCACCGTATCGGGCAAGCCCAAGCTTCTCTGACCTCCACTCACCAGCCCATCTCTATGGCCAAGAAGCACTGCAGTGCGATAGCTCAGCTAATTACGACCTGGGCACTATGACCACTGCCCAGTACAGTCACTCACCTTCACCTCGACGTCGATTGTTCCCGGTATCCACCGCCACCTCATTGCACATCCCTGTCCCCGTCATCATCTCGTTGGTTTCCTTCAGAAAACTAACGGCTGCAGCTGCTCGAGGTCACGCTGCTGATACGACTTGCTCTCCAATTCCTCTGTTGACGCTCCCGACAAATCAGAACCTCATCGACGTTGAAGTGGACGGTTTATCTGTTAATGCCTTGGTAGACACTGGAACCCATATTTCTATGATGAGCTTGTCATTCATGACCGCTTAAAGAAAGTCTTTGCTCCAGCCCCTTCGCGCAGGGTTCGTGTTGGTGATGGTGGTACGGCTGCTGTTTTTGGCCTCTGTACCGCACGCGCTACTATTTCCGGCCGTCAAATTTCAGTTGTCTTCACTGTTCTTCCTCACTTCACCATTGATGCGATCCTCGGTCTTGACTTTTTTGTCCACTCATTCCGCTCTAAGCGACTTCTCAGCTGGTACTGTGCCACTTGACCTGCCGTGTCCAATTGATCCGCCCAGCTCACTCCAAGCTCGTGTGTGCTCTGCTGAACATGTCCGTTTGTCACCGCAAACTGTGACGACCTGCATCAACGTAACGCCCTCGGCACCTGTGTCCGATGGTGATTATGTGCTCGCGCTCATCACGTCCATTCTCTTGATTCACAGTGATACCATACCGCAGACAATTATTCAGTTACGTGCAAACCGCACCTGTATTCCTGTGCTCAACTTCTCTGTGTTCACAAGTGCCCCTGCATAGAATTTCTCTTGTTATGCTGACTCCCTTTGACGAGTGCGTCATCTCAGCTGTCTTCCAACGAGGCTGGACACCCCAGCTACACACATGCTCGCTCTTCACAAGCAAGGCCGTTTCTTGACGTTAAAAATATTATCGCGTCAGATCTTTTGCCGCAACAAGATGACGCATTCCTTATCGTCCTTGCCGGGACGTATTTGACTTCTTTGATCATCCGCTGTCAAACCAACGCTGTAAGAGACCGCATTGATACCAGCGACGCCTGCCCTGTCCATCGACAGCCATACCGCGTATCTCCAACCAAGCGTCACATAATTCAAGCAGAAGTCGACAAAATGCTCGCTAAAGACATAATTGAACCATCATGTAGTCCATGGGCTTTTCCTGTAGTTTTTTTAAAGGCAACATTTAGCGATTCTGTGTTGACTACCGACATCGCAACAAGATTACTAAAAAAGACGTCTACCCGATACCGCGCATAGACGACGCCTTGGATTGTATTCACGGCGCTAAATATTTTTCTTCAATCGATCTGAGATCAGTTTACTGGCAAATTGCTGTCGACGACATGGACCGTGGCAAGACCGCTTTTTTCACCGCCGATAGCTTTTACCAGTTTAAGGTCACGCTCTTCGGGCTATGCAACGCTTCGGCCAGCTTCGAGTGGATGATGGACTCTCTTTTGCGTGGTTACATGGTCCATTTGTCTCTGTTACCTTGATGACGTTACGTTTTCTCCGACTTTTGAGACCCACCTCGACCACCCTTCTTTTTATACTGGCTGTATTTCGCAATGCTAGTCTCCAGCTGAACTCGTCAAAGTGCCACTTCGCAAGCCGGCAACTAACCATGTTGGACCACCTGGTTGACTACTCTGGTGTACGCCCTGATCCCGATAAAGCGTGAGCCGTGCGAAGCTTCTCCGTTTCGACCTGCACTAAAGAACTCCGCAGCTTTCTCTGTCTGTGCTTGTACTTTCGACGTGTTGTGAACAACTTTGCGGAAGTCGCCAATCTTCTCACATACACACTGAAAAAAGTTGCCTCATTCACAAGGGGTGCTGCGCAGGCTACGGCGTTCTCTACACCTTAATGCATTGCTAACAAAAACACCTGTTCTGGCCCATTTCGACATTGCCACCCCTACAGAAGTCCGCAACGATGTCAGCGGCCACGAAATTAGTTCTGTTTTGGCCCAGCAACAAAGCGGCTGCACTTGCAATCGCCTATGCCAGCCGTCCCCTCTCGAAGGGGGAAAGAAACTACTCAATTATTGAAAGGGAATGCCTTGTTCTTCTTTGGGTCGTAGCGAAATTTTGGCCCTATTTACATGGCCGACATTTCATCGTAACAGCCAATCACCACGCACTTTGCTGGCTCTCATTCTTTATGAACCCCATTGGGCGCCTTGGTCTTTGGGCACTACGGTTCCAATAGTATAACTGCTCGGTGCCCTAAAAATCTGGCCGTCTACATTATGACGCAGACTGCTTATCTCGAAATTTCGTGGACCCACCTGAGGCGTTCAATGAAGCGCCGTGTAAGCTGTCTCTCTCCGCTTTAAGCAACGCCCGTGAGGAACAGCGCCGAGATCCTGCCTTACGTATCATCGTCTAGAAGCTTCATTCTGCGGCACCCGATCCGTCTACTCGATCGTTCGTGCTTAAGATTGATACAGTGTATCATTACAACGTCCGTCTTGACAGACACAAACTGCTCCTTGTGATACCTTCCCACTTACATGTGAGCGTGATCGGCCAGCTCCATAACGTTCCAATTGCCGGTCCCTTCGGGCTGTCTTGGACGTATGATCGGTTACAGCGTCGATTTTACTGGCCCAGTCTTCATCACTCGGTCTGCAGCTACGTCGCCTCATGCGACCAGTGTCGACGCCAGAAAAAATCTTCTATGAGTTCTGCCAGGTTTCTCCAACCACTTGACGTCTTTGATTTCTTCTGTCGACTTGATCTTGACCTCATAGGCTCTTCCCCTGTGTCGTCCTCTGGAAATAAGTGGATAGCTGTCGCGGCGAATAACGAAACCCGGTACGCCATTATGCCGCATCTACAAACCAGCTGTGCCACGGACGTTGCCGATTTTCTTCTGCACAACGTCAGACTTCATCATGGCACCCCATGCATCTCCTCACAGATCATGGACACTAGTTCCTTTCCAGAGTTATCGACAACCTGCGTCGCTCCTGCGAGACATAACATAAATTTACGACAGCCTACTACCCGCAAGCTAACGGACTGATTGAACGATTCAACCGGGCTTCAACTGATATGCTCGTACGTATCGTCCGATCACCAGGACTGGTACGTTGCATTGCCCTTTGTTACGTGTGCCTATAATTACTCACACCACGATGCAGCTGGTTTTTCACATTTCTATCTCGTGTTTGGCCGTGATCCAACTTAACCTTTCAACACCATCTTTTTGATAGCCGTCGACTTGACCACTGAATACGCCCGTGATGCTATCACCAAAGCTCGCAAAGCGCGAGAATTGGCTCGTCAGCGCCTTTTGGCATCGCAAGATCACCAGCAGCAGCACTACAACTGACATCATCACAGAGTTTCTTTTACTCTGATTGATTGATTTGTGGCGTTTAACGTCCCAAAACCACCATATTATTATAAGAGACGCCGTAGTGGAGGGCTCGGGAAATCCTCTTTTACTCTGGCTTCACTTGTGCTATTGTGGACTCCGACTAGGTGCTTTGGACTTTCTGTAAAACTGCTTTACTGGTATTCGGGACTCTACCACATATTGCGCCAGGTGAGAGATGTGACCTACTAGGTAGCCTCGCTCTAGTCTTCCTCCGGCTTCGCTTTGCTGTCTGCAGACATTTTTCACGTAGTCCGAATTAAGGCTTACCACTCGGCAACATCACAGAAAGCAACAAGATGGTGCTTTAATACCCAGAGGTTAGGTCATGAGACACTGTCCCACTTAGGCAGGGAGATTGGCGCTGAGGAGGACGACGTGATTTTGGTGTAGAGCACACTCGTGTTCTCCATCTTGGCTTGCGCGTCGGCGCTGTGTAAATACATCTTAAAACGCCTAGTTTCCCACCTTGTTGAAACAACGTTTAGCGTGATTTCATGGGGTATCGATCATTAGAGTAAATTACAACATGATCAGCTTTCCTCCGCTTGCTTCACGTATTTTTGATTTTCAGAGTTCATGGTTTCTTTGTTTGTTTTTTTTTCGTTTTTGAACTTTGATTTATTTTTTGCGTTGTTTACGTCAACTTTACGATGCTTCAGATTGCAGTGTAATTTTTGTCAAGTGGCAAAATCTCGGTCAATCATGGGGTGTTCTGTGCTTGTGTTGAAAATGTGATTCATGTTCAATTGAATTTCAGTGAAAGGTGTCCAGTTTTCGTCTTCGTTGGCGTTTCTCACACAGTTAACCAAGATTTTTTATTAGCCGGAACACTGGAGATAGGAGTAGTAAGATAACACAAAAAACGTCTGCGCTGAACCTGTGACAGCATTTGTTACGAGAAAAAGACTATATATACGGCCGCTCTTCGTCATTTATAACGATACGATGGTGCCCAAAAAATTTCCCTCAATTATTCAAATAGCTGTATACAATAATGCATAAGGATAATTTTTATTTGTATCCATACGCAGGAAACAGTACACGATGAAAACTTATTTTATATCGTTGCTTCTGTGTTATTTGTTGTTCCACAAATAACGGTTGCAATATTGGAAGGAAGATAGCCACCATGGTAATTTTTCGAGCTGAAAAAGACCAACGCGAAAGCAGCACAAGCGCTCCTGTCCATGCAGTCTCTCATATGTGTTCGTCTTTTCAACACGACAGTGTTTTTTTATGCTGAGGTCCACCGAGTGTTTAGTGACGTTTATTCGTCAGGGTTATGGCGTTGGTAAAATGAATGCCACCAATTCAGAAAAAAAAATACATTAAAGACGTCGGCGCCAGCAGTTGGGCCAGCAGTACGCATACGCAAACTGCTGCAGGACCCATTCGCACCAAGGACTTTGTGAATTGAACGTGCTACCTATGCTCCTCCTACATAGGAAGGAAAGTACATGAAGGAAAAGAAATGCAGGGATGTTAAGTAGTCTAAGGGAACTGGTATGTTACCCTGAACAGGGGAAAGGGGTGGGGAGATTTAAAGATGGAGAAAGAGTGAAAGAGGAGAGAGCACTCACATGAAGTCGCGCTTCACAGTCACCACAGCACAGTAAGTTAATGATTAGTTGTGCGGGTATGGTTGTAACCACCGACGATGTCCTCTCAGGTCGACTTCCAGAAAATTGCTGCCGTCATCGGTTTCTGATCTATGCCCTTAGCGGCTGCTAGAGATGTTCGTTGTGTGTTGTAGCGAGAACTGTCACAGATTTGCTGTAATGCTTCCTCGCAACCACATTCGTCACAAAACGGGTTGCAAGCCGTTCCAAGCACAACTTCATAGAGCTCGGCAAGAAATTGAAGTTGGGTTGAAAGACGGGGCACTAAAAAAGCGAATAGCAGAAAAAAATGTACAGTGTTGCTAGCATCGCTGTTTAGATTGCTCCCTACGTGCTTACATACGCATGCATTGTCATGAAGGCCAAAACATACTTTGTTTTGATGCTATCTTACCATTGATAATACTTTGGCGTGAGCAAATAGTGAAACTTGCGTGTAGAAGTACGTACAGTTGAGCTCATAATTTTAGAAAACACGGGAGCGGGTGCCGAGGCGCGTCGGTGCGCCTTCTGGCGGCTGCACGGCTCTGTCCGGGAGTGCGTAATGCGCACGCTTGCCCCATATCACCCGGCAGCCTGCCCTTTCGCTCGTTTCAACGGCGCGCATCTCGAAACGATGCGGATGGTGCAAGGTGTCACTTCTGTAGTCGCTGTGAAGATAATGAAAAAAGCCGAGTGCTAATGTGACGACTTCATATCATTTGCGAGTTTCAGCGTGCTGCACATAGTGCACGTCAATCCTAGGCGATCCGCAGCGTGATCACATTTTGAATGTCGAGTTAGGCAATCAATAGGCTCAGCCAGCAGTGTTGCCTTTTGCGCTTTCATTCATCGAACTTACGCACATAGTAATGCTCGGCCCAAATATCATGTGTCTATGAACATGCATGATACCACCAAACGTCCAACAGCTGCACAAAAGTGCCGAGAAAAAAAGGTGAAAAGAAACTCGGTTTATTAAGGATAAATCCTTTATTAAGGCCACTGCGGTGGTCCAGTGGTTTCGATGCTCTGCTGATGACCCGAAAGACGTATCTTCAAGTCTAGTCGCGCATGCCGTCTTTCGATAGAGGAGAGATACTTAAAACTAGTATACTGAGTGGACGTTAAAGACCCCGAATGAGCAAACATTCCCATGACGTTATTTGGTGGAGCTCTATGTCATATCTATATAATAAAATTTATTTCTCTCTCTATATTGTGGTTCTGTCACGTCGAAAGCCCGCACTTAATATTGGTAAAAGTCGAGCCTCGACTCAAGAGTTTCTAGGATTCGAATTTCAGATATTTATGTGTCGTCTTTTACTACTTGAACCAAAAACCCCGATTGAAGTCAACCCATTACTTGGATGCATTATTGTAGATTAAGACAAGTAAGCGTGAATTAATGCGGATTGAGACGTGCAAGAGATGTCATAGGCTTTCACTTTCGAGTCTTTTCATATTTGGGGGTATCTGGGAATGTTTTTTTTTCGAAACCAGAGAAAACCGCAAATGTTGAAAAAGGCGTTACCACATTCAGTATTTCAATAGAAATGTACCAATGACATATGCACGGAACATTCTCGAACGCGAAGTAGTCGGGAATCAAGACTGCCTCCATTAACATCTGTCGCTCGTGCATCAGCGTGTATTCTGGTATTCTGGTCGCGTTGTTTTGTAAAATAGTGCAGTGAATTACAGGCGAGCACATTTCAGTTCAAAGTGCTCAAATGTTGGAGTTCCCTGAAGGAAACAAAAGTTAATTCCTTAAGCTGTTCGTCCAAGCACCCGCTTATGTGACTGCTGCTCGATTCCGCAGACGTACGCTTCTGCAAGTCTTTAAAGGTTCAGCACTAACAAACTCTACAGAATATCGCCATTTATTATATCCCTGGCGAAGAGACTTTTGCCGCACTCGAAAACAAGAAGTAGCTATCACAAGGCTGCGTTGCCGGGTACCAAATCTAAATTTCTATAAACACAGGCCTGCTGAGGCACCTTCGCCACAGTGCGCATTCTGTGATGAACCGGAAACAATAGACCATTTCTTTTTGACCTGCAGGCGGTTTAACACATTACGAAAAACCCTATTAGAAATACCTTTACGTGGTATTGGTATGGACTTATCTCTGCCTGTCATTTTGTCTTTTGGAGCTTGCATTTCTGGTTTCTCTAATGCGACAGTATGCGCGGCCGTCCGGGATTATATTGATGAATCTAATATATTGACTAAGTAACCAGTTTTGTTATCCTAACATATCCACATATTTATATACGTATAAAATCAGAGTATTGCTCTATTCTAAGAATAAATTCGTTTACGTAAAAATTTGTATGCATTACATTTAGCACCACACTTTCCTAGGCTATCGGTAATATTTCTCTTATACCTCCATCATTCCAAATCTGAACAGTAAATTTTAAAACCACTTGACTCTTGGCCAATCCCTCACAGTGGGTATGCGCAAATAAGAATAGGAAAACAAGAACAACAACAACAACAACCTCTCACGGCGGCACACCGCTCCTTTTGTACACATTACTCACTGCTTGGAAATGCGATTCTTTATTATAACTCTCTCAGAAAAATTGCGCACTCAGAAGGTTCACGCGTGCTTGAGACGCTGTACCATTTTGTCATTTTTGTCAATTCTTTGCCTTGTTTCGTGGTCTTTCGGGCTTGGTGACGACAAGAAATCATCTCGTACAGCAAATGTCGAATGGCTGCATATCGCGACACAGCCCAGCTATTAGAGAGCTAATGAACAGTGCCATTCTCGAAAGACTATAAGATCAGGGGTTTCAACGCCCCCACATTCGTCTTCAAAAATGTCGCCACGAGTACCAGCTGATGGAAGGAGACGCATCGTAGAGTTATGAATGAAAGGCTTTTCTCTGCGGGTCGTCTGTCGGCTCCTTCAAAGGTCAAGAAATGCGGTGAGTCGTGCCATCCAAGCGTACCGACAAACAGGGGGGATAAGTGACAGACACCGTGCAAGAAGGTCAAGATGCACAGATGACGAAGTGGACAGGCTAATTATCGCCGCCGTAGTACCTGATTCCCACATAACAGCGAAATGCATAAAAGATGCATTGGATCTCAACGCGTCCGTCTGGACTATCCGTATGAGGTTGGCAGAAGCAGGGCTTGCCAACTGAGTCGCGGCCCAGAAGCCCCACATCACGGACAGGCAAAGATCCATGCGACTGCAGTTTGTGCGTTCTGTGCAGACATGGGGACCTGAAGAGTGGGGAGAAGTCGTGTTCAGCGATGAATTAACGTTTTCAAGACACTGGGATCAGGAACAGCGAGTATTGTGTCCAATGAACTCGAGGTAACATTTGCGATTTGTCTTCCACATTAATGTCATCCTTGTACTATTTACCATTGAATGTGTAGAAATAGTAGTGCACAGGGTAAGTAACCGCAGCTGGTAAAAATAATGGCAGGTTACCCACTACAGCGCACCGTGATTCCGTTGTGGTTAAGGCAAGTAAAGCCCAGCGCTTTATTGTCTTCGAACTTGCTGTAGAACGTTGCTTAGCTTTGATTCTTTTTAAGCTGTGTTATTTCTTATCGTGTGCAGCTCGCCAAACTTAAGCACCTTAGCCAATGTTTGTATATTGTACCTTATTACCTTAGAAAAATACAGTTTAGTTTGCGACGCCTCCTGGAACGCACTGAGGGTGCCTCACCAACATGTCGAATATTTCACACCATCTTGGCGATCTCGCTTATTAAAATTTTATTTTATGAATCCTCAAGTAAGGTGAAAATGTTCGGAGATAAAGTGACTATGTGCCATTGTCGTTCTTGTAAATCTGTGTAACCTATCCAGCGTTTCCTTCCTCGCCATGTATTCACCACAGCACAGGCAGTCAGTATTTGCCAGTGGCCGATGCTCTGTGAGCGTTTGGGCCACCATGACCAGGGAAGGACTTGGACCCCTGGTTCTTATCGAGAGAAACCATTCAGTCTCCACCTACTCCCTTATAATAGAGAGAGAATTGCTTCCTTACGTCTTGAATGGGCCGTTCAAAGATGGTTGTTTCGTGTACCAGCATGACAGGAGCCCGATTCACACTGCTCGCAGTGTGAAATGTTTGCTTGAGGGCCTTGCTGTTAGCACATTGGAATGGCCTCCTGTAGGAGTGGACGTGAACCCCATTGAAAACGTCTGGGGTCTCGTGAACCGCTGGCTTGCGGCACGGAATCTTGGAAGTTCAACGAAGGAGACCCTATTCGCGGCCATAAAGAAGCAGTAGAAAGCCCCTCGTTCACGCCCCGAGATTGTGGCTGCGCAGTACAATTCGATGCCATCTCGTGTGGCGCAAGTGATTGCCACCGATGGGCGTTTGATTAAATACTGAAAGTAGTGATCTTTTCTGGATAGCAATTATAGCTATTGTTTTCTTCTTTTTTCTGGCTTATAAGAATAAACTGTTTATTTATCGCGTTACCTGGCTATTCATTCTGGATGCGCGATATTCACTGGTTTACTGCATACCAGAGCACGCGCGATATTCGCACCAAGAAATGGAGCTGGCATAACGTCTTCGAGACAGAGCACAAATATTATCACTAGAAGATGAGCATATCAGGCAACTCCGTTTGAGAAGAGCTGAGAAACTGCATGTTTTCCGCGCTGCATCAAGGAAGAAAGCGTATTGCGCGGCGCGCTCGAGCCATGCTATTACATTAGAGGCATTTTCACCGCTTTATTATCGCTCGGGAGTACCGGTGCTTGCGAAGCGACTGCAGAAGTGGCACCTTGCGCCGTCTGCATCGTTTCGAGATGCGCGCCCTTGAAACGAGCGAAAGTGCAGGCTGCCGGATGATATGGGACGAGCGTGCGCAGTACGCACTCCGGACAGAGCCGTGCAGCTGCCAAAAGGCGCAGCGACGCGCCGCTGCACGGGCTCCCGTGGTCTCTAAAATTATGCACTTGACTGTACAACAGCGCTAATAGTTTCCTACACTGTAAGCAAATGTTAGCCGAGATGGGAGTTTCTCCAGCACATGAGTCCACAAAACTCCCCTGCCCCAATTATTTACTCCCTGGTAGGGAGTGAACCCGGCACATGTCATCGTAAAACGCCCCCTGCTTAATCACAGAGTTTATGAACGACATGACCTTGTTAAACTCCCCAGGGAGTTTCCGGTCACGTGGTTACGAACTCTCTATAGAAGCTTTAAAAACCCTCTTTGGGCGTGACGTGTGGGTGTGCGTGTGTGTGTGTGTGTGTGTGTGTGTGTGTGTGTGTGTGCGTGCGTGTGTGTGTCTGTGTGTGTGTGTGTGTGTGTGTGCGTGCGCGTGCGTGCGTGCGTGCGCTCGCATGTGTGTGTGTGTGTGTGTGTGGTGTGTGTGTGTGTGTGTGTGCGGGCATATGTTTGCACGTCGGTGGGAAACACATGTGCTTTGTGTGGCTAACCGTGTAAGCATCTGTCAACAGGCAACGAAATTATAAGTGCAGCGAAGAATATCAATGACCGGTTGGTATTTACTGTGAACATTTCAATATATTTCGCACCGTTAAACCACGCTGCACATCGGTCCGATTTCTCAACGAAACGCCGTGAATTCCGCGCTTCAAAGGGCCGAGTAACAAAAAACTTCGAAGAAAAAATTAATGGTAGCAAAAGTAAGCTGTTACGATCGTCAGCGGCTGCTCCTGAAGTTTCACCGTCAAAAAACTTCGAAGCTGGTTGAAGTAGGCTTCGCTCGACTACGGCCGGCTGGCCGGCAACCGGTCTGAGAGTTGCGCCGGCGACGCGCTCGCCCCGTCTTCGCCGATAGTGGCTTCTCGGAGTGTCACCGGTATTTCACCGGCTGTAACATCTAAGTGGTAAGAAGGCCTCGCTATGCCGTCGGTATCAAGCCGGCATCGTATCGAGCTCGCACTGCGCGCCGGCCACCGCGGCAAGCGCTACGAGCTATAGCACCGACCACCGGCGAGGCAAAGAATGTGTTTCACAAAAAATGAAGGCTGCTGGGATGTATAACAGTCTTATGCGCCTTACGACCGCACCTGTCAATGACTAACTACAAGGCGAGCGCCGAACGAGGTGGAGTACGATTGTCAGCAATTGCACCGTAAAACTTCGAAGCGGTTCGAAGTACGCTTCGCTCAACCACGGCAGGCTGGTCAGCAACCGGTGTGCGAGTTGCACCGGCGACGCGCTCGCCCCGTCTCCGCCGATGGTGAGTTCTCGGAGTGTCACCGGTATTTTACCGGCTGCAACATCTAAGCGATAGGAAGGCCTCACTATGGCGTCAGTATCAAGCCGGCATCGTATGGAGCTCGCACTGCGCACGGGCCGCCGTGGCGAGCTCTGCGAGCTATACATGCAATGCATGCGAGCAACGGGAACAGCGACTGCGAACCGTCTCATTCGTTTAAGTCTATCGCTCCGTAGCTTAAACTGCGTGGATAGCGGACACCTATTTCTGTGCATGGGAAAAACAACGACACGTAAACTGCACATCAGCAAGCATTTTGTGATCGCCAGCTCTCATTCATCGAATCACCGTGCCGTACTCGTGAGTGAGGCCTAGTCGTCGAACGTGGTAGCGGTGGTCTACCTGGGTTCATCGCTAGAGCTGCTAAATGTGCCTCGTTAATGTGTTCATTCAAAGCCGCGCACACTTTGTGTATGATTCAGTGCATTTTACGGGTCCACAAACAGTACTGCTAATGCAAATTCAGCCCGTACGAAAGAGCGTCAACTGATAAAACTTTTTCGCTATAGTAAAAAAATAATGAATATTAGGCACGCTTAGGATAAAAGGCGTGTATATTGAAGTGCTTACATCAGACCACTGCAAGTTTATACTTACGTCGTGCGTATTTATTGCTTAGTTATTAGCGAAAAAAGGCTTTCACCAGGGCTACATGGGAGGTAAAAATATGGTGCCTATATATACCCGGTGACTATATGGTAGGTGTGTACTGCGTGTTGCAAGCTGTGGTGAGTGAGAGTGTTGTGATATTACATGAAGGTTGTGATAATGTCTCGTTACTGTAGTCATTGTTGTGCGCATTAAATGTAATGTAATAAACTTACGCTTGCGCATGGTACGGCTGCTGACGTAATTTTTTTTCTCGGTCGATGCAAAAAAAATTTACTCCCATACTGACCTGAAAAAGTTCCCCAATGGATGTAAATAAAACCCCCCCTGGCACCATGCAAAAAGCCCCTAGTGATGAGAGTAATTTTTTTGCTCCCTCCGGACGGTGTTTATAAAACTCCCATATGGGCGTGCGCTAGAGGACATGGTCATTTACTCCAATCTCGGCTTATTTCTGCTTACAGTGTAGTAGCCTCTATTCAAATCTCTCAAAGGTAACGTGTGATCGGGTCGCAAATACACCTCCTTGAGTTTTTTTTTTTTTGGTATATCACGAAACTCATACACCAGAATGCTAAGGTGAGTAATTTGGACAGCTATAACGCTATATCAGCTCGTGAAACCTAATTTATTTCAAAATAAGCATTTCCTTGACACAAACGTAGCACTATGAAGTTTCTGGATCGCTGTTTCATCAATCAACTTGAACAGAACATTTGCCTTTCAAGTCCTTTTAATTAAAGCACATCCTTCTGCACTGCAATCGTGCGCAGCAAAATATTTCAGCCAGCACTTATATAAACTTTGTTCAAAGGAATGCCCATATTACCACTGTCCAAGAGTGTACTGAAATTGTAAACGTAAGACGTCTCTCACAATGAAGACGCCGTCTCGCAAGGGCTACTTCGTCTCAGTGTTACTTTTTTTTCTTTTTCGCGTTTCTTAAACATGAACCGTTTCCAACTGGGCCGAATACCTATGCCGGTACTCTAAATCTCAGAACTGAATGAGTTGTGACGTATCTGCTTCGGGGAACGTTTCAATTACTCTACCCAATTAAAAGTTGCCTTTCCTTGTTATCAGTGTGAGCATTTATGAGCACCCTCCTTATCTCCCAGCGCACTTGACATCTTGCCGATCGTACGTTAAACGCGAACGCTTTTCACTATTTGTCAATGTACTGCTATCGACGCGCGCCTCGTTTTTCACAGGTAGTGCCAGTTGATAAACCAAGATGAATGTATTTTCGCATTGCTTCCGTCTGTATATTGCCCCATCCGGTACGAGAGGCTGAAGTACCGTCCATGGACAGTGGCTTCTTCCAGAAAACATACCGACACTCGCGCTGTAGCTGCGTTATCTGGTCGAGCGTCCTGTGAGTCAGCTGTTAGATTTCCCCTCCTGTATAGTGTTTGGTCTACGCTGTAGCTTCAGTTGACCGGAGTTAGGTAGGCCACATGATCTTCTTTTTCTCCTAAGAAGTGAAATCCATGTGTGTAACAATGTGCTTCTGAATAACGCAGGATTTTTGAAAAATGGCAGCATATCCACGAAGTGAATGATGGAGAGTGGGGCGACGCGTTCGTTTGTCCATTTGTCCTTGCTTCTGTCCGTCCATGCGTGCATCTGTGTGGCCGCCCATGCGTCCATCCACCTGTTCGTACGTGCGTCTTTTCATGTGTCTGCACGTCCATCTGTGCGTCCGTCCCTGCGTTCGTCTATGCATCCACTCCTGCGTCCGTCCATGCATCCATCCGTCTGTGCAGCCGTCCGTGCGTCCGTCCATGCACCTGTGTGTGTGTCCTTTCGTCCACCTATTCAGCACTCCAAGTACCACTATCTCGCATCTTTTCATCATATATTCCTCATATAGAAGCACCGCCATCCAGCGGACATTCCAAGGGCTGAACGAGAGGAGGCACACGCACACTTTTTTACGGCTTGCGCATCTTGTCTACTTCCCATCTTTAACCACCTCGAGTTCATGGAATATACTAGTTCACTCTATTCATGGCACTGCGGCCGTAAGCTCGCAAAACTTTTTAAAACCAAGAAAGTTACGCCCAGTGAGTATAATGTAGCAACCTTTTCCTGTCAAATAATATTCAATGTACATGCCAATGGCTGTTGAGAAGGAATGAGAGACAGGAGAACTTATCTTTTAGTTAACGCGCACGCTGCAAATTACTTATTGTTCAACAACGCACAGAAGAAATCTCCCACCGGCACCACCTTGGAGGTCAAAATTTAAGACTGGTTACACACTACTACTACGACTACGAGGGATGAACGGGTGCCGCTATAAGGAGCTTCGCCCCTGAAAATACCGACTCCGCCGGCGCTGACGGGACGTGCACTGACATCCGCGTTTTGGTTCAAATTTATTCCACGAACACCATCCCGACTACTGCAATAGCCGACCAAATACTTGTGAGATTTTGAATTATTGCTTATTTTACTGAGCAGCAAAGGGACCTTGCAACCAGAGAACAACTGTAACACTGAAATTTTTCATGCGTCAGTGGTTGTGAGCGAGAAATTCAGAAGACAGTGCTCGCAAAAAAAAAAACCTCTTAAGCTGTGTCATGCATTCATTATTGTGTAAAGTTAACTTTTCTTAAACAGTGTTTTAACACTTTTGAGAAAGTAACGACCACACACGCGATGCCGTGTATACACCTCGCTTAGAATATATGTACTCTTGCCAATGCTCCACAGCGAGAAAACGAAGTGTACCGAAGTATGAAGAACCATAGCGTAAATAACTTCATTATTTCACAGCGCTTACTATCGAAACGTGCCTTCAGTAGCTCGCAGTGTAACAACAGACTATTACCTGAGCATTGTTTTGGTGGAGTACTTGAAAACTACCACGAAACTACGTCTACGAGATTTCGAAACCTCCAGCATGTGTGAGCCATTCATGTTGATGGGGCTAAATTAATGCTTCATTCAACGATCGCGATGAAAGGGCCACTCACCGGGTGTGACAATTTTGAGCTGCAAAGCGCAATACGTACGTGGGGCGTTAACCATCACATCTGCCGAAATTCGCAATGCTATGCGCCGCGGAAATCGCTCAAATTTCAAGATGGACGCTGCTCTTCCTCACTTTAGCTGGTCCGTGCCCAGAAAATGAGGGCATGACGTACACATAAGAATTTCCTTACGTAGACAACTGCGCTCTGACGTTGCCACAGTAGCACGAGACATGACCAAAATTACTTAGCATGACATGCATAGTTTATATAATGTGTGCCTAGAAGAGATTATTGAAACTTGAGATAAATAATGAGACGCAACAAGGAAAGTTCGCATCTTTTTAAATGCGAAGCATTTCTTAGCGAACTTCGGCGGCTTCGAGCGTATCTATCTATCTAGCCGCCTACAACTGTTAGCTCTCCTGGCCGTTTCGATAATGGTATCAATACCAAACTTTGTATGGCATAACATGGCTGTATAAAGAACATATTTGACTAGTCACGACATGAAAATCATGATTTCTATGTCATGAATGTCATTATTTACATTTCATGCTCCTGCAGCTCTTGCGGAGGTTTCGTTCACATGGCATGTTGCAAAACTGATATGGTATGACATGATTGCATGGCAAACACAAGTGACATACCATTACATGAAAATCATCACATGCGTGTCATGTAACAACATGACTACATGCCACGCTCATGATGCGCTCGCGGCCGTTTCGCTAGCGTCACATACAGCAAATATGATATTAGAGTACGTGAATGGATGGCGAAGGTATGTGACTGGTGTAATTATGATAATCATGAGATGCGTGTCATGTAACCACATGACTACATGCCACATTCATGATGCGCTGACGGCCGTTTCGCTATCTTCACTTATACCAAATTTGGTATCCAGGGAGGACGTGAATGTATGACGAAGGTATGAGACTCGTGAAAACATGATTAACATGAAATGTGTGTCATGGAACAACATGACTACATGCCACGCTCATTATGAGCTAGCGGCCATTCTGTTAGCGTGACATATACAAAATTTGGTATTACGGTACGTGAATGTACGACATAGGTAACTGACACATCCAAACATGATAATCGCGACATGCGTGTCATGTAACAACATGACTACATGCCACACTGATAATGCGCTCGTGGCAGTTTTGCTAGCTTTACATATGCCAAATTTGGTATTAGGTGATGTCAATGGATGACAAAATTGTGTGACTGGTGCAAACATGATAATCATGAGATGCTTGTCATGTAAAAACGTGACTACATGCCACAGTCAAGGTGCCAATACATTTTGACGTGACGCGGTGTGCCTGCTCACCGGCGTTCATTTCGTCGCGTCAGGCCAGAGTTGCAATGCCAGGCGGCGGTCTTGTCATATACTCGCAGGCGCGTGCCGCGCTGTGTTGCTTTTACGCATGCGCGTTTCAGCGCGTCCGGCGTCCATTCGTCTTGAAAAGAGGCAGACGCAGTGCTCTTTGGGTAACGTAGTGTGTGTGAAATGCAGCATGTCGCATTTCGCGCCAGTTGGCGTCAGGCCGCGCTGATGGACGCTGGTCGCGCCGGTCGCACCTCGTGTCAGACTATAGATTTCTCACGTTTTGCTAACGTATAGCGTCGCTGTCCCCAGCGTGCACGCGCGTCAACGTTAGGTTGGAGTTTATTGGGCCCTTCATGATGCACTCATGGCCATTTCGCTAGCTCCGCATATACCGAATTTGGTCTTACGTGACGTCTCTGGATGACGAAGGTATAGGACTAGTGCAAACATGATAATCATGACACGTGTGTCATACAAGAACATGACAACATACCACGTTCATAGAGTGCTCACGGCTGTTTCGCTAGGTTCAGGTACACTAAATTTGGCATCCCCCCGCCGTGGTGGTCTAGTGGCTAAGGTACTCGGCTGCTGACCTGCAGGTCATGGAATCGAATCGTGGCTGCGGCGGCTGCATTTTCAATGGAGGCGGAAATGTTGTAGGCCCGTGTGCTCAGATTTGGGTGAACGTTAAAGAACTCCAGGTGGTCTAAATTTCCGGAGGCCTCCACTACGACGTCTCTCATAAACATATGGTGGTTTTGGGATGTTAAACCCCACATATCTATCTATCTAAATTTGGCATTACGTGAGGTGAATAGACGAAAGAGATAAACGACGCATCCAAACATGGTAATCATCACATGAAAGTCGTGTACGACATAATTTCCCTCCATCTCATGACGCTGTGGTGATCTCAAAGTAGCATATCAACCTTCCTCATTCGTGCATCGAATTTCATCGATTCCCACTTTACGTGGGATCTACCAATTTCTTTTTTGCATTTTTTTCGCGCATTGCAACGATATGCGGGGCTGATGTGCCGGTGTTTCACATGCGTTCGTGTTCCCGTGGTCAGCGCATCGAGCAGACGACAGCCGTGGAAGAGAAAGTAACGCTCTTACGCGTTCGCGCACTCATTGTGCTAATCTATTTTACCGCGTCCAAGCCAGCGTTTCCTAAACATCACGACGCAACAGGCAGAAGACCACCAAATGACACCGGTGAACAATACAACGCCGCTCACGTGCTATGGGGTGGGGCTTCATCGGGCACATCATGCGCCCGTGAGCTCTTGCTCAGATGCCGGAAAGGCTAAGAAAGAGATTTGGCTTGCGAAGGCTACGCGGGCGAGCGGCGAAGGTTTTGAGCTAGCCTCCTCTCATCCTAATTTTGTGCCGCTTCAAAAAAAACAGTTTGCTGAGCTCGTAATGAACGAAAGAAATTAATTGTGGCATGAAGCTTCTCATCAGACACACAACTTCCACAGTTTGACTAAATGTTGGGATGGGGGTCCAGTTAGTTGCCCTTTAGGTCGATCGTGTCACTTCAAAGTTTCAAGCGTATAATGTTATAGCATTATTGAGCGAAGTCCTGTGTGTCCCTCTCCTCGTTAGAATGGCCTGCAAATGCCAAATCGTGGTGCAATACTTCGCCGCGGTGGTAATCTAGCTGTTATGGCACTCGACTGCCAACCCAAAGGTCGCGGAATCGAATCCCGGCTGCGGCGGCTGCGTTTTCATTGGAGGCGGAAAGGCTGTACACTCGCGTGCTCAAATTTCAGTGCACGGTAAAGATCTCCTGGTGGTCGAAATTTTCGGAGCCCTCCAATACAGCGTCTCTCATAATCATTCAATAGTGTTCAGACGTTAAACTCCACAACTTATTATTATTTGTGCACTAGTTATTCTATAACTAGTGCACAAATACGCCACCACCGTCATCGACTGACGCCTATATAAGCAGCCCAACATCATGGCTTTCCTTCAGAGGGCACGTCGGCTGGCCGCCTGTAACCGCCATGACCAACCCTTTGGTTTTATTTATGCAGGTTAGTAGCAAGTATTCTTGTGTCAAAACTAGTGATCCTTGCTTTATCCAGCTGATGTGCCCCACTAGCTTATGCCTGTGTTACATTTACGGGCGGAACATAGTACTGTCTCTATTGAAACATTGTGGCGATATCGAATCGAAGTCAGGTCCGACTACCGAACAAATGTTGAAGGAACTTCTTGAAGGTCAAAAGACTATGCATAAACGACTTGATACTATAGAGTCGAAACTTAAAAAGGTAGAAACATCAGTGTCAACCCTCACAGAACTGAGTACCAAAGTCACCAATCTCGAAAAAACAGTGCAAGGACTAGAAAAAAGGCTGGCGAATTTAGAAGGCAGAAGCAGAAGAAACAATCTTCTGGTTTTTGGCATTCCTGAAAAACCGGGAGAAACACCAGAATCAATGGAATCAGCAATAGTTGAAGACTTGTTCAAAACTGAGCTTGGTGTAGAGGTAAAATCTGTCGAAAGACTACACAGAATGGGGCGTAAGCAACCGATAAACCTAGACCTATGATATTAAAGTTCATAGATGACATGGAATAAAGACACATGCTGAAGAACTGTTCTAAACTGAAAGGAATGAGCATTTCTGTGTCTGAGGACTTCTCGGCAGCCACGAGGCAAATCCTAAAGTACCTAGGGGATAGTGCCTCTGTTAGCAGGAAAGCGGGAGTAAAGATGAAACTGTCATATGATAAAATTTGAATTCATAACGAAACGTTTGAATGGGACAGTATTCACACGAAGAGGGTTCCTATTAGTGTTCCTATTATCGCAGTAGCTGGCTGCGAGATAAGAAGTGACATAAAAGCAAGGAAACTAAGCAGTTTCGTTGTTTTAACATAAATGCCAGTAGTTTGATTAACAAGGTCGTTGAATTAGAAAGTGTAATATTAGCCCACAAACCGCATATGTTAATAATTACAGAATCCTGGCTACACCGAGACATAGGTGATGATGAAATAACGCCACCAGGCTACAAAATGTACCGCAATGACAGAGATTCCCGTGGTGGCGGCGTTGTCATCATGTTTCGAGAATCGCTATATGTGACACGACTACCCAATATTAGGGTAATTGAATGTGTTGTCGTTAAAGCGTTATTTGATGAGCTACTTATTGTCGTTGGGGGCCCAACTGTGGTGATGAGTTTGTGGAAAAAAATTCCGCCATATCCACGAAGTGAATGATGATGAGTGGGCGAAGCTCCGGAGGTAAACCTGGTAAACAATTTTGTACATTTTGCCCACTCGATTTTATTACATCGCTCCCCCTAGCGTACGTCGCCGCACTAAATCGAACGATTGCCTTCAACCAATGACACGCGCCATATGTGACATCATTCCTATTTTATAAGATCTCGCGTCTTTCATCAACTACAAGTACCGCTTTCTAGTTTATAACATCTTGCATCTTTTCATCATCAGCTACAAGTACCACCATCTACTAGTAAACACTACAAGAACTAAACGAGAGGTGGCTACATACAGGAGACGGTACCGCCATCTAGTGAACACTGCAAGAACTAAACTAGAGGTGGCTACATACAGCATACAGGGGACGCACAGCCCACGCCCTAACGAGCTTCGCCCCTAAAATTAAGTGAGTTTTTGTGTCAGTGTAAAACGAGTTGTTGCAACGTCTTAATCGGTGGCGACATTAATTTTCCCCTGATAAATTGATCGGATGAAATTGCAGATGCCATCTCTGCTGCATCTGTATTTTTTTGATGTTTTGCTGTTCCATGGCTTGACGCAGTTTGTGAAAACGCCCACTCGCATTCAAAACAAATCTAGCATAATTTTAAACCTGTTTCTTCTTGGTAGAGGTATATATAACCACTGTCCGGTAATAGAAATTTACGACGGCAATTCGCCCCATAAAATGGTGTCATTAAGCTTTCAACTGTACTATGCTAAAATGCCTGACAAAAAGACAGTTCTTGTGCCCGTATTCTCGCGTGCTATTGATGTGGACATAGTAGACACTCTTGATCATTCTTATTCCAATTTCCTAACGCTTTTCAAAGAAAGTGAATGTTCTGCTGACCGATCGTGATGCTTTTTCAAAGACCTAGTATATAAATGTATCCAAAGCTTTGTTCCTCACAAACTTAAGGTATTAAACCTGTCTAGCCCCTGGACTACGAAAGAAATCATACGCCTAGGGCGCAAGCTAATGAAGGCAAGAAAGCGACCAATAGAACGACCATAATTGTCTGGACTAGATAATATATCAGAGATGCGTCATGCACTCAAAGCCAAATTAAAAAGTGGAAAGAAAAAATATCAAGGCGAGGCTTTGACAAACTTTCTTTTGACGTCAATAAGTAAGTTTTAGCAATATCTTTCACCCAAAAAAGTCCAGTACCAAACTTATATCTAATAACGGTGATGTTATAACCGAGAAAAGGGAAATAGCAGGGGCGATGATTGACTACTTCTGTTCGGTGTACACGCGTGATAATAACGTTACCCCTGATTTCCTCACCTATGACACCATGCCCCCTATCGATGACGTCTGTATCACTGAAGGGGGTGTCTTATCACTTCTGCCTAATCTCGATTCAAAAAAGTCACTGGGCATTGACTCTAGACCTAACGCCTTTCTGATAAGGTATGCTGAATGGAATGTCAAATATCTATGCTTGATCTTTAAATCATCTCTCCTACGTGCTCAACTTCTGAGTGATTGGAAGCACGCTAAGATCACTCCAGTACCGAAAACTGATGACCATTCGCTTGTATCCTCGTTTAGGCCTATCTCCTTGCTATGCACTAGTGTCAAAATTCTAGAGCATAAGTTATTCAAACATGTGTCTATGTTTGTCGAAACAAATAACCTAATCACGCCCCTTCAGTACGGCATTCGCAAAGAGTATTCTACGGTAACCCCACTTTTTGAGACGTTTCATGACCAAGCAGAAGCGATCGATATGAATGGTCAAGTAGATATTATAAGATTAGCTTTTGAGAAAGCTTTCGATCGCGTGAGTCACAAGAAATTACTAATTAAGCTCAAACCAATTCTGAAAAATGAGAAATTACTGGCATGGATTACTGCTTATCTTTCAATGAGGAGCCAATGTGTTGCCATTGATGGTGTCACCTCAAGTTCCACCCCCGTGAAATCGGGTGAGCCTCAAGGACCAATTTTAGGGCCGTTGTTTTTTCTGTTATTTATTAATGATATTGTGCTAAACTTGCCCATAAAAATAAAGCTTTTCTTGGATGATTGTATACTATATCAGAAAATTTATAGTTACAGAGATTAAGAATCTTCAAGTACTGCAGCATCAACGCTACAAACGTGGTGTGAAAATTGGCAGATGACAATTAATTATAAAATACAGTAGCAATGCGAGTTACGCGTAAAAAATAGCCGCTTCTGTTTACCTATCACGCCAATGGTCATGCGTTATCTTAAGTCCATAAACACATATATTTAGGACTCATACTCACATCAGACTTGAAATGGAATGAACACATAGAATATATTGAAAGAAAGGCAATGAAAAAGCTTGGCTATTTGCGAAGGAGGCTTGTGAATGCCACACCACACATCAAACTTCTCGCGTACAAAACTTTCATTAGACCAGTATTAGAATATGGAGCTGCAGTGTGGGATCCCTTTACTGAGTCCAATATTAAAAAGTTAGAAATGGTCCAAAGAAAATCTGTCCGACTTGCTTTTAATTGTTATAGTTGGCGTACTTACCCTTCACTTCTAATTAAAGCGGATCGCGAAAAACTACAGGAGAGAAGAAGAATGGAGAGGCTGAAGCTTTTTTACCTCATTTTCCACAACAACATTGGTATCAACAAAACAGTGCACTTTAGACAAACAAGTGAATGCGCTGTGCGCTCACATCATTCAAAGAAAGTTTTAGATTACGTAAACCGCACAGACACATTCAGGTATTCATTTTTCCAAGAACTACCCGTGAGTGGAATTGCCTATCACCCGATGATGTACTGTGTGCAACAGTTTATTTATTTTTACATTCTCTCAGTAACCACTAACAGTTTTTTTTTGCACAGTTATGCGGCCCAGAGTTACGCAATGCTTCCATTTTTCAGTACGTTTCAGTCAGCAAAGCTATGTCATTGTTGAATTGTTTTTCTTTAGTTTTTTTGTAAATTAATACAAAAGTGTTGAATTGTAACCACTGTCAGTATGCTGGGTGATGTCAATTATGTTTTTGTAGTAAACATTTCTGTATGCCCATTCCTGCTTAAGACCTGGTAAACAGGTCAGCAGTATGTGAAAAATAAATGAATAAATAAATATCACAAATTCGCAGATTCGGATGCTCCCAGCGGCAGGGGCGGATATCATTAGGTGATGTAAATAGGCTTTTACCAATCCCGTTGACAATACGTGTACATCAAATTACTATTGATCACAATGCCACAAAGTATCTGTTTTATTTCGTGTTTTCAAAACTTCCACGACGCTATGGAGATAAACCCTCGGCCTTCTCGGTAAGTTTTGTCACACGCACCTTCAGGCACTTTGAAATTATGATTCTCATGAATATCCTTGTATCCACGTCCCCATGAAGCCCTCGTAAGCAATCTGGAGGAGGAAGCCATTTTTACACATATCGTAATTTCAAATAGGTTGCTTTTGATCTTTTTGATATTCGTAATAACCTCGTGGAAGCGTTATTTTTTTACTCTAAGTATGGAGATCTCATGCGACGATGCGTTTAGCCTCCTAGAGTTTTATAACATAGCTTCGATGAAAACAACCGTCTAGTAGATTTACAAACGAAGGGCGATAAATAACGTACGTGACCGACAAGGGCGTAGCCAGAATGTAATTCCGGGGAGCAGAATGGAGGGATTAAGATTACACCATAGATATTCTATGTTCGTCCGTGCGTTTAATTAAGTGTGTGTCCATATACGCAAGTAAAAGTGAACATTTTCGGGGTGGCTTGAATCCCCCAGCTACGGCCATGGCAGCTGAATCGCTAAACTCAAGACTTACGATCAACGATGAATAATGCCCCATGTTGTGTAACAACCTCATGTGTATATATGTGGAACATTTGCATATAATGAACATTTGCACCTGATTTCACTGTGGGACAAACAAATACTTTTGAAATATGTCACTTTATGGCTAATCTGCTAACGATTAAACGCCAATAAAGGAATCCCAAACACTTAATTTTAGTTTTTTAGATGCGAAAAAGTCTCAACGTGTTGCTCTTTCTTGAAACCATTAAACGCACATGGGTTATCGTAATTGTCCGCCATGACGGATAAGTCGCTATGGTGCTCAGATGCTGACCCTAAGGTCGGTGGTTGGAACTCAGCCGCGGCAGTCGCATTTTGGTGGAGCCGAAAGGGCAGAAGCCTGTGTACATTGCGACGTTAGTACGAAAGAACAGCATATGGTCGAAATTTCTGCAGCCCTTCCTTACGGCGTCCATCGTAGGCACAATTTGGTTTCTACACATGAAACCAAATTTAGTGTTATTATTATCCTATTAAGGTAACCAAGAATATATTCAGACAAAATATAAGCATACACGGGAACAGACAGGAAAACAGGAGAGTGGCTAATGGCTCTTCATCATTTCCTGAGTAATTTCACTTTTTACTGGATATGTCTACGTGAAGCAATGCACCAACTAGCCCAACAATGAGTGTTTTTAAGGTGATTCTTTAGATCATCCGAAAAAAAGGCTCAGGAGAAAACGATAATCGTTCTTTTAGCTGCATATGTTTATATTCTATATTTCTTTAGGAATGACTTGAAAGATGCTGATGAAAAAATGGTAAATATTTTATTAGCCGCATGTGTCATTGATTGCTGTGTTTCTTTCATAATGGCTTTATAATAATGGTTCATGTTTTAATAACCATCACATTGCCTTGAATGCGCCCTGATGCTTTCATGTGATGAAAGGCATATCCTTACACAAATGTTATGTCATGTACAAGCGATACTGCTCTGAAAGATAGCCGTTCAGCCCAAAATAACTACGTCACTTTCTTGCCCTCTTGTCATTCTATTTCAGACACTTCAAGCGTCTATTCTCAGTCACAAGCCAAAAGAAACATTTAAAACTGGCAAGTACGAGCATGCATATAATACGCAACCACAAGATTTAAAAGTGACACGAAGGAATGCAACTATAATATTTCCCGTATTTCATATAGTTAAAAACAATGTCATTACATTGAAAACTGGCAAGTATGAGCAAGTATAGAATATGGTACCTCAAGATTTAAAAGTGACACGAAGGAATTCAACTATAATATTTAATGTATTTCATATACCTCAGAGCAATGTCCGTTGCTTCCGACGTGAATGGCACTTTCATTGCAAAATACTTGAACCCTTTGTATCGCGGTCACTTTCCCATTGCTAATATCTGCACTTTTCCATGGCACTTAAAAAGGGTGCAGATATGGTAGGCCTATCAAGTGAAAACGTTCGTATTATATGCTCTTCCCTACTTATCACTGATGTAACCAACAAAGGCAGGTCGGGATACTTCAAGTTCTCCTCCTCCCGAACATTTTCAAATTGTCAAGTGCGTTTTACACACACACCTACTACTATCTCACTCATGAACGTACTCAAAGTATGGGCTAACAACCATCAGCCTCCACTCCAAAATGAAACAATCTGGCTACGCACCTCCTACTGATAACATACCACGCTGAACACTCATGCTTAAGTTCCTAAACTGGCTTTTTCTTGACACATTGCATGTGCAGAAATAAAGTAAACGTCACCTGCTGCAGTTTAAGCTTGTCAAACTAACATTTCTCTTTCATTCACTAAGAAAATAACAACCGCAACATGCTCATAATTGATCACATGGCATTGTTTACGTTTAAAGGGGCTACGATCGGCAATCAGTTGTGTAATGTGGGTGGTGTACTTCAAGAATCTTGATGGTAATTTCTGTTACAAACACAGCGCGAAGGTACAAGAGAGGGCAGAACACGCACAAACACAAGTGCCGACTTCCGGCTGAAGTTTGTGAAAATGCGCAGAGTATAACTATATACCAGTACTTGTACACATAAAACAAGAAAAAAGAAGGCAAGGCACACAAAAAACAACATTATTAAGTTTATATACTTTTTGTTGTTGCTGAGCAATCAATACAAATTTGATGCATGAGTAATACTTATCATAACACGCCTAAATTATCTCTGGAGTTGTCTTCTCAAGAAACTTTTCACGGACGCTAGTTAAGCTGAACCGGGGGGAACAGTCGTAATTCTTGCAGGATTTAGCAATCCGCGATAGGCTGTCTGTACTTATACAAGCCTTGAAATCTTGCCTATAAGGCGGAGCCACGTGCTAACTAAAGGTTGTACACCCACCCGTACCAAGTTGCTCCTTTAGAGATAGGGAATACCCGCGCCCTGCGTGGCTGGTGACTTCTCGCACGCCGGATGCGTAAATAAATGTTGTTTTCCTCTCTCTTTAGCTGTTTGTTTGACGCGGCAACTTGTCATCTTTTTTTGTGTGTTTTTAGCGCTTGCTTTTCTGTTTACGCGTTCCCAAATTTCCGCTAATCTGTTTGGTGAAGGAAATAGCCTTCACCCAGTAATATCCAGCTACGCTTCAAGTTCATAATACGGAACTTAAAGTTATTATACGATGAAGACAGTATTTCAATTCTCTATTACTACATTTTTGGGTAGTCTTACTCTAACGACGAATTTTTCACGTAATCTGTTCCACAGATTACCAAGAAACCGCGTTCCTTTCATTCGTCATACCTGCCTCGGCGTACTCTCCTCCTGTGAAGGCACGTATTGGTTTAAACCAAATGTAAACAAAAAACGGGGATGCTGCAATTTACTGCTTTTCAATTCTGACAGAAATCACTGAAATTTTTTGTATAGCATGAACAAGACTTACAACGAATGAGACCACTAGCTAGGAACCTGAAATTTGGCAATCGCAAACTCCTAAGCTGTGGAACCTTAAAATGTATTCTAATGTCGTTAAGTACTTCTTTCAAAACATGAAGGACATTACTCGCGGCTCTTGAATTTCACGTTTATCAAATAATAAATAAATGCTCGCATACCAAAAAATTTCAACTCCATGACCAACAAGATTATGTTCAAGTTCTCTGCAACACAGCCAGAAATGCTATGCTAAAAAGAGTGGGCAATCCACCACCTGCGCGTGTGACGCGTGCTTAGGATAGAGTCACTACAAAAGAAAAAAGAAGTGGCGTTCCATCAATAAACCGTTACCGAGCGCATGTCAGTCTCTCTGTCTTCTACATAGTTAGGTGCCGAGAAAAGCGAGAGAAGACTGACGTCCTGCACCGACGATGAGCTGCCTGCTACGCAGCAGAGGAATAGTCCGAGCCGCTGCTACAAAGTTTATCATGTCCGCTATCGAAGCTCTACAAGTGGTGAATCCTTCTCCGGCCGATCTACGGGTCGTTTTGGATGACATCCAAGACAAAGACATGACATTTGGATATTTCAAGGAAAGGATTGCTGACCTCATAATTGATGATGCCGAGTATGATTAGGAATCGGCGGCAGCTCTCAAATATCTCGCCAAGATCCGCAACATAATTAGCCGTGTCCTCTACCTTCTTAATTCAGCTTAAAGGCCCGCTGACAGCACTCTGCCTGTCATCGCTACCGAAACCAAGCGCCAAGAAGTCTCCGCTCAAGGAAGTTTCCAGTCACCACTGCGAGTTGCCTTACCGAAGTTACAGGTACCCGTTTTCTCTGGGGAACTTTGCGAGTGGCAGGCTTTCTGGGAGCAGTTTGAGGCCACGATCCAACACATTGGCGAGCTTTCGGACATTGAAAAGTTCGCTTATCTGAGGTCGTATGTAACCAGACCAGCAAAACGAGTTATCTGAGATGTTCGACTGGACCGAGCGAACTACGTGGTAGCTGTCAAGGTGCTCCGAGAGAGGTTTGACCGTCATACAGCCTTCATAGACGAGCACATCGACAGCTTGCTTGCCATCGCTGCTGTTAACAGTTCCTTCAACACATTACAACTGCGCGAACTATACAAAGAAAGAAGCTTTCGTACCTTGCAAGCGTCGCAAGCGTCGGAGTACGCTTTGCAAGCCTTGCAAGCGTCGGAGTACGCGGATAGCCTTGCAAGCGTCGGAGTACGCGGTTATACTTCAGCTTGTTCTCATGCGATTGCTACCTGAAGACATAGCTGTTATGTACCGGGAACGCATGAAGGAGGCCGAGGGGAACCACGGGGCTACTCCAAGGTCACGTCAAGAACAGGTGCGCACCGTGGTGAAGTTTCTTCAGATTCGGATCGAGAACAGAAAAGAGAGCTCCCGTTCTAGGCGCCCGCAAATACCCAGCGCTGCGGGACACCAGAAGTGTGATTTTCACTTTCAGCCGCCAGTACCGTAAGCATTAGCGCTGGCTGCATGACCTGCATCGAACGGCCATGCCTGCTGCGTACTATGTGGACACCGTGAGCACACCGTAAATGACTGCCACACAAACATGACAGCCGACGAGATTCGGATGAAGCTATTCGAGAAAAACTGCTGCTTCAAGTGTGCCAGAAAAGGACGCGCCGCAAGACAGTTCTGCAACGCAGCGTGGCTTAAGTGCAAGCACTGCATGAAGCATCAACTTGCCATTCTTTGCAAGATGTGGAAACCGTCAAACCGCAAGGATGCCGACAGCAGCGACAAAACGAAAACCGACGGCGTTCCAGCGATCACCAGTGCAACCACAAGCAGTTCTGAACCGGCATTGCCAACAGTTCTCATGCAAACAGCCACAGTATGCACGTCGGGAAGACACAATTCTGTGCTGGTTCGTAAACTCTTTCACACTAGCAGCCAAAGGACATTTATATGCATTACGTGTCCATGAGACATGGTCTATTATCCGTTGGCACAGAAGACATCTCTCTGCTAACGTTTAGCAATTTCAATATTCTCACACCTACTGATACCGAACCGTGCAACTCAAGCTGCACAGTCGTTTTGATGCATGCAAAATTATGGGGGATGCTGCGGAAGTGCTAGAAGTCTGCACCGTGAACACGCCGACTCTCGGGCAGAGTCTGAGGATGCAGTTGCGTGACCGCAAGATCATTGTAGCGGATGAACAGCGGCCAGGAGATCAACCTACTCTAACCATCAGTTTCATCATTGGATCGGACAACTATTGGCGTATAGAGACGAGACAATCGAACACCTGAGTAGGGACCTCTGCGCCGGTAAGGCAATCTTTGGTTGGAGGGTGCAAGGCATCTGCCCAGCACACACCACTAGCGACATGCTTCAAGTGAACTACAGCACATCAGCTCATTTCCTGTCATGTGAGTGCAATAGCCAAGCTATACCGTGCCTCCCTGATCTGACAGAGATGTAGCAACTTGATGCGATAGGCATCACCAACCCTCCAGAAGCAGCCAGCGTTTGTTACCAAGAATCAATAGGTTCGTTTAGACAGTACGTGCACAAGGATGCCAGTCGGTGTTGTTCCGCTTATGATTAAGTACCATGGGAAGAGTGGCCAGCATAAACCAAAGTGTCGCGGAAAACCGACTCAAGCGCCAACTTCAGCGCTTCCAAGGACAGCCGAAGCTGTTGAAAAAGTATGACCACACAACCCGTGACTACTTCACCGAAGATCACGTGGAACGCGTCGAAACTTCTGCAGAGCAGCGAGCAACCGTTTATTTTCTTCCGCACCACGCCATAGTGTGCCGACAGGATACAGAGATCCGTATAGTGTTCGACGCTTCTTCGCACGAGCTTGCAGAGTTATCCCTCAGTGATATCTTAGACAATGGGGTCAAACTTGGTGCTGAGCGCTTGCAACTCCTAGTACAGTTCACACTGAACAAAATTATTTCGGTAGCAGACATCCGGGAGGCTTTGCTAGAATCCACCATCCGTAAAGAAGACCACGATGCCCTTCACTTTTTATGGGTCAACCAAATCAATGACAAAGAGGCGACACCACATTCCATCGTCGAATTGCGCATGACTCGTCTGCACTTTTCAATGTCCTCAAGTACATTTTTTCTGGCTGCTGGACTGCAGCATCACATAGACGATTGGAAGAGGACAGAGCCAATAATAGCGACGCGTCTGTAGAATGCATTCTATATTGACGGCATCATCATAGGAGCTTCCACCGGCGAAGATGCTTTTGAAATCTACCGTGCTGCACTAACTATTTTAGCTGATGCAGTTATGAAGCTGAAGAAGTGGTGCTCTCATTCTTGCCTTTTTTGTTAACAATTCTGAAGGACAACTCTATCGACAACATTAGGGAAGCCAAAAAAAACAAAGTTGCTCGACTTACTATGAAACCGCAATGGCGACAATATCGTGATCAGCCCTAGTGCCCTTTTTTCATAACTCTTTGCGCTTGCAGACACAAAACGCACCATTCTACAGTCATTCACTATACTTAACGATACATTAGGGCTCATTGCTCTGTTCGCCATTTGAGCGAAATTGTTCTTCCAAGAACTGTGGCTACTGAACTTGCCGTGGGATGATCCATTACCTAAATACATTCAGACGCATAGAGAAAGTGAGACTTCCGAATTACCGACGGTCTTCTCATTGAACATCCCATGATTTGCCGCTTGTTCAACGTCCCCGGAGGTTACGCCTTTTAACTGCACGTGTTCGGCGATGCAAGCCCACTGGCACACGGCGTTGCCGTCTACACGCGTTACAAGACCAAAGGGAAACGTTCAAGGTTCAGCTGCTCATTCAAGACAACTACTACCACTCAAGACAACTACGCTGCCACGTCTAAAATGATTTGCATGCATGTTGGCTGCCTGGCTATGTAACTACTTACAAAATATTGCAGAAACGGCCAAGTGCCGAAGTTCTTTCTGGAGAGACTCGTCGATAGCCATTAGGTGCATTGCAGCCGACGCTAAACGATGGGAGACTTTCGTAACAAACCGTGTTCTCGAAATAAAATGACAGACTTCTGTGTGTTTTTGGAGTCACTGTGCATGCGACTAAAACCTGGAAATTTCACTCACACGTGGAGTCGCAGCCGAGGCATTAGAGGTTTTTAGTTTGACGTTTTTGTGGTCCGCCCCGCTCCGGGAGCACCCGCGAAGCCGCAGCGGAGCGGCGGCTGAATTTTCTCTTTTAGTTATTCGTTGCCGGCAGCGAAGCGGACCTTTCGCAGTTGCAGCGCCCTCTAGTCATTTTCATCGTTGGTAAACAAAATAAAAAACTTTTTTTTCACGTATACAAAGCAAAACAATATTGTATAAATTATATTTTCATGAATTATTTAGAAATACACTTTCAATGTATTTACCGTCTATTTTTGACAAAGAAGCAAGCTCTGACTTGATAGTAGCCACTCAAAAGCCAGCAAGGTTCCGTTCCAGATCCATTGCAAGCATTCACTTCGTTTTGTTTGCGCTTTTTACGCTTGTGTGGTGGCGACGTTTTTATTTTTCACCGTTGAAACTGTGTTTGCATAACCATTTATGCCTCCGACAAGTGTGCTAGAGGACCCATTTTTGATGGGCTTCTTAAAGTAGTCCGAAATCGAGAACTTGTTGTGCCTTGAAGTCTTCCAATACACTCGGCGAAACCCGCTGTCGTTTTTTTTTTTTTTCGACAGCCCCATGCCGTTTGCCTTCCGCGGCACGGTTCTGGGGGCAGCACTTGAACAGCGTTTACTAATAAAGTAGGCAAGCACTCACTTCCTCAGGTTCACTGTGTCCTGCTGTCGGAAATAGCCGAAGGGGAGGTCCACTCGCTATTTGATGCCGCGAATTGTGAGCTCGCGATTTACCGCTCTCATGACGTTTCGCAGCACGTCTTCCCACGCGGCGGGATTGCTGAAGGGGTCAGCACACACCACTTCTTTCAACAGGCACACATCTTCATCGATGCGAAATCGTTTTCGCGGCTTGCGCTGGGCAGGTGACGGCCAAGCTGCAGCACTCGCGGAAAGCGTGCCATCTCCGGAGGCAGCCATCTTGAAATGAGCGAAGTTGCTGCACGCACGAGAGAGGGCGCGCGCGTTGTCCCCCTTCCGCTTGCAAAAACGGCAGCGACGCACCGCGCTCCGCTTAGGCTGCTCGTAAGCGGACCGTATTCCCCGCTCCGGTAACCCGCTTAAGGCCTTAGCGGAGGGCGCATGCGCACTCGCGTTCCCGCTCCGCTTAGCTGCTAAGCGGAGCGTAAAAACGTCAAACTAAAAGCCTCTATTGACGTGCAAGCCACTGTGGCGGAGCGGTCTTCCGCGGTTGTCGCAGCATCCTACTCAACAGCCTTCGATGATTTCGTTCACTACCTCAACATATAGTGCTACTCCTAGACCATTGAATCGACATCACCTTTCTCCACCTTCGTGGTGATGCCCTGTACGCACATCTATGAACGTATGCTTGAAGTTTCAAAGTATGTAAGTCTTTCACGATTACTCAGGGTTACTGCTTAGATCACGAGATTCAGCCACAACGGCTCATCGAAGGAACCATATTTAACAGGACCACAGTTTAGAGAGGCAGAAAGGTATTGGTTGAAGTTGATCCAATACACCACATTTGCAAGCGATATTATGGCCTTGGAAAAAAGATTACGAGTTCCAAAGTCATCCAGTGTGCTGTCTTTACATCCGTTTCTCGCCGAGAACCAGCTACTTCGTGTAGGAAGCAGGCTTCAGCAGCTGGACAACACCAAAGATCTGAAGCATCTGATCATGCTTCCTGCTAACCACCAATTCACCTATTACTTAGTTGATGCAGCGCACAGACGACTGCTGCACAGTGGAATTCAGGTCACCCTCGTAGACCTCCGACAGTGCTTTTGGATAATCAGATGGCGTCGTATAGTGAAGAGCGTCTTAAAAGTGTGCGCACAC
The DNA here is from genome assembly GCF_043290135.1 of Rhipicephalus microplus. Lineage (NCBI taxonomy): Eukaryota > Metazoa > Arthropoda > Arachnida > Ixodida > Ixodidae > Rhipicephalus > Rhipicephalus microplus. The sequence continues at coordinate 211,870,241 of NC_134702.1, forward strand.
TGCCGGCGACGCTGCCTACTTCCAGAATCTGTCCCGGTGCCACCCTTGCCAAACAAAAAGCAACACCTTTTGAAGTGGTGGAAGTTCATTTTTGTGGGCCACTGTATTGCCGTGATGAATTAGACTTGTCGAGAAAGTTGTCACTTGCTGTCTTTTCTGGCGCAGTGACCAAGGCAGTACACCTAAAAATGACACCTTATTTGACCGCGGAAGCATTTATACTCGCTTTCAAGCGCTTCGCAGAACGACGCAGAATACCTGCGATTGTATACTCGGACAATGCGAAAGCCTTATATTGCAGTAACAAACATAATTGCTCACTGTTCGAAGACGACGTTCAAGGCTATGCCAGTGCTCGCAGAAACCAGTGGCGCTTCATATTCGAATATGCGCCGTGGTGGCTTTGCTTTCGGGAACGCGTCATTAGCACTATTAAGGAAGCACTGAAGCGTTGCCTCAGACGCAGCAGTTTGCGTTTTAGCGAGCTCACTATGCTAGCGGAAGTTGAAGCGGCTGTCAACTGTCGTCCACTCACGTACTTAGAGGATGACGTCACATCAACAGAAGCTCTGCAACCATCCCACTTCTTAGTCGGCAATCATCTCGTCACCCTACCCACACAACGGAAGATTATTGCCCTTGAGCAACCGCGTTTGACTTGCGACGAAGAGCGAGGTACCACGGACAGCTACTTCGGAACCTGTGTAAGCAGTGGAAAAAAGATTATCTTCTCTTCCTGTACGCTGCTCACCAAAGCAAGCCAACGTCCTCTTGTTTGGAGATTTAAATACTCCGCCTCTAACATAGAAGATGGGTCCAGTCATTAAGGCATTCCCGGGTAAAGAAGGTACTGCGCACTTCTTTTTGATACGACAGTTCGATGGTCAGCAAGTCCGAAGGCTTGTGCAGGGACTTTACCTCCTGGAGGCGTACTCAAGCAACGTGGACGTGGCGCAGTGCGCGCGCGACGCGTGCTTAGGATAGAGCCGCTATAAGAGAAGAAAGAAGTGACCTTCCATCAATAAACCGTAACCGAGCACACGTCACTCTCTCTGTCCTCTACACACTACAAGTGCTGAACAGCATGCTGACGAAATTTGCAGCAAAACAATATGAAAAAGGAGAGACCATACCAAGAATAGTATTATTTCGCGTTCATATACTTGGTATGCTCGCTTCTTGTTGTAGTTTTTTTTTTCATACTTTTCTGCTTAGAACTTGGTCAGAATGATCTTCAGCGCTGTTAGGCGATGTTTATAGTGCACGGTAATAATATCCTAATTGGTAATGCACGGCTAATGACCTAGCCATAAATACGGCGGGATCAACGCTGTGATGTTTCTTTCCTTACTTTGTTAATTTAAGGCCCACGAAAATTGACCCCCTGCATCTGCTGTATGGTTATTCGGATTTACGGCTTGAAGAAAGTTACCTCTCAAGATGGAGCTGCGATCCTTCCATTACGGAATATCCACGATCCATGCGCATGTATTAGGTAAAATTTGCTCCACCGATCAGCCTTCTTATTGCCGCGAGGCAAAGTTGTGTGTACACTCACATGTCATGTTGTTTACAAGCCCCAATTTGTATATGGGCTACCTGTCGTTATGGTAATATCTTCAGGAGCCTATTATTTTTTATGCAGGCAATCGCTTTTTGTTTCTTTGATCCTCGAAGGGCTTTTGAAATATTATTTATCTCAAAAACCTCATCTTACAAGTAAATTTGTTTGAGAGCACGCACTCTATGTTTATGTTCGGGTAGGAGCGACCGAAAGCAAGGTAATATTTTTGTTATATACTCTCTACATGCTATGAATGTGCACAATAATATTCAACCTGTGTGACAAACCGAAACAGCAGAAAGCTATAACACAACCTTGAGAGCTGAACAAATTTAAGCTTAGTTAAGTAGAGGCAGAATTTTCCGGCGGCGACCCTCCAGCAGCCGTTCACTGCTAGAAACAAAGCATTCAACAGTACCCTGAAGCAAAGGTCGGCGAAATACATGCAGCTCGTTCAGAGTTGATTGATTTGTCTGGTTTGACGTCCCAAAACCACCATTTGATTATGAGAGACGCCGTAGTGGAGGGCTCCGGAAATTTTGATCACCTGGGGTTCTTTAACGCACACCAAAATCTGAGTACATGGGCCTCCAACATTTCCCCCTCCATCGGAAATGCAGCCGCCGCAGCCGGGAATCGAACGCGCGACCTGCGGGTCAGCAGCCGGTTACCTTAGTTACTGGACCACCGTGGCGGGGCAGCTCGTTCAGAGTCACTCAGTTATTTATACTACGTAGCGGGCTCACTCACACGCAGACTCACGGAAATGTTTCTCTGCCGGGCACACTCCAACCCTGACTCACTAAAAATTTCTTTAACTGCTCTCACTCACACCGCTACTCACGGAAACAATACTCACCCGGACTCATGGCTAGATCTGCGTCTGAATCAGCTGACTAATAAGAGAGTATTCTTAAAGTGAATTACTTGCCGAACAAGTGAATGTACAAGCAGCTTTCCGAGCGAAGGCCCGTGCTACTTACTACTGAGAGGTGCCACGCCCGGATATCACCTTTGTTTCTGGCGGTGAAGCTTGGACAGTTTTGCGTGGTTTATGACAGGCTGTGGTTCGACAGTACTGTCTTTACGCCAAGGAAAGACCTAGCATTACCAATAAGGCCACGTTGAATCCTGAGATGAAAGCAGATCACTGTTTCTTGAGCTTCGTTAAGCTGGGGCAAACTCATATCTCTATGTTTGCCATGCGAAATACACTAAACAGTTGCAATCACAGTGACAACAAGGTGGGCCAAGTATTACATTCTTACTTTGCGCCTCTTATCTGATATATGCATGTGCTTTCCTTTTTCGCTCTGTCACTTCTGGTTCTTTTTGTAAATTTCCCATTTCCATCCTAACCGTGGGTTCTGAATCGGTGGAGGGGGAATGACTTATCTTTATTCATATAGTAACTCGACTTCTCATATTTAGCGAAAGCTGCCATATAGGTTACATTTAGGCATATAATAATAATTTCATAGAGGTGTTTTGTACTCTTTTTGCAATCATAGGCGAGCACAATCGTTACGAGATTTTCTAATGAATTAACCATTGACAGCAACAGTGGTCATTAGCAAAATTGGTCCCTTTCAGAACTAAACAATAATATACTCATTCCCCTTCTGTTTTTACGCTAGATGGCAATACTTGTCTATGTTGGAACATTTGTGGCTCCCGCCTCTTTCCTTTCTGATTATATAATTTGTTCCTCCTTTTCCTCCTGTGTTTCAGCTTTCACTTTATTGTCATCCTCATTCCCCTTGCCATGCGGCGCAGCCACCTTGTAGCTATATTTGTCCATGTAATTAGCTTGCGTAATTACCAAACCCCACTGAATTGAAAAATGCTGCCATTTTATAAGAAAAAAGTGCTATAAATTGAGAGGGAAAAGTTTTGGTAAACTTGTATGTTTTTCGTCTTTTCTTGTGTTGGAATGCATAGCGCCCTCCTCTTCGGCACCTTATTTTCAAGCTGTAGTACCTGCCGGTCCTCTTCTGCTCGAGGAGCTCGAGCGCACGGCATGCTCATACATGCCACTGTGGACGCCTGCAGGGGAGCTATTATCTCGGTGTCCACTTCGGCTCCGCCTGTTTTCAGTCTTTTGCACTCAACAAAGCTTTCGCAGCGCGGAGCTTTCAGCACTCTAAAAATATGAAAGAAAACAAAATGTGTTACGCCGCAACAAATGCGAGTTTAATGAGGAGTTCTGTTACTGAATATTTAGTCCACCTTCTTTCCCTTTAGGCTGGGAATGGGCTGGCAGGTTTGGTGCGTAGACGTGGACAAAAGCGTCATGATGTCACGACTCCCCGTGTTTTTTAGGGGCGAAGCTCCTTAGGGCGTGGGCTGTGCGTCCCCTGTATGTAGCCACCTCTAGTTTAGTTCTTGCAGTGTTCACTAGATGGCGGTACCGTCCCCTGTATGTAGCCACCTCTAGTTTAGTTCTTGCAGTGTTCACTAGATGGCGGTACCGTCTCCTGTATGTAGCCACCTCTCGTTTAGTTCTTGTGGTGTTTACTAGATGGTGGTACTTGTAGCTGATGATGAAAAGATGCAAGATGTTATAAACTAGAAAGCAGTACTTGTAGTTGATGAAAGACGTGAGATCTTATAAAATAGGAATGATGTCACATATGGCGCGTGTCATTGGTTGAAGGCAATCGTTCGATTTATTGCAGCGACGTACGCTAGGGGGAGCGATGTAATAAAATCGAGTGGGCAAAATGTACAGAGGATTCATGGTTTACCAGGTTTACCTCCGGAGCTTCGCCTACTCATCATCATTCACTTCGTGGATATGGCGGAATTTTTTTATTGCGACAGAAATTATATGAACACTCTCGGCTAGTTTTTGCCACCGGCGTCGGTGTCACCGTCATTCACCGTATATGTATACGTAGCTATATATATATGAAAATGCAAGAAAGAAAATAACTAAAGACTCCGGCCCGTCAAATCAAACATGAGATCTCTGAAACGTGAGTGCGAGGCGTTAACCACACAGCCATGGAGGGGCACGTCCTTCACCGTTCAAGCGGCAAGCTATTTATATCTACAAATTTAACGCTGTTGACGGGCATCTCAGTGGGAACCATCGTGTTTTTAGCATTACCAGCAAGATGGTGCAATGATCATGCGTCGTTTTAGCATGTGGAGTTGTGGCGTAAATTGGACAGGGACACAGAAAGCAAGAAGAAAGACGACACTCGCTACACTCGCAACTATCTTTTTTGTTTTGTTAAGGATTTGGGTTATACATATGAAGTGCTGCTTCAGAAATAAAATTAGTTGCGAGTGTAGCGAGTGCCATGTTTCTTCTTGTCTTTGTGTCCCGCCGAAGTTACGCTACTACACCATATGTTAAAATGATATATGGACAAATCGCCCAGCTCTGAAGCCTACTGAGCGTGCGTCGCCACATCATCACGACGCGGCGGCGCGTACTCTCGTCTACCACGCGTACTTTGCCCCGCGGAGAGGAGGGGGACGGATGCTCACTCGCGCGCCCTTATCCGTCACCCCCGGAAGCTTTTCAGGCCTGCGTGTCACGTGACGTGACGTCGACGACGTCACATCGCGCCGGCCGGCCGGCCGCCCTTCGCTGGGTGGCTGCGCCAGCCGCGAGCGCTTGCCGCGCGCGCCCTTCACGCCTACCGACTCAGGCGAGGTTCCTTGACACCATTTCCGCACGATTTATCAAGGTATCGATTGATTGTATGGTTTAACGCGCCGACGCAACGCAGGCGATGAAGCGCGCCGTAGGGGAGGGCTCAGGATCAGGTTTGACTACCTGGGAATCTTTATTGTGTGCCGAAATCTCGTACACACGGGCGTTTTTGCTTTTCGCCTCCATCAGAAATGCGGCCGCCGCAGCCGGGTATCGAAACCGCGCCCTAGTGCTCAGCAGCGCTACGCCTTAGCCACTGAGCCACCGCGGCGGGGCAACTTATCAAGGTATCAAGAAATAATGAATATCGTGAATGGAATAATGCATATTTATTTATCACAGCCAGACGCCGTCTGTACAAATATCACAGTGCGCATTGTTCTCGGTCCAGGCAGACTACAGGCAACACAAGATGGTGCCCTTAATGCTGAAAATATGCCAAAGTACAAAACACAATATCTTGCCACATAAAACTCAGAAAACAAAACAGATTGTAACAGCAAAAACATCCCCGAGCTTTTGAACAGAAAAAGCACACTTTCATTTAAATTGTAGGTTAGAGGAAAACAGACCATTCGTTTATCATAGTAGCAGTAGCAACACAAGGTATCAGGTTCAAACACTTGCCAAAAATACAATACATAAGAACACTGGCGACTAAATTGTGGTCCACAGCATGATAATTGACAGAAAGAAAAGTAATTATACTGCCACAGGTAGGTGCATGTCCTAGGGAAAAAATCAAACAAAAATCTAAGAAAAAACAAATCACAGTGCACAACATGTCTGTACACAGAGTGCACAAGGAAAGTATACACAGCTTAGGTACCAAAACAGACTGTACAACTGCTACAGGAGGCACCGAGGCAGTTCGAGTTAAAAAAAAGAAAAAAGTACAGCACTTTTAAAAGCTAACAACTTGTAAAGAGATACAAAACAGGAAACAAGGCTCATTTTACATAAGGCAGAAGTATACCAAGGAAATCAAGTAATGACATGCAATCAAATACACTCTGTGCAGTTTCACAAGAATAAATGTGAAGAGAAAGACGCGACGCTTGGAAAATTACTTTCCAAGAAAAATTCGGGCCTTTCTATTTTTCGCCTTCTGATCTTTTTCAATGCGTAAAAGATCGTTCCTTTGCTTGCACAAGTTGTTGAGCATTATATTTGCTGCACAGTTTGCAACCAATGTGATGAGGAGCTCGTAGGTGTGCCCGTTTTCACACGTATCTATGTCCTCAAGCCTTGGCAGAGAGTCCAGTGTAAGTTGCCGAACGACATTCTTTTGGTTCAGCCCATGGAGAAACTGGGTAGAGGTACTTTCGGTCATGAGCTTTCTAACTACAACCTCCGTGTACATAACTACTGCGATTACAAGAGCAGAAGGAAATTTGAGGCCACCCCGATCCAGTTGTGCGATTAAAGATGGAGACCACTGTGCTGATGGAGACCACTCCGCCAGAAGCGCTCATCTCCGCTGTTGAGCTACCCTCACCTAGCCACCTTGGTCATTCAGGCGGCAGCCCTGTTCTACCAGCTGTGAAGCCTCTAAAAGACTGGTATGTGGATGCTTGGAGGTATACTCATGTTGTACGATAATCTATGGCTATGCAAGCAAAGCTGTGAGGGCACAGCTATTCCTGAAGCTCACGTGTAGGGAGGAAATCTATAATACCCTTCACATCACGTTCAGAGTCACTTTCGATGGAACGAAAGCAAAGTATTTTTTAAAGACGTGCATCATTTTCCCCTCAAAAACGTTTACGAATTCATGCCTCAAACACAAATACAAAGTGATATCATTTCACCAACATTGATTGAGGAGATAAAAGCCACTACGACGTCCTACAAAATTTTGGTGCCCGGCACGTGTGACAGCATTTCTTTTCTGCTTCCATGCTATACACAAGCCGCCACACTGGTGACTGGTATAACACTCTCTTCAGAAAGCACTGGCGACAACTTACTGTCGACCCTGTTGGCTGCAAGCTGATATCGCAATGTTGCAACCCAACGTGTTTATATTTTTTCTGCAAACAAGCTTCCATATAACATATGCACTCTTATGTGGAAATAGGTTCCTTCTGAATTTCCTACCAAAAAACTATGAACCGTCTCGGCGGAGGAAACTCTGATGGGATGCGAGGCAGCAGCGGTGCGCATGGCGTTGACCCGATTGAAACGTGTGTCGACACGGGTCCTGAAAGAACGGTTTAAGGCGGAACTCGGTGTAGCGTTTACTCGAGTGAACGCTTGCTTGAAATGCAAAGACAAGGAAGGCTGGATGCGTTGAAGACGCTTGCGCTTGGATTCCTTGGTTCTCGTTTCATCAGTGTTACCCGCACGCCATTTATACTCTCGAACGCAATTGAAGTTCTTGGCTCGCACGGTTTCGCTGGTCTTCTATTGCCGACGCTTGCGTTCAGCTTCCCTGGCTCGCGCCTTGTCGGTGTTGACGTCGCCATTCGCGAATGCAATCGGCTGCGATAACTCTCATAACGCTGGCGAAAGCCGGGAAAGGTACGCACGTGCACACAAGCTGGAAGCGTATCGCGACGGCGTCCTGCCCGTCGGCACGAACGCACGGCAAGCAGCGGCACGTTGTCCACCATGTCGGCGCCGTGATATGCTCGAGGCGCGCACAGCGCGCGCATCCACCGGCTCGCGGCTTCTTCTTGCCGTGAGAGGTGATAACGAACTTAATCGAGGGCCTATGATGAAGGTCAACGGAATCTGGACGTTGTAGCTGGCACCAGTTTGCAACTGGAGCTAGTAACGCCTTATTTTTTTGCATCTCTAAACAAACTGACATGCATGCAGACTTAGATGCTGATCTGTATAAACTGAGAGGGCATATCCGTGATTGAAGCAGGAATTTTTATCTGTGTTTGTGTGATAGTTTGTCTCTCTGTCAACCGAAAATATTCATCCACTGTGACAAAGCTTAACCATATCTTCAATATACGCGCATCTTGCTTGGTCTGGTGAAGACGTTTATACTAAAGACGATAGTTAAATACGATATTCTTTGTGGGATACCTAAACGCAAAAATTTGAGTGTGAATGTGAACCGAAATGATTCAGCCAACTTACAAAGCTTAATTCCCATCCATCTTTTACCTTGTGGATGCCTTCCTTTTTTTTCAATTGATACTCATGTATATTTGCGACATGACTTCGAAAGCATCGGTATCAATCACCAAGAACTGTCCATATATTTGCTATCAGAATAACAGGCAATAGACCCAACCTGGGCGACAGGTACCGCCGCTGGTAGCAGAAAATCTTTGCTTCCACCCACCACCTACGTAGCCCAAACACTACGCAATCAGTCCAAATGTCACGCAGCATCTCTATACAGAAGACTATCGCTTTTCGAGCTCCTTTGGAGTGAAGCACGCATACGGGGCAAATGTTTTAGTTTGTGCATTATTAATATGCACGTAGTACAAGTTTTCACAGGACTATCGAAGCTTTACCCCTCACTGGATATAGGGCATTTTATTTGAGTATACAATGTTTCCGAAGCGATTGTTTCCTCAATGCCCTACCATTATAATGAAATTCATGCATATACACTCATGAAATTTATTACTTATATTACTATTTAGAGGTGATAAAAAGCTGGTGGCAAAGTCCAGTAGAATACTGAAGTAACTACTGTAATAATCCTACAGATAAAAAAGTTGTAAAGGAACGAACTGCAATGTCGCAAAACCGCATTCGTATAGTGGCTAAGGTACTCGGCTGCTGACCCGCAGGTCGCGGGATCGAATCCCGGCTGCGGTGGCTGCATTTCCGATAGAGGCGGAAATGATGTAGGCCCGTGTGCATAGATTTGAGTGCACTATAAAAAACCCCTGGTGGTCGAAATTTCCGGAGCCCTCCACTTCGTCTCTTATAATCATATGGTGGTTTTCGGACATTAACCCCACATATCAATTAACAACTTGTCATGTCCCACGAAGAAATGCAAACAGCTCGAAGATTGAAGCACGCAGCCTAAGCAGAAAACACGAACGAAAACAGCATACGCTGCACGAGCGCGGTCTAGCAACTGCCACAGCTCGAGATTTGAAGCACGCTGCTCGAACAGAAAGAAACACGCACGAAACGAATGCGCAATTGTACACAGGACGAGTGCGAGCAGCTCTCAAAGTGACTTTCTTCATTGTATGTGGCCAGCGCGCTCCTTTCGTAAACGCGGCATCGGCAACGAGTGGAGTGACGTTCGTGCTCTCGCGAATCACCGGTCTGATAAGCGCGCTCGTGCAGGGGAGACCATCCCCCGTGCAGGCTCACGCTCATCGTAACGCTAGTGACGACGACCTTTAGAGGGCACCCAGCATGAGCTATTTGCGCCTTCTTGCAAGTCAATACAAAAAACATGCTGAAGTTGCGAAGCTCTGTGAACAGCTGAGTGGTTTAGAGTGTATATGAATTGCTTGCCGATAGCGACCTTGACAACGTACGCTTAGTGACCTACGCCATTTTCGTGATGCAAGTATGTCAGTGGAGCCGTGGTGGACCCCTGCACAAAACACTTTCGTGTTTTAAAAATTGTGGCAGATCCTATTCATTTTGGGAGCTGATGTCAGGTAGAACAGTAGGCCAGGGGTAGCTTGTATAGCCTTTTTATGGGATTAAGTCAAGCGTTGAAAATCTGACCACTTTCTTTGTGAATTTTAGTGTGAATTTTTTGTGCACGCAAATAGCAAGAATTTTTTATGGGGAATAACTAGTTGCTGGAGGCCTTAACTAGTAGCGAAGCTATGAGAAAGCAACAAGTCTTAGGTGGAAGTGGCTCGTAGGAGCATACTCATCTCCGGACCCCTGGCTGTCTCTGATCACGGGTTTACCATCTTAGAACGTCGACAAAACTGACGCTCAAATGGTGTCCCGTGGTAAGATGTATTGTCGCTGCTCACCTTAGAGCGCAAGCGTCGGCTTTATTGAAATGAAGTGCACATTACTATGCTGGAATGTGCACAAAGAAAACAAAGTTCCGAGGCCTGCAGTCATTGATTGTAGTTTTAAATTCATCTTGCACGTGTTCAGAAAATTACGGAGACTTTACCCAGCCCATGTAAGAATGTTCAGCCGTGGATTCTGCAGCATTCCCTCAGCTACAAATGAACACATATACAAACACCTACTGATTAGATATGTACAATCTCCCAGGATACAAAGACATGTGCCCACAGGGCGGGAGCACACCGATGCTTTACCACATCACGTGAGAATGCACAGCTCAAACCGAAAAGCAGGAAGAGAATAAAGGTGTAGCGAGGGGGGTGAGGGGCGGCAATGCTGTCTAGCCCCACTCATGGCTATCAACTGAGGCTCGTTAGGAGGGCTGAAAGGATGACGACAGCCAGCGGTGCCTTGTAATTAGGGCCGGACAACGCGGTATTTGCCCAGTTTAGGTGGCAATAGAGTTTTTGGACAAATTAATTTTTATTTTTCTGATCATAATGCCAAGTTCGTCACTCAAGTTTTCTTATGACCCAAATGAACCGTACGTGATCCTCAGCGAAACCGCGCTTACAGTGTTCTAGAAGCTTCTAAACTGCAGTAGATCTTTTTTCGATATACGTCCACGCTGTTGGCATTTCAGATTATTCTGGAATCTTCATCGCCGTAGCGATAACGCTAGAATGTTCGATGGCGAGTGTATAAATGTCGACACAATTTGCCACTTGTCAGTTGATCGACGGCCGACCCTGCATTTGCTGTTCTGAGTGCAAGTGGGCTACTACAACTCAACCGTCCGGTATCCTGCTTAGAGCCACGTCATGACCCGTGACATCGGGCGGAGGTGCTGGTTTGTTCATGTAACGACGCCTCCGTCAAGCCGTGAACCCAGACCATCACCCGGAGAAGACGCCGACACCAACCAGGAGCAGCGATTAAGCCGCTGGCAGCAAGGTCTACCTCCTGAGTACGGGCCTCTACAAGCCAAGGCGTGGAAGACCAAGAGCATGACCTCGAATGCGGCGACAATGGCAGCCGCTGCATCACAGCCCGCGGTCGTCGTGTGCTCAGGGAACCACCAACTTCCCGCAGGTCATCGTTCGAAGACCTGGAGACCTGGCTAGAGACATATGACCGCGTGGCAGCTCTCAATCACTGGAGCACGGAAAACAAGCTCCGTCACGTGTACGTCTACCCAGAAGGCACCGCAAGGACTTGGATCGAAAATCGGGAGTCTGCGCTTCAAACGTGGGATGCCGTCTGCGGCGCATTCCCGCAAACGTTCGCGAGCGTCACTCGCAAAAAAGGGCCGCTGCTGTGCTAGAGACACGGAAGCATCTACCAAATGATTGCTATTTAACCTATAAGATTATTATTTGATATGACCCGCCTATTTCTTCAAACGAGCCCGGACATGCCCGAGGAAAAGAAAGTTTGTTTGCTCATGCAAGGGGTCAAACAGAAGCTCTTTGCCGGATTGATGAGAAATCCACCAAAGTCCATCCAAGAATTCCTCTCAGAAGTGACAACTATTGAAAAAACCTCAAAATGCGCATTCTACAGTTCTTCAGGTCTCTGCATGGCTCCAGACCATGCAGAGATACAACCATTATGCTCTGGCGACCTGCGCGAGACCATAAGGGCTGTAGTGTGCGAAGAACCTTGCCGAATGTTTCCGTCATGCAAGCTTCAAGTTTCGTCGATCGCAAACATCGTCTGAGATGAAATAGAGCAATCACTGTGCATCTCTGACATACCGTAACTGCAACCTCAAGCCATGAGCTACGCTGTTGCTACACGGCGCTATACTTCACGTCCACGTCAAGAGGCCGTGCCGCCACATTTTCATCGCCAGACACCGCGGCTGCCACTGCCGACGCTATACCGTCGACTCGCCTGTCAGCGCAGTGCTCCGACTTAAACTGACGTGTGGCGCGCCCCCAATTACTGGCCTCTCTGTCACCACTGCGGGGAAGCTGGCCACACCTACCATGGCTACCAGTACTGCCAAATACGATTACGTTGTTTCAAAATCGACGCGCCGTGTCCACCGTGCGGTGGAAGACTACGTAACATTGCTATCTCGCTGGAGTGCAGAAAACACCGCGGGGATCTTCTCGTTCTCCTTTACCGAGCCTCTTTATATCACTGTGCCGACGTCATTACACTGGCCCAAGCTGCAGCCGGTCGTATAGTGTGTATCAAAAAAACTAAGGGCAGCAACCGATGGAGGTGTGGTTGCTGCACGGCGAACTGCCGAAGATCCTTAACCACTGACGACGACGTCACAAGGAAACTCCAAGAACCCGCTGTCACCCTCAACGTAGCCCCTACGTCGAAACTTTGTGACCAGAAGTCCTGATGACGCAATGTCGAAACAGTGGTGCAAAGCGTCATAGTCGTGACCCATCGCACCACCCCACCGCAACACCAGGTGATGAACTAACAACGTCGACATTCTCATCGATTATCACAGCGTCACAGCTCTCGTCGACACCGGAGCCGACTATTCCGTCATTATTGGAACTTTCACCGCGAAGTTGAAGATTGCTAGAACCGCTTAGGAAGGTGTCACAGGTCCCGTTAATTAGGGAGGCAACCGCCGGGCTAATTCCAAGGGCCGAAGTATCGGCCCCCCGAACCGCACCACGAAAGCGTGGACAATTCAGAAGTGGTCCTATTTGGCGCGCCAGTGGACGCCGGCTGTGGCCCAAAGAACAAGTCAGAACCGAGAGTTGATAAACAAAACCAAAAATTATATTCTCAATAATGGCAGATCAAAAACAATACACAAGTATGCACACTCCACAATAGTTGAATACAATATGTCACCAATCAAACAACGTACTACACAGTACAATCAGCCACACTCGAAACAACGGACACAGACAACAATACGCACTACAATGCAGTCGCATGCATTGAACAACCAAGACACTAAAAGACAAAAGAGATAGAAAACCTATTCAGTGCAAAGTTCTTGGAACAAAAGTCTGGATGATACTCTTCCGAGAATCACTCACTCAAAGTTCAGCATTGTAGTCGGTCCGCTGCCCCCGAAGTTTCTCTTCCAGGAAACCTCGCGTCTTCACTTGGCCGCTCTCCAAGCTTCAAACTTCTTTGCTGGAAACACGTCGGCTTCACATTCGCAGCTGTTGCCACGCGTCTTCGCTCGATAGCGGTAGACACACACTCTTGTCTGTAGCTCGAGCCTTCATTCCTGAGGTGGAAATCCTCTTCTTCTCCCCCTTTGTCAAGGAAGACAAAAGACTTCGCCCACAAGGCGGAAAACCCTACGCGCTCTGGCGCATACTTTCTTCTTCTTCTGCTTTGTCACTAAGGACAAAACCTTCACCGACTGACGCGGCAGGATACCCTACGCACTCCAGCATTAACTTCCTTCTTCTCCTGATCTCCCATCTCGGCTGCTCAATTAGATACCTTCCGCGCGAGATTCCAGAAAGTTCTCATCATTTGGTCACCGCGATGCGCAGTGAAGGCTGGGGAAAAGGGCGAGACGATACGGGGGCCGTTCGCGACGGATGACGCAACCCGGCATCACCACGCCCCTTTCCATCTAGAACATTGGAGGGCTTGCTCGGGCGCCATTGAGAGGAGGTTCGTCGGCGAACCCACGCTTCCGAAGAGAGAAGGACGCGTGCCCGGGGAGTCTTTGGATGCTTGTTCTTTTTTCTTTTTTTATCGTTGACCTCTCGGCGCTTCGTCGCGAGAAATTGGCGGCGCGCCCGTTTTTGAGCGCTGGTTTTGTGACAGAAGGCCCTGAAATCTGTACAGCTGGAAGTCACCTAGTGATACCAGCGGGAATCTGCGATGCTATAGTGTCCATTACGAGCCGCATTTATCCCGCAAGCTTCGTTGTACTGAAGCGTTCCTCGAGAGATCTCATTCTTGGATGGGACTTCTTGAGCCTCCATGGTGTGTTCATCAATCTGAGAACAAAGTCGATAACACTATTCACAGAAAAATCACTGCTGCCGCACACGCCGTAAGAAAGGCACGCCCTAAATTTGCTGGAAAACCAAGTCACCATTCCTCCTCACTCCAGCGTCCGCAATTCAGTCGGGACTCAAGAATCAACAAACATGCAAGGCGTCGTTCAAGGCGACCTGCTCCTAGTGATCAATCGGGAAGTTTGCGTCACCAGAGGAATAGCGAAGTTGCGAGGAGGGAGTGCAGGAGTGATACTCACGAACTTAACCAGTACAAGAACGTGAGCAAAGCATGACAGTTGCCTACATCGAAGAGATACTGAAAGCCAGCAACGCTTTCGCCCTCACCAATTCTGCTGAATCTACTCCGACGACTGAATCTCTTCAACCAGCTTTGAACGTTAATCCAAGCATTCCAACGCGCAAACAGGAGCAGCTCGAAAACCTGCTCCTGAAATTCAAGAATTGATTTTTTTCGTCACCCAAAATTCGACAGACCCCTGTCGCTAAAAATTGAATCGTAATAGAAGAAAACGCCAGGTCACTTCCATTAGAGTCCATACTGAGTTTCGGCGCGAGAACCCGAGGCCATAAAGAAACAAGTCCACAAATTGCTCCATGATGATATTATCTAGATTTTAAAGAGTCCATAGGCGTCATCGGTGTTACTGTAGAAAAAGGATGGAACACTATGCTTCTGCGCTGACTATCACTGGCACAACAAGATAATGAAGAAAGACGTATCACCTCTCCCAAAATAGATGACGTCCTTTATCGACTCCACAACGCCAAATACTCTGCATCGATGAACCTCAAGACAGGCTATTGGAAGATCAAAGTACACAAGGCAGGGAGAACGAGAAATGACTGCGTTTATAACAACAGACGGCCCTTTTGAGTTCAAGGTCATGCCCTACGGTCTTTGCAAAGCATCTGCGACTTTTCAACGCGTTATGGACACAGTATTGGCAGGATTGAAGCCGCAGACTTGTCTCGCTAACTTGGACGACGTCGTATTTTCTATTAGCTTCGTCGAGCATCTTCGGCGCCTTGAAGCTGTACTTCAAGCCATCAAGAATTCATGACTTACCATGAATCCAGAAAAGTGCCGCTTCGCGTATGATGAACTTTTGTTTTTGGGCCACGCGATAAGCATGTCCGGAGTAACATTGATCCGCAGAAGACAGCCGCCATTTCTGCATTTCCGCTGCCCACCAACATGAAGGCCGTGCGTTGATTTCTCGGCCTGTGCGCCTGTTGCAGGCGCTTCGTAAGAAACTTTACCCGCATCGCCAAGACACTCACTAACCTTACGATGACTGACGTCGAGTTCAAGTGGAAAACCCACAGGAGGAAGCACGCGGGGAACTAAAGCTACACCTTTACATGCCTCACATACTCTCGCATTTTGATGAAAACGCCGAAACAGAAGTGAACACTGACACAGGCAGCGTAGAATTCGCCGCCATCCTTGTGCAGAGAACTGACAGACAGGAAAGGGTTATTAGACAGGCTAGCCGATCGCTATCCAAGGTAGAAATCAATTATTCCACAACAGAAAAGGAGTGCCTTGCCATCATCTGGCTGAAGTCAAAGTTTCGTCTACCTCTACTGCAGTCCCTACAAAATTGTGAGCGACCACCACGCCTTGCGTTGGCTAACAAACATCAAAGACCGTTCAGGTCACCTTGCCCCATGGAGCCTGAAACTTACAGAATACAACATTGCCGTCATCTACAAGGCCAGCAGAAAACACTCCGACGCCGACTATCTCTCGCGAGCTCCCGTCGACCCGCCACCACCCGAAGACCTGAATGATGACTGCTTTCTGGAAACGAAAACTGCCGACAACTTCGCTGAACGCGAAAGGGCTCACCCGAAACATGGGAGCCCAATCGAATACATCGAGGGCAGGACTTCCGATGTTTCGAAGGCATTCATACGGACACTCACGTCAGTTTTGCTGCAAAATGTCCTTCTCCAAAAGAAGAACTTCTGACTGCTTCAAGCCAATTACATTCTTGTGGTGCCTTCAGCTCTGCGTCCAGAACTCTTCCAGGCCCTGCATGATAGTCTAACGGCAAGACACCTTGGTATTTCTAACACGCTCGCGAGGATACAAGAAAGGTACTACTGGCCGCGCCTTGCTGCCGATGTCGCTTGTTACGTGAGGACGTCCCAAAACTTTCAGCGCCACAAGACACAGCTGACAAGGCCAGCAGGCTTTCTTCAGCCGATTGAACCACTTCACCGACCGACGCAAAAAATCCGGATGGACCTACCAGGGCTGTTTCCGACATCAAACTTAGGAAACAAATCGATCGTCGTAGCTACAAACTACCTCACCCACGACGCCGAAAAAGCCCTACCGAAAGGTATCGCTGAAGAGGTAGCGAAGTTTTTTGTTGAGAACATCGTTTTTCGTCATGACGCCCCAGAGGTTGTCATCACCGATGGAGGTACGGCCTTTACTGTTGATTCGAATCGAGCGATCTTGAGACATAGCCAGACAAGCCACCGCCCCACCACCGCCCACGTTCAGCAGACAAGTGGTCTCACCGAGTGGCTAAACAAGGCAATCACCGACATGCTGGCCATGTACGTTGGTGTCCAACACAATACATCAGACGCCATCCTTCCGTACGTGACTTTCGCATACAACACGGCTGTGCGAGAGATGACGCAAATGCAACCGTACAAGTTGGTCAACGAAAAAAAAAACCGGCAACGACGCTCCACGGAATGGTGCCTATCGTCACTGACGGAGAAATGCTCGACGTAACCCCCTATCTTCAGCGTGCTGAAGAAGCCCGTCAACTCGCCGCCTGCGCATCATGAATCAGCAGGCGACCGACTGCCGCGTTTACAACCTTCGGTGACGTTTCTTAAAATGCCAGCCCAGTGAACTAGTTTGGGTATGAACGCCAATACGCCGACGTGGACTCAGTGATAAACTTCTGACACGGCATTTCGAACCATACAGGATAGTACGACGTCTCGGCCCACTCAACTAGGAGGTTGTCTACGACGGCATTAAGAACTTTAAACGGTGCCGATCGCGACCTGAAGTCGTCCGTGTCACACGCCTCAAGCCGTTATATGAGCAATAACGAATTCATTGATATGTGGGGTTTAACGTCCTAAAACCACCATTTAATTATGAGAGACGCCAGAGCAATAACGAATAGAAAGAGTGTATTGTGTTGTTGATATTATTGCTGTATTGTACTGTAACTTTGTAATTTCTTATAAAAACATTGCACTTTCACATTTTGCTAAAGCATCGGAACGATGCCTTTTTCTAAGGGGGGCAATGTCACGTTCCTTCCTCAAGTGTTCTCATCACCCAGTTACGCTGCACTTTGTAGATAAGTGTTTTGCATGTTTCCAGCTTGCCTATATATAATAAGGCAGCAGTTTAAACATTTATGACACTTATCACATTGTATGGCTTTTTCGGGGGTTAGTCACCAGTAATTTGCTTGTTTGGGTGTGTGTGTGTGTGTTTGTGTGTGTGTTTTCTCTTGCCACCCCATAGGGAAGGGGCACGTACACTGAACTCGCAATTTTTTTTCTAGTATTGCTTGAACTTTTTCTTTCTTAAGCCTGTTTCACATGCTAGCGATTTTGCTCCAAGAGTGGAGCGGCGGCTGCCGCGCACGGCTAAAACAGGTTTCTACCGCGGCGACTGGACGCCCTTGTGAAATTCGCCCGAGTTGGAAAAATTCGCTAGAGGCACAAGCGGCAGAGTGACCAGTGACGTCGTCAGACACGTGATGACGGGGGTGGAGTCGAGAAGTTGACGCGCGCGCTGCGAGGAACTGGTTTCACAGAACAACTCGCTCTGACTGAGTAGCAGACGACATCCGTCCTCTCCCCGGCTCACAAATGTTTCGCACTGCTTTCAACAAGCCGCTGATAGAAGTGTTGAAACGATCTCTTCTTTGGGACGTCAAGATGAAGGATTTCCGCAAGAACCATAAGAAGAGCATTCTTTGGGAATAAATTGCCGAACTCGTATAGTTTCATAAAGAAAACGTCGCGGCTTGAACTGGCCATGTTCACTGGTGAAGTCGAAGTGCAGCTGTTTTTCTTTCGTTGCTCTCGACGATGCTTTCGCCGTAGTGACAATCGCGTGCGGTGCCTTTTTTAATTCAATAACATTATTATAACATTATTTTTATTTCGATAACTATATTATGTCGCAGCAATTGTTGCTAAGTAACAAATGATGACATTTGGTGTCACTGTGCATAGATGAAAGGCTTCACACAAACGAGAGGGCACGGACGACTTCTACGGTAGTGGACTTGAGAAGGAGCATTCCACAGAGGTCACTGAAAAGGAATTTCATGATGTGACTCAAGAAAGAAGGGGCGCGAAGCTTCCTGTCATGGTTCGGAGAAATAAGGCACTCATCAGGGGCCTTTATTTTTGTTCTCCCCTTCAACAACACCTTGAATTCTCACTAAAACCCTGGCTGACTTGTCCGTGTCCTCTGCGACGCTTCTCTCCCAATGAGCAATAGCACCGCAGGGCGCTCAAGTTTGCAGGCTGTCGACAGGTCCTGCCACACTGGCCAGCTCCGTGACACTCATTGCAGGCTGGCGAGGCGAAAGTAGATGTTCGGTCGCGATCACAACATACACTGCGTAGATAACGAAGAACAGCTGTTGATTTCAGGCACCAGGGCAGCAACACATGCCTAGAAACATGCATCTAAATTAGACGGTCGAATACTACCAATGGAATGTCACTATGTCCCGACGGCAAAGGTGTGTTGTGTGAAATGATGTGATACTTCGGCTTTCGGCTCACCACCGCAGCATTTATGGACGCAAATGCAAGCTAAAGCAAGAATTGCTGCGTAGTTCCTTACCTGCGCCGCACGCAAGTGTATATACAGCAGCTAAAGAACCGGAAAAACGAGCGTATCACGTATATTATGCTACCTGCCGTGGGTGAAACTCTTCCTGGAGTGCTTTACTGAATCATTGAATAATCTAAGAGGCTTACTCTTTAGGGTGGAAGCATACGAATTCGAGCGCCAGAACAGATGTAGACCATTCAGAAAACCCCAATGAAGGATGTGCTCGCATGAGCCAAAGAGTGACCACAAACACTGCCGAAGCTTACTACTTAGAGTTTATAAAAACTCTTATTTTGACTCGAGCGAACAGATACAAAAGTTTAGGTATAAATTTTGCGAGTTGTGTATACTGGGCTGACAGAAACCTCGTTCAGTGTCCCAAAGTTAAATCGCTGAAAGCAAAAGCAATGAATTGTAGAAACATGGGAAGTGCTGCGCAAAACGCGCTCGCAGTTCTTAAGCATTCACCTAGCTGGAACAGCTGTATAATAAAACCATACAAGCAAACTCTTTTTTTTGCTTCTCCATGGTCAGCTATATCAGTTTTATAAGCACGCAACAAGAATCATACGTGAAAAAGCCAGTACAAAACAAAAAGCAACTGCAAACATTGCTTATTTCTTGTAAGATACATGTTAAAACTAGTTCATTCAGTGTACAGACGCGTAAAAGTCGAGCGGTGATTGATGATGAACCTCCTAGCACAGGGGCGCCAAATGAAGGACACTTGGAGGAGAGCACGGCTTTCTGATACCACTGAAAACAGCGGTTGACCGGCGCCTTCCGCGGACAACACTGCCCGCTATAGCGGCGGGCGTCGCGCAACAGCAGCGGTAGCAGCGGCGCATGTAAAACGAACGCGCGTCCACGCGTCCTCCCGCCGCTCGTTCGCTCGCATGTGAAACAGGCTTTACGGCAGGGTTTGTCGTACGCCGTGTTTAGTAATTGTCGAGTGGAACGATTCATAAGGACGATTCGTGTCAAAAAGACATGGTTAAAGAGACTGTAAAATGTTCAGGATGCGGGGTGGGCTTGAAAATAGACACAAGCGCAGACACGAAAGCAGATGAGGCCAATGACAAGAGTAGGCAATGCGAGGTCGAGAAAAAAATGGAGAAAATGGTGGTTGCCTAGAATAAACTGCTTATGAGAATCCCCAGAGCGTTGGCGACAGAGCAAGAAAAAAAACAAGGGCTATGGGAGAAAGGTTCAGGTCTACCGAGGAAGCACTAGCGAAGGTGAATAAAGTATTAATTGATTTTTGTGTTTAATATTCCAAAACCACGACATGATAATGAGACGCCATAATGGAGTGCTCCGGAAATGTTGACCCCCTGGAATTTTTTAACGTGCACCCAAATCTGAGCACATGGGTCTACAACATTTCCCTCTCTATCGCAAATGCAGCCGCCGCAGACGGGATTCGATCCCGCGACCTGCGGGTCAGCAGCCGAGTACCTTAGTCACCTGACTTCCGCGGCGGGGCGACGTGAACACAGGAGCGGCTGAGGGAGTGAACGGTAGGGAACCAGCACCCAGAACGGCAGAGAGGCAAGAGCAAACAAGTTCGGAAAAATTAGGTTTAGCCGGTTTAATGGTCGCAAAACCCAGCTTCAGCGAAGTAGTGTTGACGTTGGGATGCAACAGAGAAGCCGGTGTCAAAGGTGTAAGTAACCCGGAGGTACAGAACGTTCCAGCTGAAAACTCACAGCATGTAATAAGAGCCGGGGATTCGAATTTAAGTCGATGCGTCGAGGCAATCAATAAGAGGGTAAGAGTGGACAAGAGCATTGCAGTAGGGATGTTCCCAGGAGGCAAGCTGGAAGCAGTCACGACGAAAGCGAGCACAAAACTCAAAAGCACAGTTGATGGACGATAGCTTGTAATTATTGCAGGTGGTTTAAACGATGTCTTAACTAAAGATACGGCAGCACTAGCCACCACACTGGGGAAAGCGGTCGATGACATGCGCGCCATTTCTCCTCAGGTACAGGTAATAGTATGCACAATACCGGCGTTACCGGTACGTGACAGCAACCTGTAAAAGCGGTTGTCAACGCCAATCAAGAGATATGGCAGATCAGTCGAGAGAAAGGCTAAGAGGTGGTGGAAATAAACAGAGAGTTGTATGGGGGGGGGGGGGGGTTCCACAAGACAGAATTCACTTCGTTGGAAGGCTAATCATAGGGAGGTTGGCGACTTGCAGGACGCGCAGTAGCTTTCTTTTGGCGGGGGGGGGGGGGGGGGGGGGGCACGCGGGCCCTTTAGAGTCAATGATAGCTAGTAACTAGGAAACCAACCAGGGGGACTCTTTGACAGGTGGTATAGACAGATTTGCAACAGCACCGATCAATGCGAAGGGCAGATAACATTGGAGGTCGGAAGACTACAGTCGATGATAGATTACGCTATAATGTCCCATAGGATGTATGATCGGCTGAGGGTGATGAACACAGGTGAATATGAGCCCAGAGGTTTAGGTAGTGATCACAAACGTATCAAGCTGAGTTTTGGAAGAGAAATGACAATGTGAATACGACATTACGAGCAATCACACGGTAATAGTTATTCAGAAAGGCAAATATAAAAGGCAACAAAGAGATTGAGAAAATAACCACCACGGTACAAACAGTACCCTTTCTTGCATCGACGTTTTAACTTCTGGAGTGCCTGTATGAAGTTTAAAGAAAAATGATTTTGAACTAGGTAGGACAGCCATTTTGTTTTTAGTCGGGCCACTACATTTTGGCCACGCCCAGCAGGATATGAACTCCTGTAAAGTGGTACCGATAAAACAATGTCAAGGAGGTCTTTATAAAACCTTTTTCATTTTACTACCGTTAGATATTCGCTGGAAAACTGTGCCAATAAAAAATTGCATGCACCAACTACTTCTTTCAGATAACCATAAAGCGTCCCATGCACATAGCCCGTGGTGACAACGAGTGAAGGTAAAACTCTTCAAAGGCTCAGCCGAGTAACTCAACGTAGAAACGAGTTCCTTGTGTCTTGCAGAAACATAAAGTGACTAACGATCTGTTTTAAAAACAAATGTGGCAGACTGAGACCACCGAACTGAGCACGACGAAAAAGATTAGTGCAATTAGACCGTTCCCACACTAATTTACTTAAAAATACTGCAAACACACGGTCTAGCTTCTGCACGTTGTTACGCGAGCAGTGTAAAACCTGTATTATGCACGAAAGTTCAGACGCAAAGAACACAGTACAAATGCAAGCCCGCGTAGAGGTCGACAAGTCCAATCCTCTAACATTACCCGTTTTTTCGCGCATTTCAGTGGTTTGCCGCCGGCAGTGCGGCTCACGGTCATGATAAAATTCCAGTGGTACACCCAAGTACTTTGCAGGCTAATTCGCCCAGGACATGTTGGCAAAAACGTCTGGAGTGGAAGACCAATCCACATGCCCATATCCCAAGCACTTTTACCGGTTTACCGAACTACCACTGTCCCTACAAAACTATTTCGCAATATTGACTACTTCGTTATCACTGTCGCGATATGAACAGAATACTGCCACATCATCAGTATATGAAGTTATCGCACTCCATTCCCTTGCAATATGAATCCACGGATGGCACTGCTGTTCATCACACTCGCACAGAAAGGCACTAAAAACAACGTTAACAACTTTGGTGAAAGAGAGCAGCACTGACGCATGGAGCATTGCAGGTTACTGCCCGCGCCCACAAACTTATTAACAATTAATTCTGTTGTACAGCCCTTATATGCCATAGACACTCCCTCTTTGATAATACAGCCCACGTTTACGAAATGCGAGGCACTCATCAGAACATCAAGTGACACAAGATCATAAGCTTTCTCTAAATTTTACTGAATCATTGCCACAGATGTCTCAGCCGCAACGAAGAGCTCTAGAACAGCTCTGGCCTTATGTATATTCGTCACAATTGTGCACCCGTTGATTTCACACGTCTGGTGTCAACCTACTGTTTCATTTACTACACCCTGTAATCGCTTAGCTAATATTTTCATGAAGATCTTGTAATCTACATTTGTTAAGCTAATGGGGCGATCCAATTTTATTAGGCGGAGTTTAGTTTTATCATCTGTTCTGGGGATTAGTATGGTGTGCGCCGTCAGAAAGCTGGGCGCAACATCTTATACTTGTCAACTTCATTAAAGAGACTAGTCCAAATTGGAGAAAATTTGCACTTAGACGTTTAGTAAAGAATTGCGCTCAAACCATCTGATCCAGGTGATTTCCTGGGTTTAGCTGTTTATTAGCTTTTTCAACTTCCAAATTTCAAATAATTTTCTTCACCATCAGCCTGGCTACGTCCACTGCAGGACAAAGGCCTCTCCCTCGTTCCACCAGTTTAGTCAGTCCTGCGCTTGCTGCTGCCAATTTATACCCGCAAACCTTTTTGATCTCATCTGTCCACCTAAATTTCTGTCTTTCCCTAACCCGCTTTCTTTTTCTCAAAATCCAGTTAGTTACCCTAAATGACTAGTGGTTATCCTGTCTACGTGCTACATACCCGGCCTCTGTCCATTCCCTCTTCTTGATTTCAACTATGTTATCCTTAACCCCCGTTTGTTCCCTAATCCACTCTGCTCTCTTCTTGTTTCTTAAGTTTGCACCTACCATTTTTTTCCGTTGCTCAATCCGTCGTCCTCAATTTAAGCTGGACCCTCTTTGTAAGTGTCCAGGTTTCTGCTCCATAGAGTACCAACAAGATACAGCTGTTATATACCTTCCTCTTGAGGGATACTGGCAATCTACCTGTTATGATTTGAGAGTGCTTGCCAAATGTGCTCCACCTCATTCTCATTCTTCTAGTTACTTCGATTTCATGATTCGGCTCCAAGAGTACTACCTGTCCTAAGTAGACATAGTCTTTTACAACTTCAAGTGCACTATTAACTATCTCGAAACGCTGTTCTCTTCCGAGGTTGTTGTTCATTACTTTTATTTTCTGCAGTTAATATTAAGACCCACCTTTCGCTCTCCTTGTCTAACTCTGTAATTACCAGTTGCAATTCGCCCCCGAGTTATTCAGCAATTCATTGTCATTGGCTAAGCTTACGTTACTTAGGTACCCTCTATTAACTCTTATTACTAACTGTTCCCATACTAGGCCTCTGAAAACCTCCTGTAAGCACGCGGTAAATAGCACTAGGGAGATTCCCTGCCTTACACCCTTCTTAATTGGTATTGTTTTGCTTTTTTATGAAGCACTATGGCAGCAGTTGATATTCTGCAGATTTCTTCCAGGAAGTTTATATATGCTTCATTGACGCCATGATTCCGCAGTGTCTGCATGACTGCTCATGTTTCTACTGAATCAAACGCCTTCTCCTATTCTATGAAGGCTATGTATTGTCCTTCACTTTTTATGGGTCAACCGAATCAATGACAAAGAGGCGACACCACATTCCATCGTCGAATTGCGCATGACTCGTCTGCACTTTTCAGTGTCCTCAAGTACATTTTTTCGGGCTGCTGGACTGCAGCATCACATAGACGATTGGAAGAGGACAGAGCTCCTCAAATTCATACAGGCATTCAACCAGGTACACCCCAGCATTTACTTTACGCACACCTGCTCTAACACTGAAATAAACTTTCTTGATGTACTCATTCGAGTTGACGATGGTGCGTTGGTAACTAACGTATACAGAAAACCTACAGACAGGCAACAATACCTGCACTTCAAAAGCTGCCACCCGCGACATTGCAAGACCAGCATTCCCTATTCCCAAGCACACAGATTTCGACGAATCTGCTCCCGCACCGAGGACTTCCACAAAAACAGCACACATATGCGCGAAGTACTTAATCAAGAATACCCGCCAGCTATCACCGATGACGCCATCAAAAAAGCTGAAAATCTGGACCGCCAGATTCTTCTCAACCCCCAGAGAAACGCCGACCAACACCGCAACAAAAACTTGCTATTAACTTTCACGAGCAACCCACCGAACATAAACAAGGTCCTAAGAAAACACTTTAACATATTGGAACAGAGCGTGCGACTATCCAAAATTTTCACTTCCCCTCCTTGTGTTGTATACAGAAGGCCGAAAAATATAAAGGATCATTTAATAAATTCAAAGATAGGTGTGAAACCTCAAATTGGGTGTCACCCTTGTGGAAAAAGCAGATGCAGGGTATGCAAACACATGCAAACAACGACAGTGGCGAAAAGCACCCACTCAGATTTGAAGCGCAGGATAAGAGGTGCACAAGACTGTGACTCAGACAACGTCATATACCTCCTGGAATGTGGGGTATGTAACAAGCAATACGTGGGCCAGACAGACACTCCGTTTAGAATTAGATTCAACAACCATCGGGCACATGTACGATCTCTGCCAGGCCTTCCACTTTCAAAACACTGCACATTAAAAGACCACAGCTTTGATGACATCAGGATTACACTACTAGAAAACAACTTTCGAACAATCAGAGAACGGGAACAACGGGAATCTTATTTTATCTACAAATTTAGCACGATAAAATACGGAATAAATGAACACCCAGGCACTCTGTCTGCGTTACGACCGCTAAAAGACGCAAACGCTTCTCTCTAATCAGTCCGGTTTCATTACGACAATAATATTACCCGCTAACAAAGCTTTTGGCCTATGCATCTGACAACATAGAAATGATTTGCCTCATCAAGCACAGCCGGAACGCACAGATAAGTGGTCCCGGATGTCGTACGGTCCCCCCCCCCCTTCTTTTTTTTTCTTTTTTTCTTTCTCTTCTTTAAGTTGCAACTCACATTCTGTTCCTTCACTGACAAGGAGCTAACAGCTAGGTGGTTTCGTAAACTTTTTCATGCATGCGCGCATGTCTTCCCAGTGAGCCGCAACTGTGTGGTGATTGTCTCGGATGTCGTACAGTCTCCCCCCTCCCCCCCCCCTGTTTTTTTTTCTCCTTCTTTAATTTTTAACGCACATTCTGTTCCTTCACTGACAAGGAGCCAATGCATGTAATGAATATCGATGGCGGTGCCTCATTCACCGGCTTTTTCGCTCCTCCCGACGCCACCAGCACGCACTCAAAGCGCTTAAGCCCTCCCCATTAACTTGTCATACACTTCAAAGAGGAACGAGCCGCCAGCGGACTACACGGAAAGGTGAAATACAAAAACGGCGGCTTCCTGCCCACTTGGGGAAGTGTGGGTGCGGGGGAGGTATTGTTGACAATGATGACATTCCTCATCTACCTCTGCCCTACTCTGTTGAAATACTGCCCCTTTCTAATTACGCCGTGTCGGTCTTGCTTCTTCTCCTAGATTTTCTATATTTTATTTAAAGTTTGTCCTCCCGTTTCGCTGTTTCTTTTTTTTCTCTCTTGACCCCTCCCCTCCTGTCTCGACAGGATATAAGAAGACACGGAACATGTGTAAATAGTATTATGCCTTGAAAAAGACAGGGTTCCTGTCGAAACGTCGGCACAATAAACAGTTGTTATGTGAAAGTGCATATACTTTCATATATATATATATATATATATATATATATATATATATATATATATATATATATATATATATATATATATATATATATATATATATATATATATATATATATATATATATATATATATATATATATATATATATATATATATATATATATATATATATATATATATATATATATATATATATATATATATATATATATATTGCTACGAGAAAGACGGACTAAGAGAAGTAGTCACAGATGTATTTACAGCCGGTTAAGCGAGCAGCGCCAGCCACAGAGATTGCCTCGCGCCAGTCTATCTGCTTTGTCTTCTTCATCTTCATGCCCTGGCATGTAGCATGACCCCCAGCGGGGGAGGCACCGTCCTGGTGCTTTAAAGGTCGTTATCTGACGCATTCTTGTGGCGCTTGATCGGGGAGACGTGTACGATATCACTGTACCGCGCAGCATATGATGATGGATACATGGGGCTGATCTCGTAGGTGACAGGTGTTACTTGATGCAATACACGGTTAGGTCCCGTGTAATGATACAGAAGTTTTTCTTATAGGCCTAGCCGACGATGAGGAGACCAGAGTAAAACGAGAGTAATGGGAGCGAAATGTACGTCTCTATGTTCCGCATCGTACATACGGCATTGGTTGATTTGCGCGACGCCATCAGCCAAGCGCGGGCAAGATGACGGGCATGATCAGCTCACGCAATCGCGTCGCGGGCATACTCCTCGCTGCTGGACAACATATCAGCTGAGATGACTGTGTCCAGTGGTAAAATTGGCTTCTTCCACACAATAAGTAGAACGGTGAAATGCCCGCTCTGTCGTGACGGGAGGAATTATAAGCGAAAGTTGAGTATGGTAAGGCAAGGTCCCAGTCTCGGTGGTCGGGCGACACGTACATAGCGTGCATATTTGTTAGAGAACGGTTAAATCGTTCCGTGAGTTTGTTTGTTTGAGGCTGGTAAGCTGTTGTCAGGGTGTGTTGCGTGGAACAAGAATGCAGAATGTTGGCGATGACTTGGAATAGAATTGTACGGCCACGGTCTGTGAGGAGTTGTCTCGGAGCACCGTGAATCAATATAACATTTCGTAACAAGAAGTCGGCGACGTTGGTTGCACAGCTGGTCGGTAGAGCTCGCTTAATAGCGTAGCATGTAACGTAGTCTGCAATCACGGCTATTCATTTGTTTCCCAATGTTCATGTGGGAAGCAAATGACCAAGCAGGTCTAACCCAACACGGTAAATTGGTTTTGCAGGTACGTTAATTGGTTGAAGATTGCCAGTGGGTACCAGCGACGGTGTTTTACGACGTTGGCATAGGTCACAGGTGGCGATGTATCGGCCTACCGAGCAAGCAAGAGGTCAGAGGAAACGGCGCCAGACGCGCTCCTACGTGTGGGATACGCCAAGGTGTCCCGCCGTGGGAGCGTCGTTGAGATCGGTGAGAACACAGCGCCGCAAATGCTTAGGCACAACGATGAGAAGGTCAGGCCTGTCAGGTCGGAAGTTGCGGTGGTATAGCACACCTTTTTCAATGACAAAGTAGCGGACAGAAGCATCATTTGGGGAGGATTCCGTACGACTGATGATGTCAAGCAGCACTGGATCGCGCTACTGTTCTTCCCCAATGTCGGACACTGACAATATAGAGGGCTCTGGGGGCTCGTCACTGTCTTTAAGATCGTCGACAGGGCACCGGGAGAGGCCATCGACATCATGGTGTAGGCGGCCAGATTTGTACACCACCAAATAGGAAAACTCTTGCAGGCGCAAAGCCCAGCGACAAAGGTGGCCTGATGGATCTTTGAGAGAGTTGAGCCATCAGAGCGCGTGGTGGCCGTTAACTACAGATAATAAGCGTCCATGCAGATGAGGTCGAAACTTCGCCACCACCCATACGAGAGCCAACCACTCACGCTCTGTGATCGAATTGTCACGTTCAGAAGTGTATAGGAGGCGGCTGGCATACGCAATAACGCATTCATTGCGACGTTGTTTCTGAGGCAGCACTGCACCAATGGCATGTCCACTTGCATCTGTACGGATTTCCGTAGGGGCAGCAGGGTTGAAATGTCCCAGAATTGGAGGAGTAGTGAGAAGAGCGATGAGAGTCGAGAACGCAGAAGCCTCTTCAGAGTCCCATGAAAATGGGACGTCTTTCTTGGGGAGCTACGTAAGTGGCCTCGCTATGTGCGCAAAATTTTTCACAGAGTGTCAGAAGTAAGAACATAGTCCCATAAAGCTGCGCACATTATTCATAGATCACGGTACAAGAAAAGTTCTTGACGGAGGTGATTTTTGCCAGGTCTGGTTGTACACCATTGGCGCCTACTAAATGGCCAAGTACTGTGATTTGGTGACGTTCAAAGTGACATTTGCATGAGTTTATCTGCAGGCCAGTGCGGCGGAAGAGCCTTAGATGGCTGAGAGGCGCTCTATATGAGTTTCAAATGTTGGTGAAAAGACGATGGCGTCATCCAAGTAGCACAAACATGTGGACCCTTTTGGTGAAAAGACGATGGCGTCGTCAGAGAAACACAAACAGGTGTACCAGTTAAATCGTCTGAGCAGGGAGTCCATCATTCGTTCGAAGGTGGCTGGAGCGTTACAAAGGCCAAAGGGTATGACCTAGAACTGATACAGGCCATCGGGGTTGATGAATGCCGTGTTTTCACTGTCCATTTCATCTACCTCTATCTGCCAGTAGCCGGAACAAAGGTCTATGAAGAAAAAATAGTGGGACCCATAGAGGCAATCAATGGCACCATCTATTCGTCCTTTTTGTGTAACCTTGTTTAGGTGTCGATAATCAACGCAGAAACGCCATGCACTGTCTTTCTTGTGGACTAGCACTACAGCCGAAGCCCAACGACTGCAGAATGACACAATGATGTTTTTGCCAGCATTTTGTCGACTGCACTAGAAATAATGTGACGCTCAGCCGCCGACGCTCAATATTGACGCCTATGAATAGGATGCTCATTTCAAGTGTTTATGCGGTGGGTCATACCAGTAGCTTTCTCCAACGAGCGGCCGCTGAGGTCAAAAACGTCGATGTAGGACAGCAGAACCCGGTGGAGCTCGTCAGTCTGCTGCGGCGTCAAGTTGGAAGCGATCATCGACCTAACAGCGCTGTCGGAGCATGCGTCAGATTGATGTTGAGCATGGGGATCAGAAGGAGGGGCTATCGTGAGAACATCTACCGCGTTGTTTTCTAAGGGGCCGTGCAACGCCAAAGAGATTCCTTGTGGCAGCACTTGAGGTGTCAAGCTAATGTTGACAACTGGGAGGAACGTGGGATTCCTTGCGATTTAAAGAATCGTGTGCGGTAATGTAATGTAGTGGTTGTTGAGGACATTTGTGATAGGGGTCAGATCATAGTAACCGTCGGGAACAGGTGGTATTGAGACGAGCTCTACGTATAGGTCAGTGTCTGTGGAGGGAGGCACGTATGTTCCGTTGTGCAGAGATGACTAGGCCATTGTGCAAGAAGTTCTGTTGCAGGCAAGTGTAGATAGGGCGTACTGGTCTAACAGTCTATGAAAGAAGAATGCGCGGAAAGGAAGTCAAAGCCTAAAATTACGTCGTGGGGGAATTTATCAAGGACGGTGGAGGGAACGACTGTGTGTTGATCCACAATGCTTACATGAGCGGAGCACATTCCAACGATACATGGTACTCCGCCATCCGCAACACGGTCGAACTGAGCGGTCGCAGGTGTGGAAGTCTTCTTGAGGTTCCGGCGAAAATCACTCGTGATCACGGAAACAGGAGCGCCGGTGTCGACAACAGCAATGACAATTACGCCGTCTACTTGTACGTGTGTAAGGTTTCGTTTTGTCTGTATCGTCAAGAGAGGATTTTCTGTCAGTCCGAGTAATGCAGTGCCACCTCTGTGGGCTGCAACACTTAGCTTTTCGTCGGAAGACCTCGTGAAAAGGCAGGAAGATGGCCAATGGGGCAGTGGAAAACAAGACTGGCGACGTTGGGGGGATGGAGAGCGAGAGTAGTGGTGTTTAGAAGCAGGTTCCTGGGCGAAATGGTCGTGGCTGGTCTCATAGCGATAGGCGGGACATGCATGGACTGTTCGAACTGAAGCTTGGGCAGGAGGACCCCAGCGACTTCTGCAATGGCGAGAAATGCGCCCAATTCGGTGACACGAGAAGCAGGTCGGCTTGTCATCGTGTGTTCGCCATGAGGACGGATTACTGAACGTTGAGGGAGGGCTAGGTGAAAACGGACTTTCAGGCGTGTATTGCGGCTCGAATTCGATGCGGGGAGGCAGTGAAATAGAGTAAATTTCCAAGCTGGCGATTTCCTGCCTGACGACTGCTTGAATGATGGGCAACGTAATTTGAAGAGAGGAGCCAAGTAGTAAGTGGACATATTGAAAGCCGCGAGAAAGCGTCCGCTTCATACTTCCGTGGCGAGCACGGGGATCGCACAACTCCACCAAATATGTTACGAGAAGAAGACCGACTCGGAGGAGTAGTCTCAGATGTATTTACAGCTGGGGTTCAGCGAGCAGCGCTAGCCACAGAGCAGCGCCAGCTCGCGCCAGTCATTATGCTTTGTTTTCTTCCTCGTCATGCACTGGCACGTAGCAATATATATATATATATATATATATATATATATATATATATATATATATATATATACCAAAGAATGTACAGGGGAAGTTATTAGAACCAATGAAATGTAAATAAGAAGACAGAAAAGTGGGTGAAAAAATAACCAGCCGTGAGCATCCTGCTCACGGCTCACGGCTGGTTATTTTTTCACCCACTTTTCTTTCTTCTTATTTACATTCCATTGGTTCTAATAACATCCCCTGTACATTCCTTGGCATTACTGTCAGGCGTAGGTACTGTCACCGAACTGCTTTCGAGCTACGTTGATAGCCTGATTAGTATGCTTCCTCCCACTTTTCCATCTTATCCTAAAGACGCTTCCTGCCCGGCATCATTGACCTAACGGTGCCGAGTGATTCATTGCTGATAACATTAGATGGTGCCTCCCTTTACACAAGCCCCGTCATGGTGGCCTAATGGGTAAGCTACTAGGCTACTGACCCCGCAGGTCGTGGGATCGAAACTCGGCTGCGGCGGCTGCATTTTCGAAGAAGGTGAAAATAGTATATATATATATATATATATATATATATATATATATATATATATATATATATATTGCACTGTCGACTATGGGCACTGCTGGAGCAACGACGAAGACGACGTTTTTTGTGGCTGAGGCTCGTGGTGCTTCTGCTGAAACGACTGGCTTCTGTCTCGTTGCTGTCCTGCACATCAAATGGTTGCCTTATCTGAGCGTCTAAAAGTATTCTTACTTTGGTGGAGAGTGCTGGTTTTTTCAATCTGGAACCTTATTTTCGGACCCTAACACAACCTTCCACCACGCCTCAACGCCCGACGACGTGAGTCAGCCACCTGCAGTCCTAATCCCATATTTATACCTGTACTGAAACGTCACGACAGCGAAATCCTGTGCTTTTCAACGCGACTGACGACCAAGACTCTGAAATCTCGCTGTCCCAGTATGACGTAGTAAGCGCTCAAAATAAGTGGGATGACACAGACAAGCTAGCTTACCTTGATTTCTATCTTCTGGGTGTAGCACAGCTGTGTTTTAACAACCATAAAGCTTAAATTTCCTCATGGTCAAACTTTAAGACGCGCTTTGCGGAAGTCTTTTTCCGACCCACTGTTCGCAAGCTCCGCGCCGAACTGCGTTTGCGCAACCGCGCAGAGCGCTCTAGCAAGACGTGTACATCATATATTGAAGCTGTTCTGGACGTCTGCTGTCATGTTGATCGCGACATGTCCGAAACAGAAAAAATACGGCACATCATGAAAGGTATCGAGGGCGACGCCTTTCACATGCTTGTTGCGAAAAAACCCCAAATTGTTGCCCAGATTATTCAGCCCTGTCAAAGTTTCGAAGAGCTGCGGAAAGAACGCATTTCCATGCGACTTTCAAACCTCAACACGACCACCACATCTTTGTTAACCATTGGCGCTGTTTCTTCCGAACAAACCACACTAATGCAGCAAATCCGGCAGTTCGTCTGAGAAGAAGTGGTGCGACAATTGTCTTTTGTGCCCTACGTTCCAACCTGCTCGACAGCCTCGTCTCCTCTACACAGTGAGTCCGCCTATCCGTCCGCACCCACCTCCTTTTCGCCACGCCGCACCACCGTCAGGTAACGCTTGGCCCACACCAGACAACAGGCCAATCTGGTACTACTGCTTTCTCCCCGGCAATATAGTACGCTACTGCCGTCGTCGTGATTAAAACCCAAGCGCCGGTGAGGCGAGCTGCGGCTCCTATCATCCCGAGCAACCACAGTCGCCTCCGTTCCCCTCCATGTCGGTTGAGTCGCTGCCACGTCGCCACGGCTTCGACAGGGATCGGTCGCCCTCACCACGACGTCGTTCTATTTCTCCTATGCTTCCTCCATAGCCATCCGCCCAAGCGGAAGAGTGACCATCACAGTTTCCAAGGCAAGAGCTACGCCCAATTCGAAAACTTAAAGGCCTCCATTTTTACCCGCTAATGAAATAATCGTGCATATTGATGGTGTACCTGCGCAAGCACTCATTGATACTGGTGCTGCCGCGTCTGTGCTAACTGGTGAACTGTGCTGCAAGTTGAAAAAGCTGATGCTGCCACTGTTCGACGTCTCTCTCCGCACGGCAACTGCGCATCCTATCCAACCTTCTATGGCGTGCACAGCTTGACTGCTCATCCAGAATTTTTTTGTATCTAGTTGAATTCATTGTGTTTGCCCCATGTTCACACGACATTATCTTAGGCTGGGACTTCCTTTGTGCTCATATCATGCCGTCGATCACTGTGCGCGCGCCGAACTAGAGTTGCGGACGTTGTGCGAACTGCCCCTGTGTAAAGCGTCGACGTCTGACAGACCCTCTTTCCAGCCGTCATCATCTCGAGTCATCGTCGCCAAGGACACTCGCATCTATCTCCTCTATCCCGTGTTCTCGTGCCACTTTTCTGCGACGATGCGCCCTCTGTCGTCGCCCTCTTTATCCCCTCAAACACCTTCGGCTATCGTAAAAGCTTCCTTCTCCCGTTCACAGTTGTCACTGCTGAAAACTCACGTGGCTTCATCTATATAACGTACTCGCTTCCTTGCCCAGCCATCTTGTTCTGTGGCAAAGTCATCGGTCACCTTGAGGAAATTGATTCTGCTTAGCGATCTTGTTCCGTGGCAAAGTCATCGGTCACCTTGAGGAAATTTATTCTGTTTTGTCCAGTCACCTATCTGATTACTTACAATCATCTCACGTAAGCACCATTACTCATGATACCACTGCCACTTCATCTCCCGAAGTTTTTTTTTTCCATCGATTGACCCCGAGCTTCCCGTTGCTCAGCGTACCCAACTCCCAGCTCTACTTGATCGCTTCAGGATGTGATTTGATAATAGCCAACCTTCTTTAGGCCGCACGTCTGCCATCGTTCACTACATCGACAACCGGCAGCCATGCACTTTCGCGCCAGCGCCCCTATCAAGTTTCTCATGCTGAACGACGTGTCATTGATGACCAGGTGAACGATACGCTTCAACGCGGCGTAATACAACCTTCAAACAGCCCTTGGGCCTCTCCAGGCGTACTTTTGAAAAAGAAGGATGGCAGCATCAGATTCTGCTTGATTACAGGCGTCCTAATAAGATCATGCGAAAGGACGTCTATCCACTGCCCCGAATCGATGACGCCCTTGATCGCCTGCAAGAAGCAGAGTTCTTTTCTTCTTTGGACCTTCGATCTCGCTACTGGCAGGTCGTTATGAATGAAATCGACCGCTCCAAAACTACGTTTGTAACACCTGACGAACTGTACGAGTTCAACGTGATACCGTTCAGTCTCAGCAATGTGCCTGTCACCTTCTAACGTCTCATGAACAACATCCTCAGTGGCTTTAAATGAATCACATGCCTCTACTATGTGGATTACGTCGTCATTTTCTCCAAGGACTTAGACTCCCACCTCAGCCGCCTGGCAAGTGTCCTGGCTTGTCTTACGGACGCTGAACTGCAGCTGAATTCGAAGAAATGTCACTTCGCCGCCTGCCAGCTTGCCATCTTGAGGCATTCTGTTAGCAAGCATGGTGTCCGTCCTGATCCAGCGAAGCTTCGTGCTTTAACAGACTTTTTCAGGCTGGGTACACTAAAAAAACGACGCAGATTCTTAGGCCTCTGCTCAGATTTTCGCCGTGTTTTGCGCGATTTCACTACCATAATCAAGCCCCTGACACAGCTACTTGCCGACAACCAAGACATCTTGTCGTGGTCCCCCGCATTCGACGAAGCATTCACCTCTTCACGCCGTCTTCTGGCATCACCACCTATGCTACGCCATTTCGATCCAGACACTCCAACCGAAATTCATACGCACGCTAGTGGAGTAGGCCTTGGCGCTATTCTTGCCCAGCGTAACTCTGGTGTTAATGACTACGTTGTTTCTTACGCTAGTTGCACCCTCACTAACGCGAAAAAAAGCTACTCAGTCACGGAAGAAGAGTGTCATGGCGTTGTGTGGGCAATCACAAAATTGTGACCTTACGTATATGGCTGCCCATTCGGCGTCACGACTCACCACCACAAATTGTGTTGGTTGTCGTCATTAAAAGATACATCTGGTGACCTAGCTTTACTGGGCGCTACGTCTTCAAGATTACGACATACGTGAAGTCTATCGGTCAAGTCGCAAGCATTCGGACGCCTATGCTCTTTCTCACTCGCCACTTCTCCATGAATATATTACAGCGTCTGTTGCCAGCTGCGAATGTTCTTCACTCGAACATGTGGACATGACCTCTGAGCAACACCAGGATCCATGGATGATGATGTATGTGAGGTTTGACGCCCCAAAACAACCATATGATTATGATAGACGCCTTAGTGAAGGGTTCCGAAAATTTCGGCCACCTGTGGTTCTTTAACGTGCACCCAAATCTGAGCACACCGGCCTACATCATTTCCACCTCCATCAGAAATGCAGCTGCCGCAGCCGGGATTCAATCCCGTGACCTGCGGGTCAGCAGCCGAGTACCTTAGCTACTAGACCACCGTGGCGGGGCCAGGATTCATGAATAACGCCACTACCTGTCAGACGTCTACAAGTGCTGACAGTTGTTCACTTCTACGAATCGCCCGCCATTGTACAATCCGTGACGGCCTTCTGTACCGGCAAAATTACTTATCTGATGGGCGCAAATGATTGCTGGTAATCCCTCGCCACCAACGTTCTGAGGTTTGTGCCTCCTTCCACGTGGATCCGCAGTGCGTTCATGCTGGTGTAGTGAAGACGTATGCTCGCCTACGGATTCGATACTACTAGCGCGCAATATAACGCTTTGTTCGGCAGTACATCCGTTCATGTTCCTTGTGCCAACTCCCGAAGAACTCTCCTCGCTCAACCACGGGGCCACTCCAGCCACTGCCTTGTCTTTCTCAGCCTTTTGACCGCATCGTAATCGACTTGTACGGTACCCTATCATACATACCAAATAGAAATCGCTAGGTAATCGTAGCCATGGACCACCTTACGCGCTACGCTGAAACTTCGGCGCTTCTGGAGGCCACTGCACGTGAAGTCGGCTTGTTCATTCTGTGCAACCTCGTCTTCGGCATGGTGCCCTCCACGAGCTCTTCAGTGACCAGGGGTTGTTCCTTCTTGTTCGAAGCTGTAGAAGCCCTCCTATGCGAATGCGACGTATCGTCCATTGGAAAACCACCGCATATCGCCCGCGTATGAACGGGATGACCGAGCGATTTAATCGCAAGCTAAATGATATGCTCACCATGAATGCTTCCGATGACCACACAAATACTGATGCTTATAGGAGCGTCATTCAATATAAAACTAGATTTTCTACAATTTTCTGCTTTATGATCGGGAGACTTCCTCGTTCTTGGACACTATTTTTCTGTACCGCCCAGACTCTTTAGAATCGACGACTTTGGCCGAAAACACCGCTTATGCCGAAGAATGTCGGCAGATCGCATGTTCGCTTACCACGCACGATCAGGCTCGCCAGAAGCACGCTGATAACTGACGCTCACTACCTTCGTCATACGCCTCTGGAACAATTGTGTTCTGCGTGCAATCTTCTGCCCCGAGCCTTTCCTCAAAGTTCATACCCAAGTACGACGGTCCTTACCGGGCCTTGCGCCAGACATCGTCAGTGAACTACATTGATGAGCCTATTCAGGCACCTACAGATCAACGGCTCCGCAGGCGCGAAACTGTACGTCGACTGTTTGATACCTAACTACGGCCCACCAGTCTTGTCTGTGTCATAAGTCACCAGGATGACTACTTTTCGACCGGGGAGTTATTGTAGTGACAAATACGGACACTGCTGGAGCAACGACGAAGACGACGTTTGTTGTGGCTGAGGCTCGTGCTGCTTCTATTGAAATGACTGGCCGCAGTCTTGTTGCTGTTTGGCACATTAAATGGCTGCCTTACCTGGGCGTCTAAAACTATTTTTACAATGACACCACTGATACAGGGCGCCAACAATCAGTTTTCGCACAAGTAACGTGCCTTTGTGTTGTATAATAGCTAATCCTTGTAGTGAAAAATGTTTTTAAACATTACGCAGCTTACCTACGATAATGAGAATATAGTGTCATTAAAGGTCTCAGCTGCCAAATTAGCTTGTCATGTAGATAAATCTAGTGCAAGGTTTTAGTTTTGTTTATTTCAGCATATTTATCTTTTACAGGACATGCAATACTTTTGAAAAGCACTCTAAGAGAGATTTGTTGTTTACAGACGACTCATCAACTTGTGTTGTGCCAAGCTCGTCAGCTGCCCTTCCTAGGAGTTTATGTATATGCTCCCTAGGGGAGCACAGTTGCGCATAGGTCAGCCATTTTGTTCAACGGTCGTGCAGTAAAGCCTCTCGTCGCAGCAGAAAAACACAGCGCGATGTTCCGGTCCAAGCGGCATGCCGCACACTTATTTGCGCGAACTAAACAAAATTGCACTGTTGCATAGCTATAGGTTGCGAAAATGCTTGATGCCCATGTGCTTAGATTAAGGTGCACGTTAAAAACCCCAGGTGGTCGAAATTTTCGGAGTCCTCCACTGCCAACGTTTCTAGACCAGGTAAGTTGCAAAACTCTCCGCGTCAGCCAACCCGTCACGCGGCGCCGGAACAGTTTCCGGTATAGTGGCGCTAGCGGCGCAAGAAGCTTCCGCTAGCAGACGAAAACTCGTAGTCGCCGTGACAAGATGCCGGAGCGGCTGTTCAGAAA
This sequence comes from Rhipicephalus microplus, assembly GCF_043290135.1. Taxonomy (NCBI): domain Eukaryota; kingdom Metazoa; phylum Arthropoda; class Arachnida; order Ixodida; family Ixodidae; genus Rhipicephalus; species Rhipicephalus microplus. The sequence goes on from NC_134702.1 coordinate 211,908,069, forward strand.
GGGCTTTGCGAACAATATATTGCCGGGATTTACTGTTATGCTGCCGCATCAAAGTATGACTACTTCTTATGTAGCAGTGTAAGGCAAAAACAGTATAATTATGGTTGTCTAAACTATCCATGATAAACGATGCTTTATAGCATAACATACGGGTCTGTTCATTAGCTGATAGTTGGTGTACGTTCGCAATTGATTTTTATTATTCGCAAAAATCACACAATGTCCCATGCCATCTCTTGTAGTTGCATTTTTCGTGCCTTAAAATAAATTACAACAATGTGTTGAAATCCCGTGCCATAATTCACTTTCACTTTTTTCGAAGGAGCTTCACTCCATATCTAGGTTGTCATTACTTCCAGTGGCAGAACCGCCGTGCGTACTGCAAGAAGAGTTGAATTTATTTACACATGCGATGCAGTGAAACAAATTTTCAGATACTGCATGTTAAGTGGGATGCGCACAGACTACACAATTGATAATCTCAGGCGTAATGCCTTATCAATGCAGCTCTAACTCCGAAAAAATTATTTACAGCAAGATTTTCATAATAAATTACACACACTTGTGCACTTAACACACACTTTTATTGACACATTACAGAAATATTTTCAACATTGACTTTTTGAATGAAAATTTATTTACAAAACTCGTGACTGCTTCCTGGCTGCTTTCACTTGCTCACTAACCTGGTTACTTTCAGCAAGAAACCTGGAGTAGAAATGCATTCGCATTACTAAATAAAACTCGATTATTTGGGCAGTGAACTTTTCGTAGTGGAGGTCACAGCCTAACCTTACAAGTTTGCGCTGGGACACAACGTCTACGATACACCAAAACAAGTTTCCAAAAACCTTTCAAGTTTTTGTTCCCTTCTGTACAGCTGCCTCTACAACAGCCAACAATGCGTTCAGGGCTTGTGATGGTTGCTTGAGGGCCTCAGGAATGAATGAGCGCTTTTCAGTCAGAATAGCTGCAGGAGAATTTCGTGTTAATGACACTCGCCTGGCACTCGTTGCACCTGGAAAATTTCAAAGCTTTTTCGCAACGCAGCCACTAGGGTTATATAACACACTGTCTTGAGCACGTGCACGATTGTAGCCATGCTCAAGGGCATTTGTGAAATAGACTTCAAAAGTTATAGACTTAAGAAGGCTGCCGAGTTTCTCGTTTCTTTTCTGCTTCTCAGTCAAAGCCAACATCTTCTTGCTTGTCAACGTCTTTTCCAGGGATATAAGCACTGGTTCGGATTGACCTGTGCAGTTACCCCTGACTCCCATTTTTAGGGGTGTATTTAAACTGAGGAGCCGGAAAAATTGGCTGAAACTGGTGATAGTGAGATGGTGCTCATCACCTCCAAATGTTCGAACCACGCCGAAAAATCGCTGAAAAAGATCGATTCACGTTATGGTTCTATAGAGAGACTTATAACAAACTTCGTTAAATTGCTTGAAGCCTCTGAAAATTTAGAAAAAAGGTACTTACCTCCAAAGGATCCTGGTTTAACTTTGCGGTGAGCACGTATGGCACTCCTTTGCTGTGCAAAATATCGATAATGTCAAGTACAGACATTATAGTGACAAGAAAGGACTCTACTGTCATCTGTGAAGCAAACATCTTTGTGTTGGTTTGCTGTCATTGCTGTTCCGTTGTGTTGATCATGTTGAAGAGGTCTTTGAGAAGCTGTGAAAAATAGGGTGTTGATAGATTGTGTACTGTTTCAAAAAAACTGAATATATTTTCTCTTTTTCGCAGTCTGATGACAACTAACATTTATTGCATTCTGCTACTAAAATTTTAAAAATTGGTTCACATGTAATTCAACTTCTGTAGGCTGAATGAAGGAAAAGAGATTTTACCTCGATTTCGCGAGAACCCTTCCGTATTCCCTCGGCAGGAATTCTTGCATTCAGGGCGTCAAAAACATTGTTGAGGAGCAGAGTAAAGCTCTCAGTGCCATGGGTGTCCTCAAATTCCGGTGTGTTTTGTTCTCTGCAGATACTAAATCCAATTGAAACACTCCTGCTGAAAAGCTGAAATACGAAGTTCGGCCTGTATATTAGTCAGCATGCACTTAAAACAGCAATAGAATGTACACGTGTACTTTTCTGCAAATAAGATATCTACCTGTGTGGCCAGTGACACCGACATCTACTTTTCTGCAAATAAGATATCTACCTGTGTGGCCAGTGACACCGACATCTTCTGTACGTTACTTGGATTGATGTGGGAGGTTGTCAGCTTCGGAAAGACTTTTAACTGGCTGTTTTGTTTTGTACAGCAGCCTGTAATGATCAAAAGCTGATCTTGTGCGGACCAGCCTGAAATACATAAAGCTTGGAATGGTCATCTTAGTGAAGAACGGGAATACAAAAAGTAGTCAGTTCTATTTCCAATTTAATTTGAAATCCTGCATAATTGTCAAAATTTATAAAGGAAATACACTCACCATTGCATAGTTGTGGGTCAGCAGGTTATTTCTGATACACTTAATTATGTGCAGGACATCACACAAAAAGTGAAGTGGGCACCTTCCGTGAAGTGATAAGTGTGGGATCTTGTTTTTGGCTCCATCGCGCTTTCCCGAAATACCAAGATGTGTCCACATGGAACGATTCTTTCCTGCACCATCAGATACAACGGCCATGATACACGCACCATTGCGTTCCAGCTGGAGAATAGACTCCAACACCAGTTTTGCAAGCTCAATACCAGGTGCTGCTCCTCTGGTTGCAAAGCTGGCCACATGTTGGACCCATGATTCGAAAAGGGGTGCAAACATAACAACGAGTGCATGGTCCGCGAGCTTCCCATGTTCACTAAGAGCTGTGCCAGCAAAGTCAACAAAGCCATCGAACTTGGCTCCATCGCGATTCATAACCAGGGGATTTGCGGCCGTGTACTCGATATTAACGGTGGCTGTTTACCTTGTGTAGGTGGACCACGCAACTGCTGTACAACGCCGAGCCCAGCTATCGTTGAAAGACGCTTGATCTGCGCATGCTGCACCAGTTCTTCTGATTGCGAGCAAATAGCGGATCACCAATCTAGAGGCCTTGGATCTGGGCCTGTCATCTGAAAATATCGCGCGTGCGTTCTCCCCTTCGCACTGCGCTGTCAACGGCATCGACAAGTGCGGCACCCCGTGGTCCATGGTTACCTACAAGTAGCTGCGGCGACGACGGACTTGCGGGATTTGCGGCCGTGTACTCGATATTAACGGTGGCTGTTTACCTTGTGTAGGTGGACCACGCAACTGCTGTACAACGCCGAGCCCAGCTATCGTTGAAAGACGCTTGATCTGCGCATGCTGCACCAGTTCTTCTGATTGCGAGCAAATAGCGGATCACCAATCTAGAGGCCTTGGATCTGGGCCTGTCATCTGAAAATATCGCGCGTGCGTTCTCCCCTTCGCACTGCGCTGTCAACGGCATCGACAAGTGCGGCACCCCGTGGTCCATGGTTACCTACAAGTAGCTGCGGCGACGACGGACTTGCGGGATTTGCGGCCGTGTACTCGATATTAACGGTGGCTGTTTACCTTGTGTAGGTAAGTGTGTAGCACCTATTTCACCTCGATTATTACCATTGTCACTGGCTGCAAATCCCAACTTTCTATTATTGCTTGTTTGCTATGGGTGTTGATGTGTGTACGTATCGCGCGCGCATAGGACGCTTCCTCGCGCGCCACTTACAACTCAAACAGCAATTCGCTGTCTGGCTCCGTTCAACGGCGTTTTTTGGTTACTGGAGACCAGGATGCCGTCTACTTGTAGTCTTGTTCAGTGTTGCACACATACTGCTTTGCGCTGGTGACATCGAAACAAATCCAGGGCCTGACAAAGTAGAGCAGCTATTAGTTTTGGTGAAAGATATAGGACAGACAATTGACAAATTCCAGAAAGAAACTTCAAGCAAGTTGAAGGACCTTCAAACGACTATTACAGATACAAAACGGCGACTTTCGAAAATAGAAGAGCGACTTGACGTTATAGACGTCTTACGTAAAGACGTTACAAGCGTGAACGAGGTCCTACAAGAATCACACGCCCAGCTGAAAAGCCTTGAAACGAAACAGACAGAGCAAGCAGACTTACTGGTCGACGATCTGAATAACAGAATGCGAAGGAATAACCTAGTCTTCAAAGGTATTCCGGAGCAGACAGCAGAAAAATGGAAGGACACAGAAAAAATAGTATCTGAATTTGTCACACAGCATCTTGGAATTCAATCGGGTGAAATAGAACGTGCCCACAGAGTAGGGCGAGTCACAGATGATCGAGTTCGGCCGATTGTAGTGAAATTTTTGAACTTCAAAGATAAGAGTAGCATTCTAAGAAACGCCTACAAGCTACAGAAATCTTCCCCTCGAGTCTGGGTAGAGGAGGATTTCTCGCCAAGGATACAGATGATAAGAAAGAAACTTCGCGATTTCGTAAAGGTAGAACGAAAGCCTGGCGAAAAGTATAAGCTGCTCTTTGATAAGGTTCTTCTGGGAAATAGATTGTACGGATTAGGGAATACTAACGACAGCACAATTGTTCAAATACCAAGGCACGAACCACGTGTAAACACGGCTTGACGCAGGAATCGTTGTGCGCATACCTTATCTCTCGTTGTATGTAATTTTCGCAGCATCTTGAACAAACAAGATCAACTTGCCACAATCGTTGAATGCTGCACTGCGGATCTAGTTCTTGGTACGGAGACGTGGTTAAATGCTGATGTATCGAACGGCGAACTCGCTTTGTCTGCTGATTTCAATATTTTCAGAAAGGACAGGTCATACCAGCGGGGTGGCGGCGTAATGATTGCCGTAAAAAGTCATTTTAAGGCGCAACTATTAGACACAGACTCACACTTAGAAATTTTGTGGATTTTACTGCAACTGTCAGCAGGTGAAACTTGTATTGTCGGGGTGTGCTATCGTCCGCCAGACGCTTCTATCGAGTTTGTCGATAATTTGAATGACTCACTTAGTTTTGTTCAATGCAAACATCCAACATCACCAATAATATTAGCCGGTGATTTTAATTATCCGGGAATAGACTGGCGGACATGCACACCTACGGGTGGTACAGGAAGAAATGAATGTATTGATTTCCTTGATACACTTTCATTATTTAACATGACTCAAATGGTCTCTGTCCCTACACGCGGAAGTTCTGTTCTTGATTTAGTGCTCACTACTGAACCTGAGAATATGCGCGTCCACGTACTAGATTGTATTAGTGACCACAATGTTCTACACTGCGAGGCCATGATAAAAGTGGTAAAACCAGAAAAACAGATGAAAGTATTGTACGACTACAAACGAGCTGACGTACTGAACATTCTGTCCGACCTGTCGTCTTTCTCTGATCATTTTCTCACCAGCCTCCATTCTCGTGACACGAATGAAAACTGGCAAATCGTTCACGAGAAACTCATACAACTAAAAAACCAATACATTCCTACAATTACAATCACATCTTCGACTCACAACTCATGGTTCACCTCGCATGTCAAGCGGTGCATCAACAAAAAAAAGCGCTTGTATTCTAAGGCAAGATTCTCGGGCACCGATGCTGCATGGGAAGAGTACAGAAACTATGCAAAGATATGCGACAGAGAAATAAAAACAGCTAAAGACAAATTTTTTAATGAGGATCTACCTGCGCTGCTAACAAACAATACTAAAAAATTTTGGAAAGTGGTAAATCCTAGGAAATGTTCGGGACAGCCAATTCATCTAACTAAAGACGATAAACTGTTGTCACCGTCAGAGGCTGCAGAAGAACTGAACTTATTCTTTGGATCTGTTTTCACTGAAGAGGAGCCCATTTCGGCCGATTTAAAATTTGACTCCATTAACGCCACAATGAATGACATCGTGATCACTCTGGAAGGTATCGAATCGGCTATTGAACGTCTTGCAAACAATTCATCCCCTGGACCAGATGGTATATGCCCGAAGTTACTTAAAATTACTAAGCCAGTCATATCCCGTATTTTTGTAGCTTTATTTCAGCAGTCAATTGACACTGGATGTGTGCCTGACACATGGAAAATCGCTCGCGTGACGCCGATATTTAAATCCGGTGATTCATCGATGCCATCTAATTACAGGCCCATTTCACTCACCAGCATACCCTGCAAATTATTAGAACACATCATATCATCTGCAGTAATGACGTACTTAACCGAGCATAATTACTTTTTTCCTAACCAACATGGTTTCCAGCGCGGGCGTTCATGCGAAACACAATTATTCGAATTAGTTACTGACCTCCATTATGCCGTTCATGCGTCTACAAAAATTGATGCCGTATTTATCGACTTAGCCAAAGCATTTGACAAAGTTCCCCACAGTCGTCTATTAATGAAGCTAGACTGCCTTAAGATAAACCGAAACGTTACCACTTGGATAAATAACTTTTTGTGTAATCGTTATCAATTCGTGACTGTAAATGATTGTTCATCTACATTGATTCAAGTTAAATCCGGGGTACCCCAAGGCTCTGTACTTGGACCGATACTGTTTCTCATCTACATTAACGACATTTCTAAAAATCTGGCATCTACTACTCGCTTATTTGCCGACGACTGTGTGATTTATAGAAAGATTACTAACCCAAACGACCACACTGCTTTACAAAAAGACCTCGATAGCATCGCTACTTGGTGCGATCAATGGCAAATGAAAATTAACGCTTCCAAAACAAAAGTTATAACTTTTACGAATACTACCCAGCCCCCGATCAATTCCTATCTCATTAATGCAATGCCAATAGAACACGTTTCATCAATAAAGTACTTAGGCGTCCATCTTTCCGCCGACCTGTCATGGAATGCCCACATTGACGCAATAACATCTAAAGCATCTAAAACACTTGGATTCATTAGACGCCACTTACATCAAGCTAACTGGAAGACAAAACTTACAGCATACACCTCACTTGTTCGGTCTAAAATAGAATATGCTTCATTCATTTGGAACCCACATCAAATATACTTAATTAACAAACTTGAATCCATGCAAAATAAAGCTGCCCGATTCATAACCAGAAACTACTTGCGTCATTCGAGCATCACTAATATCAAAGCATCACTGAGCCTCCCATTACTAGAGAAAAGAAGAGTGCTGGCCCTGCTATCCCATTTTCACAAACTTTATCATAATCATTCGTCATTTGCTACCACTTACATATTGCCTGCCCATCGCTATTTTCCGCGCCTAGATCACCCCTTCAAAGTTTTAGTTCCATATGCGCGTACAAACATCTTCTATAACTCGCCTCTGTTGTGCGCACTCCGTCTTTGGAATGACTTACCACATGATGTTGTGTCTGTAAGAAACTTCGACGCCTTTGTAGAAATGTTAAAAAGCTCACCTAATATTGTATGAAAAAAAAAAAAAAAAAAAAATTAACCCGTATGTCTAACCTTGTGAATTATTTTTTTGTACGATAGTGTTTCATTGTTATTTGTTGTGCTTTAGTGGTGTTACCAACTGTTTATTTGTTCAAATGTAACCTAACCCTCATCCAGTTTACTGTAACCCCCCCCCCCCTATGTAATGCCCGGCAAGGGCCTTTAGGGTATGTGAATAAAAAAAAAAAAAAAAACTTGTATGTCGATGGGTTGAAGACGACTGACTGCCTGAGTTTGATTTCATCAATCAGTAGCGTGCCGCAGTTACTGCTCCCTACTTTCCCTTGAAAGTATGCCTTGATTGTTTCTAGAGCAACTTCGTTGAAACCATATTGGCATGGCATGCCTGCAAGAATTTGGTTCAGCCTGTTGCAGGTTGGCAATGCGAGGAGATTCATTGACCTTATAAGCTTGTAAGCCTTCGGGCTAGCAATTCTCAAAAGAAGGCAGTTCATGATCCAAGTGCTGCTATAACGCATTTCTTGCGGGCCTTTGGCCTCTGCCTACTTTAGCGACGATTTAAATGCCACTTGCTGACTAGGTGGGAGTACGCTTCAAGCCTTCTGAAGGCTTTTATCTGGTTTTGTAGTCAGCTTTTTTTCATGTCAGTCACATTCTTTTCTAACTTGGACCATCAGAAAGCTCCGCGTGAGGCCCTTTGCTTGAGCATGTCTTCCCTCTGCTTCTTCTTCTTCTTGAGTTGCTCTAAAGAAGCCTGCTTACAAAGCTTCAGCCAAAGCTTCGAGCAGGGACCGCAGTTAGGGGTATCCCTGAGCACCTGACAGTCATTGCTCACGAGACTACCTGCTGACGAATTAGGACAACCTGAACACACTTTCAACTTTTCGATGTTTTTCGGTAGTTCGGTCTATCGGGTGATCCTATTTACGTCGTCGGGCGACTTGGCTAAGCGACCACGGCTAACGGTGACTGTCATGTCTTCGGTGACAACTACGCATTTCTCTACAAATAGCGCCTTGTTTTCGTTCTCGAGCATGAGAAATGCCATGAAACGTCCCATTGCGTCATTGTCAACAACTTTTCTCCAGCATGCAGCAGGCGAAAAATTGTTTTCCATGTCCTGAAGCGAAAAGACGCCATTCAATGACATGTCGGGACTTACTTCACTGTCTTCGGGCGCAGTGCTCGAAGATAGTCTTCTCTTTCTCGTCTATGACATTCCGGAGAATCTCCCGCTCCTATCGGGCAGCTTTCGTTTCTTTGTCGCTGGTTTTGACAAGTAAGCGGGCAAATTCGGAAATGTTTTTGGAACGCATCCTTCGACGAAGTCCCACTTTCCTCTGGCGATTTGTATGTTCTCACCATTGATGATGTGAGTAAAAGTTTTTAGGATGTCTTCCTCACGAAAGTGCATATCACACACACGTGACGTGTTGGACAGTTTCCTGTCTACACGAGGAATAGCGTTATCCCACGCCGCTCGCTGCTCAGGGTCACGCGGAGCACAAAAGAAATGTCATGGTGTCTCTGACGTCCTATAGCCACTCGTACAGCAGGGGACGCAACATGTTGGCATGATGAAGACATGTAACACATACACAGCACAACTTGGCACGGTGAAGCGCAAAACTGTTCGCGCAAAAGGCAGCCTCCACGAATAGCGACGCGCTGCAACATTCACAGCCGACGGACGTTACGAGAGTGACAGGAGACATGAGCGAGCATTAAGTGAGTGATTTCGGATGCGACCGCAGCGCCACATTTGTCACTGACAGCGGCCGCGCCGCACAACATCGCTAAGTTTTGCAACTTACCTGGTCTAGAAACGTTGTCCACTGCGGCGTCTCTCATTATGGTACCAGTGGTTTTCGGATGTTAAATTCAACAATAATTAAATTAGGTGAAAATGACTGAAAGGGTATATAATTCGAAATAACGTCGCTATGTGGTTTTTAAAGCAAGCGTACAATTCACAAAGTTTCTGCAATAACAATTTTGTGAAATGTCAATTCATTTTGAGCCCGCAAGATAGCGCCACATATCTATTTTGTCGGGGGCTAATACCTTTGCGGCTTTGATGTCTTGGCCATTCTAGCTTTGGTATTCCGGCTGAAACAATGTAATTGCTATTATTTCTCGCACTTCTGCTTATTTTGACTCTATGTCCGGAGTCTCCGCAGTGCGGATATTGCGAGTTCCTAAGAACGAAGGTAGATTTGCGAGATAGCGCCGCAAACGTAAAGCCTATTTGGCGGATAGTTTACGTTACGTAAAAGTTTACGTTCTGTGAAGCCCCGCACATGTGCAGATTCTATTCGTTAACACAGTAACGTAAAGAAGTATACGTACAAGCTAAAACCTGCTAATGGCAGTCACAATGAGACTGAAATCGGTGCGGGCAGAGAACGCGCGGCTGCCGCGCCATCGTGCACTTAAAATTGGCTTCGCCGCGTGAATTCAAAGATTTGACGTCACTTTGCACCACGTGACAGCACTCGCCGAATAGTGGCGTGGATGGCGGAAGGAAAAGGTATTTAAAACTCTGCTACCTCGAGGTAGCTTATACATAACTCTAACGCATAATGCGATGAGTCCATATGTTAATAAAATCAACGGACAAATGATGAACTACGTGAAGACCCACCGATTCCTCGGAATCATGGTTTATTGCGACCTCTCTTGGAGCTCTCACATCGCCCACATGAAAACGAAACTCACCATTATCACCCACGTGCTGAGGTTCATTCACATTTACACGGATGGGTCGGTCACTTCAACAAGTTCGACAGGCGCAGTGGTGATCCCGAAGAAATCCATCACGATAAAGTTCAGGACCTCGCATCTGACATCATCCACGGCGGCAGAACTCGCCGCCATTCGTGCCGCTCTGGAGTTTCTAGTTGAAGAACCGCAACAGACATGGTCAATATTCTCCGACTCCAAAGCAGCTCTCCAGGGAATTGCCTCGCCATATCGTCATGGACCAAACAAACAGCTAATTGCTGAAATACGACTGCTTCATCACCGGGCTATAGAGAAGCAACATGACATAGCGTAGCAATGGATACCAGGCCACTGCAGCATTGATGGAAACGACCGTGCAGATGAAGCAGCCCGAACTGCTCATGATGATGCCCCTTGTGTAGCTATACCATTATCAAGAACGGACGCCGCTGCAAGGCTTCGATCACTAGCACGAGAACTGACACTCGCTCAGTGGAATTCACCGGCATTCACCAACGTCCGCCTTCATAATTTGGACCCACACCTACAGCTCCGTCTTCCATCAGGAATAACCAGAGCAGAGGAGACACTTTTGTGCCGTCTGTGGATTGGGGTGGCCTTTACGAATGCTTATTCGTTTGGAATCGGAATGGCCAGAAGCCCGACATGTGACAACTGTGGCTGCGCAGAGACTTTCTCCCATCTTCCCTGCGAGTGTCCCCACTTCAGCGTACCAAGAAAAGAACTGTCAAAAGCTTTAGATAGAATAGACAATCACCAATTGTCGGAAGAAAGGGTATTAGGACACTGGCCGAGACCGTCCTCTGCACGCAAGGCATTGAGAGCGTTGTTGCGCTTTCTGCGGGCAAGTGGTCTTAGAGACAGACTGTAAACAGCGTCGTGGATCGTCTGATGACCTTCTCTCTTTTTTTTACAACGTCTCTTTTCTCTCATCCTTTATCCCCCTTAGCCCCTTCCCCAGTACAGGGTAGCCAGCCGGTCTGAGAACTGACTAACCTCCCTGTCCTTCCTCATTTATTCCTCCTCCTCCTCCTCCTTTCTTGTTGGAAAAACGTGGGGTGCATCGGTACGAGCAATGCTTTAACTCTACACTGTTCTGTTCCTCGGTTATATGCGCTACAGCTTACCCGTTCTTTGCGGGATCCGACGAACAAACTTGCACGTCCTCCAGTCAATCCAAGCCCAAGCACTGCGAATATGTTTTGGTCTCCCGAGATGCGCGTCTACAGCAGCGACAGTCATCATTGCGCGTGATTATCCAGTCAACGCATACACCCTCGTAGACACTTTGAGAATGCACTGAAGACATGTCGCTCGGTTTACATCACATCACCTCGCCTCACTTCTAACTTCTAGGCCCCACTCAGCGTTAAGCGCAAGTGTAGCTCAACATTTCGCAGTGCTTCCATTGCACTTCACACATGCAGCACGGCCGCCGTTACCATCGTGGTGCCTACACTCACTCAAAGCCCTTCTTATCATTCCTGGCATCCAAAATAAGAAAAAAGGCGTCGCATCTGGCCCTGAAACAGGCCACATTACTCTTCCTGCAAGAGAAGCACAACGGACGCCCTTACATTTACACGGATGGCTCTGTGTCTTCAGTAAGATCAGACGGGGCAGTGATTATTCCCGCGAGACACATCACAAATAAATTCATGACATCGCATTTGACGTCGTCGACAGCTACAGAACTCGCCGCCATACGTGCAGCTCTGGAGTTTATAGTTGAAGGACCTTCGGAAACTTGGTCTATCTTCTCGGTCTGGAAGGGAGCTCTTCAATGTCTGATGTCACTCTTTCGCCATGGACCTAATGAACAGTTAGTAGCTGAAATAAGGCTTCTTCGTCATCAAGCAATCGAGAAACAGCAAAGCGTAGTGTATAAGCGGATACTAGGTCATCGCAGTATACATGGCAATGACCGCGCAGATGAGGCCGCTAGATCTGCGCACGACGGTACTCAATACACAGCCATCCCGTTCTCAAGGAACGACGCAGCTAGAAGACTTCGTTCGCTTGCACGTGATCTCACACTGGTACAGTGGAACTCGACAGAATTCACAAACGCGCGCCTGCATAATTTGGATCCCGATCTGCAGCTTCGTCTTCCCTCAGGGATATCTCGAGCTGAGGAGACACTTCTATGCCGCCTGTGGCTTTAAAATGTCTTTACGAACGCATACTCCTATCTTATTGGAATGGCCAGCTCTTCTACATGCACTTACTGCAGCTGCGAAGAAACCATCGCGCACCTTCTATGTGAGTGCACCCATTTCAACGCACCAAGACAAGAACTTACTGCAGATCTGGATAGACTACATGATCGGCCTTTGTCGGAACAAATGATTCTGGATCATTGGCCGAGCCCATCCTCAGCCCAGAAGGCTTTGACAGCTTTGCTATGCTTTTTTGCGGAGAACAGGCCTCAGAGACAGACTTTAGTGTCTTATACTCTTTGATTTTGCCTTTTTTTCTGTCGCTATTTTTCGTATTTTCTCTCATTTTCTCTGTCTTTTTGCAGCATTTTTTTTTCTCATTTTTTATTCCCCTTACCCCTTTCCCCAGCACAGGGTGGCTAGCCGGTCTAAGAACTGGCTAACCTCCCTGCCCTTCCGCTTGACCTTTTCTCTTCCTCCTCCTAACCCCCGTATTCAGAAACGCTGCTTAACTTCAACTAGACTTGCAACCGACTTCAGTGCAGCACAAACGCATTTCGAACGCGCTGTCATTAGGCGGTGCAAAGGTATGCTGCAGCACAAACACACAGACGCGTTTTGAACGCGCTGCATTAAAGGCGGTTTCAAGTCAATTTCAAGTCAAAGAGCGTTTCTGAATACGAGGGTAAGGCTCAAGTTTGCGCAGCGCCATTCGCCGCCCTAGTGGGAGAGGGCAAAGCTCCGATAGCTCGGACGGGCCGCGCTTGCTTTGCACGCATGGAAAGCGTGTTCTTTGAGGCTTTTATTTCGCATGTTATGGGCACCGCTCTTTCGTCATCCTGGAAAGCAGGCGCACACTCCTGCTGTGCTGTGAGCTGCTACAAAAGTTTAGAATTTTCTCAGAGATTAAAACTGCCCCGCCGCGGTGGTCTAGTGGCTAAGGCACTCGGCTGCTGACCCGCAGGGCGCGGGTTCGAATCCCGGCTGCGGCGGCTGCATTTCCGATGGAGGCGGAAATGTTGTAGGCCCGTGTGCTCAGATTTGGGTGCACGTTAAAGAACCCCAGGTGGTCTAAATTTCCGGAGCCCTCCAATACGGCGTCTCTCATAATCATAGAGTGGTTTTGGGACGTTAAACCCCACATATCAGAGATTAAAATTACCTGTGATGTTCTACCGTTTCTAATGCAAGCAGTGCGAGAAGAAAAGGCTTCAAGAGTGGATTATGGCAGGTCGTCCATGATGATGCGATTTTGTCACTTAGAAGAATCTTTTCTCGTGCACTGTATTACCAACTATTAACGGGGAGAAATGATATCGCCGGACTTATATGGAATAAAATTGCGTTTGTAAACTGAAGCTACAGCAAAGAGACAACTGCTCTAATTTTCGAGATCTGGCACCAGTTTTCCGAGACAACCATTTGTACTGCAAAAGTGGCTGAGCTTGCTAGCTTAATACACAAGAGTTAAAATACCACAGCGTAGCCCTGCAAGTGCCTTAATCAGCTGATAATTGTAGACTTCTCGTCACCGTTCAGTGTTAGCAGGCTTATGTTGTGTGTTCGCGCTGAGCGTTTGCCTGTACATGTCTTTCAAGCAACACCCACTGAAAAGTCAGCAGGCTGAGGGGTTGTGATGCTGGGATCTAAATCATGAGTTTTGTTACCGCATAAGCCTGCTACATTTCCATGGAAGCGCAACGTAGTAACATTGTGGTTAGATTTATGTGCAAGAAGGGTAGACAGGGAGTGTTGGTACTGCATATCTGAAATGTACGATGGAATGACGCTCAATATAAATAGATGTGGCACTCGGTGTGTGTGCACCCTCTCTCCGTTGTTTTCGTCGCGCGTTTCACCTGAAATAGATTTAGGTGCACGCTAAAAAACCTCAGGTGGCCGGAATTATTCTAGAATCTCACGCCACCGAGTGCCTTATATCAAATCGACATTCGAAGCAGAGAAGACGCTGCGTGATCAGGCGTGAATAATAATCCAAAATGAAACACGCGCTGCAAGAAACATGCATGGTCGAAGTGGACATAATGTACTTTTTTGTGCGCATCATCATGCTTTCTAAGAAACTGTAAAAAAATCCAAGGTGGCGCGAAACTCACAATACGACGTTGTTAACATCTTATAAAAACCTCGGCAAGAGTTAAACTCTGATGAAACTAAACAGTGCGTATTACAATGGTGCCAAGGACTCAACAAACCAGACGTAAATTTAGTCTCTTCACACTGAGCTCCTAATAAATTTAAAGCAGTGCGACAAATTTTGCATCCAAGCTATTGAAATCTGAACGCTATATACAAAGGCACGCAAAAATGTGGTTAAGATTTGCCGACAGCTCCGGAAAGACACGACTGCCGCAGCAAATGCGCGTCTTGCCAGTAACATACATATAGAATTCGCTCCGTCATGTCACTTTTGATGTCATAGAAAGGTGGTTGTTCCTCATCGACATGCACATAGCACTCGCTCAAAGACATCATGCTTGCTTTCGCAAAGGTTATCAATGAATTGCTCTCTTGGCTCGCGAGATTCACAAAGTGAAAATGTTTTTACAATCTTTTTAAACCTTCGGAGCAAGTCACAGGCTGAGGTGACGCTGCGCACGCAGGGCGACCACACAACAGCACGTGCAGAGAGCGTGAACGCGCTGAGAGAGTGCAGGCACAAGGCGGGATCGGAGTATCGTGCGACCAGCTTTTGCTAGTAAGGTGGCGAAACGTTCGCAGCGCAGCGTCCCCTGGCCGAAGTTGGGTGGCTTATTGCTCACGATAGTACGCAGTTTACGTGCCCCAGGTAGGATGGTGGCACTATTTATCGGAGGGTTAATAAGGTAAATAACAGTGAAAAGGAAAAGAAAACGAGAATGCGTACATGTGTCACCACGCGAAGCAGTGTTACAGTTTATTTTGGTAAAAATAAAAGTGGATCAATATGAACCAAGCACAAAACACAAATACATTTATTTGGGCATGACGACAATCGAAATGGGAAGGTATCTCAAATAGAAAAAATTACGCTAACTTATCCGTAATACTCGACCATCGAAGCTGACTGCAGGCAAGCGAAGCCATATTAAACATTCGTTAGCTGCGAACAAGGAAAACCTTTCAATAACTACGCAAAAATCATTGCGCCACCACGGTTTCGTACACTACTTACACCACGCTAACACTGTAACGTTAAATTTAGAAAATGCGGTTCGTGCGGAGAGCGGTACGGGATGTTACTGCGAATGCGCGCTTCGATTCCATTATATCTGTAAGCCCGCTATTCCGCTAATCCCGATTAAGTATAACTGTCTGAACTTCGCACTGTTAGAACGTTGTAGAGGAACTAAACGTGACGGCGGGTGACAAGGCCGCGCCGTCGTCTCAGCTTCCATTCGAACAAGGGCGCAGAAGCGGTCGCAGCTTCCGCCCAGATCACGAGCCTGTTCGTTTTCTTGTTTTGTTCTGCAAAGCGTTGGCAAAGGCTTCGCCACTGAGGAATGGGAACCGCGTGCTGTTTTCGATGGAGATGGGCTCCGGTGTTCCAACTGGGTCCCCCCATCCATGTCCGTATTGCGGCTTTGTCGGTGCTTTCAGGCACACTTGGGGCCAGGTCGTTGTAGTGTCGACTGCCGCAGTAGGTGTACAGCGGCAGATCACTTCGTTCATTTCGGCTGGTAGTGTCGCTACCTCCGACACGAAGCTCCGTGTTGTTTAGTACTTCTCGTAGCCACCCCAGGCTCCTTCGTGCTGCTTCACTTCTTTTTTGGTGGCCTTCTTTTGCGCGGTTGTCCTCGGCAAGACGTTCTGCATTGTCGCGATATTCAAGTTCAGCTTTCACGCGTTCGGCATGGTGAACTCGCGTGCTTCGTAGAACCACCGGGGCTATTTCTACAGTCGGGTGTACCACCTTAATCGACTCCACTGGTTTTTTCTGTGAGTTAATGAATGAACTCTGACCGTCTTTGAGGAACTTCCTGTTACAATCCAAGGGCACCTGTTCATTCCTGGGTTCGGGTTACAGTGCGGCCAGTGTCGCGTCTGCCACCTGCAATTTGTCAGTGATGTAGCTTGGTTGGTTTGGTGAACGGCAGTCTACCCAAGGTGGTCATGAGCTGGCCAAACAGTTGGAAGGCTCGATCGCCGGTGCGTTTCACGGGCAGCGACATGCGGAAGTAGCCGGAAATCAACCAGAAAAACATGCACGCATCGGAGAAGGGTCCGTGCACACCACCCAGATGGTCCTTGTAGAGCCAGAACTCGCAATCACTGTAGCCATTCGTGTCGGGCGTCGGGGCATGTTGTTGCTTGGATGGCTTGGCGGAACGCAGCTTGACTCTGGTCAAGGTCGGAGTGGTTTGGTGGCGTTCCAGACTCGAACCCGACGTTTGTCTCCCCAGTTCTCTTCTGCACCGCTTCAATCATGGCGCTGTAGTCTGCTGACGGGTCGGAGACTGCACTGCCCTTTCTCAGAGCGGAAGCTTCTCGGGACGCCGGTGACATGGGCCACACCGCATGCACGCGCGGAGGCGAGAAGCGAAATGTAGTAGAACAAGAGACGGCGGCTGATGAGGCCGTGCCGTAGTCGCAGCATTTACTTGGGCGAGAGCGTAGTCAAGCGCTATCACCTACAGCGCCCAGCTAGCTCAAGAGCCCGCGCGTTCTCTCCAGCACGTGGCCCGAACCTTTCGTGCCACGTGGCTGACTTCTTTTAGATGCGGAGCATCTAATACTCGAGGCTTGTAGTGCGGCGCCGTCCGCAAGCTTCCTCCTCCTTCTTCCACCATCTGTGCATCCCTTCCTCCTCTACACACCGCGCGCGCTTCACTCCTCCACCATCTGTGCACCCTTCCTCCTCTACACACCGCGTGCGCTTCTCCTCTTCACGAACATTCGCTAGCTGTTTAATGTAGCGCGCATGCGCCGTCACGCTTCGAGAACATCGGCAGCTGACGCGCGCGCATGCGCCGTGGCGCTTCGAGAACATCGGCAGCTGACGCGCGCGCATGTGCGGTTGCGCTTCTCCCCCTTCTCGAACATTCGACAGCTGACAGTGCATGCGCCGTCGCGCTGTATATATACTCAAGGTCGGCGCTCGCTCGCTCAGTTGCCGCTCGTCGGTTGGTTTGTACGGCGCGTCGACGTCCAAGGTCGCGGTGAAATGAATTCCAACGAATCCACAAACACAATGATCGACGTCCCTTTGACCAGCGCCACCCTTTCGCATACGTGTGTACGTGTTCACTCATTTAACACCCCCTCCTACAACCACGTTAACCAATTTAGCCATCGACCCAAGTAAGTCGCAATTTAACACCCCATTTCACAACCACGTTAACCAATTTAGCCATCGACCCAAGTAAGTCGCACTTTAACACCCCGTTAACCAATTATATGCTCCGCATCCTCCTCAGTGTTCCCCCGATGGGAAGCTGCGGGCAATTTTTTTATGCGCGGCCAGCTGGCCAAAACTGGCGTGGCGCTACGTAGGCTCGAGCTAAAAAGGAGGCGTGGTGCTACACAGTTTGCACAGTGGTGGCCAACATATGTGGCGTGAGCTCGAGCGATCTCACGGTGCAGAAGGCTCTCCGAAAAGAATACCCGCTATCACCGCTCCTCTATATGCTCTATGTTGCACGGGTGGAGCGTCAAGTTGTGCAGTCACAACTGGGATTGCAGCTGTGGTATACTTGAGCGAGGGCATGAAAGGGCGCTGTATCTTGCCCTGCCAGGGGTATGCTGACGATCTCAAAAGTGAATACATTTCTTAGTCGGCATATGTCAGGCCTCCATCGGGATCCGTCCACCGCGCTCTCCCATAGCAACAGCTGCGGGTGTGCGCGTCCCTAGCAACCGGAGCCTCCACCATGTCACGCTTCGGCGTCGGCAGCTGTCAGAAACAACTGCGGGCGAGCGCGCTTATCCGCGCCCCTAGCAACCGGACTTTTCTGCTACTTGACTTGAACGTGGCTTGCCACCACCTCAATGCAGTTCATTTAAAACGCGTTCGTAACGTTTGGATACCAGCGTCTGTGTAGCGTTTTTGTTAATAGGACGCTGACATTATGGCCGTCAGGTAAACGACCGGTGCAGTGCTTCGCCACTCCTCTCACCATTCACTCTCTCCTCTCTGAGCCCCACTTTCTCGTCCACTCGCACCTCACTCTCGACCAGTCGCTGGCTGGGCACCTCTCAAAAGCGCCCGGAAATGTGTGCTCGAGACGCTGCTGTGAAACACCAAAGCCAAGCCGAGAACGCTGTTTGTTTTGTTCACTTCATAGTATTTTTTTAACCGCGCACTCTCGCTACTATACTCGGGGACTACTTTCTGTGACAGTGAAGAGAAGGCTACAGAGCCAAAGTCGGCATGTGCCACCACTGTAGAAGATAGTGCCAAGAATGAGTCCATGTTTTCCACGTGAATATAATAAAAAGAACAACATTATTTTTTAACGGATTTTCTTTATAGAGATACGCACACGCACCAAGATATTATTATTATTTGTTTTTGCTTTCTGAAGAGACATTTCACGTTTTCGCGCATTTGAAAAGGTCGCACGTTTTACGTGCACCACACAGTCAAAATGACCCCTTCGTCTTTAGGTGAGTGCGCGTCGCTTGGCCGCTATTCTGACGACTCGCCGAAGGAGCTTGTGTCAAGTTTCACTCAATAATGGCTGTGTAAGCAGACGTATTATATTGAGTGCAGGAGGGTTACTTGAACGCGGCCGTCATTCGGAACGCGAGCCGAACCCGACTACTTCGCGAAGGAGAACAGGAGCAGTAGCCCCGCCCACGTAGCTTTTCCTTCATTACCACAGAAAGTTGAAACGCATAGCGTGTTTCTAGCAACAGAAAAGCACCACGTGCGGCGAACAGCGCAATCGGCTGCACGGTGTAAAAAAAACATTGTTCTTCTAACATGGGGTTCTCACGTGCGAAACGCTGTCATAAACGCTAAGCAATGCATTCGCATTTCCTCACTATTCCCTTCAGGGAGGTGGGGGCATTTTTCATGCTGTTTGAGGCTCTGCTTAAGAGCTACTAAGCCTAATACCTGTGTGCGCTTAGGGGATGATACTTGAGCTGCGATACAATGCGAAAATGCCAGCCTTGGTGTCCTTCTCTCATTAAGCTGATTCAATGCTGCAGCTATACACCTTGCCGATGGAGAAGAGATAGCCCTTGCATCAAGGACATATACCTGAGCGTTCAGTTCGCTGGACGTGGCGCATATTTGGCGGCACACGAAGACCATCTCGGGCAGGCATCAAAACGCGCTAGCAAAATATTGGGTAAAGGTGTTTGTGGGGGCGCCACCGTTTTCTGATTGTTAGAGAACTGTGGAAGGTGGCACACGTTCTGGTGCTAACTTTTGCCAATGCCATCCTCTGCCTGACTGCACCGACACGCGAGTGGTTGGAGCGTGGACAGTGATCGGTCAGCCGACTGGTGCTTACATGCCGCGGTCGGGTTGCCAACGAAGCTGCCCAAGGCATCCTGGAATGGTTAACTTTTGAAGCACGTGAGGCACGATGCTAGGCGACGTACGACGACAGGCTGCGGCACACGCACAAGCGTAGGTAGGCACGCAAAGTATTGGAGTACCCGAGCCTAATCTGCGTGCACACACAGTGGGTCAGGCGCCTTCAGCACCATCGCCGCTAGTGGGGCTTACTGGCCAACCCAGTGCATGAAGAGAACGCAAAGGAATGCAGCGAAATGGTGAGTGTGCTGGTCAAGCAGCATGACAGGGACGCCTGGCACGCCGAGATGAGCAGAAAGCCAGCGCTCCAACTCTACGTGAGCACCAAAGCCAAAATACAATTGGAACGGCTATACGAGAAGGGTATTGGCAGCAGTTTAATTTTAGAGGCGTGTGTCAGAGTCCATCGAACACTCGGATACCACAGCCGCTTCAAACCTGCAGTTGTGTGCATTCGGTACACGATATGTACCAAGGACTCTGAGACTACTCAACATATTGTGAAGATGCGCAGAGCCCTTGCACCACCGCCATCACCAGTGCACCTCATATCTTCGAGCGCTCAGGTTCTCCTCGTCTGCCGAATATGCCTCAGAAGTCTGGGCGCAACACCCTCTAAAAATTTAAATGCCTCTTCACGTCCTCCTTTCCCCGCGTGCTACGGCACGCGAAGTGTCCTCCAGCCACGCTTTTGTCGGTCCAATGCACCGAAAAAAGCATGGCTTCGAGCTATTCGCAACTTTAACCGCCTAGAGAGGGCGCTATAGTAAGCCCAACATGGCTTACTATCTTCTGAATCGATCTTCTGAATCGCGGCGGCGGTAGAGGTCGGACGTGTTTTTGGAGAGCTCCGGAATGACAGCTACAGATAAGTGTTTTTGCATGTTTCCAGCTTGCCTCTGTCTGTAGCGTTATGAGAACGTAAGGCGCTAGCGTAAAGCTTGATTAGGTCTATTACGGTGTACGTTTTTTTTAGTATTTTGTACTGTGTCTTTTTTTCTCCAGCCACCACGTGGCTGAGGTCTGCGCGTAGACCGACCACGTGCATGCGCAGGTGCTGTGAAGTGTAGCGTATTTATTTATTATTGTGGTTCTTTTTGGCTTAGACCAGTGTATTTTAGTACAGTTTTCTAACACGTGGGCATCGGTAAACTGAGCTAGCCATGGTCAAAAAGACCGTAAAGTGTTCAGAGTGCGGGGCAGGTTGGAAGGTGGAAGTTAGTGCGGAGGAGAAAGCAGAAGATGACGCCAAGTGTAGACAGTGCGAGTTCGAGGAGAAAATGAAAAATATGATGGCGGTCCAGAGTGGGCTCATGGAGAAAATCGCAGAGCTGGAGAATGCATTGGCGAAGGAGCGAGAGAAAACGTCAGCCATAGAAGAAAGGCTCCGGTCAGCCGAGAAGGGCCTATCGAAGGTCGTGAAAGGGAACGAAGACGCAGGTGACGGCGGAAGCATTATGGCGACGACCCCCCGTGCGGGAGAGATGAAGGAAACAGGCATGACAAAGGCAGATACATTGGCCACAGGGCCCAGCTACCGGGAAGTAGTTTTGAGGGAGGGAGGGAGCAAACCAGCAGCCGTGACTCACGCTAGTCACCTAGTCAGCAGCCAGGTGCAGGTTTCAGAAGGAATGTCTGAACAGGTCATCATCGCCGGTGACTCAAATTTAGTCCGATGCGCAGCGGCAATCAAAGAAAGGGTGAAAGGCGACAAGAGAGTTGCGATAGGGACGTTCCCAGGACAAACGCTGGGGACAGTAATGAGTCAAGCGGGTGAACAACTCGCAGCTAAAGCTAACAATCGTAACCTCGTTGTAATTGCGGGAGGGCTAAATGACGTCCTGAAAAAAGAATCGTCAGGACTAGCGACGACCTTGGCGAAAGGGGTGGATGACATGCGCGCCGTGTCCCCCCAGGTGCAAATTGTAGTATGCACAGTACCGGAAGTACCAGTACGCAACGTCAACCTGCAAAGAGCGGTTGTCGACGCAAACAAAGAGATATGGCGAATTAGTCGAGAGAAGGGTTTCGAGGTAGTGGATTTAAACAGGGAAGTGCACAGGTGGGGTGGATTCCAAAGAGACAAGATTCATTTCGATAAGAGGCTTGGACACGAGGTGGGCTGGCGACTGGCAGGACGCGCAGTAGCTTTTTTGGGGGGTTCACGGGCCCTTCGGAGTCCGGGGTAGCTCGTAACAGGGAAAACAACCAGGAGGACGCTTTGACAGGTAGAATTGCGAAAAACCAGAAAAAAGGTAAAAGAAAAAGGAAAAAGGCGCGTGTTGCAATTAGTTACATAAACATGCAGGGTGGCAGAAAGAAGGCAAAATGGTTAGAGATTGAGGAGCAGTTAAACAAAGAACAGATAGGCGTGTATGCGGTTACAGAAACACACCTTAGAGACTTGGAAGAGCCACCACATATTGAAAATTATGTTTGGGAAGGGTGTAACAGGACCATATCGGAAAGGAAAGGTGGGGGTGTAGGAATGCTAATTCATCGCGGAGCCAAATGGGTTAGAGTGAAACAGACGTGTTCAGAGCACCTCTGGGTTCTGGGCACAGTAGGTGGAAAGGAAACGTGGCTAGGGGTAGCCTACTTGTGGACGGGGAATAACTGCAGAGAAAAGAATCAGGAGATAGTGGATTGCATGAGTGCGGATATTAAGGAATTTGGTAATGGGGCAGAAATCATCCTTCTAGGGGACATGAATGCCCACATACATGACCTTGACGGATATTCAGACACCAATGGGAAGTTATTACTAGAGCTTTGCGAGCAACATAGTCTGGAGATAGTTAACACGGGGCCTAAATGTGACGGCCAGATCACATGGGAAGTCGGAAACAGGCAATCAAGTATTGATTATTGTCTCATGACTGAAGGAATTTACCACAAACTCACAGAAATGAGGATAGACGAGGAAGGCATTAACAGCTTGGGTAGTGATCATAAACGAATAACATTACAAATGGGATACGAAACTGAAAATATGAGCATGGAATCAAAGTCTGGCAGCTCGTATTTAAATGACAAACAAATAATAAATATAGCCGCAAGAGTCGAGGAAGAAGTAGGCGAAATACCAGGCAAGGACTGGGAGTATAGTGAGCTGTTACATCTAATGACGAAGGAGATAGGGAGAGAGAAGAAAACTGTTTGCTGGAAAGGAAAAAGGAAGCCAAAAAGTTGGTGGAACAAGGAAATCCGGGAGGCGATCGAGAAGCGACGCGAAGCATCACGGGAGCATAGAAAGGCAAAAAAGGAGAAGCGGCCGCAGGACGAAGTCAAAAAAATATGGGAAATATATTTAGAGAAAAAATCCCTTGTACAGAAATTAGTCGAGGCAAAAATTAAAGGTGAAAGTGAACGCTGGATGACAGAGATACACGAAAAAAAGGAGGCCGCGCCTAGGATTTTTTGGAGCCACATAAAGGCGCTAGGTAGGAAGTCTGTCACAACGCAACAACATATTCTAGATGAAGGAGGAAATCAATTGGAAGGGTACGAAGCGCTAGGTTACATCCAAAAGGTAACAGCCGATTCGTTTCAAAAGAGCGTCCAGGGGATCTCCCCGGTGAGTAAAAGTGTGGCGGAGAAAGCAACAGAGGAAGAGCTAGTACTTGATAATTTCAACTGGAAAAAGGCCGAAGGAAAAATTCCAAAGCGCACTGCCGCGGGTTTAGATGGGATTCCCGTTAGCCTCATTAACGAACTAGGACATAACACTAAAGAAGCATTGTTAAAAGCAGTAGAAAAAAGCTTAAAGGACGGACAAATACCGGACAGTTGGCGACAAAGTAGAATGAACTTAATCTATAAAGGCAAGGGAGAAAAGGACAACATTCGCTCGTATAGACCACTAACCATTACATCGGTACTATACAGGATGGCGATGCAAGCAGTAAAAATGAAAATAGAAACATGGGCCGAACATAACGATATTTTGGGAGAACTTCAGAACGGATTTCGAGTCGACAGGCGGTTAGACGATAACCTGTTTGTTCTCACTCAGTGTATAGAAATATCTAAAATAGAGAATAGGCCCTTGTACGTGGCTTTTCTAGACATCACTGGGGCATACGACAACGTTAATCAGGAAATTTTGTGGGATATATTGAAAGGAATGGGCATGGGCGACGACTGTATACAGCTTTTGAGGGAGATATACCGAGAAAATACAGTTTGCATAGAGTGGGAAGGAATGCGTAGCAAAGAGAACGTTGAGGTTAGCAAGGGTCTGAGACAGGGATGTCCTTTGTCCCCGCTGTTATTCATGCTGTACATGGTGGGTATGGAAAAAGCGCTAGAAGGTAGCAACATTGGTTTTAATCTGTCACACAAACAGGGCGGCATGATGATTGAGCAGAAGCTTCCAGGTTTATTTTATGCGGACGATATCGTCTTATTTGCGGACAGTCGAGATGATATACAGCAGCTGGCGAATATATGCGGAAGGGAAGGTGAAGCTCTTGGACTAGGATTCAGTGTAACGAAGTGTGGATTGATGGTTTTCAATGATCCCTGTGATCAGACGGTGACCATACAAGGCCAAGAAATACCGAGGGTAAGCGAATACAAGTACCTTGGAGTATGGGTAAAGGAGAGTGATAGATACATGGAGGTACAGGAAAAAGCCTCGGCAGCAAAGGGAAAGAGGAATGCGGCAATAATGAAGCACAGAGCGTTGTGGGGATACAATAGGTATGAGGTGCTTCGAGGTCTGTGGAAGGCTGTAATGGTTCCAGGGCTTACTTTTGGGAACTCAGTGGTGTGCATGAGGGCAGAGGTGCAATCGGGAATGGATGTAAATCAAAGGACTGTGGGACGCCTCGCATTGGGTGCTCACGGGAAGACGACAAACGAGGCTGTAAAGGGCGATATGGGGTGGGCAGGTTTTGAGGCGAGGGAAGCGCAGAGCAAAATAAGGTTCGAAGAAAGGCTAAGAAATATGAAGGAGAGTAGATGGGCAGAGAAGGTGTTCCGTTATTTGTATAGGAAGAGCGTGGACACACAGTGGAGAAAAAGAACTAGAAGACTCACTAGTAAATATACGGCTGGTATTGTAAGCCATATGTCAACAAAGAGCGTTAAGGGAAAAGTCAGGGAGGCGGAGAGGATTTACTGGATGGCAGCTATGGAGAAAAAACCGGCTTTGAGTAACTATCGAAAGGGCAAAAATGAAATAAGGAGGGAGGCATTTTACGATAATTCAAGGGGAAGCGCTTTACTGTTTGAAGCGAGATCGGGTTGCCTTAGAACGCGTAGTTATAAAGCAAGATTCAGCAAAGAAGAAGAACAATGCACATGCTGCGGGAAAGATAAGGAAACGGCGGAGCATGTTCTGATTGAATGTGGAGATATCCACCCAGGTGTACGTTTGGGCACGAGCCTACAGGAAGCCTTGGGTTTTAGGGACAACAATGGAAAGCTGAACACACCCGCGATTGAAATAAGTAAGAGACGGTTAGAGTATTGGTGGCAGAAAATTAGAGAGAAAGGACAAAAATAAATATTGGAAAAATAAAATATGGACAGTGTGCCGTAAATGGCAGAGAACTTAAGCTGAAAATTTACATTTTTTTTCCATTAAGATAGAATTTATCGAAGTAGAGGCATTAGGCCAACATCAAAAAAGAAAAAAGGGTTTTTTTTTTTGTCGAGCCTGGTGGCATACTTGTCACCACCCCGTTATAAAGGGGACGCTCATAGCATCCATCCATCCATCCATGGCTGTCGTTTGGGGGACCGTGCAACCGGCACGCCGGCAGCTGCCGTCAGTGTGCCCGTCACTTCGAACTGTGTAGTATTTTCGACTGCAGCCACCGTGTTACGTCAAGGCTTTGCTGAGAAGGTCACTGCCTCTAGCATGTATTAAATCTAGAGACCGGATTATAGGTAAATGCCTATTTTGTTCCTTGCGTTCTAATCGTGTCATTTTGATACATGAATTAGAGGTGATGAAGAGCTTTTATATTGTTTTCGTAGTGCCTATAAATGCCTATTTTTGGTATTTGTGCCTAAATGCCTATAAGTGCCGAAAATTTTGACCACCTGGGCTTTTTATTGTGAGTACACAGGCCTACATAACTTCCGCTTCTATCGGAAATGCAGCCACCGCAGCCGAGATGTTCCACCAGTCAACTTTGTTCTGTGCTTGTTGCTACAACTTTATACCCTCAAACTTGTTGATCTCATCTGCCCACCTAACTTTCTGTCTCCCCCTGACCCACTTGCCTTCTCTGGGAATCCCGTCAGTTACTTTTAATGACCAGCGGTTGTCCTGCTAACGCGCTATCCCTGCCCATGTCCATTTCCCCTTCTTGATTTCCACTATGCCATCCTTAACTTCGGTTCATTCCCTGATCTACTCTGCTCTCTTGTTGTCTCTTTAGATTACACCTATTACTTTTCTTTCCATCACTCGCTGCATCGTCCTCAATTTAAGCTTAACCCTGCTTAACCCTCTTTGTAAGTCTCCAGGTTTCTCTTCCATAGCGAAGTACCGGCAAAATGCAACTATTATATAACTTCCTCTTGGGGGGTAGTGGCAATCTACCAGTCACGATTTGAGAGTGCTTGCCAAATGTGCTTCACCCCATTCTTATTCTTTTAGCTACTCCAATATCGTGGTTTAGCTCCACGGTTATAGTACCTGTTCTAAGTAGACGTAGTTTTTTACAACTTCAAGTACGCTATTACCTATCTTGAAGCGCTGTTCTCTTCCGATGTGGTTGTACTTTTGTTTCGTTTTCTGCAGATTAATTTTAAGACCTACGTTTCTGCTCTCCTTTTCTGAGTTGCAATTTGTCTCCAGAGTTACTCAGAAATGCAATGTCATCAGCGACGCGTAGGTTACTAAGGTACTCTTCATTTACTCTAATTCCTAACTCTTCGCACTCTAGGCCTCTGAAAACCTCATGTAAGCACGCAGTAAATACCAGTGGAGAGATTGTATCCACCTGCTTTACATCCTTCTTGATTGGTATTTTATCGCTTTCTTTATGGAGCACTATGGTGGCATTTTATCCCCACTAAATTAATCCTAGGGTATTTATATATGCTTCGCCGACGCCCTGATTCCGCAGTGTCCGCTTGACTGCTGATATTTCTACTGAATCAAAGGCCTTCTTGTAATCTATGAAAGCTATGGATAGTGATTGGCTATATTCTGAGCATTTCTCTATTACCTGATTGATTGTACAAATGTGGCCATTTGTGGAGTATAGCCTGTCCGAAATTCTGCTTGTTTCTTTGGTTGATTGAATTGTAGTGCTGTCTAAATTCTGTTAGCAATTAGCTTTGTAAATAGCTTGTATACGACCGAGAGTAAGCTGATCAGACTGTAATTCTTTAAGTCCTCGTAATCTACTTTCTTATGTATTGAGATGATGTTAGCATTCTTCCGAAATTCTGGTACTCTTCCCGTCCAGACACACTTCGTAAGAAGGATGACTCGTTTTTCTAAGACAATCTGTCCGCCATCTTTTAGCAGATCTGATAATATTTAATACTCACCAGCAGCTTTGCCTCTTTGCCATGCCTCCAAGGCTTTTCTAACTTATTCTATCTTTACTAGTGGGATGCCATCTGGGTTACTGATAGTTCTTATATTAAGGTCATGGTTGTCCCGGCTGCTATACAGATCTCAGTAAAACTCCTCTGCTATTTCAACTATCCTATCCATATTGGTAGTTACTTTGCCTTCCTTTTGCCTTAGTAAATACATCTGGTTGTTGCCAATCCAAAATTTCCTCTTTACTGATTTGACGCTTTCTCCGTTCTTAGAGCCTGTTCAATTCTCTCCATGTTATACCTTTCTACGTCGCATACCTTACGCTTAATAATCCAATTTGAAAGCTCTGCCAATTATATTTTGTCTTTGTATTAGAGGCTTTCATGCTCTGACGCTTTCAATTGAGGTTTTTCGTCTCATAGGACAGCTTTCTAGTGTGCTGTCTAAGTACCGTACTTTCAACTTCCACTGCATACACCGTAATGATACTCGTCAGATTATCATTCATTGCATCAACGCTAAGGCTGGTTTCCTCGATAAGATCCGGGTACCTGTTCTGAAACGAGACTCTGAATTCCTGTACTTTCTCTCTCCGTACTAGCTCATTTACTGGCTTCTCGCCTATCAGTTTCTGTCATTCCTGCTTTAAGCCTAGGTGAATTCGAGACCGTACTATTCTATCACTGCATCGTACTTTGTCACTGCATCGTACTTTGTCAAGCACTTTCACATCCTGCGCGATGCCTGGGTGTGCACTCAGTATAAAGTCTATTTCATTTTCCCTTTCGCCATCATGGCTCCTCCATGTCCACTTACGGTGCGCTCATTTTCGGTAGAAGGTACAAAATCAAAAAAATATTGCATTCTGCGACATCTACTAGTAGCTCCTTTCTGATATTTCTAGTACCGATGCCATAATATCCTACTTCCTGGTCTCCAGTTTGCTTCTTCCCTACCTTGGAATTGAAGTCGCCCATCAGATGTTAAACCCCATTAACTGATTATTAACAACCATGGCTTTACTGCTGTTCAGAACATCTCAATCAAAGAATAACCTCTGTTAACTTGAGCCGGCGCCTATAGTTGATATTACACACACATTCAGCTGAAGAGGACTACGTTTACGTTAAAGAACAGAAAGAATGTTTTGCGGGCGGACTTGTACTTCACAGTGAATGTTCAGAGAGCGATGACAAACAATCTTTCATGTGTTGTTGTAGCTCTCAGGTACAATTTCAGGCGTCTCAGGAAAAAAAGCATTCTGCTTCAGCTGTGCTCACCGGTAGAGTTGCAGGAATCTTTCGAAAATGATGCACGTTTGGGTAGGATACCTCTGGGCAATTGCAACCGCTTGCTTCGCAGACATGCTCAGCGCTTGTCACTTCTCTCGCTTCCATTTCGCAGCATATACTGCTTGTGCCGCCCCCTCTCGAAGAGAGCGGCCAGGAGCCGTGTTTGCCTTTCAAGTGCCGCCAAAGGAAGTCGGGGGAGACGCTTAATCCCTTAATAGGGGCTACTTCCACGTCTTGAAACCCCTTTTTCCTTTGTTATGGCCACTTTAAACGGGCGCCGCAAACGACCTTCAGAGCGTCATTTGTCATCTTCTCTGTCAACTCATGGAGAGAGTGAAAACACCGGTCGTCGACGGAAGAAGAAATGCCAAGCGGCGGGCAGACTCACCCTACCTGCCCGAGCAACAGCACCGCTTTTTTACGGGGAGGACTTACTGAGTGCTTGTGAATGTTTGTTGAAATGTGACCCCAATTCCTGTTAATTAAAGTTACTTTTGTTTAAATGTTCACGAGTGTTCGACCGTTAACTGGCTGGATAGCGGACGCTTTGACCCGTCAAATGCGAGCTGCGAGACCAGCAAAGTAAAAAAGCGCTTCAACTGCCATCGGCCGCCAACTCAACGTCCGCCGGCAATGGGATACGTCGCCACGGCAAGACCCCCGGTTGAACCCAGACACACGCCCATTGCAAGGATATCATCACCAAGGAGTTGAGCAGCTGACAGCAGAAGGGCAGCAACAAGGTGGGCTCATTTCATCTTTCAACGCTCAACGCGCAGCTTAGCACCATTGTTTCACATACGTCCGCTCCGAGACAAAACGTGCAAGCAAGAATGGACCAGGACGAGCTGACGCATGAGTGTCCAAATGTCACACCACAAGATGAAGTTTCCGCATCAAACGTTCGGCCGCAAAAAAAAACAACCCTATCGACGAGGGCTAAAGAAATGTACCAAACGAGCCGCGAGGAGCACTGCCGCAAACTAGATTCTGTTTGGAAAAACGTGGAGAGCGCTCTTCAGGCACTGTCACGCGCTAAAGGAGAACAGTTTACCGGCGCCAAAACGCAGCTTCGTGCAAGTTACGAGTGCTACCAGCATGCTACCGCAAGATACTCATTCTTTCTCGAGAAGGCGAAGACGCCTGAGGCCAGGCACGAATTACAGCTTCAACAGGCAATCGATGAAGACCGTGAGGCGATCGTGAGCGAAAAGTTACGAGAGGCTACGCCACAAGAACGCGACAAGGCACATAAAACAGCATCGCAGTTCTCTCTGTCGGTTCACTCAAGAGCTTCCTCGCGATCACGACGATCGGGCCTCTCCACGATTAGCCTGGCTGCTGTGCAGGCCCGCGCGCAAGCAGAGGCCGTCAAAGCAAGAGCTCAGTTTGGTCGTAAAGAGGCCGCATTGCGCTTAGAAAAGGCAAGAATTGAGGCCGAGCTTGAGGTACTACAACATGAAAAAGAGGCAGCTGCTGCAGACGCTCAGGCAAGTGCACTCGAGGCAGCTGTGGAACGGGATGGCGGGGAGTGTGTGCGCCCACACCCACCTTTAGACCGGACACTACGGGTTTCGAGCTACATCACTGAGCAAGCCGCCATACGTGATGCCGAGCTTGCGTCTCTTCGGGCGCCTGTTGTTCATCCGAGAAGCCAGAGCTTGAAGCATGCCAAAGTAACCAACTACCTCATGGACTTGCGTGACCATCATCAGCCGCCTGCGTACACGCCGGCACCTAACCTGTTCGAGACAACGCGAGAAGAAAACGAGCATTCCCTGTCTATAGAAGATAGAGCCTTCCTCAATATCATGGATAGGGAATTATACAAAGACAGGTCAAACAACTGGGTTGCCCCTCTGCCTTTCCGCTCACCAAGAAGACGGCTTCCGAATAACCGAGAACAGGCTCTCTCTCGCCTGTACTCGCTGCGACGCACGTTGCGAAAAAACCCTGAGACAAAAGAGCGCTTCGTGCACTTCATGAAAGAATATAAAAGAAGGCGACGTCGTGCTCATCAGGGACAAAGAATCAAATCGCAACGATTGGCCCATCGGCGTTGTCACCCAAAGCCTGCCCAGTGCGGACGGAATGGTGCGCAAGGTGGAGGTGAAGATTGCAAGGAATGGTGCAATAAGGAAACTCTGCCGACCGATATCGGAAGTGGTGCCCTTGTTTTCGCCATCAACAAACTGTGGCGTCTAGCAAGCAGACACCAGACGGGGAGTGTGCCGCCCCCTCTCGAAGAGAGCGGCCAGGAGCCGTGTTTGCCTTTCAAGTGCCGCCAAAGGAAGTCGGGGGAGACGCTTAATCCCTTAATAGGGGCTACTTCCACGTCTTGAAACCCCTTTTTCCTTTGTTATGGCCACTTTAAACGGGCGCCGCAAACGACCTTCAGAGCGTCATTTGTCATCTTCTCTGTCAGCTCATGGAGAGAGTGAAAACACCGGTCGTCGACGGAAGAAGAAATGCCAAGCGGCGGGCAGACTCACCCCACCAGCCCGAGCAACAGCACCGCTTTTTTACGGGGGACTTACTGAGTGCTTGTGAATGTTTGTTGAAATGTGACCCCAATTCCTGTAAATTAAAGTTACTTTTGTTTAAATGTTCACGAGTGTTCGACCGTTAACTGGCTGGATAGCGGACGCTTTGACCCGTCAAATGCGAGCTGTGAGACCAGCATACTGCTAACTCCCCTTGCAATGCTGAATTTGGATAATATTCGAGTATACACGTCAGTAAACTTCCGAGTCGGCAGTGGGGAGAGTGGCAGATTCGAAAACGTTCTGTGTTATATTCGAGTATACACGTCAGTAAACTTCCGAGTCGGCAGTGGGGAGAG
The DNA here is from genome assembly GCF_043290135.1 of Rhipicephalus microplus. NCBI lineage: Eukaryota > Metazoa > Arthropoda > Arachnida > Ixodida > Ixodidae > Rhipicephalus > Rhipicephalus microplus. Next base: position 211,939,483 of record NC_134702.1, read on the forward strand.
TGGCAGATTCGAAAACGTTCTGTGGCAGACGCAAAGAAAGCATCTTCAAGGTGTGCCGATGCCTTTTAAAGCGCTCATTGAAGTGGCCTAATAAACAGTCGAGGAAAGACCATAAATACTGAAAGCCTAAAGTGATCTCCCATGCCAGCCACTGGTACGTTACTTTGATGAAGCTGCCTGCCTGTGACAAGTGGCCATTTCATTTTCGTTTGTTGTCAAGTGTGCATTGGGAGCAGCGTTGCTTTTCGGGAAATATTCATCAAGCGTAATATTATATGGTACTTCGGTGCGACCATCAAGTTGATACAAGGGCGCTGATCAGCCCAGGACACTAACTACCAAACGATACGTGTAGGCAGCGTATTTCAAGGGGGTGACTTGCATTGCTAGGAAGCAACGAGCTCAGCAATGTTCGGGCAGTGACCCAGTATGCGTAAAACAAGATTATTAGTGACGATACATGTCAGCTGGTTAAGTTCTGCCTTAAATATATCACTCGTTTCTCGCCTGGCGAAAAAATTTGCGGGTATACATTTCCTCAGCTTCGCTTCAGGCGCCGGTAAGGTCGCGCTCACCCAGTATCTTTTTACTCTGCGCGCGAGATGTCTCTCGTTTGTGATTGTGCGCATACGGAAGGATGGCAATTTTGTAGCATTGTGATCAAATACCAGAAACGTGAATGAACACGAATGAGGTGATGGCAGTAGTGAAATTCCAGCCACTTTCATCAGAATACCCGAAACAGACAACCAACGGGGATAAACGGAGCACAGTATAGCGTAAGTAAACTCGTGTTGCATGCGCTGGCAGTTCTCGTCGGAGTCCACGCGTTCTGAGGAATGCATTATGGCGCACTACGATCTGAGCAACTCTGGAGTTTATTTCTTCATTACTGATGAACCGAGCACTGAAGATTTTGTGTGGTTCGAGGCTGCTCCTGTTGACGCTGGTGCTGGAAACATGAATGCACGTATGCTGCATGGTGAAATATTCTGTACATTTCTTAATCTGTTGAGGTAAAAAGAAAAGCTGGCTGCACGCTTGAAATTAACGGAAGACACCTTGCCACAACGCTATTGTTCCAGAGAGCCAAAAGAAGAAAGCTACGGAAAAAAAAAACGGGAAAATACGGCGTTTTTTTTGCGCGTATTTAAGTGTTTTAGCGCATATACACAGCGACAAAGTTTTATGTGAGTATGTATAGCCTGGTCGCACTTGCGCTTTTGATTGAGACCAAGTGAACATTTCTCATCAGTGATTACCTTGCCCTCACAGATTTCACGATAAAATCTTTACGATTGGAGTCCTTCATTGCTATCAATAGTCACAGTGCAACTGAAAGTTTGCCCGAAAAATGACGCGTGCAAAGTGGTGTTGCCAATATACAGCATATCTTTAAAAATGACTTATTGCGTAATGCAAGCATGCTTAAATACGCGCAGTAAAGTAAAGAAACGCTGAATAAAAGCAACCACTATGTTAGGGCAGCATGACATATATAGATGAATATGAAAATCATTCTCATAGGCATGAATAACGTACATCGACAGCAAGAAATTCACTCTACAAAGTAAGAAAAACCAAAATTATATGTAAAATGTAAAATATATATATGTAAAATGTAAAATGTAAATATTTATATGTAAAATGTAAATATTTTTGTACAAAAACATGCTGCGTATACCTCTCATTTCTCGTTGTAAGCAGAACTCTCCTTTTCCTCTCAAACACACTTCGCCCCGATGAGGACTACGCCATCTATGCTTAACAAAGATTAACAATGTCTTCTTCAATACGGCGGGTAATCGCAATAATGCATTTTCGAAGAGTAGTCCATTCAATAGTGCGGCGAGAGGCGGTTGCTCAAAACGGTCACTGGAGCTGTCGTTTACTATATTTGGAGTACTTTTTACAGTATACTGCCCCGCCGCCGTGGTCTACTCGGTTGCTAACCCGCAGGTCTCGGGATCCAATCCCGGCTGCAGCGGCTGCATTTTCAATGGAGCCGAAAATGCTGTAGGTCCGTGTGCTCAAATTCGGAGGCGCGTTAAAGAACCTCAGGTGGTCTAAATTTCTGGATCCCTCCACTACGGAGTCACTCATAATCATATGGTTGCTTTGGGACGTTACAGTCAATTCATTTTACAGTACTTCCCCTCTTCACAACCATACGCATGGGGAGAGGAGTAATCTCATGACTTGATATATACGTGTGCGCCATCTGTTTAAACTACTGCCGACAGTGACGTCACAGAGAAAACATTATGCCTGTGTGCTCGCCCCCCCCCCCCCCCGAGAAAAATTTCTGGCTACGCCCCAGCACGCTACTGAAGTAATCATGAATCGTATAGTTTTTATTGCCTATTTATGCCTAAATGGCAGTTTTCAGGGCATATTCTAGGCACCTATAACAATATTTTTTTCGTGCCTAAAATTCCGGTTTCCAGCCGTCATCGCCATAGCGTCGCATACCGAGACGCGAGCCACACGCTACATCATATTTCGCCCGCCTCTGCCCTGCAACTCAGCGTTGGTCATACTAGTCGTCGCACCGTGAGGTCTTCGGAAATTATTTACCGAACTCTCATAAGTTATTTTTTATGTTACCTTTTCTCAGTCTTCATGTATCCTATAGTGTTTTTTCTAGCTATCTTTCCGTGCTTGACGTAAGTCGTGTGTGTTCTTACCACGTCGTCTAGGTGTCAATTTCTCTTATCATGGCGCCCACAACTAGCATTGACGAATATTGTTTTTATTTTCTTCAGAAATGGCTAGAGGGGACTTTCTCCTTGAAATAAAATGCAAGACCCAGCAAAAAAAAAACACCCAAAACTTGCCTCCTTCGGAACCACGCCTGTTTCTGTCACACCGCACCACTCCTTTAACAGCTGCCAAGGTGTGATGTCTGACCATCATCTGCTCGACTTGCCAGATAATGCGCTCGTATAGTGATCCGAATCACACGTGACAAAAACGAATCCTGCCGAAACACCTGATTGTTGCGTTTTGCACAAGCACCCAACAAGATTGTTTTGAAACAGACTAGCCGAAGCAAGACGTAAGACCCGTGATGTCGCTTTAAACGGCAGTGTTTCGGTCACGGCTTTCACAGGTGCCGCGGTCACCAAACCTGTTCCAAGTGCAGTGCACGAATCAGCCAGTAGACGACGGTGCCGAAACTCTATACTGCAAACTGCGACAGCGGGTATCTCTCATGCCTGCCTTGCATGGAAGAAATAAATGGAAAGTAATTTATAGCACTGAAACTAACTGAAAATATTTCCTTAAAAGGGCATGACCACACCTGTCTTTTGTACAGGCTCCTTCATTCGCAAACGTGGCACGCAAGGGAGCATTGCCACAAAGGCTTGCGCGGCCGCACAATGGACAGGCGGCCACGCTTTGGCTCCCTCTGTGAAAGCATCCCGTGCTGCTCCTCAACCAAAGGTCATGCAGGGCTCTAAATCGGGAGCCCAAGGGCCTTCTGTTCAAACAGAAGGTCCCAAAACTCCCGTGCGGGTGACGCGTCATTGCCAAGGCGTTAAGAACGACATCAAGTATATAGCAGTGTCTCAGGCACTGAACAAACGATGCAGATTGTTAGAGCGCGCCAAAAAGACGAAAAAAAGTCGGTATCACGGGGCTTGACAAGACTTTCTGAATCAAGGCAACATTTCTTTTTGAAAAGGCAGCACGAATTTACCTTCAAAATTGTTCGACAAGTTATATTCCTAGTAATGTGAGTATTCTCAGAAACCCCCCTGAAGTACGCATTACGTTTTCACAAGCTGACACGAACGCTCTGCTTCGCTGCGTGATGCGTGGTACACACTTCAGCACTGGACCAAATCGGAACGGCGACACCGGCGACTTCACAAATGGGACCCGGAAATGAGATTCCGCATGCCCCCTTAACCCTTAATTGAAACGGCAACTCACAGGTATGATCCACCGCATTCGTCTTGGTGTGGCGTACACCAGACGTTACGCACTTATCGCAGTGACACCGGTCTTAATTGTGAACGATGTGATGTGCCAGAAACACTTGCGCACATATTTTGTGTCGGCCAAGCATACGCACGTGAACGGCCAACACTGATTTTTTCTACTGAACGATCTCGCTGATGATGATGATGTTTGATGTTTTGTGGCGCAAGGGCCATTTCACGGCCAAAGAGCACCAGTTACTCCTACTAAAAATATGGACAATGATTGTGATAAGCGGCTGTACAAGGGCCATAAAACTCCTCGCGGTAAGGCGGGTAAAAACATACAAGAATTAAAATAATGACCATGCCGTGAAAGGTGTGTATGGTGTGAATAGATGGAAAAAGTTGGTGATAATAAAAACGATGTCGGACATGTATGGCATTAACACAAGTGCCTCGCTCGTTCACACCCTTGCGTCCAAGGGCCGTGAGGCAAGTGGTTTGTTGTGTAGCCACCGCATCGAAAACCTCTCTGGAGAGGTCTTGCTACGGAATGCCCGGGTATATGATAAAAACCATGAATTTCTTTTAAAAACGCTAACAATGATTTATGACTAAAAAGGGGTTCCCTACCGGCGAACATTGCAGGTTGTAAAGGTATATGTTGTCGGTAGGGTAATGAAAAATGTTGTTTTCTTAGAGTTTTTAACTGTTTGCACTGGATTAACATGTGGAGAACTCTTAATGCTTCACCACATCTGTCACACAATGGTGGATCGCCACCGGACAAAAGATGTGTGTGTCGTGTTTGTGTGTCCTATCCTGAGCCTTGTTATTGTTACCTCTGTATGACGTGATTTTGATACTGGTGGCCAATGGCCAAAGTGTGGCTTGATAACGTGTAGTTTGTTTTGTATCTGTCTATCCCACTTGCTCTGACAGTAGTCCCTGAGGTTTCGTTTGAGAGACGGCTTAAGATCAAGGGCCGGGACTGATATGGGTGTAATGGCGGTGCTTTCGTGGACAGATGCAGCCAGCTGATCCGCCCTGACGTTGCCTTGGATCTCACGATGCCCTGGCACCCAGCACACTACAACATGTTGTTTGAATGTGCAGAGTGTGCATGAAATGGAGTAAAGTGAGACGAGAACATGTTTTTTTTGTTTTTTAAGAGTGTGCAGAGCCGTTACCTCACTGAGGGAGTCCGTATAAATTACTGCTTTTTGTATTTGTAATTTCTTGATGTGTTTAGCCGCCACAAGTATCGCATAAGTTTCCGCTGTGAAGATACTTGTGCCTGGATGTAGAGGGACAGCATCCGAAAAGGATGTGCCGACAGCAGCGTAGGGCACAGAGGAGTTAGACTTGGAAGCATCTGTAAAGAACTCAGGATGTGTGTATTTGTGTTGAAGTACCAGAAAGTATGTTCGGATATGGGCAATAGGCGCATGTTTTGTAACTTCTAGGAAAGACACATCGCAGTCTATAGTTTGCCACTGCCACGGTGGCGGGTATGCTACAGGAGCCATTAAACTGTGTTCAAGTGACACTCCAGTTTCCTCAGCTAGACCCTTCAGGCGAACTAAGAAGGGCTGCCTCATCGAAGGCCTGTTTTGAAACAGAATGGAGCTCGACAAATCTATAATAGTAGAGTATGAGTGGTGCTTCTTGTCTGCTTTCACCTTAAGGAAATAAACAAAGGACATGTAAGTTCTCTGCAGATGTAGCGACCACTCATTTGACTCAACGTAAAGACTTTCTACGGGGCTGGTGTGAAAAGCACCCGTAGAAAGGCGGATGCCCAAATAGTGCACGGGGTCCAGCATCTTCAAAGCGCTTACTTTGAGTCGCAGACTGATACACAACGGCCCCATATTCAAAGCGGGTGCGAAATGAGGCTTCTATACAGATTCATGAGGCATTGCTTGTAGCTATCGCACATAGTACGTGACAACATTTTTAAAACATTCATGGCTTTTAAACATTTAGTTTTTAAATACTTGATGTGCGGTGCGAAGGGCAACTTGTTGTCCAAGATCAAGCCTAAGAATTTATGTTCCGCATTAACAGACAGACGTTGACCGTTCAGTTCAATGTCGGGTTCTGAGTGCATGCCTCTTTTTCGGGAGAACAAGACACACGTGTTTTTTTTTGTGGGTTCAGTCGAAATCTGTTTTCCTCTGCCCATTTGGAGGCCTTGTTTAAACCTAACTGAACCTGCCGCTCAAACATTGCCAGATTGCAAGATCTAAAGCCAAGCTGGACGCCATCGACTTATGTACAATAAAATATATTGCGAGGGATGGACAAGCGCAAGGAATTCATTTTGATGAGAAAAAGTGTGCAGCTAAGTACACCACCTTGCGGCACGCCTGTTTCCTGGACAAATGTTTGGGAAAGAACGTTGCCCACTCGGACACGGAATGTCTGGTTTGACAGGTAACTTTCGATTATGTGAAACATTCTTCCGCGCACGCCAAGGTGGGACAGGTCTCTTATAATTCCAAAGCACCATGTTGTATCATAAGCCTTTTCGATATCGAAGAACACAGAGAGAAAATATTGTTTATGGACAAAGCGTCTCTGATCTGTGCCTCGATATGAACAAGGTGGTCTGTGGTTGATCTATTCTCTCGAAACCCGCACTGAAATGGGTCGAGTAAATTGTTTTTTTTCAAGGAAATGTACAAGTCGGCAGTTTATCATTTTTTGGAAGACTTTGCACAAGCAGCTTGTAAGTGCAATAGGCCTATAACTCGAACCTAAAGAAGGGTCCTTGCCCTCTTTCAAAATAGAAATAATAATAGCCTCTTTCCAGGAGGAAGGATAGTGCCAGATAACCAGATAGCATTGTACAAACAAAGCAAGGTTTTTCGCGTTTCGATTGGTAGGTTTTTTGACATTTCATACACCACACGGTTAGAACCTGGGGCAGAAGTACTGCAGGAGTTTAGAGATGTTCGGAGCCCAGCTAGTCTGAAAGCTTGGTTATATGCCTCGTATCTAGTGCATTTGTGTTCGAGTGTCTGCTTTTCTATTCTTGTTCTGTATTTTCGGAAAGTGTCAGTATAGTGGGACCAGCTGGACACCCGTTCGAAGTGTGCACCGAGGAAGTTTGCCTGATCTTTCAAGGTATCACCCTGAGTGTTTACGAGTGTAAGTGTGTGTACTTGTTTTCCTGCTATCCTACCGACCATGTTCCAGACTTTAGCCTCCTGTGTGTATGAATTGATCCCTGACAAAAACTTCTGCCACCTTTCTCTTCTGGCCTGCCAACGCGTTCTCCTGCCTTGAGACTTTATTTTCTTGAAGGTATCAATATTTTCGGCTGTCGGTGAGTTCCGAGCTCCATGCTCTGTTTTGCTGTTTGCGCGCGTTTCGGCATTTAGAGTTCCACCATGGCACACGCCCTTTTCCAGGGTGTCCATTTGTTTGTGGGATGCATTTTGTTGCAGCATCAATCAAACACGCTGTGAAAGAGTTGACAGCCACATCAATGTTCAAAGTACATATGTCAGTCCAACCTAGACAAGCGATGGTATAAAACTGTTCCCAGTCGGCTCTGTTCGTGAGCCATTTGGGAACACGTGGTGGACATTCAGTTGCTGTAGTTATGCTCAAAACTACGGGGAAGTGGTCACTTTCGTACAGATTACTGACAACTTTCCACTGGAGTAGAGGCACAAGAGATGGAGATACTATGCTTAGGTCTATGGAGGAGTAGGTGTTATTAGCGAGATTATAATAGGTTGCTTCTTTTCGAATAGGAGACACGCGCTCGACCAGAAAAGGAACGTTCAAGCAGTCGACCACACGCGTCACAACGAGAGTCACCCCATAGCCTGGTATGCGCATTAAAGTCGCCAAGGAGAACATAAGGCTCCAGAAGTTCGTCAATTAAAGAGTGTAAATCACGTTTTTGCAGCTGATAGCTAGGAGGAATGTAAGTGAATATCGTGATCAGTTTATGAAAAAGAACCGCTCGAACAGCCACTGCCTCAAGGGATGTTTGGAGTTGTAAGTGTGTGCATGCAATTCCTTGATTCACTATCATGGCAATACCTCCGGATGATGTCATGGCATCATCACGGTCCTATCGCAAAATAACGTATTTACGAAGAAACTTTGTGTGTTTTGAATTGAGGTGTGTTTCTGTACACACAGCACTTTTGGTGAGTGTTCGTGTAAAAGTTCTTGGATGTCGTCAAGGTTTCTGAGAAGGCCCCTGACGTTCCATTGTATAATTTGAGTGTTCATGGTGAATGTAAAATAGTGCTGTGTGTACGAAAAGCGAGTGGCTGTTTAGACAGGGAGTTTGAGTTCACGTAAAAGGGCCGTCACCAGGCCCTGTTATCTGCTTTTTTGTTTTCTTGGCGCGCTCCAAGGAGCCACGCCGCTCTTTCGGCACCAAGGGTGCCGACGTATCCATTGCCTCCTCGGGGGCACTGGATGCCCGCACGCGCGGGCTGTTAGTTCAAATTTTGGGCCTCGCCTGGTGAGGTGAGGCCTTGAGACCTGAGGACTCTGGAGTCTCCGGTCTCTGTTTGGGAGTAGGCGGTGTAGCCTGGACTACAGCCGTCTTGGGGGAAGGTGCCACAGCCGCCGGCTCGGTATGCGCGGGCCGAAGGAGTGGCGAGGGCTGGTGCGACGCTGCCCCCCGACGCGCCGCGTCAGCATGAAATGTGCTGTAGACAGGAGAGAGCCTCTTCCGGACTTCCTTGAATGATATATTTTCCTTGACATTAAGAGTTATTATTTCTTTTTCTTTCTTCCAGTTAGGACACAAACGCGAATACGCGGCGGGTTCCCCGTCACAATTCACGCAGTGAGGCGTAGTAACACAGTTATCAGATGGGTGGCCGTGGCTACCACATCTTGCACAAGTTTCCTGACCCCGGCAGTTCTGCGAGCCATGACCAAATCGTTGACATTTATAACACCGTCTTGGATTGGGAATGTAGGGACGGACAGAGAGTTTGATGTAGCCTGTGTCCATAGATGAAGGCAATGTGCTAGATGCGAAAGTGAGTATTAAATGTCTGGTAGGTATTTCTTTGTTGTCGCGTCTGATGACGATTCGTTTCACATCCGTGACATTTTGCTCTTTCTACCCTTCAAGCAGTTCCTGTTCAGACATTTCAAGAAGGTCTGCTTCTGAAACAACTCCGCGTGAGGTGTTCATTGATCTATGAGGTGAAACAGATATTGGGATATTACCAAGTGCTACGAGACTGCCAAGTTTTTCATTCATAGTGATCTTTTTCAGGCAGCTCAAGGAGAAGGTCTCCGCTAGCCATCTTTGTAACCTTGTATCCTGGGCCAAAGACCTCAGCCAGAGACTTGGCAAAAAGAAATGGAGATATGGCTCTGGCTTGTTTTGTTGGATTTTCGCTGTGCACAACATGGAATTTCGGAAAGCATTGTCTGGGTTGGCTGAAAACTGATATTTCATTGGTGCGTCCCCTCTTAAGCGGAAGACGATCTAGGAGATGGGGAAATACAGGTGTTCCCATAGTATACAGTGTACTTTTCTTTCGGCAGCAATGGCGACCACCTACCATGGGGGACGCTAATTCCATTCATCACCTATGCTTATAATACAGCGAAGCACGAAACCACGGACTTCACTCCGTTCTACCTACTCTACGCTCGACCACCGCACAGCTGCCTCAATACGATACTTCCATTCGAGCTCCATACGGACAATTCAGTTGCTCAAACACTGTGCCGAGCTGAATAAGCCCGCAAAATTGCCCATATTCGCACATTGGTATCGCAAGTTGCTCCAAAGAGAGGTATGATCAACGCCCCGACACCGTTTTATTCGAAAAAAGAGACCTCGTGTGGTTGTGGACCCCTCAGCGGAAACGTGGCTTAAGCTAAAAATTTTTAGCGCAATATAAGTCGGTCCATTCGTTATCGTAAATCGCCTGAGGGACTTGACCTACATGGTGGCACGCTTGACGTCAGCTGGTCGTCGGTCAAGCCAAACACAGTTGGCGCATGTAGCTCGTCTCAAACTACGCCAATGATTCAGCTCGCCCAGCGGGCTTCGTCTGTGAACCGGGAAATGATAAGGTATGAGCCGGGCCATGTTTTGGGGACAAAGGTGGAGGAAGAGGAAGTTACTTGGTTCGGCCTATGTTCGCCATCATCGCGGATCGTCGCCTGATCTTTCCTGTAAATAAACATAGTTGAACTCAATCTAACCGTAACAATATATATAATATATCGTTACGTTATATATATATATATATATATATATATATATATATATATATATATTAAAACTCAAGTATGTCTGATATGTGTAATTTAAGCAAAGATGCAACTGCAGACTGATGCTACAAAAAGTGTATCCCGCTAGCTAACCGGAATTCCCGCCAAACAACGTGTCGCGCAGTGCAACGAGTGTGGAAACGCACGCAAAAAGAAAAACAAAGCATGGTGGTTGCTAAAGAAGTCTTTGACAACCGAGATTCTTGAGTCTATAAAGCCTCAAAGCAGATCAAATGCATCGACAGGCCAGAAGGGAGATTTGGCAGAAGTTTTTATCGGGCATCACTTTATATTCGCATTACGCTAAAGTCTAGAACACGAGTATAAAAAACAGTTGTTTGCCAGAACTTATGCCAGCGTCAACTTCACTCTCTGCTTCGCCACGTCGTCTGAATCAGCTCGGCCCCCGCCTGAGACACGAACCGATGAGCGCGCAGCTTCGTAGAGCCTCGTAATAAAGTCTGGCGCAGTGCATTGTGGGTGGGTTTATCCACTCGCAGTGTGTAAATGCGCCGCCGGCGCGAGCCAAGCGAGAGGGCGGGGCCGCCCCAAAAACGCCGAAAAAGAAACGCGGAATATGTTTGGCATATAGGCAACCAAAGCAATGCATGGTAGCGCTGCGACTCTGGAAAGGGAGCTAAGTGGCTTGGAGAAGTACATAAAAAAGATAGAAAGACAGCTGCGAAATTTCGGAACTATCTAAACTCCCTAAAAATTGAGACGAGCCTAGAGCAGAGCTCTATAACTACAGCTCAAGGCGCTAGGCTAGAAGGGGACGAAGCTATTGAATATATAGGAACAAAAGTGACAGAAAATGCACCACTATCAACAAGGATGAATCAAGTGGCGCAATGGCTCCATTTTCACAACGAAAGGGGGAAAGGGGTGAAAATAAGGTTCCTAGTGGTACATCAACAGGCTCAGATGGCATTCCAATTATGCTGATAAAGACATTAGGTTCGAAGTCTAAGCAGGCTTTTGGAGAGGCAGCGAGCAAAATAGTAGTCGAAGGTGAAGTCCCCGATGAATGGAAACTTAGCAGGATGAGCAAGATCTATAAAGAAAAGGGGGACAAAGCTGACATAAAGAACTGCCGTCCAATAACAGTGACATCAGTGGTGTTACAGGCTGGCAATGCAGATTTTAAAGGAAAGACTGCAGGCATGGATAGAGGATGAAGGGGTGCTGGGGGAATTGCAGAATGGGTTTCGGAAACACAGAAGGTTGGAAGACAATTTGTTCTTACTGACACAGTGCATCGAAATAGCGGAAAAGGAACACAGGCCCCTGTGGCTAGCATTTTCGGATATCAAGAGGGGGTACGATAGCGTGGTGCAAGAGGACTTGTGGGGAATACAGGACACACTAGGTGTGGAAGATGGAGTCACTAATCTTTTCAAGGATGTGTATAAAGATAACGGGCTGTTATAAAGTGGAAAAAACAGGTATCCAAGCCCACAGAGGTAAAACGGGGGCTTAGGCAGGGGTGTCCTTTGTCACCCTTGTTATTCATGATGTACCTACAAGGATTAGAGGCCAAATTAGAAAGAAGTGAACTGGGCTTCAACCTCTCTTTCGTCAAACAACGAAAACTCATTGAACAGGAACTGCCAGCATTGATATACGCAGATGATATAGTTCTAATGGCCGACAACAAGGAAGATTTGCAGAGATTGGTGGACATTTGCGGTAATGAGGGAGATAGGTTAGATTTCAGATTCAGTAAGAAAAAATCAGCAGTCACAATTTTTAATGATAATGAAGGTAGTGAGCTTAGAATAGAGTAGGTCACGCTACAGATAACAGATAAATACAAATATCTGTGTGTAATAATAAGCAATGGGGCCGAGTACCTAAGGGAACACGAAATATACGTGACGACTAAATGTAACAGGAATGCAGCGGTGATGAAAAACAGGGCATTGTGGAATTACAATAGGTATAATGCTGTGAGAGGAATATGGAAAGGGGTCATGGTTCCTGGTCTGATGTTCGGCAGTGCGGTCTTGCCCATGAGATCAGATGTTCAAGCAAGATTGTAAATTAAGCAACGTGGAATAGGTAGGCTTGCCTTAGGAACTCATGGCAATACACAAAATCAGGGAGTACAAGGTGATATGGGATGGACATTATTTGAGGGCAGGGAAGCTAGCAGCAAGATAAAATTTGAGAAGTGATTGAGAGAAATGGGGGAGGAAAGTTGGGCTAGGAAGGTATTCAGCTACTTGTACATGAAGAATGCCGATACAAAATGGAGGAAGCGAACCAGAAAACTGACTGGTAAGTACTTGGAAAACAGCAGGGGGCCCAACCAAAAAGAATTATCGGTTAAAAGAAGGTGAAGGAAGCTGAGACCGATATGTGGAGAATCGGCATGATTAGGAATTCCGCGCTAGAGATCTATCAAACTTTTAAGCAGGAAATTGCCAAGGAAAGGATCTACGATATTACTCGGGGTAGTTCTTTACTGTTTGAGGCCAGGACGGGAGTATTGCGAACCAAGATATATCGGGCCAAATACGAAGGGTAGACACGGTATGCAGTCCGTGCGTGTGGAGAGGAAGAGGAAACTGCTGAACACTTGATCATGTTCTGTAAAGGGCTTCACCATCTAGTTCAGGATGACGGCACGGAGTTTTTCAAAGCAGTGGGGTTTAGAGACAGGGAGGGCAAAATAGACTTGAAGCAGGTAGAAATAACTAGGAGGTTGTCTGATTGGTGGCTAAAGTCAAGGCACGGGTGAAAATTAAACACTTCACTGCAAAGTACGAGTCCTCAACCTCACTATTTAAAGAAGAACAATAAATCTAGTTTTTGGATCACTAAGTATTACGGCTTGGTCGCGCTAGCCACCACCCTATCTAAAGGGTACAGTCATATCAATGCATCCATCCAACGGCAGCACCATCTCTGATAGAAAAATAGAAATCTGGGATGTATAGGGAACCGAAGCTCAAGTTTGCGGAGCTATGACAACGCCACGCTTGGCCCACGCGGCGAGGTCCGGAACACTTGAGGAGAGACGTGGGAGAGGTCGCAGGCGAGTGAGTAATTCGAAGAAAGGGGAGCACGTACGACATGCGCGGAACGCGTTCTGCAGTCGGTGCGGGGAACCTTGGCGTGGTGCCGTCAGCTTGGCGCGCTATTACGAGACGCTCGCTTTGCGAAGTTGCCTTTCCGCGATGGAAGAAACGGCCCCATAGAAGCGTCGGCGAGGTTCGAAATATTGTGTTGTGGGCTGCTACAACAATGAAGAAAACACCAAGGGACGTTCTCAACGTGTAAAGCTGTGTCAGTTTTTCATGTAGTCACAGCCGGCGAACACAGCCGCGTTCGCGAGCATCGCACGAGAGCCGGAAAAAAAAAAGGTGAGCACTGCAACTTGACTCGCTGTGGTTAAACTTAGCTTGCTGCTTAGCGGCGACGTCAGCGGGTCATGCGCGGCACGGAGTACATCACTAAAGCTTCTCGGACATTTTAATGCCATGACCATATAATAGTTTTTTTTTTCAGCGCGCCACAAAAGTTTGCACATGACAGCACATGGCTGCTACTGCTAGATACCACACCAAAACAACAATTATACGGTTTCCATAACCGTCAGCACAGCGCATTGATAGAGTACGCAGCTTCATGTCGGCAGAATGAGACTTACCTCGAGGCATACGTCGTACACGGTATCATCACGGAGAACCCGAGCAATGCATTTCGCAGTGATTCGGGCGTCCTCGTCTTCCGTCGTTCGTTCCACAACATAAACTTGACTAACGAGCTTTACTCCTTTTGTTTGAATCACTTCTCGCAAATGCTTGTCCAGTTCAGGGATCTTTGTGAAGCCGCACTGTAGGCAGTACATTGTGAGGTGACTCAAACGCAGCGCGTGCACTCTGCACAGCACGTAAGTGAGCGGCAGCGCGTAGGAGCGAAGAGAAAACGCGCCATCTACATCCCCGATTTCTAATTTTCTACCAAAGATGGTGCTGCCTGTTCGGTGTCACAGCGCCACTATGCATTGCTTTGGCCTCCTATACACCTTTTCACAGGAAGGAAAAAAACACCGCCATGATGGGCTATGCGCGGGAGTACAAAGGCTAAGGGTGCAGCGTTGCCAGTACATTTTCGAGGTGACGCGCCAATTTGCACAGCCCAAAGAGGACTATGGCGGCGCCCAGGGAGGCGTTCATGAAAAGGTGTGTATTGCGTGCTTTCCCTTCCCTCCAATGCGAAGCCGCTCCCTTGCGTGCTCGTGCAGGCACTGCGCCATGCTCCCTACCAGGCTGTAGAAATTAGGCGCCTTTTTCCTCTTATAACCACGACCACCATAGAGTTTCATACAAAAATTATTATATAAAACTCTATGACTACCACCTACCACCACCACCAAGAAGCGCGCGCTGCTTTTGAGTCACCTCACAATGTACCGCCTGCAGTGCGGCTTCATCACTTCAGTGTGGCAGCTTGGGCTAGCTCTCGTGTCTGTGTCTTCGTTCTGTTTTCGCGCTATAACTATCATCTCCGAGCTGTACAAGCACTTCCGAGAAGCAAACCTAACAAAAGGAGTAAAGCTCATTAGTCAAGTTTATGATGTGTAGCAGACGACGAAAGACGAGCACACCCGAGTCACTGCGAAATGCATTTCATAGGTTCGTGACAATACTGTATACGAGGTATGCCTCGAGGACACGAAGCCGCGTACTCTATTGATGTGCTGTGTTGATGTTTATGGAAACTATATAATTGTTGTTTTGATGTAAAATCTAGCAATAGCAGCCATGTGCAAACGTTTGCGGCCGGCGTGCTAAAAAATAACCAACAACTAAAGTTGCGTGCTAAAAAATAACCAACAACTAAAGTTATACGATCATAACAATAAAACGTCCGAGAAGCTTTAGAGTCATGTCCTCCATGCCGTGGGCGCATGACCCGCTGACATCGCCATGAAGCAGTAAGCTGAAGTTTAACCGGAGCGAGTGACCTTGAAGTGCTTGCCTCATTTCTTTAGGGGCGAAGCTCCTTAAAGCGGCACCCGTTCGTCCCTCAGTGTCGTAGTGTGTAACCAGTGTTACATTCCGACCTGCAAGGTGCTGCCGGTGGGAGATTTCTCCTGTGCTTTGTTGAACAATAAAAAGTTCGCGGCGTGCGCTTTAACTAAAAGCCGAATGCTCCTGTCTCTCAATCCCCCTTAACAGCCATTGGCATGTACATTGAGACAAGAAAGGGTTGCTACGTTATACTCGTTGGGTGTAACCTCCTTGGTTTTAGAAAAGTTGAGCGAGCGTTGAGCCGCAGTGCCATGAATACAACGAACTAGTATATAGCATGAACTCGAGGTGGTTAAAGGTGGGAAGTAGATACGAAGCGCAAGCCGTAAGAAAGTAAAAGCCGAATTCTCCTGTCTCTCATTTCCCATTAGCAGCCATTGGCATGTACATTGAGCACTATCTGACAGGAAAAGGTTGCTACGTTATACTCGCTGGGCGTAACCTCCTTCGTTTTAGAAAGGTTTAGCGAGCGTTGAGCCGCAGTGCCATGAATACAATGAACCAGTATATCGAATGAACTCGAGGTGGTTAAAGGTGGGAAGTAGATACGAAGCGCAAGCCGTAAGAAAGTAAAGGCCGAATTCTCCTATCTCTCATTTCCCATTAGCAGCCATTGGCATGTACATTGAGCACTATCTGACAGGAAAAGGTTGCTACGTTATACTCGCTGGGCGTAACCTCCTTCGTTTTAGAAAGGTTTAGCGAGCGTTGAGCCGCAGTGCCATGAATACAATGAACCAGTATATCGAATGAACTCGAGGTGGTTAAAGGTGGGAAGTAGATACGAAGCGCAAGCCGTAAGAAAGTAAAAGCCGAATTCTCCTGTCTCTCATTTCCCATTAGCAGCCATTGGCATGTACATTGAGCACTATCTGACAGGAAAAGGTTGCTACGTTATACTCGCTGGGCGTAACCTCCTTCGTTTTAGAAAGGTTTAGCGAGCGTTGAGCCGCAGTGCCATGAATACAATGAACCAGTATATCGAATGAACTCGAGGTGGTTAAAGGTGGGAAGTAGATACGAAGCGCAAGCCGTAAGAAAGTAAAGGCCGAATTCTCCTATCTCTCATTTCCCATTAGCAGCCATTGGCATGTACATTGAGCACTATCTCACAGGAAAAGGTTGCTACGTTATACTCGCTGGGCGTAACCTCCTTCGTTTTAGAAAGGTTTAGCAAGCGTTGGGCCGCAGTGCCATGAATACAGTGAACTAGTATATACCATGAACTCGAGGTGGTTAACGGTGGGAAGTAGACCACACGCGCAAGCCGTAACAAAGTGTGCGTGTGCCACCTCTCGTTTAGTCCTTGGAAGGTCCGCTGGATGGCGGTGCTTCTACATGGGGAGTATATGATGAAAAGATGCGAGATGGAGGTACCTGTAGTGTTAATTAGATGGACGAACGGACACACAGACAGATGCATGGATGGACGCATGAACGGACGCAGGGGCGGATACATGGACGAACGCGGGGCGGACGCACGCACGGACGGGCAGATGGACGCATGGACAATCACACAGACGGACACACGGACGGACGGAAGCAAGAACGAATGGACGGACGAATGCTTCGCCCCACCCTCCATCATTCACTCCGTGGATATGCTGCCATTTTTTTTTTTTTCTCTCGTGGCTCTCGTGCTCTATCTTTCGCGAACTCAGCTGTGTTCACCGGCTGTGACTTGCAAAGAAATCTATAAAGCTTTACACGTAGAGAGCGTCCCTTGATGTTGCCCGCATTGTTGTGGAAGTCCGCAACACGCCAATACTTCAGACCTTGCCGACGCATCCGTGGGGCCGCTTCTTCCCTCGCGGAAAGGCTACTTCGCACAGCGAGCGTCTCGTTTTAGCGCGCCGAGCTGACAGCACGGCGCCCACATCGACTGCAGAACGCGTTGCGGGCCTGTCGCACGCGCGCCCGTTTCGGCGAAACAGACTAACCCGCCTGCGACCTCTAACTCTCCTCAAGTTTTCCGGAGCTCGCCGCCAGCGCCAGGCACGGCGTTGTCGTCGCTCCACAAATTTGAGCTTCGGTTCTCTATACGGCGGCGCCTCGATCACAGAAATCAATCAAGACGCGTTTAACGAGAGTTCTGCGACTCCTCTGGAAAAAAATTCGGCAGATCCCAGGTTTCTTGCAAATCAATATGTCATGCAAAGCATCGCATGGGAGGTGACTGCGTTGTAATTGTTTTATAGAGCAAAACATTACGGAATGGCGCTAAACATCGGTACACAAATGCATGCACATGCATACGTCAAAGAGCCGCATGTTATATATAAGCAGTTGTTTACAGTTGCATAACGATTCCAACAGCAACATGGCTATAGCAACACCAGAGGTAAGCCGATATGAAGCGCTGGTCTTCGCGTGGATGGTATGGCTGGACACTGCTCCATAAATCAATTTCAGCGCATGACACCTATCACCAATTGACGTTAGCCCAACGTGACGGCACCATTGGAGTACATACGTGTACTTTAATGTTTATAAAATTAGGTAGCCAGCACTGAAACTACAATTGAGATTTCACGAACATTTGGGTCTATTTGAAAAGTAGTTTGAAGACCCAGCGTTGCTCTGAGATACGCTGGTAGCGCCACCTGCTGCGCCGTGTCGCACTTGGAGCCAGTTCACCACAGTATAATTCAATGCAACGGAGAATGCTGCGGTTCAATTCCTGCTGGGACCCTGACATTTATTCTCTGCATACGTCAGGTCAACGCTGCATGCCAATGTCAGCTCTTAAATGCGAAGCATTTTTTAGCGAACTTCGGTGACTTTGAGCGTATCTATCTATCTATCTATCTATCTATCTATCTATCTATCTATCTATCTATCTGTCTGTCTGTCTGTCTGTCTATCTAGCCACCTATGGCTTTTAGCTCTCCTGGTCGTTTGGATAATGGCATCGATACCAAACTTGGTATGGCATAACATGACTGTATTGTGAGCATATTTCACTAGTCATAACATGAAAATCATGACATCTATGTCATGAATGCCATGATTTACATTTCATGGTCTTGCTGCTCTTTCAATGGTTTCGTTAACATGACATGTTGCAAAATTGGTATGGTATGACATGATTGCATGGCGAACACAAGCGACTGACCCTAACATGAAAATCATCACATGCGTGTAATGTACCAACACGACAACATTCCACGCTCGTGATGCGCTCTCGGCCGTTTCGCTAGCTTCACATATACCAAACTCGGTATTACATGACGTGAACGGACGTCGTAGGTAAATAACACATCCAAACATGATAATCACGACATGCGTGTCATGCAGCATGACACGCATGTGTCATGTTGTTGCGTCAAACAACGCGCCGGGCTGCGTTGTTTTGACGCATGTGCTTTTCAGCGCGCCCGGCATCCCTCCGTCTCAAAAAAGAGGTAGACGCAGTGCTGTCTGGATAACGCATCGGCGTCAAATGCAGGATGTCGCCTTTCGCGCCGGTTGCTGTCGGGCCGCGCCGACAGACGCTGGTCGCACCGGTCGCGCCTGGCGTCAGACGATAGGCACCGTTCAGTCGAGTTTTCCAGTCTGACTGCAGCGCCAGAATACATAGCCTAGCGGATAAAAAAGAAACCTTGAGGCGACATCGGTGAAAATGGAACGCGACGCGCGCGTCTCGCACCCTGCATCTGTCAGCGGATGGTGCCCGGGATACATTGATTGGGCACTGCAGACGAGCAGGCGTCTCTTTTCTGCGTGCCTTTAACGGTGAATGTCTGAAAATTTGAGACGGGGAAGTGTGAGCAACGCAGCTCCCTCTGGTTAGTGTGCGGTGCCTATAAAGTGCTCGCGTTTTTCTAACGTAGCGTTCGTGTGCCAAGCGTGCGCGCGGGTCAACGTTACGTTGGAGCATACTGGGCCCTTCATGGTGCACTCGAGGCCGTTTCGGGAGCTCCACATACACCACATTTGGTGTAACGTGACGTCACTGAATGAGGAATGTATATGACTGGTGCAAACATTAAAATCATGAGACGCGTGACATGTGAGAACATGACAATATACCACGCTCATAGCGTGCTCGCGGCTGTTTCACTAGCCGTACATATACGAAATATGGCATCACGTCACGTTAACCAATGAATAAGATGTACGAGGCATTCAAAAATGATGATCATGACACGAAATTCGTGTACGGCATAATTTTCGTAACGGTGTGGTGATTTGAAATCGATATATCAAGCTTCCTCATTCGTGCTTCGCATATCATCGATTCCCACTGTACGTGACATCTGCCAGTTTTTTAAATGCGAAGCATTTCTCAGCGAACTTCGGCAACTTTGAGCGTATCTATCTATCTATCTATCTATCTATCTATCTATCTATCTATCTATCTATCTATCTATCTATCTATCTATCTATTTAGCCGCCTATGGCTTTTAGCTCTCCTGGTCGTTTGGATAATGGCATCGATACCAAACTTAGTATGGCCTTACATGACTGTATGAAAAACATATTTTACTAGTCATAACATGGAAATCATATGTATGTCATGATTTATATTTCATGGTGCTGCAGCTCTTGCAGTAGTTTTGTTAACATGGCATGTTGAAAAACTGGTATAGTAGGACATGAATGCATGGCATACACAAGCGACAGACCCTAACATAAAAATCATGACATATGGGTGCCATGTAACAACATGACTACATGCCACGCTTGTGATGCACTCGCGGCCGTTTCACTTGCGTCACAATTGGTATTACGATACGTGAATAGATGACGAAGATATGTCACTGGTGCAAGCATGATTATCATGAGATGCGTGTCATGTAACAACATGACTGTATACATGCAACGCTCATGATGCGCGGGCGGCCGTTTCGGTATAGGTTCATTTATACCAAATTTGGTATTACGGGACGTGAATGGCTGACGAAGGTATGATACTGCTGCAAACGTGATCGACATGAGATGCATGTCATGTAACATGCTACGCTCATGACACGCTTGCCGCCGTTTCACTTCACATGTACCAATCTCGGTATTACTTTTTTTTCTTTATTTACCAATCTCGGTATTACGCGAGGCGAATGGACGACATAGGTAAATGACGCATCCAAACATGATGATCACGACATATGCGTGTCATGTAACAACACGACTACATGCCACACTCATGATGCGCTCACGGTCATTTCGCTAGCTTCACATATACCAAATTTGGTACTACGTGACGCCAATGGATGCATGACGAAGGTATGTGACTGGTGCAAACATGATAATCTTGAAATGGGTGTCATTTGAGAATATGACTACATGCTGCAGTCTAGGCGCCAATACATTTCGACATGACGCAGTGCGCGTGCACGCCGGTGTTCATTTCGTCGCGTCACGCCGGCGTTGCCACTCTAGGCACCGGTCCTACCATATATATTCGCAGGCGCGCGCCACGCTGCGTTGCTTTGACTCATGCGAGTTTCAGCGCGCCCAGCGTCCCTCCATCACGAAAAGAGGGAGACGCAGTGCTGTCTGTGTAACGCAATTATGGTGGCTAGAATAACGCAATGGCGCGTTATTCTAGCCACCATAACGCAATGGCGCGAAATGCAGCATGTTGGATTTCGGGCAGGTTGCAGTCGGACCGCGCCGACTGACGCCGGTCGCGCCTGGCGTCAGACTATGAGTGTTCGCATTTTGCTTATGTAGCGCCTCTGTGCACAGCGTGCGCACGCGTCAGCGCTACATTGGGCCCTTCATGATGCGCTCGCGGCTGTTTTCCTAGCTCCTGATATACCAAATTTGGTGTTACGTGACGTCGATGGATGACGAAATATGTGACTGGTGCAATTTTTCTTTAATCCTCCTTGGTGAAAACATGATAATCCTGACACGCGTGTCATGTAAGAACATCGCAACATATACCACGCTCATAGTGTGCTCGCGTCTGTTTCGCTAGCTCCACATATACTAAATTTGGTATCACGTGACGTGAATAGATGACGATGGTGAACGACAGATCCATACATGATAATCATGGAAGTCATGTACGGCATCTTTTACCTCCACCTCGTAACGTTGTGCTGATTTTAAAGTGGCATATAAACATTTCTCATTCGTGCTTCGCATATAATCCCACTGCACGTGGGATCTGCCATTTTTTTCCAAACGTTCATGGTCTAAATTGCCAGTGTGTGTTCTCGCCGTTCCTGTGCAGATATGAAGTGTCAATCACTTGTGGCACATAGCTGCAAAGCAGTGGCACATGCCCGCCCTCGGATATGTCCAACTTTACGAATGCGACGGGATTGCGACAGTATTCATGTCGTGAGCAGCGAGTCGTATTCGTGAAACCATCTCACCCTCCCATACTAATTTTCGTTTACCCCAAGTTAAGGGGGTTTACGCAGATATGTAGGGGGCTATAGATAGATAGTAGAGAAGTATATGCTCACAGTGCTTGCAAAGAATTGATTTGCATTCAATCGCAATTAACTCTCTTTTTCAGCGTCTACCTTACCAAAGACGTGAATACCCAAAAAGAGTTGGTGTTGCCACCCTATTTTGACTTTCTTTTCTTACAGTGCGCATTGCAGGCCTACGGATTCCTTTTGACAACTTTTAATTTTTCTAATTAAGAGCACCTAAATCTAATATTGTGGATTTTCGTGCATTTTTCCTTCACTAAATAATGCCCTGGTGACTGGCATTCAAACTTGTTTCATCAAGGTTATTAGTGCGGTACCTTGTCCGCTAAGATTATGCGGCAGGTCCCTTCACGCAGCATTCTCAATAGAAGATCGAAGCAGGCAGCAAGGTACACTGGCATGTCGGTCCCTTCACCGGGAGAAAACCAGGCAGTGAGACCAATCGGTATTGGACCGGCTACTTCATATGACCAGAAGCGTGATGGGTAGATTGACTCCAGCGTCATGTAAAAATTCAGTCATAAAATTGATCTTCAAGGAACAAACAGTGCAACAGAAAACGAGGATGAGAAGAGGAACAACAGATTCGTGTGACCACCCAAATGCACGTTTGGCATCAAAGTTTTTAAAGCTACCAAGAAAGCCTTCAAATCCTTCATGAGTAGTGTTGTGTTTCTGCTTTAGTTTTGCACCACAAGTACAATGAATTCGTATAGTTCAGATGTGATCACTATAAAAAAGCATGAACATGTAGCTCAGTGGCCAAGGCAGTCACATCCGAAGGGTGGAGGCCCCGAGTTCAAGAACAGCCCTGCCAAGAAAATTAATGCGAGAATTTTTCATAGAAAGAAAAATATGCACTGAACACTAGGTATATACAGCTTTACTGCAAAATAATTGTAGCCATCCGTTCCATTGAAGAAAGGCTATATCAAAGTCTTTTTTAATTAGAAGATTATAATGTAGACATTAGGCATAAATGCACACTAGGCGGGATGAAAAACAACTTCAGTTTTATTAGCATGAATACCAAATGCACACCGAAGCGCAACTAAGTAGCTTGTACATTCATGTTTGACACTCTACAGGTGTTATCGTTACCTGTTCATGAGGTATTGCACATTTGAAAGTGTAGCATACTTACTAACTTCTCATGCGATAACTAAAACAGTTCTCCCACCAGCTGAAGAATGTCAAAGCTACAAAGTGGTAATTTTGAATTACATATTGAAAAAAAAACAAAAAAATTAAAGCAATTTATGTATTATAACAAGCTATGTAATATAGATCTATATAAACAAATTTTGACAGTTTTAAGGCACTCCACACTATTTGGCACCCACAATCCAGGCAGCTTAAAGGCTATATGGCACACACATTTTCACAATGAAGCTCCATTGCTCTTCTCACATAAAAGGCACTGCCAAAATCTCATTGAAGTGATAAGCACTATAGTCCGATACAACATTAGTCTTCCGAGACACTTCCCCCTCAAATACAGTTGTATAAAAGCCTACCCCAATGGTCACGCACTCTGGACTGACTTCATGAGCCAGGTGGACGGTGACCCCGCCTTCAAAGAACATTGCCGAGTGGGTGAGCAGGACTGTTTCATTAGTCGTAAAGGCAATCAGCCATCACGATTCGGTTGTCAGAGCGAGGTCATTTTCAGAATTCTTAAGTTGCATCTGACTATAATTGAGCATAATCACTAGTCAGTACGTAATTAAATATAAATATACTTATATAATAAAAACTAGTGACAAAATACGTCATTTCTTCTATGCAGGTCGACGGATACATTCAGTAACTTCCCATGGCACTCAAGTTATAAACAAAGTGAAACTATGCCAAAGCTACAAAAGTATATTTTGTTTGTAAATAGGACAAAAGTATAAAAAATGAAAGCAACATAAATAATAACGAGCTTAGTGCTATAACATGCTACGCAAGGCACCTTGTCCGATTCTCGTGTATAATGCTCATCTTCTTCGGAGGATACGTCAACATTCATGTATGTGAACTAAGCGACTGTGCAAAGACAAATCATCGATTACCAAAAAAGACAGGAAACAGTGTACGAACATGATGCATGCAGCCTACAACATCCCACAAAACAGGTCAAGAGGAATGCACGCACTCATTTATGAACACTTCGGCAGCTTTTTACTGGCAGTGAGGCAACAGATGTGATCAACCACTTTTACTGCAATAGAATTTCATTTAATAAGGCTAATCCGCAAAAATCGCAAAAACTATTGAAATTCAACAGGAAAAACAGTTGAATTGACAAATATCTATCTAACAAATGCATAGTGTACAGACTGTAGAAGCGGTATTGAGAATTGCAACCAGATGTACTCACGTTTATGCATGAGCCATTAGAGAAATTCAGGTGTCAAACAAAAACTAATGGGCTCATGGAGAAATTAAACCAGTATTATTTATTGAAATCATGCATTAGAAATGCAGCCATTCATGTGCAAAAGCTCTGCAATAATGCATACCAGGTAGAAAAAAGAAAGCATAGTTTTGAACAAATACTTCCATTGCACTTGGCCTCTTCATGAGCAGTGGTTGTCACAGTCAACAGTCATTGAAAGGGGAAACACTAGGTTTAACCAATGTTTTTTGTGTGTTCTTAAGGGTGCTTAAACAATATTTCAAAATAGGCCTGGATGTACTCTTATATACCCATCTGCCAATAGTAAACAAATACAGGTGTCAACATAATCTTAAGCAGCTAAATGAGAAATCGCAGCTGCTTTATTACATGTAAGGGCACATGAACATTTGTATGCAAAAAGTTCAACATCACGATGCACACGAAAGCAAAGAGCACTTTGGAGCAACTACTACAACCGCAAGTGCATTTTATTACGTGATTCATTACACCTATGAGGGAATCCAAAATGAAAGACGAAGTAGAATATCTTTTATCTATATTTGTGGATGCGTAGTTATTATTGAGAAATATGCCCAGACTTATATGCAAGTGCCCATAGTAAAGAAACAGAAGAGTCTACAAAACTCTGAGTAAGCACATCTGAAGTAACACCGGCATCATTTCATCAAAGGGCACATTAAAAACGCTGACGCTTCTACACCAGAAAGTGTGACGTCCAATGCATGCGAGAGGAATGTAAAGAAGGGCAGTTTTGAGCAAGTGTATTCATCGCAGGTGCATTTTTTTCAGCAGGGCTCATCACAGATAAAGGACATTAAGAATGAGCAAGTAGATTTTCATTTATTATTCTGTTCTGGCAGCTAAAACAATATATAATGCACTCAGATGTACATGCAACTTACTATAATCCTCGATCTGTTCATGTCTAGCCAGAACAAAGCCTCTCCAAGTTATTTCTTATTTACCCTGTCTGGCACGAGCTAACTCTACCTTAAGGCTGTTTCACATGCCGCGATTGTAGCAAAAAAATTCGTTCTGTTCGCTCTATTCGCGCTGTTCACAACGGCTGCTGATGGCGGTTTCGTTTCACATGGACCGCGAACGGTCCGCGATTTTCGCTCGACTGGAGCGGCGAGTTTTTGCTACCGCTCATTGTTACAGACTCGAATGTAATGTAATATTATGTGCATTATGATATCATGCAATTACCGTAAATGGTAACGAAGGGCCCGCTTGTTTCATCATTTAAGAACACTTTCCAGTCTGACTTCATTTAAAATGCACAGCATCGGCCATTACCAAAACAAACACGTCGACTGTATTTCAACGGTTTGGTCGGACCAGCCCTATTTCGACGGGTCCCGACCGAAAATCACTCCTGCCACTGCGACCAGAGGAAAAATTTCCTGGAAGCTCGCCGCGGACCGCTGTGGCGGGAGCGAACTGCCTTTTTTTTTTTCGCTGTGAGCGAATTCGCAGCCTGAAATTCGCTACTTTTTGTATCATGTGAAACAGCCTTTAGGTCTACGAACTTCTAATATGATGCACTAAATTTAAGTTTCCATTGTAATCGGCAATGTGTTTACCCCCTGGGAACCCATTCTGTTAATGTCAACTAGACTGACAGGCTAGGCTTGTTTATTCTCTAAGCCATTCTGCTGTCTTAATGGTAACTTCCCAAGCTCCTAATATTAAGACTGACATTTTCTGCTATTGCACATTCTGTGCTATGTAGCCTGTACTCACAAGATTCTGTGTCATCTTCCACATCTCAGCCTGGTGTGTTACTACTGTCAATATCGATTGATTGATATGTGGGGTTTAACGTCCCAAAACCACTATATGATTATGAGAGACGCCGTAGTGGAGGGCTCCGGAAATTTAGACCACCTGGGGTTCTTTAACGTGCACCCAAATCTGAGCACACGGGCCTACAACATTTCCGCCTCCATCGGAAATGCAGCCGCCGCAGCCGGGATTCGAACCCGCGCCCTGCGGGTCAGCAGCCGAGTACCTTAGCCACTAGACCACCGCGGCGGGGCTACTGTCAATATCGAACTATTGCGTAGATTTTGCTGCATTAAATTAGTTTAGTAGACCTCCTGCCATAATTTGGGAATCTTTGCCATAGGCACTACAGAGCATACTTATTATTTGATATATTTCTTTCTCACGAATAGGCTCCTGTGATAATAAATGGCCCAATACGCTTACACATGAACATTCAAGAGCAAGTGAAACATTAAAGCTGTCTACAAAACTCAAGTACTTATATGAGAAGTGGCACCACAAGTGTTCCATGAAAAGCGCACTAGGAATGCATAATCGCATTTACTGTATCTTGTAATGCATTTTTGAGTGGTCATAAAGCACCTTCCATTATTAGACCATATCTCTGATTAAAGCTTGCTGCCAGCAGGAGAAAGAATAAATGATAAGAGCTCTGCAAATACAATTGAACCTCGTTATACTGAAGTTGCATGTTATAAAAAATAACCTCATGCCCAAAAACTTGCTATTAAGGCATAATCCTTACACTATATTTATTGCAAGACTATCCTTCATTTACTTCGTTATAACCAATATTTCACTATATCCGGGTTCATTATATGAAGGTTTCAGTGCACATTTGTGACTTTGTTTGAAATTAGAATGCACACAAGTGAAATGCCACTGCAATAATTTACCACACAATAATGTGGTGTTCCCAATGATGAACTCAAAATTTGGCACCAGCTGTCTATACAAAATCATGAAAATAAGTTTCCAGGGTGTATTTCTGCAGAAATAAAGAATGCTCGCTTGCTGCGGACGGCCATAGATGTTCCAATAAAAGGTCGACAATAATCAAAACTAATGAAGGGAAAGGCAACAGTGTTACGCAAAAGAAGCACGTCACATGCTGGCAAAAGGGTGAGCCAAGCACACGAACGAAGCGCACACCTAAATGAATAAAGGCAGCTACGACCGCAGTCCGGTAGTGATGGCAGAATTTGAAGGGATGAGAGAGGATAATAAATCAGCAGGACATATTGCAGCTTCAGGCATACATTCGCAGAAAATTGAAATGGGCTTCCCAGCGGGTGAAAAATTGTGCCTTTGGTTTTTTGGTTGAACTCACAGAAACTATTTTGATTCGTCAGTTTGCTATGTTTCAGGAACACTTCGAATGACATTGCAAGAAACTCGAACAACTTAAATTTACAGATATAGTTGTACCACCAGCATATATTGTAAATTTAGCACTAAAATAAATAGCTACAATAATACTACATTGAATGTTGAAATGTGCATCTTTTATTATCATGTTGTAGTTTTGGCAAGTAAAGCCCCACCATTTATTTTTACAAATACTGACATGTAAAAGAAACGGGATGTTGTGTAACGCTTTAGAAAACACAAGTCTCTTTGGACCTGGAATTATTTATTTGTACATACTGGTGCCTACATTGAAGGTAGGGCTTTAAAATTCATAGAGGAAGTTCCATCTTTCCAATGATCGAGCCTATGAGAAATAATCTATTTTTCTTTCTGGAATTGTCTAAGACACCAGCCTCAAGTTTCTGGCTCCAGCGGGCCTCACCACCCTTTAAACGAATGACTTTCCTTAGTGCTCCCACTTGCCCAAACAAGAGAGATAATCTCTGGCCAAGCTACTCTCTCCTTCTCATTTCATCGTCCCTCTTCCCGCTCCTAAAGATACTTGCCTTCACAAAGAAAGGCTGGAAATAGTATTCTGTTCATTTCTTCTTTCACAGGCCCCTCCATCTCTCTCTGCTGTAGTCTTCAAATAAACTGCAATTAGCTACCTTGTCTCCAAGACATTTAAGGATAGATTTTTTTAACTAACAATGAATACCACTTGTTCTTATCTTTTGGAGGCACATAATGATAATCATTAGGGACCGTTACACTTGTTACAAGATCAGCTTAAATTCACAAATAGAATTTTCCTTCGAGATATAGGTAAAAACAGGAACAAAAAACATGTACTGGCCATTACTTATGCCCAGCCAATCATCTTTCTTAAATAGTACAACATATCACTTTTGCGGTCTTCGCCATTGCAGGAAGGAGTATAACGATTGAGGTACCCAAGGTTTATGCATGCACAAATACCTCGGCAATCCCTGATGGCACCAATTTCGCAGTGTCACTGGTATACAGTAGGACAAAGACTAGAAAGTATTATGTAAACCCCTGTAGGTTAAAAAAGTGCGTGTTCTCATTTTGTGGAAAATCAAGAGCAGGCAATTTTGCAAAAGTATCATAATTGTTGCTGATGACCAAGTGTTCTACAACACTAATGGGCCGTGTTCTGGCATGACAATTCCTGTCCTTTGTAAGCACTTAGTTTCATCGGTTCACTCCCTATTTGTCACCTCAAATAGTACTACATATCACTCTTGTGGTCTTCGCTATTGCAGGAAGGAGTATAACAATTGAGGTACCCAAGGTGTATGCATGCACAAATACCTCAGCAATCCCAGGTGGCACCAATTTCGCAGTGTCACTGGTATACAGTAGGATGAAGACTAGAAAGTTGAAGGTTCAGCTTATCTAAAAGTTTTTCACACTGAGCAAGTAGAAACCATCTTAAGATTATACGTATTCCCGTTTTTTCATAATACTTTGATTTTATTTTGGTATACTGTTCAAAAGCCCTGAGGTTTGCGAGCATGGTATTTTACAAGTTCACTACAGAGCTGGTCACACTTTGTTATAATCCTAAATAAGTATTCTATGAGCTAAGGTATTCTTCTAGGTCTATACATAAAATTTTCTCAGACAAAGCATTCTAAATATACATTAAGAAATGTTAAGATAAATTTACTACAGGTCACTTTTGCATTCTGATCAATGGTGCAAATTATTCCACCAATTATATGATTGACCAAATCATACAGGGGTGTTTTGGTATGCTATTTGGTCATGGCCTGTCCATTCAGCGAGTTTTGTCAAACATGACATAAGTTATGCCGGAAAGACTCCAACCTTTCATGAGTACTATCTTGTTACAATATATCAGATGTGTTTCTGCATATTGGAACATTGGCACTTTCAACATACATACAAAATCATATGTTGCAGCCGATGTGACACAATGCCAACAGGAATAATGCTAACAAACAAACACTACTAACAGGAAGAATGAAAACTTGTCAAGAACAGAGCAAGTGAAGTATTGCTTGAATCAGTATTCTTAATCACTGGCTATATGGCACTAATCCAACTGTTCTGTCCAAGTGTGTTTATAACGGCCAGCGACAATGCATTTTGGGAACCCATTACAGCATTCGTGTTGCCACCAATTTTTAAAAATTTTTGGTTTTCAGTTGCAAAGGATGTCATCCATGCATGTGAAGAGAGCGTTCAGCCAATAATGCAATTACATTTTTTTGTCGAATTGACCCAACTCTTGTTCGCTTTGCTAAGCTTGTGCTCATTGTTTAACCAAACATTGAGTTTGCAGAACAGAGTTCGCACTATATTTTTTTCTTCAACCATCTTCTCCACTGTTTCTTGGTGGTATTAGAACAACACACCAAAGGCACAAATGTTGGCAGATGTCGCTTGCAAGTGACGTGCTGGAGACGCTGAACCATTGTGAGCAAATGTAGAGGAAAGCCCCTGGCAAGTTGGCATAAATGACTGGATGCCCTTTCGGCATTTGCCAAACGAACCCTGGGAGAGATGCGAGTTACGGGCCTGACATCCATTCCTTAGTCGCACCAAGATAACACAGGAAGGCACAATGTTCCTGTCCCACAGCCACTCACACAATAAAACGCACCACAAACCCTACATTGAGAATCACCACGGCCAAGCAAGTAGTAGGAGGCTATGCTATTTAATTTAAAGCCTCCTCACCCAATGAGCATGGAAGCTTAAGGAGCGACCCGTTTTCCAGCCCCCTGCCACATTTGACACCAGCTGGGGCACTTTTATGAAGTTTCTCGATCTCTTTCTCGCCAGCCCACATTGCTTAACGGCACCAACACAACAGACTAAGACACATGTGTTGGTAGGCGTGCTAGAGAAGTGACGAGCTAGGCATGCTGAACTGTTGTTGATCATAGATGCAGAGGGAAGCCCCTGGCGAGTTAGTTTCAAAGGCTGGATGTCATATCAGCATTTGCCAGTCGAACACTCGGAGTGATGCAAGTCACTGGTCTTGTTTGACATCCATTTCTTAGCGACACCAAAACAACAAATAAAGGCGCACTGTCCCAGGTGCTGTTTTTAAGTGGCACCAACACAGACGAAGGCACAAGTGTGCGCAGGCGTCACTTGCAAGTGACGTGCTAGAGATGCTGAACCGCTGCATGTAGATGTAGGGAGAAGCCCTTTGGCAAGCTGGCATCAGTGGCTGGACGCTCTTTCAGCACTTGCCAACCGAACGCTGCGAGTAAAGCAAGTTGCCAATCTTGCCTGACAATGCCAGGTGATGAGAAAACCTGGCCATTGCCCTCAATAGCTTCAAAAAAGAAACTCTGTTGCCCGCCTCTCCCATGCACTGGTCTTTTTTTTTTTTTTTTTTTTTGCCAAGACTCAGCTCTACAGAGCTGTTGCCCATGCTCCTTTTCCAAACCAGCGGAAAGAATGTTCATTGGTTCGGCACGATCCCACTGACCTATAGAGCAGTGGCTTGTAGTTTCCATCATTTTTAGCTTCTTGCATGGTGCGCTTTACAAATGTGCACTGCCCTCACCATAAACATCTTGCTTGTACAATGAGGCAAACTGCATAGTTAAGAAAAAGCAATTTACCTTCCTCAACAACTCATCTCCGTATGCCCCAATCACACCATGAATTTCCAGAGTTAGCCGGGAACTTTGTTGCTGAGGTCCCTCAACAAGACATTCTAGCTTTGAATTTTCTTGAGCTCTGTTTTGAAACTTTTTAGTGCCTTCTGACACTTAACATCTTTTATAACTTTATGACATTACTGTATTGCATTGGAGACTTGAACAGATTTTGTAAATTCATGAAGCCTGAACGGCAAGTTCAAGAAGGAAAGGCAAAGTGCAATCAACTTTGATGACAATGAAATGAATGTCCTTATCAGGTAGCAGATTTGTAGCAGAAACATCGCTCTCACTATCAACAGGGCTCATTAGCAGCGTTCATTGTCAGCAGGCTCATTGTCGCGTCCTTGGCACGTTTTGAATGGAGTGCACAGGCACTGTTTTACACAGCATAAAATACTGCTTTCACTTGCTCTGACCGTGAAGCCCGGGTTGAAGTAGAGCTTCTTTTTCCAACCATAAATTTCCTTGCTAGGTGTTTGCTTGCTGCCGTCAGGAGCAGTGCGAGCCATCACATCCTTGCAAACGAGCTTCATTAGCATATCCAGTTCCAAGGTGCCAGCGTGTTTGCAAAAAACATTGTACATGGATAATAAAAACCAGGAACCAACACCCTCGATGTAAAACGCCAGACTGCCAGGCGTGGTTGCATAAGCAATGTAAATGTCCGACCAGGTGGCTCTGCGCTCCTCTCTCATCAACGACGGCATGGGTGCCCCAGGCATTGTCATTATATCATCAGCCTGGCAACCAGTTATTTTTTTCTAGCGCAGTGCTTACCTGCATAGAAACAAGACCATCATCACAATAAACGCACAATCTGCCGCTTTACTAAAAGACAATCAACAGTGAGAAGTGATGACAGTACGGGTGTGGCCATGCCAGCAGAAAATATGCGATCGAGTGCACCTATAGCCAGAGCCAAGGGAAGTGTCAAAAGCACACGGCTCTTATGCTCAACACGGTGCCCGTCATAGTATCTGATTAACTCAAGAGAATGGAGTTTCGTGTCTTCAGCGTCAGCTCATAGCAGGGCCAACCTGTTGAAGCTTCATTTTCTAGAACAAAAATATAACTCACTTCAACTACTTCTAAAAATTTATTAGATTACAATACCATATACTTCTCTAAAAATAATTTAGCAAATACACTCAAACCTCATAATAACAAAGTTGCATCTTACACGAAAATAAGTTTGTTATACTCCATAATTCGTTATAAAGGTTTATTCTTAGCATTATGTCTACTGCGAGACTATTCTTCATTAGAATCGATATTTCGTCATATCTAGGTTAGTTATAACGAGGTTTGAGTGTATGCTAGAGTATTTCACCGCTTCTACATCAATTTTCGCATAATTTTTTTCAACAGTGCACAGATTTAATAAATATGACAAGCTGAGTTGGCTATTTCACCAACTACTAAGTGTCAATTCAAGTAGCTTCTGCTCTGGTCAATGTTGGCACACAGACAGCATGCAGCACTTGCACGACAGAATTTGCATGTATGCTGGCACAACGTTTTGCATTCCTGTAATGACCGGTAGTGTCCGCATCTGCGCATGCGCAACAGAGAAGTGATTGAAGTCTGCACACCCATCCACTGGTTTACACACACACGGGTGCAAAGTTAGTGCAAGAGCCCAGTGCCACATCAAAGTACCTGTGCTTAGAGGTGGTACCTGTATAGTATCTGTGCTCACAAAGTAACCTAGTGCCTCAGAAAAAATAACAATTTCCGCATGCTATCAAAATTCCTAGACTACGGGATATTTATTCAACTTAATGCCTTTTAACAGTCTATGACAACAAAGTGACTGGTACTTAGCGAATTTCACACCAAATTGATCAACTAGCTGTGATGTGCAGTAGAGTAGTATACCCTTCCCATTGCCAGATTTCTTGCTGCTTCAAGTGCACTGAAGTGCTTTTCATAGAGTATTCCAAGTTGACTAAAATTTTGTACACACAAAGTATGAACAGGTCTACCACTGTTTAGTTCTTTCACAAGTATCTTCTTGTGTGATAATATAACGGTGACAATGCAGTGGTGCAGTAGAAGTCTTAGACATTCCACATAGATTGTCGCAAGCTATTTAAATATAGTCTCCTGGAATGCTAGTGCCATGCAAACCACGACATGCAACTGGAGCAAGACCAAGCACCAAGAACGAACGAAGACCACCTAATCGAAACGTGGGAGGCCAAGCTCGTCCTCGAGGACCTGTATGACCAGCGTCAACTCGTCGCCAGGGCCAAGAGGATAGTTGAAGCCAGAGGGTTCCTGGACTAGGGAATCCTCCAACCTTAGGGTCATACCGGGCATCGCTCGGAACACTGTTGCAAAATAATACTTATTTCTCTCTCTCTCTCTTCTGTCCTTGATAAATATGACTGTTATACTATCTTGTTATTTACGATGTTGAGACGAATGCAGGCAGTGGTGTGCTTTTGTGCACGAATGGTGAATAAGGTGCATGCAGCGTTTATACAGATGAAATGGTTTCTGTCTACATCGCCTCCTCCAATGTGGAGACACGAAAAGTATTTCAAACATTATGCACCGCCAGAATATATACCTCTCGTATACGCGAGTTAATACAACTTTGCACTTCGCAAGGTGTCGCATAGTCATGCGAGCTATGCAGGACATAATTATCACTGGAAAGCACTGTGACCCTCTCACTGTAAGGTACAGTTTCATCTCCTACTTTCATTGAAGTTATGCATTCTATCGATTCCCACAGTCAGTTGTATATGGCATAAATTTCGTTTCAAAGAAACTTGCACTGGGTGGC
Organism: Rhipicephalus microplus; assembly: GCF_043290135.1. NCBI lineage: Eukaryota > Metazoa > Arthropoda > Arachnida > Ixodida > Ixodidae > Rhipicephalus > Rhipicephalus microplus. The sequence goes on from NC_134702.1 coordinate 211,973,141, forward strand.
AATAGATCACTTTTAGACGACAGCTGCATGCAGTTCATCTTTCTCAGGAACGTTACCGATACTTTCTCAAGCATTTGAGTTCTGTATACTTACGGACATCACAGCAGAATTTACCACCACCGCACTTGTTTCTATATGCATGGGAAGCTTCATGTTTCAGAGGAAATAGTGACTGAGTGTGCCCGATGGCATTATTATGACAGCTGAGATATTGTGCGAACACTTTACACTCAAAATCAATGTTGTACCACCTCCAATCCATTGGTCTCGTTCAGATCTGTCTGCACCAAATCAAAAATGCTCTTATGATCTCTGGTGTTTGAAAACAATCTGCTAGCTGAGGCATACGTGAGGCAACCTAATCACTCCACTTTTCCTGAGTGCATACTGGACAGTATTTCAGATGCTATGGAATGTTTTTGGGAAGGGTATATTTACTGTAATAAAATAAATATATTTATACTATGTTTATAGTACCCTGTACTTGAAAGGAAAATTCAATTGCTTAGGAAGAGAGTGCCAAGCTTTCACAGCCAATATTGTATTTACTTGTGTAATGAGCGCAGTCTCATAATTTATGCATCCACAATTAGCTGTCGAAATTTGCATGTTTTCGCAGCGAAATAAATGCACCTTCCCCTTTCATCTGTTGCAGTCCTGCCAACTGACAAAGCTAGTTTCGCCCTACTCTCATTCTTTTTTTGTACTGTGTCAATCCCCTTGAGGTCCTTCCACAACCCCCTTCACCCCACCATTCTTTGTTTGCTTTTCTACCTGTGCATGGCACGTCGCACTAGTATTGTACTTGTTTTTGAAGTATTCGTGCACTACAGCAGGGTTTATGAATGGCGTGTGTGTAAATGTTTTGTAGTGTGCAAGTATACAATGAGCAAAAATTGTTGAATCACCCTACAAGCCACTGTTTACCTTCTTTAAACACACCACTTTAAGGAACCGGTGGCAAACGGTGGCACCAACACAGTGTGATGGGAGTGCACAGAGAAAGACGCAGGTAAGGTTTCAGAAGGTAGTTCCATTCTTCATAGTGACCTCTACCATTGAAGCAACAGATTTTCAGAGGCCGGGTGGGACAGTCACTCTTTCTTAGTCCACATTCATTTTGCGCTGTTTCACCTATACCTGCTACGAATCGACACCAACCTGCCCGGTTTAATTTCTGTTCAGAAAAAGAAACCACCACTTACTTTCTCGACATGCCTGGACGAAAAACAACTTGGGCTTTCCTTGAAGAGCTGGGCAACTTTCGTTGTCAAACAGAGAGAAGACCTCATCCTCCAAGCGGACTGTCTCGAGATCCACGCCATAGATAATGTCCTGCCCACCATGTGACATCAGGACAATGACGAGGCAATCGGCCACTTTATGCTTCCTTAGTTTGGCTGCCTTCTGTAGCGTCTTTTTCATCGCCTGGAAAAAGAACGATTGACAGCAAGAGTTTGCCCACAGTTGTAAAGCAGAACATTTTGCACTCAAGACATTACTCAAGCATCTAGCTAAGCATTTCTGCAGCAATAAGTGAATAGTACAGAGATGGGCCAGAGCATGAGGTTTCGCACTACAAAAAAAAAAAAAATACGGTCAGCTAGCTCTAGTTGTGCAAAAATGGAGCAATCAACTGGGCTAGTGATCGCATGGATTTTTCCAGTTTCTTACGTGGCTATACATCAAATGAACCGGCTTCCATGTGAAGAACTCGTAAGCTCACTATTATTGGTCAGGGTATTATCTTGGCTTTTTTAGCATTTTTGAGCAACCATTTTGAGCATTTTAGAGATGCACAGGCTGTTTTGGTAATGCACGAGCGGTTATTTTGAAAATTTTGTTACCTGACATCATCACAACTAGCCCAACTGCTGCATGGTCACCATAATCAGTACTGCATCGTGACGTCAATATAGTGTCCATGTCGGTAAAAGTACCATGTCAAAAATGACTAATATGAACAAATGAAAAAGCTTATCACCATTTGCTGTGATTCAAACTTTCTCAGAGCCGTCTCTACATACAAGAGATTTTTATGGCAGGGTAAATTCACCTTCGAAAAATGGTGTCAGGACCACTTTACGGTTACTTACACTTATCATTTTCTTTTCTATTGCTTACTACATTGCAAGGGTTTAATGAACATGGTGTCATTTACCCTGGCCTCAATATTATGATGTTAATTTAGGATGAATTGACATGGAATCATTTAGCACTCTTCATCAGTACTATTGCAATTGTCAATGTCCTAATCACCTTGGTCTTGATTAGAATTGTAAATAATGTCTTAAATTGCACGTCATAACTAATGCAGCCTTAGCATGCCAGAGCTAAATTAGTGTGGTCATTATTAGCATGTTCTTAGCAAGACACACCTTAATTCGCTCAGTCTTAGATGACATGGCTTAATTACTTGGTCTTAGCTTGTTTTGGCTTAACTAGCCAGGTCTACTGCCAAGCTAACTAGCTAATTAGCTGGGCACACATCTACAAGACAGTATAAGATGAAGGAAACGAAGACAGCACAAACCAGCTTAGCAATGAGCTAGAAGGTATAGGCTGAAGGTGATGATGATAGTTCTCTGGTGGCACCACAGCACATAACGAAAAGTCTTATAGCTCTGCTGTAAGAAAGCGCAATCTCATGCAGTGATCAGTCAACCACCATGAAAATGGAAGAATGTACAGGTTTCTTGGTGATTTTATTTCGTTAAGTAGCACAGGTTTCTTGGTGATTTTATTTCGTTAGCTAGCAAACTGTCTCAAGGTCTTTTTTTTTTTGCAGTTTCAGTTTCATTCTTTAAACAACAGCTGTATTCTGCAGTAATATCACAGACAGTGTTCCCTGTTTTGGGTAGCAGGGTGCAGCACAAAGCACTCAAGTGGTGCCTTTGTTGCTAAAAGTGGCTGAGGTGTGCTAGGACTTGTAGTTTGTGGTGATGTTGTAGCTCTAAATGTTACAATTGAGAGTTTTAGAAAAGTGTCGTTCATGCAGCAGTTTGCAAAGTTGTAGCATTTCATGCCAGTGCATGAAGCTTAATCAAAGTCACACATTCTTGATTAGAGTGACTTGCCATGGGGATGGTGAAAAACTTGGTTCATGAGAAGGCCACTAGTAAATAAGCTTTATCTTTTGTGCATCAGTGGGACACATATGCCCCCCTTTTCCTTCTACAAGAAAAATTTTTCTTTTACATCACCTGTCGCAACCAGTGCAAGGGGCTAAGTGGTTGGTATTTTACCTGAGTCCATGTAAACTCGAGAAAAAAATGTTTTACTATGGTTTCAAAGGTAGCACTTGTGCCACAATACAGTTCATTTTTATTTCATTTTCACAGAAGCTTATGAATTTTTGCTCTTATTCTGCTAAAAAACCTTTCATTCAAAATGCCTGGTTTTTTCTCTTTCCCTGGTTTTCGAGAGAAGAAACCAGCTCCCACTCACCAAGTGCTTTGTCCTTGTGCAGTAACTTGACTGATAAATGCATAGAAACACAGTCTTTTGAGACACTGTCATGCTCTTCGCTAAGCCTAATTGCGGATAGTTGCACATGAGAATGTTCTTCACACCATATGCTTTTTGAAAAGCGGTCATATATTTGGGGACAAGATCAGTACTCGACCATTTCGACAGGTGAAGAAAAGACAACAACCCATAGAAAGCTTGCAGCGCGAACAACCTAGTGAGCTTAGGGCTTGCCACCCCCTTGGAGTCAAGCACATCAGGGGAACGGTTTCAAGACACAGGTATCAGCCAGATTTTTCAGAAGTGTTTTCGGCGATCCTACTAAGGCATTGCCAATCATTCTAGGTTATTTCTGAGATTTATGTCATTTTAGATTATGCGAGCTTATTCTGCACTGTTTTTGAGCATTAGCCTTGTTTTAGGAGTGACCATGCGACATGAGGCAGTGGATAGATGACAAGCTGAGCCGTTATGGTGCCATGCACTTGCATTAAAGGGACATTAAAGGCAAAGGACATTTTATGTCACAGTCAAAGCTCAATTTCTAACATTGTATAAAATGGCAATATTATCAACAGAAGTGCCTTATTTATCAAGAAATGAGGCTCATACGTATTTATCAGGAATTAAGCATCATACAACGTGCACCTCAAGTGGGACATTTGCAAAATGATCCTGATGACCTAAGAGTGTCCAACTACAAATAATCACTAGTAATCAAAGTAGCTGCAATACGAAAATAACTTTTTGTACATCAAGAGACATGATGAAATGCTTTTTATCTGCTTTTCCTTGATATTTAAAAAAAAAGAACCCTCTGGCGCTGGTATGGAGAATGGCACAAGTGGTTCAAATGTTTAGATTGGCCGGTTGGGCTTGACAGATAGTGCCATCTAGCGGGGCTCAGTTGAACAAAGTAGAACCGTGGTCTCCTATGGTGGCTGTTGCTACTGTGGCTCCTGCTACTCGCTCTGCTGGTACTGGTGTAGGCGGCCGTGTAATAAAAGTGGGCAACTTTGGGCACGAAAATAAAGATGTTTAACAGGCTGCTTCCGCGCAGGTGATTTAAAGTGCACTAACAAGATGTGGTCTGCTAAAATGTAAATTTATTTCAAATAAGAACTTTCATGGCTCAGATATAGCACTGTGAGGTTTCTCGGCCACTATTTCAACAATCAATGCCAACTGAATATTTGCCTTCGTTGTCCCTTTATATTGCACAAAGCTGAGGCACAGCAGAGCTCACGGGCACCAGCTTGTTTTTGCTTGGCTGGCTTTCACCCTCTCACCTGTTTTTCCTGCTATTTCCTATAACATTTATTTATTTTACATACTGAAGCCCTGTAAAAAGGCAATTACAGGAGTGGCATTATACAAAGCAGAAAAAAATGACCACAGGAAAGATACGTGAGCAATAACATGAAAACAACAATAATAACATATTTATAACAATAAAGGAATTAATATTTTGTTATAAATTATTTTCATCAAGAATAGTCATAATATTTCAGGGGACGTGCATGAATGTGGCCACCTAAAGAATATTATAATTCTAGCGTAAGAGGAAGGAAACTATACCTAAATCTATCTGTGCATGCAAAAAAGGTAGCAAGATAGAGCTTGTGAAAGTTACGTGTGGAGGAAGGCTTGGAAAATAACAAAAAGGCTCTGTTTAAAATGTGACATGCATTGTTGATTATGTAATGCAAAACATTTAATAATTCTACATCACATTGTACCGAAAGAGGTTCTAGCTTAGTTCGCGTAATGCTAATGACAGTGAGAAGTAGCGGTCGTACCTGTGAGAAGTGAAACAGGCAGCTTTCTTTTGAATTGCTTACAGTCTGAGTACGTCGCATTGGCTGTAAGGTGACCACACTGTATAGGCATAATCGATAATAGGGCAAACAAGAGATTTATAGATTAAAAGTTTATTATCTTTTGGGACATTCTGCATTGTTTGAGAAAGATATCCTAGTTGCTTTAGGGCTTTAGAACATGTTCAAGTTCAAGTTCAAGTTTATTCATTGCTGAGTACATGAGTACAAAAAAAATGAGCTCACATATACAGCGTCAGGAGGTCCCAAAGTAAGAAACTGTCAGGGGGACCTCCTATCGTTAATGGGGTACATAAAAGATAAGTAACAGCAGCAAAAGCTACAAGTGCGAACAAAAATAAAAAGTGCATTCAACACAGAACAATAAATAGTCAAATCAAAAAAGTTAATTTACCAGAACAACATTATACAAAACTACAAGAATACGTAAAAGCAGGAATTGAAAACGTAGAGGTAATAATGAAAATGTTTTATTACAAATGAACAAGAGGCTCAATTAACAGTATGCTTTTCATGTTATGTTTAAAAGACTGCAATGAATGAGACGACTTAACATGAAGAGGGATATTATTCCAAAGATGAACACAAAAGAAGCGTGCTGTGTATCTGCCATAGTTTGATCTGATTTTAGGTAAAAGGAAGTTATTACGCTCTGAAAACCTGGTATTATTGTTGTTGACGAAGATATGGAAAGGAATATTATCAAGTGATATTTCGCGATGAATGAGACGGTATGTGATCAGCGACAATCTATGATAAAACAATTGTTGAATGGGTAGGATTCGAAGATGTTGATAGATAAGTAGAGAATGGCAACGGAATGGGCTAAAAGTCATTAACTTGATCGCCTGGTTTTGAAGACGTTGAAGCGGTTTGAGATGAATCGCGTATGTGTTACCCCATGATGATATGCAGTATGATAAATGGCTATTATATAAGCATGATAAAGTGAGATGAGAACATGAGGTTGAAAAAATGCACGTGTTGTAATGATAATGCGGATACCAAATGAAACCCTTTTTATAAGTGAATTGGCATGACTATTGTATTTAAGATGTTTATCGAGAGTAACACCAAGGAATTTAACATTGTCAGATGCCAGTAAAGTATAATTATCCAGCAAGACAGTTATGGAGGAAGATACCACAGTTTGTGGGCTATGAAAGAGTACGAAAGTTGTTTTAGTAGGATTAATCTGAAGTTTGTTATTTCTACACCATGAATGCACGTTGTTAAGATCTGCATTAAGTGTGTCTTGAAGTGCGGTGAGCGATTTATGTGGTGAGTAAATGGTCGTGTCGTCAGCATATAGCAAACACTTAGAAAACGTAAGCGTATTAGGTAAGTCATTTATGAATAGTAGAAACAACAACGGACCTAATATAGAACCTTGGGGAACACCGCAGTTAATTAATTTAGTCGATGAAAATTGACCATTAAGATATACGACTTGTGGCCTGTTAGACAAGTAGCTACGAATAAGATTTAGAGTTGGGCCAGTAATACCAAAAGACTCGAGCTTATCCAGAAGAATAGAATGTTCTAGTGTGTCAAATGCCTTTGTTAGATCAATGAATATGGCACCTACAATGAACCCTACGTCAATAAATTGTTTAATGTTATCCGTGAATTTGAGCAATGCTTGTTCCGTTGAATAACCATTCCTAAAGCCAAACTGGTGTGAGGAAAGAAGATTAAATTTGTTTAGATAGTGCATCAGACGACTGTAGATAAGCTTTTCAATGACTTTGCCAAAAAATGGCAAAATGCAAATGGGGCGATAGTTGTTAATGTTATCACGAGAGCCTTTTTTATACACAGGAATTATTTTACCACGTTTCAACAACTCAGGAAATATACCGGTTCTGAAAATTTTGTTAGCAATATCTGCAAAAACTAATGATATGTCTGCAGCAACCAGTTTTATTCTAGAGGGCTGGATGGAGTCCAGGCCTGGTCCCGTAACTTTGAAGGAAGAAATTACGTTAAAAACTTCTGAAGAAGAAACCAGGCGAAGGAAGAAGGACTGAGGGCTATGTGGAAGATGGGCTGGAACGCTAAGTGAGAGCGTATTTTGGCACGCGGCAAAATGATCGCTAAAAACATTTGACATATCAGCTTCGGTAGAGTATTCCTTGTCTTTGTAAATTATTTTTTTAATGCTGGCATCGGACTCCCTAACATTTAGAAATTCTTTAATTAGCTCCCAATTATGCCGAGTATTTATTCCGTTTTCAATTATTCGCCGTTCATAATATTCCCGTTTTGCACGTTTGAGGACGCTAGAAAGAATGTTGCTATAATTTTTAAATCTAGCTCGCAAAGATGCGTTGAAAGGCTGCCACTTCACCTTTTTGTGAAGATTATTTTTCTTTATTATTGAGCGCAGCAGCGCATTTGTAATCCATGGATTCCTAGGAGACGAGAATGTGCGCTTATGGGTTACATGGGTTGTGCAATCGTTAATGTAATTCGTTATTGTTGATAGAAAAATCTAATATGCCTTCTCAGGACAATCTTCTCGAAAAACGTTATTCCAGCATGTGTCATGCACTTTTCGTGCAAATAAAGCTTCATTGAAGGAATTTTTCGTATATTGACGGTGCTGTGCACGTTTTCCGGTACCAAGAACGAAGAACAGGGGATAATGATCTGTAATGGAATAATCTATCACTCCGGTCGTGTAATCAGAGGTTGATGATGAAAATATGTGGTCTATTAACGTGCAAGAACCGGCAGTGTCACACCTAGTTGGAACATCAATTAAGGAAGAGAAACCATAGCTAAATAAGCAGTTGATATAATCAGAGCACGATTGACAGCTAGGAGGAAGTATGTTTATATTGATGTCACCACAAATGATGATGTTCTTATTTTCATTGGTTAAGAGATTAAGTATTTCTTCTAGCTGTGAACAGAAGTCCGAATAAGATGATGACGGGGAACGATAAATGGATGCCAGGATTGTAGGCCTGTTATTGAGTGGCAAGACATTCCGGTCGAACTCTAACCATACAGACTCGCACAATAAATTTCGGAATGAAAGATCGAGACGACGGGTGTACGCGATCGACGAATTCACAAAAATAGCAGATCCGCCACTTCTCTGATTTCCTCGGTAACTATGTTCACTGATGTACCCTGGCAGATCAAATAGATTGCCATCTACCTGTGTCAGCCACGTTTTCGACAAACAGATGATTGAAAAGTTATGGTCAAGTATAGAAAGAAAGTTGATCATATCATCGTGATGCTTACGAAGACTGCGAATATTGCAATGAAGGAATGAAAATTGAGGCGCTTTATCATGGAGCAATGCTTTCGTTTTGTCACACGAGAACATGCCTCTGTTCATGATAGAAACACGAAAAAAAAAGGATGTGCAGGCGCACTGATTATATAAATATGGCCAGGTCGTTTGCGTTAGAAATATGATAAACACGACTATTTTCAGTCTTTCTGGCCTTAATCACACAATTTTCGGTCCAGAGGAATCGCCACCCTTTAGCCTTCTTCAATTCGAGAGCTTGCGCGAAAAGACGCTTGTTCTCTGGCGTGAGATGATCATTCACAAAAAAAGGTGAGTCACTGCTTCGCGAAAGACCAATTGGAGAAGTGGTGAGTTTAGCTTTCCTAGCTTTACTAATGAATTCCGTTCGCTTCGATCTCGAGCAGAAACGCGCGATGATGTTCTTGTCCTTTTTCGCGGGGACACGATGAGCGATGTCAATGTCAGAAGGTACAACAGGACAACCAATTTTTTTACCAATAGCTTGCATTACAGCCAGGCAATTTTCACCTTCCGTGACGGGAACACCTTTGATTTCTACGTTATTGAGGCGTGAATACTGCTCGAGTGACGTAAGACGTTGAGACAGCTTCGTGTTTTCTTCTTTCAGAAACTTATTTTCCTTCAAGATGGTTTCATTCTGAACTTTCACGGATTCATACAGTCCATTAAACATGCTCAGACTTTTTGCATTGATGCCAATTCAGCACGTAGTATTGCTATATCTTTCGCTAGCTCAGCACACGACGGCATCTTGAAAAAAAGCACGAGACACTGATGGCAACAGGGCAGCGGCTAAGAAGAATTAGTAGATGCAAAAGTTTATGTGACAAACCTGTACGAAGTGCAAGGACGAAATTAGTTGCTTGTCCGCTGCCGCAACCCTTGCTGCCAAGGAAATGTGAAGGAAATGCGAGTAGAACATCTAAGATCATGAGCGAAGGTGACACCAAGATATTTGTACAGCATTACTCTGGTTAAAGGGCACGTTAGAGTATGTTGCAATCGCCAGAATTACTTCTTTTGCAAAGGACAATAAAACAGTCTTCCTGAAATGAATGTCATTTTTCATTTTTCACAGCAAGCACAAAATTAGTTGAAGGAATCAAACGCTTTTCATCATCTGTCGAAAAAAATCACGCCATATACAGCACAATCATCTGCGTAATGACGAATGTTTGAAGATGCATATTCTAGAAGGTCAATTATATAAACTAAATATATTAAGGGGCTGAAACCGGACCCTTGTGGAACCCCAGAGCCCACATCTAGAACTGATCTCTTTGTGGAACTGGTCAACATATTGAGAACGAATATGAAGAAAACTAGCAATCCAATCGACCAGGCATGAATTTTTAGGACGATGTGTAGTTTTCGCAGAATATGAGAGTATAGTACCATGTCAAAGGCTTCTGAAAAGTTGATAAAAAGTGGATCGATTTGATGGCCCTGGTCTAATTGATATTGTGGGAATTGAGGCTGGCCCGCTGCCTTTGCGCGGGCTTTCCCGCCTTTTCTGCAATTCTCATGTCCCGACATGTCTGCCCTCCTTTGCTCTCAGCCGCGCTGGGAAGGGCGGAGTGACGTTTAACTCCCTCACCCGGTAGCGGATGTTGACTGTGGCGCCGCGCGCGGGGGACCCCCGAGAGGTTTTTCGCGCGCTGCGTCGGGAGCGGTGAGTACAGTCCGGGACTTCAAACGGTGAGCCACGCATTCTTTTCCGTCCGTCGAGTCCCGTCGCTCGGGGCTCGTCGGACTTCGCTGACGGCGCCACGCGCCCGAGGCGAACGCTCACCCGCTGTTGCCCCGCTGCGTACGCACGGCCGAAGGGCGGTACGGTGTCCTAGTGCGTGGCCTCGCTACGCCGACCCGTCTCCCTTCGAAGCCAACGCGAGCGCCTTTGCCCTCGCTCGAGCAACCGGGCCTTTGCTCCGGTGTCTCCGTGGATCACTTTTACCGCGGAGACGTGCTCGTGGCATCCCTGTGTAGTACTTTGTGCCCGTGGCGTGGATAAGCCTATTTGCTTTCCCGCCGCGCCTTTTGCAACGGGCTGTACTGCGTTTGGTTGCCACAATAAAGTGTTGCGACTTGAGCAGTATCGTGTTTCCCGCCACGGCGAAGGTTAACGCGTGCCCTGCGGCTCGCTAAGACCGGACCCACGCTGGTGGCCGTACTCCTTCGGGATACGTGTACACCACACTGGCGCCCAACGCGGTATCAAAAGCTCTAGCTTTTGACTGCTCTTAGCGAGTCAGTTCGCCTGCGCGATTCGGGCTCGTCGCAACATGGCTGCTTCGCGGGACTTTTGTCCGCTGTCCCTTTTAGCGGATGCCGCGTTGCACACGGAGGCCATTGCCTCTATGAACGGGAACCCTTCTGCACCCGTCCGTGTCGGCACCCCCTATTGCGGTGACGACACGGGGCGCCTAGCCGCTCCCTTTGGAGATGGCGCGTCGCTTCGGAATGGGCCTCTTGCCCTACCCGAACGTTATGTCTGCTTCGTGGCATGCCGCGTTGCACAAAGAGGCCGCCGCCTCTATCGACGGGCGCCCTTCGGCGCTCGCCTGTGTCGTCACCCCTTTTTGTGGTGAATACACTCCTACGTGGTAGCTGACGCGCTATCTCGTGCCCCCTGTTGTCTGCCGAGAACCTGGATTTCGGTGTGACGGCCGCTCGCGGTGCCTTAGCACATGCAAGCGTCGGGGGTGAAACAGCGGCGAGAAGGGGGGGAAGTGGTTCTTAAAATTGGAAAAGAAAAGAAAAGTGAACCCCGCAACTGTCTGCAGCTAAGTGCGACACCTCAGCAGTGGTTCACATGGGAAGGGGAATGGGGGATAATAGACTTGAGCGAAGAGAGGAAAGAGAAAGGAGAGAGCGAGCAAAGGAAGGGGGGGACGCACAGATCGTCGTAAGCCACAGCGAGCGAGGACAAACCGAGGGGATAGAAGAGATAGGAAAGATGGAGCACGGTCACTGGAGTCCGAGGACGGGGCGCACCTGCGAGAGCTCCTTTCGGCGTCGGTGGATGGCGTAGAACAAGTCCAGTAAGTCAGAGCTGCACTGTCGTCGGAGGTGGAAGGTCGTCGGCGGCAGGAGATGACGTAGGGCGAGTCCAGTCGGCCAGAGCCACGCTGACGCGGGAGATCGCAAGCGTGCGGAGCGCGCGAGCGCACGACCGGTCGGCCCGAAATCCAGCAAGCGAGTCCCGGCGAGAAGGGGGACTCCCCATGAGGACGACCTTGGCTGCTATCCAGGTAAGCGGCGCACCGCGAAGCGGCCGAGCGGGGGAGCTTTCCGAAGGCCACGAGGCCGAGAGCGAACCCGTGACGCCATGCACGCGGCCGTTGCTGCGGTCCTGAGTGGGCGCGATACCAGACTCCCCCATTTGGGAGAATGGGAATTGCTTTCGGCAGCGAAGAGCTACTGAGGGCTCAGCAGAGTGATCCGTTTCGAGTCTCGGAGGGACGGAGCGCCGTATACGCTGCTTGCTTTGCGGCGGGCGCCGTTAAACTGTCTTGAGAGGCGCGCCGTTACGCTGCTTGTTCTGCGGCGGGCGCGATTAGGGGGCTGAAACAGCGTGTGTCGCTGAGTCCCCGGCGGATTCATTTTTGCTGGACCATGACGGGCTCCTGCTGAAGTATATAGCCACTGACGACGAGTCCTTAGACCCGTTTAAGGTGGTTATGCCCAAAAGTCTGAGAGCCGCACTGTTGCGATCCTCTCACGACGAATCCATGGCCGGTCACCTGAGTGGCTCGAAAGTTTTTGCAAACTGAGCGATGTTGTGACCTGGCCCGGCACGAAGCGTGGCTTTTATCGCTATTCCGTGCCTGCCACGTCTGACAAACGGTTGAGCCAAGGGTTGGAAAGCCGCCCGGTCTTATGAACCGATTGTCAGTGAGCGTCCGTGGCGCGTACTAGCTGAAAGATCCCCTTTGGGAAAACTCAGCCGTGCCCACATCGCAGACCTGAAGCCCTTTGTCACGGTCTGACGAGCTCGCGCCAGCGCCCTGCGGCACTTCGCGCAAGCAACGGGCACACCCGGAGCGGCGGACCGCATTCGGACCCCGCACCGGTATAATCTGAGGAAGCGGTCACCTTTGTGATTTCGCGCCGGACGGCGGACTTCTCCGCAACCGAAGGCCCTCAGTTTACCGTCTAGCCTCAGTATAGGTTAGCTTCTTTACGGCCTTTTCTCGTAAAGAAGTTAACCCCGCCCTGTCTGCTGCCAGTTTTTTTCAAGTGTTCATGTGTATTTTATGTTTCTTTTGTCTAATATTAAGTGTTATTTGTATTTTATGTTTTTGCCAGATGTTTAGTGTCAGTTTGCTCTGTGTTTACTTTTTTTCGTGTTCGTTTAATCTACCGCGAAGGGAGCTGTGTGTGACCTTGAGTGTCGGTTCTTGCCGGGGGAGAGAGACGAAGGACGCTTTGCGCCTACGCTCGCGCAGCTGTCGGCGGTGTGCGTGCGTGTGTAAGTGCGTGACGCTTCAGTGCGAGCCCGCGAAGAGTGCGTCGACTTCCCCCATCGATGCGGACATTGGAGGTGCTGGGGGGCATTGACACACTGACGTCAGACCATCTGGCTGTGCTCTGCTCTCGGCTGTCGCCGAAGAAGCCCTGCTGCCTTTCCCACCATGGCTCCTGCGCGAGGCCAGCTTAAAGCAGCTATGTGCTGCCGGCCAACGCCAGGGCGCCTCGCAGCCAATTTTGGTTCGGCTCCCTGACCACCGGAGAGGCCCGGCTTCCCGCAACGTCCAGCTCCGTCATCGAGCCGGATATGCGGGGCCTCCGAACAACCGAAGCGGCTTTCGTCGGACTCGCGGCTTATCAAGAGCAGCAACAAGCCATCAGTGAGCCACCTCCCGTACCTCTGACCTCGCACTCGGGCATCACACCCAGCGGACACTGTCACGCCCTTCCGTCCCTACGCGCAGTGGACGCTAACCCCCTTCAGCACCACGAACACTAGTCCCACTGTTCTGTGCTCCCTTCCGCAGTTATTTGTGTAGTGTCATGTGTTTATTTTGTTAGTTATGTTTTGTTTCTCCTTTGTAATCATTTTTTAGCAGCAGTTGCAGGGCTGGACTGAGGTTAGCTGTCGCTCATAGCAGTGTCATTTTAACTGCATGGGTGACGTCCGGCTGCCTTTTGCAGACCGGTAAAGGGCAAATTTAGGAGAGGGGGATGTGGGAATTGAGGCTGGCCCGCTGCCTTTGCGCGGGCTTTCCCGCCTTTTCTGCAATTCTCATGTCCCGACATGTCTGCCCTCCTTTGCTCTCAGCCGCGCTGGGAAGGGCGGAGTGACGTTTAACTCCCTCACCCGGTAGCGGATGTTGACTGTGGCGCCGCGCGCGGGGGACCCCCGAGAGGTTTTTCGCGCGCTGCGTCGGGAGCGGTGAGTACAGTCCGGGACTTCAAACGGTGAGCCACGCATTCTTTTCCGTCCGTCGAGTCCCGTCGCTCGGGGCTCGTCGGACTTCGCTGACGGCGCCACGCGCCCGAGGCGAACGCTCACCCGCTGTTGCCCCGCTGCGTACGCACGGCCGAAGGGCGGTACGGTGTCCTAGTGCGTGGCCTCGCTACGCCGACCCGTCTCCCTTCGAAGCCAACGCGAGCGCCTTTGCCCTCGCTCGAGCAACCGGGCCTTTGCTCCGGTGTCTCCGTGGATCACTTTTACCGCGGAGACGTGCTCGTGGCATCCCTGTGTAGTACTTTGTGCCCGTGGCGTGGATAAGCCTATTTGCTTTCCCGCCGCGCCTTTTGCAACGGGCTGTACTGCGTTTGGTTGCCACAATAAAGTGTTGCGACTTGAGCAGTATCGTGTTTCCCGCCACGGCGAAGGTTAACGCGTGCCCTGCGGCTCGCTAAGACCGGACCCACGCTGGTGGCCGTACTCCTTCGGGATACGTGTACACCACAATATGCAATGTCGTGAGTAAATTCAGTTAGTTGGGTGGCGGTGTTGAAACAACTTCTGAAACCATGCTGTGCATTGGTTAAAATATGATTTGACTCAAGAAAATCTATATGTAGTTGTATAATATATGCTCTAACATTTTGCACGAATACAAAGTCAGAAAAAATGGTCTTTAATTAGTCCTGTCGAACTAGCTGCTCAACTTATACAATAGTACTACTCTTGAGAGCTATCAAAGTGAAGAAACGGTACAAGCTTTTAAACCTTTTTTAAATAGCAAGGTAACGAGAGGTTCACTGAGAATAGCACAGTAAAAATGAGTTTAAAACATCATTTCAACCACTAGATGTCTCTGTCTAGTTTTGAAATCACAATAAGGAGGGACACAGGTCTTGGCGACGAAAAAACACTAAAAAAATCTATTTTCTCAGTTTGGTGATTTTTATTCTTTTCGTATCATCCCACGCCTGCCTGCAAAAAATGAATTCGAAATGAGGCATCATTGAACCAAAAGATGTCATATTTATTCATCCCAGCACTTGGTTTCACTTACAAACATGCCAAAAACAGCCTGCTTTTGCTTTGCTCGGTTCCCGCTAACCCCTTATCGGATCGCGGCCATCTTAGTCTCGTTACAGTGGCTAGAATAGGGAAGTGCGATGAACGCGCCGGCTAGCGCGTAACGCCTTGGGAGGAAACCGCCCTATGGCGCTGGCACACGTGTAAACGTGTGCCAGCGTCAATCTAAAGTATGGGTTGGCAAAGCATCAAGCAGAGATGCTAGAACACTTACGGTTAAGAGGGAAAGTAGCTGGGCAGATGACGCTTTTTGGTGTGGTGTACTTATGAACGGGAGCAAAGGCCAGCGAGGAAAACCAGGCAATGGTGGAGTGTATATCAAAGGGCATTGAGGAATCAGGAGGAGAGATAACTATACTAGGAGATATGAATGCGCACGTAGAAGATATAGATGGGTATACTGACCCAATAGGCAAAATGATCATGAATATGTATTAAAGCCATGATTTAATCATTTGCAACAGTACTGAGGAGTGTGAAGGGCAAATAACATGGGAGCTAGGAAGGCTGCAGTCAACTATAGATTATGCACTGATGTCATATAGGATGTGTGATAGGTTCAGGGGAATGCAAATAGATGAATGTGGCTCCAGAAGTCTGGGTATTGATCCCAAGTGTATCGAGCTATGTTTTGGAAGAGCAGTGAAAGTGGGATGGAGACAAGATGAGCAACTACAGGAAATTTTTTTTTCAGAAAGGCAAATAGCAATAGCTAGTAAACAAATTCAGAAAGTAATCACTGAGGATAATAAAACAGTGTGGACATACACGAATCTATTTAGACTGTTTCAGCTAGAGCTTGCTAAGGCACGTGGCAAGTCACCCCGGGAAAGAAGTCACAAACCCAAGAGTTGGTGGAATAAAGAAGTTGACAGAGCCATAGCAAAATGTCAGGAAGCCTCTAGGGAACACAGACAGGCTGAGCAGTGGGTTGAATCGACAGATGATGTTGAAAGAAAATAGGACACCTTTCTAAGCTGTAGAAGGGAAGCATTCCTTCTGATCAATGAAAAGGTTAGAAGAAAGGGGGCTCAGTGGCTGGCAGAAGTACATAAAAAGGATAGAAAGGCAGCTGCAAAGTTTTGGAACCATCTAAACTTCTAAAGAAAGAAGACGAGTCTAGAGCAGAGGTTTATAACTACAGCTCAAGGTGCTACGCTAGAAGGGGACGAAGCTATTGAGTATGTAAGAAGAAGAGTGACAGAAAAATTGCAACAAAGAAGTGTCTTATGCACCACAATAGACAAGAATGAATTAAGTGGTGCAATGGCTCCATTTTCACAATGAGAGTGGGAAAGGGCTGAGAAGAAGGTTCCTAGTAGTCCATCAGCAGGCCCAGATGGCATTCAAATTACGTATGCTGATAAAGGCATTGGGTCCGAAGTCTAAGCAGACTTTGAGAGAGGCAGGGAGCAAAATACTATTCAATAGTGAAGTCCTCGATGAATGGAAACTTAGCAGGATAAGCATGGTCTATAAAGGAAAAGGGGACAAAGCTGACATCAACAACTACCGTCCTATAACAGTGACATCAGTGGCCTACACACTGGTGATGCAGATTATAAAGGAAAGACTGTAAGCATGAATAGAGGACGAGGGGGTGCTGGGGGAACTGCAGAATGGATTTCGGAAACACAAGAGATTGGAAGACAATCTGTTTTCACTGACGCAGTGCATCGAAATAGCAGGAAAGGAACACAGGCCCCTGTGGCTAGCATTTTTGGATATCAAGGGAGCACACAATAGTGTCGTTCAAGAGGACTTGTGGGGAATAATGGACACACTAGGTGTGGAAGATGGAGTCACTAATCTTTTAAGGAATATATATAAAGGTAACACGGTAGTTATAAAGTGGAAAAAACAGGTATCCAAGCCCACAGAGGTAAAACGGGGCTTAAGCAGGGGTGTCTTCTGTCACTCTTGTTATTCATGATGTACCTACAAGGATTAGAGGCCAAATTAGAGGGAAGGAAACTTGGCTTCAATCTCTCTTTTGTCAAACAAGGAAAACTCATTGAATAAGCACTATCAGCATTGATGTACACAGATGATATAGCGCTAATGGCCGACAATAAGGAAGGTTTGCAGAGATTGATGGACATCTGCGGTATTGAGAGAGATAGGTTAGATTTCAGATTTAGTAAGAACAAATCAGAAGTCATGATTTTTAATGATAATGAAGGTAGTGAGCTTAGGATGCAGGAAGTCACGCTAGAGATAACAGATAAATACAAATATCTGGGTTTATGGATAAGCAATGGGACCGAGTACCTAAGGGAACATGAAATATACGTAACGACTAAAGGTAACAGGAATACAACAGTGATGAAAAATAAGGCACTGTGGAATTACAATAGGTATGATGTTGTGAGAGGAATATGAAAAGGGGTCATGGTTCTTGGTCTGACGTTCAGCAATGCGGTCTTGTGCATGAGATCAGAAGTTCAAGCAAGATTAGAAATTAAGCAACGTGGAATACGCAGGCTTGCTTTAGGAGCTCACGGGACAACTAGGAACCCTCTTCTCAGCCCTTTCCCGCTCTCGTTGTGAAAATAGAGCCATTGCGCGAATTGATTCATCCTTGTCTTTTGTGGTGCATAAGGCACATCTTTGTTGCAATTTTTCTGTCACCCTTCTTCTTATATATTCAATAGCTTCGTCTCTTCTAGCCTAGCACCTTGAGCTGTAGTTATAAACTTCTGCTCTAGGCTGGTCTCTTTTCTTAGAGAGTTTAGATTGTTGCAAAATTTCGCAGCTGCTTTTCTATCCTTTTTATGCACTTCTGCAAGCCAGTGAGCCCCGTTTCTTCTAAGTTTTTCATTGATCAGCAAGGATGCTTCCCTTCCACAGCTTAGAAAAATGTCCCATTTTCTTTCAACATCATCTGTCGATTCAACCCACTGCTCAGCATGTATGTGTTCCCTAGAGGTTTCCTGACATTTTGCTATGGCTCTTTTTAACTTCCTCATCCCACCAACTCTTGGGTTTGTGTCTTTTTTACCAGCGTGACTCGCCACATGCTTTAGCATGCTATAGCTGAAACAGTCTAATTAGATTTGTGTATGTCCATACTGTTTTATTATCCTCAGTGATTACTTTCTCGATTTGTTTAGTAGCTATTTCTATTTGCCATTTTTAAAAAAAATTTTTTTCCTGTAGTTGCTTATCTTGTCTCCTTCCCACTTTCACTGCTCTTCCAAGACATAGCTTGATACATTTGTGATCACTACCCAGACTTGTGGAGCCACATTCATCTCTGTGCGTTTCCCTGAGCCTATCATACATCCTATGCGACATCAGTGCGTAATCTATCGTCGACTGCAGCCTTCCTGCCCCCCCCCCCCCTCCCCCCCCGTGTTATTTGTCCTTCATACTTCTCAGTACTGATGCAAATGGTCAAATCATGCCTTTCACACACATCCATGATCATTTTGCCTGTTGGGTCAGTATACCCATCTATATCTTCTATGTGCGCATTCATATCTCCTAGTATAATTACCTCACACTCTCCTCCTAATTCCTCAATGTCCTTTGATATACAGTCCACCATTGCCTGGTTTTCCTCTCTAGCATTTGTCCCATCCACACGTACACCAAGCCAAGGAGTGTCATCTGCCCAGCTACTTTCCCTATTAACCATAAATATTCCATGCATCCCTGATTGACTCTTTGCCAACCCATATTTTTATGTATGAATGCACCAATGCCAACCACCTTTCCGCTGTCTTCTGTTCCATTACAATGACCCCACGCATAGTTTGGGTTGTTAGGAGGTTGTTTCATGTCAATAAGATGTGTTTCTACATAACCACCTTCCATCGGCCTCTCCTCCCTTAGCTGTTTTTCTATGTCTTCTCACTTCAGCCTGTTCTTGCCACACTGCATATTAATAAGCCCTACGTCTGAATTGGCTCGGCCCTCGTGGCTACGTCAATTTCTGCCCAGACTCTACCTGTCTTAGATATTGGTGACACTTTCGAATCGTATCTGTTCATACCACCTGTCAAAGTCTCCCTGGTTGTTTTTCTCGTTACTAGCTATCCTGCACCCTGAAGGGCCCGCGTGCCCCCCCAAAAAAGCTACTGCCCGTCCTGCAGGTCACCAACCCACCTTATGACCTAGCCGCCCATCGAAGTAAATTCTCTTTCTTTGAAAACCACCCCACCTATGCGCCTCTCTGTTTGTTTCCACTGCCTCAAAATCTTTCTTTCGACTCATCCTTCATACCTCTTGGTTTGCGTTGACAACCGCTTTTTGCAGGCTGCCGTCACGCACCGTTACCTCCGGTATCGTGCATATCACTACCTGTATCTGAGGAGAAGTGGCGTGCATGTCATCGACCCCTTTCGCCAGTGTGGTTGCTAGTCCTGCCGTATCGTCATTTAGGAGATTGTTTCAACCACCTGAAATGATCACGAGGCTTCGTCCATCAACTGTTGTTCCGAGTTTTGCACTCGCTTGCCTCATGACTGCTTCCAGTTAGCGTCCTGGGAATGTCCCTAGTGCAATGCTCTTGTTACCTTTTATGACCTCTTTGATGGCTTCTGCGCATCGATTTGAATTCGAGTCATCTGCGATTATCACATGCTGTGACTTTTCAGCTGGAACGTCCTGCACATGGGGATTACTTGCTCATGTGAAGCCAGCTGCTTTGTCCCCTCGCAGCCCCACCACCACTTCGCTGAAGCTGGGTCTTGTGAGTATTGAACCAGCTGAACCTGCTTTTTCTAAACTTGCTTGCTCTTTCTTCTCCGCTGTTCTGGTTGCCAATGCTTTACTGTTCTCTCGGTAGGTCGCTTCTTTGTTCAGCTTCGCTAGCGCTTCCTCGGCGGACTTCAGTCTTTCTCCCATTGCCCTCGTTTTTTCTTGCTCTGTCGCCAACGCAGTCTCGAGCTCGGCGATTCTCATCAGCAGTTCACTCTGGGCAACCATCATTTTCTCCATTTTTTCCTCGACCTCACATTGCCTACACTTCGCGTCAGCCTCTTCTCCATCTGCTTCTACGCTTGGGTCCACTTTCGAACCCACTCCACATCCTGAACACTTTACAGCCTTTTTAGCCACGTCTTTCTGACATCTATTGTTCTTATGAATTGTGCTACTCGATAATTAGAAAACAAAGCATACGACAAATTGTGCAGTTATCTTTGGAGCACGCGAAGAATGGCCAGTCGGTAGACGGCGCCCGACGAAAAAGAATGTTAATGAAAAGAGGCTGCCCAGACGCAGATTAAGCCGTTCTCCTCGGAACGCGTGTTTGTTGTCGAAGCCCGTGAGCCTTCGTTCACCGCACTATGTGCTGGAGAGTCACCTGCATGGCGGTAGCACTCTCACGGTGAGCCATACTGAGAAATAAGTGGTCGCTGTCGCAACAGGGCTCCCAACAAGATAATGTGCCGCCATGCTTTAACAATAAGTGTGGATATACGGCAGAATCGTGTCTACTAACTTCAGACAGCCGACTGGCCGTCTAGACAGACTTGTTGTCGCACGAAAGTATAATTTTATCATTTAAGGTGTACGTTGTTGAAATGACGGAGTTCTTCTTAGCCGATGCTCGGAGGATAGCAAAGTGTGGGAACGCAAAGGCTGAGACCTATCTCTGAGGAAAGGGCAGTTGTTTGCTTCATTGGTGGAGCATCGAGCAGGGGTTCATCCCACGAGGCTGTCTCAGATGAGACAGGAGATATTTAATGAAAAGAAATGAAGAAAAGGGGGGTTTAGTGCGGGAGTACGAGATCGGGAAGCGGGCACAGAGGTCGTACTTAGCGCAGACTCTGATCCAAGGTTGATACTACATCGAGAAGTTGGTGTCGATGTGTGGAGTATACGAAGGGCTCGACATGTAACGCCGACGTTGATATTAATACAGGCCAGTGTTTTCTGTGCGGTTTGTTTAGTGGCCACCTCGGCCTTTGTTTGTAAATAAGTGTCAGCGTATAAATAAACCGAAGTTTGCCAGGAAGTGAGCAAGCAGTCCAGTCTTTCAACGTGTCGTCGTGACCATCAGAACCCTCAGGATTACATCGATCATCCCAATCTGAACTGGCGCAGTCGAGCAGGAGGTCGCGGCGGCTTCCTGGAAGACAATGAGACATCCTGCCTTTCTGGCACACAACTGGCGAAAGCGAAAAGTGGGGGCCAAAGAAAAATATCATCAGGTGACGTCAGAGCAGAGATGAAGATACGCAGTTCAGGAAACCTGAACTCTGCGCAACACTGACCGTGGCAATCAGCTGAGCCGGAATTGAGAGTGGCGGCTTCTTACGCTCGGACATCGGCTTTTCACCTAGAGTAGCTGGCGACGACTGGAGTAATGGAGAGCCAGCAGGTGACTGGCGACCGGCCCATTTATCAAGGGAAAAAATGAATGGTGCACGTGCATCCAACTTCAGCGGAAAATCGGTTCCACTACCTGCTGACTGGAACTTCTACCCGGAGGCGGTGCGGCAACTCATCTACGCACAGTGAACCACAGGTGGGTCCCTGTTCCCTTTTCTCTGGGAGCACCATGGCGACTAGGGTGACAAGAAGTCATACGGCAGACGGGACTACTGAGGACCAAGAGTCAGATCGTAATGAGGCATCGGCGGGTATGACAGCCGCAAACGTGGTTGCTAGTGAAAGCACGGATCCTGCTGTTGAAGTTCGAATGAAGGAGCTGGAAATAGAGGGTTTGAAGCTCCAAATTGAGCTACAAAAATTGAAGCTTCGGTCTCAGGCAGGAGTTGAGATGGAGAGGAGTGACAGGTCTGGTTTGGCACAGTATGCAGATTGGTTGCGAGCAGTTCTTCGACCAATGCCGGTTTCTGATGAGTTGGTGCCTGCGTGGTTCCACAGTGCTGAAAATATGCTTAGAAGTTGCAGTATTCAGGCAGATGTTCAAGGTGCTATTATTATGTCGTTCATGAATGAGAAATCTCGGACATTGGTAGCAAACCGAGCTGAGGAGCGAGTCTTTTCTTACGAAGAGATTTGTCACCTCATCTTACGGGAAGTGAAGCTTACCCCCGAGGAATACAAACGCTGTCTTAACACATGTAGGAAGGGAGGTGAGACAAGGGGGCAGTTTTTCAGTAGGCTTGAGATCCTACTTGACTATTACCTTCGTAGTAGGGAGGTTAAAACATTACCGGAGCTATGTGCGTTATTGATTTCCGACCACGTCAAAAGCTAATGAATCAAGACATGCGAACATATGTCCTACAGAATGAGACAGCAGAGTGGCTCAGGCCTCAGCCCCTAGCGAAGCTTGCGCAGAAATATGATGAGAGCACAGAGAGCAGGAGATGGGGAAAAACCAACGTTGCTAAATCGAAGAGGGGGGAAACGTTTACAGTGGAATCTCGATGCTACGATCACGGCTAATACGAATTTCCGGATGATACGAATTTTTCTGTGGTCCCTGCCGAGCCCCATTACTTTGCAATGCGCTAGAGTACGTTTGTTACGAATCGATTTCCTGCCCGCGACGTTTGATACGAATGAACGCCGCCCCGCTGACGGCCGCGAAATAGAACAGCGCTCAGTCGCACGCCGGAATGCGCGCTGCACCGCCGGTTTGACATTTTGCCAATGGTGCCTGCCAGCAGCGCGTGGCGGCCTCCAACATCGGCACGCGGCGTCCGCAATATCCGAGACCTCAGGGACCGCTTTAACCTGCAACCCGAAAAGAGCCTCTGTTTAAAAGGCGAAGCATGCAGAGGAGGCAAAAAAAGCAACGAGCGTATTACTGTGCTCTTGTGCTGTAACGCCGACGGATCTGAAAAGCTTAAGCTGACCGTAGTCGGAAAGTTTCAAAAGCTTCGGTGCTTCAAGCGCGAGAGTCATTTGCCGTGCATCTATCGCGCAAACGAAAAGACGTGGATGAGGGCGGCGTTGTTTGAAGAGTTTTTGTCACATGTTGACAGGAGGATGGCTTGTAAGAGTCGGAAGATTCTTCTTTTTCTTGACCAGTGCGCCGCCCACCCGAGGCAAGTAACGCTTCAGAACGTCAAACTCGTCTTTTTACCCGCAAACGCGACGACGCACCTGCAAACCCTTGACGCTGGGATTATTAAGAATGTGAAGCACCATTTCAAGAGCCTTCTTGTGCGTCGCCTACTCGCAAAAATTGAACGAAAGGACGAAGGTGACCTGAGAATAAGCCTCTTGGACGCCATCCATTTTATAGCTATGGCATGGGATCGGGTAACTTTGACTAACGTAGCGAACTGCTTCGGCAAATGCGGCTTCTTCGAGAGTCCATAAGAAGTGCCCCCAGAGCCGGAAGATCCTACAATTGAGGACTGAGAACAGCTCAACGTCGAGTGCACATCTGATGATTTTTCCACGGAAGATGACAATCTCGCCACCTGTGGTGCGCGCACGGTCGAAGATATTGTTGAGGAGGCCACGTGCGGGGCTGCCGATTTTAGCGATGATGGCGACGACATAGACGTGGGCGACAGCGAGGGACCACCCCCGGCGGCTGAAACGCTCGCCCGCTCGACGTTCTGAGACGCGCTGTGGCGGCGGATGAAGTCAGCGACGACACATGCAGGCGTTTTTATGCTTTCGAACAAAGTCTGCTAAGTGACCTGGCGAAGAAAAAGAGGCAGAAGGACATCGGAGACTTTTTCATCAAGAAATAAATGCTTTTTACGTACTTGTGCCTGGATGAATTCACGTCTGACTCTGTTAATTTAGCTAGTTTTATTTGTTTCGATGATACGAATTTCGGCTAATACGAATATTTTTCGTCACCCTGTGAGATTCGTATCATCGAGACTCCACTGTAATCACCACATGGCAGATCGGCCATCGCTAGGAAACGGGAAGACGACGCTCTGATGCTATGCTTGTGGGGAAAGCGGACACTATCAATGGCGATGCCCGCAAATGACACCGAAAACATCAGCAGCAAAAGGGGGGCAAAAAGTACAACCGCCTGAAAGGTTGACGGCGATGGGAAGTGTGCGAACCTACGACAGTAGGCAAAGTTTCTGCCAAAGACATGGTTAGTACGCCAAGGTTGACATGGGTTGAGTTAGTAAGCGGGGGGAATACGTTTAAGGCGTGTCGAGATTCAGGATCTAGCATAATTGTTCTCGAGAAGAGCTGATTCCCGCTGTAGCAAAATACCAGCGAATACGAAAAAGTATGCCTGAGAGGAGCATTTAAGTATGCTGTTCAGGCTGACCTGACGTACGTCCCATTGGGGCTAAACACTTCTGAAAGAGGTGCTGCTCCTTAGCAGATTGAACTGTGCGCAATCACAAATAAACTTGCAGGAGTGGATGTTCTACGAACGCCAAGCACTTTGGAGAAACTCAAGCAGATTCAAACAGGGTCGGCGCGATTGGCGGTTCCTATATTAAAAGCGGAGCAAGTTATAGTTCACGTGGTCGATCGTAAAGATGAAATAAAAGCAGATAAGATGCGGGAGCAGCCAAATACAAAGCTTCCATTTGTCGGGGCTGCGATGCAAGGACAGGCTTCAGGTAGTGAGACCGGGGGCGAGATGTTCGTGAGGAAACGACGAAAAGAAAGCTCACTGTGGATGACATGCGAGCACGAACTGGACAGAGAGCGGGGAATGTTCATAGGACAGAAAACAGGTGAGTGCATTCGAAGAGCACATTTTCGGCTCACACTAACTTCGGTTCTGGGTGTTAAAAGGGCAATGTGCCTTGCGATGAACCTGGAAAGATGTTCAGTCCCACAAACGCAGATGAGCTACTCTGGACACATTGTTGACACTTGTCACTATCCTAAGCTTGATAGGTTAGGTGCGGTTGTGCAACTTAACACTCCACGCGCTAAAGGAAATTTGCACAGTGTGATGGCACAGGTAAAATATTACCGAAAACAGATAACCGCACACTCAGAGTTAATGGGCCCATTTGTGGACTTTACGAACCACTCTGTACCTAATTTCCTAGGGAGCTTGAAGGGTAAAAATCTTTTTCAAAACTGTTACGCTGGCTCTAAAGGCCGTATTTATTACATGCGTTCCGCATCTGAGAAACGACAAACCATTAGTGACAGGTGCCTTAAAAAGGCGAATAGGGGCCCGTGTTTCTCAAAGGATAAACGAAGAGAGACCAATCGTCTTTCTCAGAAATATCAGTCCTCAGCAACTAGATTGGTTGCGAAGTAAAAGAGCGTTGTTTACCGTCGTGTGGACACTCAGCCTGTCGGACATGCGGCCAGTTCGTGACAGAGTTAAGGACCTAACGGCACATAACCCACTCACGTACCTGACCCGCTCCATATGATCTGGTGCTCGCCTGACCCGCTGGGCTTTGGCATTGCAAAAGGACATCTCTTTTTTTTTGTCACATAAAGGGATGCTTTAACAAGTACACCGATGCCTTGTCGTGATTGGACAGCGAGGATCACTAGAGTAAGCTTAGGGAGACGGGTGGAAGGTTTTTTCTCCTTTTTTTTTGACTACTACTACTACAAAACAGGTACGTAGTGACGTAGTAGTATGGAAGTTTCTTAGATTTAGGTAGGTAGCAAGAGCATGATGTCTCAATGTTCATTAATTGCTATGGTGCACCAAGGAATGTACGGGACAGGGTCCAACCTGCGAGTTACGATCCGACCAGTGCGCGGGTGTGACTACTAATGTGCGTTTCTCTGCATTTTTTTTTTATTTTCGAGTGTGAGTCCCTCCTCGTGGTCTTCTGCGTGACTTTGTGCATGTGGGTGACCACAAACACTTTTGGAAGGGACACTTGTGTGATATTGCTTTGCAATGATGTAATGACGTTATAGTGAATGCCTTGTAACATGTTTTTGTTGTTGTTTTAGTAACTTTAGTCAGATGTTTCAAACAACTCGAAGTGAGACAGGGGGCGAAGTGTTGGCAGTGCGCCAAGTGTAACCCTCCCTCTTTCTATGCGGTTCTTGAAGTTGTATGTAAAACAAGCGTACATACAACATTCTTGGGTTGGAATGAGTTATGTTTGGGGCACGCGAAGGATGGCCAGTCGGTAGACGGCGCCCGACAAAAAAGGGAAGTTAATGAAAAGAGGCTGCCCAGACGCAGACTAAGCCATTCTCCTCGAAGCGCGTCTTTGTCGTCGAACTCCGTGAGCCTTTGTTCACCGCACCTTGTGCTGGGGAGTCACCCGCATGGCGGTAGCGCTCTCAAGGAGAGCCAGACTGAGAAATAAGTGGGCGCTGTCGCGACACAGCTCCCGACAAGATAATGTGGCGCCATGCTGTAACAATAGGTGTGGATATATGGCAGAATCGTGTCTACTAATGCCAGACAGCCGACTGGCCGTCTAGACAGGCTTGTTGTCGCACGAAAGTATCATTTTAGCTGTACGTCGTTGAAATGACAGAGTTCTTCTTAGCCGATGCTCGGAGGATAGCAAAGTGTGGGAACACAAAGGCTGAGATCCATCTCTGAGGAAAGGGCAGTTGTTTGCTCCATTGGTGGAGCATCGAGCAGGGGTTCGTCCCACGAGGCTGTCTCAGATGAGATGGAAGGTATTTAATAAAAAGAAATGAAGAGAAGGGGGCTTGGTGCGGGAGTACTAGATTGGGAAGCGGGGACAGAGGTCGTGCTTAGCACAGACTCTGATCCAATGTCAATACTATATCGTAAAGTTGGTGACGATGTGTGCAGTATACGAAGGGGCCGCCAAGTAATGCCGACGTTAATATTGATACAGGCCAGTGCTTACTGTGCGGTTGGTTTAGTGGGCACCCCGGCTTTTGTTTGTAAATAAGTGTCAGTGTGTGAATAAACCAAAGTTTGCCAGGAAGTGAGCAAGCAGCCCAGTCCTTCAATGTGTCATCGTGATCATCTGAACCATCGAGATTACATCCATCATCCCAATATTAACTCCTGCCCTACGAAAAAGAGAAATTATAAGCTCTACTACAAAAATTTGTGTGTTCAATGTACGTGCACCTCCCCCACGGGGTGGCAAAAGAAAAAAACAAGGAAAGAAACACACCTGCCCTACGAAAAAGAGAAATTCTAAGCTCTACTACAAAAATTTGTGTGTTCAATGTACGTGCACCTCCCCCACGGGGTGGCAAAAGAAAAAAACAAGGAAACAAACACACACACACAAACAAGTAAATACCTGGTGACTGACCCCCGGAAAAGCCGTACAATATAATAAGTGCTACAAAGGTTTTAACCGTTGCCTTATTAATTATAAAGGCAAGCTCGAAACATGCAAAACCACTTATCTGCGCAGTCAATCGGGAGCGCTCAAGAAACACGTCCATCCACTCTGCCAGTCTGAACTGAATGTATAAACGATCGCACGCACCCCAACGCGACTCCTCCTCCGAGGCTTCAGTGCGCTCCGTAGACCCGCTTGCCGTTCATCACACTTTCCTAATCCAGCCACTGTAGTCTCCTCTGAAATAGCTTCAGGCACGAACCTCTAATGCTGTAGCCAGTCTGCGCTACCAGGCAAAAACAAGTGACAAAACCGTGCCGTATCATTGGTTCATAGGAGTCACGTGAGTGAACGGCGGCTTGTGATTGGAGCACGAGGACTGAAAACACTGGTGATCATGCGGGCGCGGCTGCAAACACGCGCGTTGTCACCGCCATTTCGGAAGTTTCGTAGTTTAGCAATCGAAATCAAGATGCCAAGCCGTGCTCGAAAGTTGCCCACACTGCACAAATTCGGTAAGTGATGGAAAAAAATGTGCTGTGCAGCCCAAGGAGTCATCTCAGACAGCGGCGGCTACGTGGGCAGAGCCGAGCGGGACAGGAAACCGGCAGACGCCTCAATGCAGCAGCCCAACACAAAGGCAGCTTTCGATCGCCGCAAATTCTACCAGTGGCGGCACGCGCCCAAAGTGCCATAAATCATTGCAACTGCCGATGAAGATATCTGCAGATCTCAGCGGAAGAGCGCAACCAATTCTACGACGAAGCGGCGCTGCAACACAAGTGATCGCGATAGCGACCACGGTGCTGTCGGAATCTGTTAAATGCGGTAATATTTCAACAAGGTGCCAGAAAACAATGGCGCTGCTTGTGATTACGACAGCAGAGAATAATGCTGTAGCGGATCTCGCAGCCGGAAAAACTGTGGCGGCGATTGCGACCGCTGCCTGCAGTACTTCAAGTATCAGCAATCGAGCTGTGAGGATATACGCAACATTTTTGACATCGGCTGACTGGAAACTGATCGAGTGTTGTGCACAGCAAAAACCAGCGGAACTTTCCTCGGTCTCAGCAACCCATTGCGACATGAGTGTTCTCGCGAGTCAGCGTGGCACTGAAAGCTTGTCGGCCACGGCGTATATCATGGTTGACCTGGACATGGTGAACAGTTTACTAAGCGAAAGTTCTTCTTGCCGAGTGTGTTGTGGTCAGTTGACTATCAAACGCGACACACGTGAGTACGGCGTAGCCATTAAGCTGAAGCTTCCCTGCAGCAACTGCGGAGAAGTTGGTTCGAAATGGAGCTCGTGACGGGTTAGTGGCAGCAATAACTGCAACCCGTTCGAAATCAACGTTCGCACGGAGCATGCGGTACAGAGCACTGGGAATGGTCAGACAGCTCTGAATGACATCTTTGCTGCTATCGGTGTTTCACATCGGGGCCTTCACACGAAAACGTACCAAGAGTACTTGAAAATGAAGCTTGAGCCAGCAGCAACGACAGCTTGTGCCAAATATTTGACTAAGTGTGCCACAGTGGTAAAGTGCCTCTACAAGGACCTCAATTTCGGCAACACCAAAAATATTGCCATCTCTTTTGATAGAAGCTGGCACACAAGAGGACACACCTCTCACATTGGAATAGCCACTGTGATAAAAGTTTTTCAGGTTATGTGCTAGACTATGTTGTGCTTTCTAATTTTTGCCTCAGCTGTGAATGTGGTCCAAAACCCGAGAGCCCAGAATACTCTAAATGGAAGGCCAAACATTCATGCCACAAAAATACCTCATGCAAGGCAGGCCAAATGGATGTAGAGGCAGCAATGATTTTATTTCAGCGCTCCCTTTCAGTTCATGACATCAGGTACACCACCATGCCTCGTGATGGTGACAGCCGGTGGTACAGTGCTGTCAAAGATGCTAAGGTGTACGGCTTCAAAAACATTGAAAAAGACTGCTCGAACCATGTGCAGAAGTGCATGGGGACTGCGCTTTGAAACCTCGTGCAGAAGAACAAAGTGGACAGCAGCGAGCGCATCAGTGGCAAGGGCCGCTTCATGGGTGAATTGATCACAAAATTGACGAGTTATTATGGCCGGGCCCTGAAATCCTATTCTGGGAATGTGGATGAGATGCACAAGGCTGTGTGGGCTACGTATTACAAAGTGACATCCACTGGCGAGAAATATAACCACAGTTTCTCCCCACACAGCTCTGAGTCTTGGTGCAAGCATAATGCAGCCATGGCAAGGAATGAGCCCATCCCAAAAGGCAAGTACAACTTACTTGCCAAAAGCTGTGAGCAATGCACTGCGTCCTGTTTATGAACGCTTGTCTGACAAGAAGCTCCTGCAGAGATGCACCAGAGGAAAGATGCAAAATGCAAATGGGGCCTTGCATTCAGTTATTTGGAGCCCCTCACAGAAGGACAAGAACGCGTCATTATTTGCTGTTGAGACTGCTGTGGCAGATGATGTTATGCGTTTAAACTTAGGAAACAAGGAGTCTAGTTCGCTTATTTTGCATGAACTGAACCCAGATCAAACGTGCACAGGTAACTAGCATGTAGTTGAGGAAGACTATCGCCGTGCCATTGGCTCGGAAAGGAAACATGCACCTTCAGCGGCGTTCTAGGCAGTCGCAAAGAATTAGCATAAGCAAAAGCCTGCTTCAGACTTCGCAGGGGCTTTCTGAGTGATTGTCAATACAAGTGCTGTGGCTATCATGCGTGAAATTTTCATTTTCACAAATTTTTCAGTTTTAATGCATTTTTCTCATACACAGATTTTTGCATTTTTTAAATTTTGGGATGAGCACTGTGCCGCTAATACTAATTCGATTTTCTTGATATTTTTTGCTTGAATGGTAGGGAATTAGAGAATGCAAGAAAACCTTGATAAAATGTTTAAGGACAATTTAAAAGTTCTTAAATTTCCAGAAATCACCAGGGAACATTCAGAGCTAAGAGACTGGGACATAAAAACTTCAAAGCTTTGAATAAGACTTAGATACTAGCATTAAATTGCATATTTGCACTATCTGAATAACCAGCAACATACAGGTTCAATTTCAGCTCTATTGATGCATTACTTTTTATGCAAGTCACATCCCAAAGTCGTAAAATAAAAATTGTAACTTTTTTTATTAATGTAAAGAAAATCTAATTACATATTTTTAATCAGTGTACAAAGCTGAATAATCCCGAAAAATTATGTATCGAGGCCTAATACTAATATATTTCACTTTCGGGTCTCATGTCCCCCCTTAAGAACACTGTTAACACTACATGTATTGTCTGGAATAGCCCCGCCGCGGTGGTCTAGTGGCTAAGGTATTCGGCTGCTGACCCGCACGTCATGGGATTGAATCCTGGCTGCGGTGGCTGCATTTTCAATGGAGGCGAAAATGCCGTAGGCCTGTGTGCTCAGATTTGGATGCACAATGAAGAACCCCAGAAGGTCAAAATTTCTGGAGTCCTCCACTACGACGTTTCTCATAATCATATTGTGGTTTCGAATGTTAAATCCCACATATCAATCAAATCAATTATTGTCTACAATAGAGTGACCTGAATGAATATCAAAAACTGCATTAGATATGCACATGTGATCATTTACACTTTCATTTTCGATAGTAAATGAAGATACAGACACAGTAACAGGCATGAAAGAACACCGAAATTCTTGCACGTTATTTTTGAGGAGCGCCGATACCTCAACACTATAAGAGAAGTCCTTGGCAACCGTCGTCTTCTGCTTAAGTTCCTGCTTGATGGATGTGAATTTGGCATTGGCAATGGGGCTGTCACTGTTTAGAGTGTCTGAGGTGCCTTACACAATGAGATAGCTGCAACATTTCTCTGTTCATTCAGAAAATGACACGATTTAGTTTTTTTAATGGGAACAAAACAATGAATGCATAGATATAAAATGTTCTCAAACTCTCGCTCTCGAACTAGCGCATTGAAAACACAGCCTTCACTGAGCATAACAAATGGTTCATAGTTTTCAGATAACACATCAAGAATAAATGTATTGTCTCAGCAATTGAGGTTAAAAAACCTCTGAATGGCAATGTGTGGCTCGCGGAATGGACATCTGAAAGATATGACACTGCCTTGTGAACAGGAATCCCATCAATTATTTCTCATTCATACAGCTCATCAACAAGGTCAGCACTAAACAAAACAAGGTCAAGGCATGCATTTTGTCTTGTTGGACCATCAACTACTTATGTAAGCCCGAAAGACAGAAAAAGTTTACCAGTTTTGGCAATGTGTGGCTCGCGGACGGGGCATCTGAGATACGACACTGCCTTGTGAACAGGAATCTTATCAATTATTTCTCATTCATACAGCTCATCAACAAGGTCAGCACTAAACAAAACAAGGTGAAGGCACGCATTTTGTCTTGTTGGACCATCAACTACTTATGTAAGCCCAAAAGACAGAAAAAGTTTACCAGTTTGTTACCTGAAGAACCACGACATGAAAGAGAGGGCCAGTGAATGCATGAAAATTGTGCATGTTGATAACGCGGGAGAAGTTATCGGGCGATGAACCAGGAGGATGATGAAAAACAGTGATGATAACTCATTTATTGCCTAGACACAATTCACGCCGAACGAATTCGAGCTCAGCCGTGTGAGAGATAAAAAAAACATTATATCTGATTTTAGAAAAATGGCAGCTCCACTGCCCTTGCCAGTTTCATGGTCTGTTTACACAGCCACATAACTGGGCGGCGTGAATTGAGAATAAAATATTTGATCGTGAAGTCAAGTCTCTGTGACATTAATAAAATGATGGTGTAAGTTGTTACAAGACAACT
Organism: Rhipicephalus microplus; assembly: GCF_043290135.1. NCBI lineage: Eukaryota > Metazoa > Arthropoda > Arachnida > Ixodida > Ixodidae > Rhipicephalus > Rhipicephalus microplus. The sequence continues at coordinate 212,005,200 of NC_134702.1, forward strand.
GCAGCAACTTATTGACTAAACTTCTTGCAATGAAGTCTAGGAAAGTGGCACTGTATGAGCCATGGATCTTTCATGTCGAAGACGATGAAGGTGGAAGTGGGTCTGAAAATCTTGGAAGGACGCTGGAATTGTTAAGGGAAGTGTTTACTGGCAGACCTGACTCATTCATCAGGGAATTTGATGCCTCATTCCAATTGTAGCGGACACAAGCATAGTAATAACGTGATTTCACCACAGAACCACAGTCACAAACTCAAGAGGTTCAATCGAAGGTTCAATCAAGAGGTTCAATCAAGAAAAGGATCAATCGAAGTGAAAAGAAAAAAAAAAGGATATGCTGCTTGGCAGCAAAGTTGGAGTTATGCACCAACATAAGGCCACTGGTGCCAAATGATCAGTTATATGTATACGATTACATTGGTCATAACTGGGACTTGTCTGTGATGCAAAACATGCTTATTTTATGAGGTAAAGCACTAAGAATTAGGAAGAGCAGTACAATTAAAAAAAATGGTCTATAGAGAAATAAAATAAAAATGTTTTGCATCATGAACAAGTTGCAATTAGGACCAACATAATTGTAAATAATTGACCACTTGGCACCAGTGACCATATGTTGGTGAATAACTGCAACTTAGCTGCCAAGCAGCACATCCTTTTTACAGCGAAGGCTGTTATGATAAGAAAACACGAATCATGCGCGGCGCCGTTGTTTTTCGTAACCAGCATCGAACAAAAAAAAAACCTCAGTAAATAAAAAACGATAATAACACAATCGAATTCAAACCCGAATCTGCTGCCTGCCAGCCCAGTATTCTACCATGGAGCCACGCATGCTTTTTTTTTTGCATGGTATTTAATAAAGTATTTGTGCAATAAAGACAAATCAAGCCAACAAAAGTACAATCAAATCGCGAAAATAAGCACTCAAACGTTACTCATAAACACTCAATGGCCAACACAGCGCGAGTTCCTCAAATGGAGAATTCTTCACATCGTGTTATACAAAGAAAAAAAAGGGGTGAGGTCAAACCGTTCCCTAACATGGAGTACCAGTCCGGTCTAAAGTCTAGCTCGTCGTAGATGTTTTTGAGATGAATAGCTATTTGAATGAAGTGTGTGCTTGATGAGGTGGTGGGCTATGCATTGCGGTCTTGCATTCGTGTCTTCCACAAGCTGTGCAAAGTACTTATGAAAGTGTACTTATGAAGTGTACTTATAAAATATCTGCTTTGTTAACACAATCTGTTCCTTTAAATGCATATTTATTTAGACCCCCTACTAGCCAGTGGCTATGGGTCTAACCAGTGTTGTGTATTTTCATGTAATAAGAAAACTTGAAATAAATAAAAAAAACCCATGAGGAAAAACATGTCATATGGTACTTCATCAAGCGCTGCTGGCAGAAGGTAACGTATTGTGTGAGCATTAATGACGAAACCTTTAGTGCTCGCTGAAGGACATCCCAAAACAGTATGGCATCTTTGCAGCTAACAAAGCAATGTTCAATCATTTCCGGCACATCACATAGACGGCAGTTTACAGATGGAATGAAAATACCCTTTCTTTTTAACCAAGTGTTTACCGCCAATGTTTCAGAGTGGAGTTTATAGAAGAATGTTTTTGGATTCGGCGGAATGTACAGTTTGTGCACTCGCTTCAACACATCGTGGCCTGGAAGATTGGAGTACAGTGAGCGGTACAATGGAGGTGGGAAGAGTGTACTCAGTACAACCTGATACAGCACCTTGCGCGATACTGTGTACAGGTATTCTACAGAAAAGCGAGCTTTAAGGAACTGAGCTGCGAGGTAAACTTCCTGCATGAATCCCTACAAGCATGGGCATTCTGAGAAGTTTGATGAAACAATTAAATCTGGTAAGTAATCAACAAGTGTAACCTGCAAGAAAGAACGGATTACAGGATGTGAATTGTCTCGAAAAAAGAAGAATCTTGACACTATTTGCCATAGGTAAAGGTGTTTTAATCCTAACCCACCTTCACAAACTGGCTCGAATATATTATCACGATGCATGGGCTCAAAAGTCGAAAACCATATGAAAGTAGCGAAAATCCGATAAAAGCGTTGTATATGGAATCTTGCACGATGAATAAGTTGCAATACATAGTAAAGCTTTGTTGCTAAAAAAGTATTGCAAGCTTCAGCTCTCCCAAAGATTGAGAGTCGATAGGGAACAAATGTCTGGACCTGTCGTTCAAGCTTGGGGACGCATTTCTTCCAGTAATGCACATTGAATCTATATGCATGCAATGGTACACGGAGGTATGTTGGAGGAGTTCTTGTCCAATTAATCCCTGCAAAGTGGTTCGGTGTGCTACCCCACAAGCCAAACCACAGTTCTAAACTTTTAGAGGCATTTAAACGTGCTCCTGATACTACCCCAAACTTTTCAATAGTATATAAACACATTTTCGACACTTGGCTTATCTGTGCAAAAGAATGCGACATCGTCTGCATAAGCTAATACTTTAACCACACTGCCTAATATATTGAAGCCACGAATGCAACTTGACTGTATTATGCTTAAGCACAGTGGTTCTAGATAAAGTGCAAATAGGAGAGGTTACATCGGGCATCACTGTTTTACAGAAGAGCGAATAGAAACAGGCTTGGAGAGTTAACCATTAACTATCAGACAAGTTGGGCATACATTATAGCATAGTTTAACGCCTTTAAGAACAACCTGGCCAACATTGGCTTCTTCGAGAAGAGAAAAAAAGAAGGAATGACGACTGCGATCAAAAGCTTTTACAAGGTCTATCTATAGCATTGCAAGATGTTTTTGAAAACCATGACAGTACTGAAGCACTGTTCGAGTGGCATGCATATTGGTTTGTATGGATCGACCCCTAATCACACATGTCTGATGAGACCCAATGAGGATCGACATAGCAAATTGCAACCTATTTGCTAATACTTTTGCAAAAATTTTGTAGTCCACATTTGACAGCGATATTGGTCTGTCGCCCTCGATGAAGCAAAGTTTTTTCTTGTCAGTTGTTTTCGGTATTAACACAGTGTGACTTTTGCAAAAGGATTGCGGGAGTGTATGTCATAACTCATTTCAAAAATATTCACCAATATAGAAGCAAGCCTTTTCTTGAAAGCTTTGTAAAATTCGCCTGAGATGCCATCAGGGCCCGGTGTTTTCAATAAAGGCAAGTTGTCGATTGCTTGCTCGATTTCCTGTATAGTAATGGGTGCATTAATGACTGCGCAATCATTGTTCTTCAAGGGTTTCACAAGAGAAACAAAACTAGTCTTGAGGTGAGCGTCAGGATCATCAGAGGGAGAGCTAAATAAACTGTTATAGTCCTTTTCGAACGCCAAAGTAATGTCTGTATTATCTTTTATGAGCACATCGTTAGAGTACAAGTCTGGAACAACTTTAGAAATGGCATGGCGTTGCTCATCAAGTAAAGCTTGGCGCGTCTGTTGCTCAGAATTTAAGGTGCGCTGCTTTTGAAATCTTATACGTGCCCCTTGATAGCGAGCAGCATCATAACTCTGTAGTTGGCACTTAATATTCTCTTTCCCGGCATTTCACATTCCATCTCATAAAGATTGCAGACATTTAAAAAGCATCTTTTCATCATTCTTTCTATAAAAAGACTTGACAGCCCTGATTTCTAAAGCTATAGCACGAACTTTTTGTTTAAAAAGCTCCCAAGCAACAAAGATATGCAAACCAATCGAAAAGGATTGCCTCATTGCCATGTGGACACGATGCATGAATTCCTGATCACAGAGGAGCTTCGCATTCATTTTCCAAAGGGCCCACTGGGGACGGAATCGTTTGTGAAGATTTTCACGAATTTGCGCTATGACAATACAATGGTCTGAGAATGATACAGCTTTGGTGCTGCCGGACATTTTACGAGATAGGAGTGATGAGGACACGTAAATCCAGTCAAGGCGAACATGAGAACTGCCCTGTACTCTTGTATATGCCGTTGCCCGATTCAAGACACCGATGTCGATTAGTCCTACATTATCTGCAATGGCGGATAAAAACTCACCACTCCTGTGTCTCTTTCTAAGAGGATTATTATGATCAATAGCTTCACATACCCAGTTGAAATCTCCCATAAGTACCGTGCATCTGTCGACGTCAATTAAATTACGCACTTTTTCAAATCATTCAAGTTGTTTCGGAACCTCATTAAATGCATATAGATTGATAATTTGCCATGGCACTCCTTGCAACAAAAATCACAGCATATATACCTGCCCTGTTCATGAACACTAGTGTAAAATGCTGAACAGGATAGGCTCTTTCTCAGAAACAACCAACAGCCCGCGGATAAACTTTTTGCATGTGAGACACGCACATTATACTGATAGAAGAGGCCGCAGGGCCTTCTCCATCTCTTCCTCGCTCTCGATCTTTGTCTCTTGGATGGCAACAGTCAAGACGCTTCCGATTGAGAAGTCTACGAAGCTGTGCTTGTTTCTGCGAAGATCTAAGGCCGCGTACGTTCAAGGTAGCAAAGATGAGTCGCTCAGACTAAGCTATGGTGACTGCCTTCCAATGTCACTTGATCAGTCTCAAAAGTTGGCGCTGAGGCTTCCCGTGAACCTCCACCAGGCCTCCCAGTGTTGGCACTCATTTCTAAACTTGCCTTATGCAGGCTCAATGTCAGAAAAGGAATCGGGTTAATATGAGAAATAAAGTGTTTTGAAACATCAAAAGAACAGCAAGACGTCACACAATGCTAATTGCGCAATGAGTGAATCGTTCATTGCTCAAACCCACCAGAAAACTTGTTGTTGATCCCCTATTAGCTATGGTGCATGCCCACTTCAGACATATTTCTTCATCGTCCTCAGCCACTGCATAAAAAATTGCACAAAATTCAAAACAAGTGTGTAGTGAACACCCTTCTTCTCCAAACAAGAGAGAGAACAACCTTATTGAAAAATAAAAGAACCCCAGTCCGGGTCTACTAAAAAAAAGCCTATCTATCAGACAGGCCTAAAAGTTGCAAATGCTGGAGCAGTGTCTTCATGATGTCCTGGGAGGAGTCTGCCAGCCACTCCTCCAGGGTCGCAGGTCTTAGGTTTATTGGTATGTGCTTGAGGCTCCTGGCCAAGGCTGCGCGACCACCCAGACAATCCCACAGAACGTGAGCATTATCCGGGAAGCCACCACATGCCATGCAAGCAGGAGACCCGTCTTTGCCTTGTATGTAGTGTTGAATGTGTGGTGTCATTAAAGAGTGAGTTTGGGCACGCCTTATCAGGGATGCGTCGCGTCTTGTCATGAAATGAGAGGATCGGGATAAACCCTGCGATTGTTGCGCATCTCATCTAATCGTTCGCACCTCTCCAAACGTGCCATAGCAAGTAATTCGGTGCGTTTTAGTGAATCCGGCCACCACAGAGGAGGGCCTGGGAAATTTACACAGGACATGGCGTGTGCCATTTCATTCCCTCTGATCCCCGAGTGAGCAGGTATCCACTGTATACGAACATGTAACGAAGGGTGGTCAGCTAAGTGCTTCGTAAGTTTGTTCTAATGCGCGTCTGGAATGTCACCTGTCGCGAGGGCTCGACAGGCAGCTTGGCTATCTGTGCGTATCAGTAAATTACGGGCATTTGGATTGGGAATGGTAACTGCTTCTACTATGGGCGTGATTTCTGCAATGCATTGCGTACTAAAGTTCTTATGGAATCCCCATGAGAGTGGTAGTCCATCGAAAGCTATTCTGGTTTGAAAGCCCTCGCCGGTATGAGACGGAGATGCATCCATGTACAAGATCCACTCTCCAGTGGTTTCTTGGAGATGTTGTACTCGTGATTTACGTTGTCCTGTTTGGTTATCTCGATCCATGTGCCGCGGAACTGGTTCAACAGTGATCTGGTCGAGTGTCGTCCAAAGGGGCCGGGTTGCTTCAAATGCCACAGGTGCAGCAGATATGTCGTAGCCTAATTCACGAAGCAGGGCGTATTCTTGTGCGGAACGTTTGAGGCACGTGAATTGTGCTTCACGGTGAATTTGGGCCAACTCGCCAAGGTTTGGTAGGATCGCAGTTCCTTGAAACCTATCAGACTTTGCATAATGAGGGGTACCCAGTATCGTGCGAGAAATCTGACGAAGCAGGGTCTTGAGCTTCGATTTTTGGGTCTTGGTGATGTCAATATATGGATATTGATACATGACGCGGGGAATGGCTAAAGCTAAGGTCATGCACCTGAGTTGGTGTTCTTTGATGCCTCTCAACTTTCGCGTTATGCGTTTCAAAAGACTGTGTACTTGCTGCAGCTGTTGTATTGTATGTTGGAGCCACTCCTTTGACTTGCCGTCATCTTGCAATCAGAAGCCTAGCACTTTGATGCAGGGCTTCCTGGGAATAGGGTCATTCTGTATGGAGAGTGTAACGAGTTGTCGGTCTTCCTGAGCGTTTAGAAGCTTCCCATTGGCTACGACGATAAACTCCGATTTGGCACTGAAAAGAGTGAGCCCTCTTTCTTTAAGGTATCGAGAAGTCATGTCAATGGCCGATTGTAGCGTGTGTTGTATTTCTGATGGGGAACCCCTTCCGGCCCAAAGGGTGATGTCATCTGCATATATTGTAAACTGATGGTCTTGTATAGATCCGAGTTCCTGCGTCAGACCATTGAGAGCGAGGGAAAAGAGTGTCGGTGACAGAATTGATACTTGCGGAATGCCTCGTTGGAGGTATCGCGTGTGCACTTTTGCTTAATTTACTTGCACGGCGACTGTGCGGTCGGTAAGAAAACTTTTAACATAGTTGCATAGCTTCTGTTCCGGTCGGATCACCCTAAGGCCCTCAAGAACTGCTGCATGGGTTACGTGGTCAAACGCCCCCTTAGTATCAAGGCCAACTACAGCACGCATTTGAGAGGTGCTGTGCATGGTGTACACATCCTGCAAAGCAAGCATTGCATCTTGCGTAGACATGTGTTTTCGGAAACCAATAACGCGGGGGTCAACCGAACAGGCTCTATCCTGCTGCCAGAGTAGTCGTGTTAGTGCCATGCGCTCCATAAGTTTCCTGGACACGATGTCAGTGAAATCGCGCGAAAATTCCAATTTCGTTTGGTGCCTTATTGGTCTCCAAACAATGACGAATAACAGCATAGTAAATGCTGGCCTAGTGCACAAAATATATGATTATTTATGGCTTGGTGGGTGCCCAGCAGTGTGCTTTTGGCCCCCAAACAGTGTTCAGAAAAGGCTCTGAAAGGCTGCTCTTCTAGCTTTGGCTCTGACGGTGCTGTGCGTTACGTGGAGGCCTGGCATTTTTTGTTTTTCACTTCGATTGGTCATTTCATACATTGTGCATTTCCTACTTCTAAATGTTAGCATACAGGTAGTGGTGCGTTGCACACATCAGTACCACTTCCTGGTGCTGCGTAAGCGTATATATACGCAGGCTCTCACACGGCTGCATTTGGTTAAATGGTGTCTAGTAGGTCTTGTGCTCCTCATAAAGGGTAATACTAGCTTGTGAATAATCAAACTAAGCATGGACAAAGTTTATTACATTGTCCAGATGATCCCCACATCCCCGCAGCTTGTACTTAGCGCTAGGACATATTGTTCCGTCTATAAACACGTCCAGACACCGAGAGCGGTGCACAAATTCAAAAATATTTTCTTCTCTCCTAAAACAAAAATTATTTAATAAAAATTTCTGAGTGCATAGCCAATAAAGATTGCTACTACATTTGCTATTGAGCATATCTTTAGTAGGTCTGCCTCAATGTTGAATTCACAGCCAAATATATGCGAACGTGAACATTTTTGCAACTTTGTCACCATCTGTAAACATTATTTCGCACTGTATATGCCAGCAATTATTCTTGGTCTACAGCAAAACATTCTGACAATACACTAAAGTCAACCTTCACATTTCCCCTGATGTAGTCTTTTTATGAAAAAATTCCCAATATGAACCAGATTCTCCATACTCGTTGCCACATAAAAAATCAACGAAAACGTAAACACTCATAAACTTATTTTCAGTAAAATGCTTACTATTTTTCTAAGGGCAAATATTTGTCTTATCCTAATTTAAGAAGAATGAATTTTTCGACATGTTTCACGAGATATGGTTCGGAGCCTTCCGAATAATTTCAAATGAGGCTTGCGTTACTAGAGACCTTTTTTTTTCGCAAGAAAATGTGTTGGGGAAACACTTTTGGTTTTAGGTAGACAATTCTGTATTTTTTTAAGTAAATGAGATATGGTCGAGCACCAAGGTTTCGACAGTTGGTGTGGAATCACCCACAGAAGTATTTCATACACTGGTATTTATTTTGTCCTTTTTTTATTTTCTTTTTGTAATGTAGCTGCCTTTCCATGTGATACCCTCAGAAGAGAGTCCGTAGAGGTATTAACAATGAATATATAAATACAAAAGTACCACTCGCTTCATTTTTCCTTCTATCTCCTGTTTTCTTTCTACCTCTATGCAACAATATGCTATAAAAGGCTATGTTATGCTCTGCTAGCGTGCCTGTATAGCTAGCTGAGTGGTTACGGCGTTCCCATTCAAATCATGAATACTACACAATATAAATTTTGGAGTAATTGTCTTTTGCTTGATATTCCCCCAAGCATACAGAGTAAACGTTAAAATTATTGAAGTTCAAGCATCCTTGAGGCCACACAAATTTTCATCAACAATTGTGCATTGTCTCGGGTCATCAGATTATGAAAGATTTTTCCAGATGACTATGTCATATTTGTAACTAATTGTGCTAAATTTTGCACACAATGCTTGTTTGCAGCTCTGCCTGTTCTTATGATTCCTGCCACTGTACTATTATGTTCCTCTCTGCATGTTTTACCCTGAAAAAAGGTTCGTTTTTATGCCTTTTTTGCCACTAAATTTAAGGGCAAAGTCACCATTTAATGCTCCTCTGCAGCCTGTAGAGTAATATGAGTAAATGAGTAAATATTTACACACTCGTGCAAGGGCCGCACTTTTTCCCGTGATTTTGATAGGGTGTGGCCCTTCCACAGAAGTGGGAAACCTTTTTTAAATTTTTTTTGTCCATGCATGAAAAAACCTATTTATTCAAGCCATATATATCGAACAATAAAATATCTAGCGTCTAGCTCCGGACATCACTGCTAATTTTCTTAATCAGTATTGCTGCTTGTGCTCGGACCGTCGCCGCTGCTTGGGTCATCTACGCATTCGTGTATCCGACAGTACTCAGTGGCATCCATGGTATTGAAAATGTGCTGTATGCAAGACTTGACGGCACACTCCCGCGAAACGTGGCGTATGCCAGATGTGACGAGACTCCCACGCGCTGGTTAGATTTTCTTTTTTCAGATTTTTGGCTGCGAAGTTGGAGGGAGTGGCCATAACATGAGTGTGGCCGTTAATTGAGTGTACAGCACAGTAAATACATTCTGAAAACGTCCACCTTGTCATGAATCAACCTGTAAGGAATTGTCACTTACCGTAATTACTCGAATCTAACGCGCACCTTTTTTCCGGTTAAGCGGGTTCATAAAACGCATGCGCGTTAGAATCGAGTACGAACAAAAAAATTACGGTCAATCTATTGCCATCGGCAAATCCAAAATGGCCGCCCCCTACGTGCGTCGGCACCATGACCTACTACACTCCTGACCTGCCCAGAGAGCACCTCTTCCAGCGCCCACGTTCTAGTTCATACCTTCTGCCGCTAGGGCCGTCACCTACGAGCGGCGTGGCGCTAGTCAGCACCTGCTCGCTGACGTCATCTTCACTCTTTGTGGTCAAATTTTGACCAACAAAGCACTCGTAGTGCGTATTTATGATCCAAAATTTAGAATTATTCAGAAATAATAATACTAAAAGACATTCAGAATTTTTTTGCAATAAAATGCACGCTACCACGCATAGGCTGCCCTACATCGTGTAAATCTACGGGTTCCCACGTTTGTCAACCAGTGTGCTATAAATACTCAAGCGCTCTGAACACCTTGCTTAACCAGCAATGTATGGGAAGAAATAGTCACATATATGCCGCCAGTTCACTACAGAATGCAGGCATTCTTATACCAGCGCCTACAAAACAACCGTAAAGAAACAGACGAACAGGTTATAGGTAGCGCCACCAATGGTGAGCGGTTGAACGAGAGCGGGGACACGCGCTCCCATAGGAACCCCGCTATCTGAACAGGTCAGGAGTGTAGTAGGTCATGGTCGGCACCACGGAGGAAGGAAAAGGTTTCCTTCCTCCGTGGTCGGCACGGAGGAAGGAAAAGGTGCGTCGGCATGACGCATCGGCCATTTCTGCCTATGTGTTTCCCATGTGCGGCACTTCGTACGTGTGCTGAGCAGTTCGTTATCTAGTAGTGCATTAGCATCGACGGCGTGGAAGGGCTGACTCCAAAAACTCGAGTGCACCACGATGCCGCTTTTAAAAGAAAAGTCATCGCGTGTGCAGAAACGGACGGAAATCGGGCCGCATCGCGGTCGTTCGGAGTTCCCGAAACGTGCGTGCGGGACCGGCGGAAACAAAAACAGAAGATTGTCAACAGCAAAGCTTCTCGCAAAGGCTTCAGTGGACCACAGCAGGGTCGGTTTCCGCAAATTAAAGAGCTGCTCGGCGAGTATGTGCTTGAGCAGCGAGCGGCACAGCGGCCCGTGACGACAGAACTGCTCCAAGTGCGGGCTATGCAATTAGTCTTAGAAAAAAGTCTAATGCGGAGCCAGTTTAAAGCGAGCAGGTGCTGGCTAACTAACTTTATGAAGAGGAAAGGCTTTTTCCTCCGAAGGGGAACATGCATATGCGAAAAGTTTTGCGGAGGAATACGATGAAAAGCTTCACAGTTTTCAGAGGTTCGTCCTAAACTTGCGGCGCAACAACGGCTACCTGCTTGGGCAAATCGGGAATGCCGATCAGACACCTGTTTACTTCGACATGCCTGGCACCACAACCGTCGAGAAGAAGGGGACGAAGCAAGTTCATGTGCTGACATCGGTCCACGGTAAAACTACAGTGACGGCAATGCTCTGTTACACGTCAGATGAGCACAAGCTTCGCCTGTACCTCATATTTAAATGGAAGACGCTCACGAAAGGAGCCGTTTTTTCGAGTGGTGTGATCGTGCGGGCCAGCCACAAAAATGGGTGCGCGTTGCAATCGATGTCTTACGTTTTTTTTTTTCGCATTGGAAATCGGGTGCGCGTTACAATCGAGGGCGCGGTAGAATCGAGTAAATACGGGGTATACCTATTCACTTACACTATCCATCTGTGGCAGTCTAATATTTAGGTGTTCGGGGTGCATTCACTATGTTTGGTGTAGTTTCACTTAGTACGTGGACTTTCTGGTATTGACTGCCGCCAGGCTCTGCAAACAGGTTCTTCCAGGCACTGTGTCCCTGGTCAAGAGTATGACTCTGTCGTGATAATTATGCATTGTTCTGGTTAGAACCAGGGTTGTCAGGTTTGGCTACTTTGTGACTCTTTGACTATTTCTTGAGGCTGGTGGCAGTGGAAGAAGATAGATGGCTACTTTCGGGCTACTATTTAGTTACTTCTTTCTCCCCTCGGTTTGAGCCAAATAATCAATGTCTGGTAATTTCACAGTCACGGACTTTCAATTAAGTGGTGTCAAAACAAGAACTAAAGCATGCTTCCGGCCTCTTAAATTGAATGGAGCATTTTAATTACTCGAAGAATAAATTTTAATTATTTGAATGGCTCATTTGCCTACGCAGGGGTTAGGGTCAGTGGTGAAGATAAAAAAATAAATACAAGAAAGGTACAGATCTAAAGCCACTTTAAAACCAGCTATGTAAAGCAGGCATCGCGTGCAAAACCAAAATGCATCTTGGTATGTTGCTGAGAGAAATCTTATAATGAAGCTTCCATATCAAAAGAAGAATATCAATGCTCAGAATATCCACTTTCCTGGTGACAGAGATCACTCTAAGGTAAACAAGAAGCACCAATAAAACTCAATGATTACATACCACTTTTTTCATTATATGCTTTATGATTAGTTATTACATAAGAAATAGTACAGCAAGCTCCTTCTGTTAGTGACTCATGCTTTCAAGGCATTGTGTGTAGTCGCATGGACTAAGTGAACTGGGCATAGAAAAAGATGCGTTCCTCGACATGGAGATTAATGTACATTGATTGAAATAGCTTTCTCATACACGCACAAAATACCTCAGTGAATGGTGGATTAGTATAATGGTTTATTCAGGGAGGCTTCGCAAACATTGCGGCTGGTACAATGAATGGTTCATGGGAATAAGGCAGAGATTGTGCTTTAAATAATTTCTACATGGCTGGGCTCACCTTCTGCTGAAGCAAGATCTGGGAATGCTAATGGTATGAAAGGTTTAAAAAAATGTCTGATCGATTTGTTAACGTATTTTGAACTGTTGTGATGGAGCTAGTATTCCGACCAATGTGGGTACAGACAAGCCATGCATCTAAACCACGTCCTCGTGTTTTACAGCGAAAGCTGTTATGAGATCAATACTCAGGTCACGAGCGGCGCCGTCGTTATTCACCGCCGCCACCACCTTTCATACCATTGTCCGTAACCACATCGCATGAAATATAGATAGGAAAAAAAAACCTAGTACCGCATGAAATATACATAGGAAAAAAAGCTAGTACCAATGACACAGTGGGGCTCGAACCAGGGTTCGCTGGGTGCCAGCCCAGTATTCTACCACTGAACCATGCCAGTGTTTGGGACTTGTTGGCAAACTTGCCTTAGGCAGGTCTGATGTCAGGAAAGAAATTGGGTTAATATGACTTATAAAGCGTACCGAATTTGTGAAACGACAACCAGTCATCACACAATTCCAATAGTAGTGTAACAAGTGGGTTGTCCGATTCTCCAACCCATTACAAAAGCTTCTTGTTCACCTATTAACTGTGGCACATACCAACTTCAAGCATTATTCCTCATCATCATCAGCCACTGCATGAACAATTGGCACAAAATTCCTTGCAAGTGTTTAGCCGATACCATGCTTCTCAGAAGAATGATGAAAAATAGCATGGCGAATGCCGGCCTACTAACCAAACATTTTTATTATTAATTCCATAGTGGGTATCAAGCAAGTGTGCTTACAGCAGTTACCCGATGAGTGTTTAGAAAAGGCTCTGAAAGGCCGCTTTTCTAGCTTTCACTGTGACTGTACTCACCTGCCACGGAGGCCTGGTGATTTTTCGAGAGAAGTCAATGTCACTGTGCATGATGTCAAAGCAGTGTGTCATGCATTGGTTTTACAGACGGAACTAGGTCACTATATGAGAAATGATAAGAAAAAAAGATCAGTTTTCCTATATCTCCTGCTGTCACTTTCTGCACACAATTTTACTTTTGACAAATGAACATCCATGCTAGACTCACAGATGCAGTAAGGTCCTGGTGCACAATGCACTTGAAGTGAAGCGCTTTGAAGAGAGTTTTCATGCGACGCACATCATTCATTGATCCTTCACGTTTTGAAAGTCCAAAGTCATAGTTGTTAATAATGATGCAAAAGCCCCTTCGTGAGTGAACCATGGTGTACACCTGGAGAAGCAGAAAATATAGCAAGATATTAGAGGGCTTGTAACCACGACATAAATGCATACCACTCGCTTGTGAGAGATTTTGTTTGGCTTTGAGCACCTCATCAACTTGAAAAATTTTTGGCACAAAGTGTGTCATGCCAGGGTCTATCTACAAAAGCTTCAGTGACAAATTTCAGTCATGAAAATGGCACAGAAATAATGCACACAATTAGATCGTGAAAAAACTTCAAGAAAACAGCCTCATAAGCTTCAGTTGAACCCACGATCTCCAGGTCTGCGACAACAGATGCCGGACACGCTAACCCCTCCACCACTCTTAGACATGCAGCAGGCTTTGCAAATGCACCTATTTTCTCACAGTTTTCTCCCAGAGTGCTCTCGCTCAGTGGGGTGGAGTCACCATTTGTGGACGGTAAAGCTAATTAGGCATCATCATTGCCTCTGCAATTAGCTCCGGTCGCACCACTGCAACCAGTGTTGTATCGAACAATGTTCCAGGAACTAGTTCCTACTAAGAGGAACAGAGGAGCAGTACCCTTCCAATCAGGATCGATGTAACTGTAACAATTACTCATTACGTTTACATCCAAATGGTAGAAGAAAGGGTGTTCCTTCTGTAAACGTTCCAAGGCAATGAACAGGTTCATGAACGCACACATCATGCAGAACAGGATGGATGGGCGACAGCATGAGGCCTAAAGATGTTCGGCTCACTTGTCACATTACTATAATCCATATCTCGGTTTTCACTTCAAGGCACTCACTAGGGGTGCCGAGAAGCAAAAGATTCCGGGACTGCATGCAGGAGGAACATTCCACAGTTGCAGTGTGTCGTAGAAAGGAAATCATCATCATTGTGAACAAGCATGTGCTCCCTTTATCCTCCTCTTCTCTTTCACTCCTAAAAGACATGCCCTGATTTCTCTGGCGTGGGATTATATCACTATGATGCACGGGAGAGCAAGTACAGAGAGAGCGTAAGAAAAAGATATAGAAAAAGAGCAACAAAACAATGCCTGAGGGAAAAAAAAATGAATTTTAGCAAGGCTAGATTCAAAGCCGCCTACCCACTATCTGAAGGTGAGTGCTGTTACCACTCTGCTAACCATTTTTTCTTTCTTTCATGGTATTTATTTAACTTAGGCACGATACTTTGAAGCAATTCAATCCCGACAGAGAACTAATATGTTCGATCTGCTTGTATCACAATCCATCAGTGAACACAAAGCATTAAATAATTTGCTTTGATCTGTAGAGCGAATATATCAAGTAATGAAAATTGACATTTATGCACTTTAACGATGATAAACATAAACACCTCACCAATGCAAATACCCTTATAGCTGGCTTTCCATTTGCTCACATACATCTCTTTCCTAAGTGACCATCTATATGAAGTGGGATGATGAAGAAATCACTCGCTGGAAAACATGCATGTACACTAGAATAGCATAGCATAGCCTTGATTAATACAGTATATCAAGGGGTGGGGAAGGAAAGTAAGAGGGAGGGGAGTGAGCATAGAGGGAGAGAGTATAGACAAAGAGACAGACAAATAGAAAGTGAAGAGAAAATACAGAAGGCTGGAAAAAGCTATAGCACAGATACAGGGAAACAAAGAAAGATATATAAAGTAAGTAAAAAAAAACAAATAGAAGTGGGAGACAGGTAGAAAAAGATATAAATACAGAGAAAGGAATGTACAGAAGTATGTTCGCTGACTGTGAACATGACACTTTACTAAGCTGCAAATGTGTATCCACAACATTATTTTCTACTCACACTGAAATACTGAATCAGCATCATTAAACGCCCAAGTAGTGTCCCGTTCGATTAAATTTTCTGTGCAAGAATTTTATATACTGGGGCCTTTCTATTTGAATATTTGGGGCACAGTATCCTGACTGCACCTTTCAAGACTAACGAAAGTGACGCATGTGTTGGACTTGAAAAAAATGCGCACAAATGTTGCAGTTACTTATGCCTGTCGTAGGACCAATAGTCTCTGATAAATTACACTTGAAGTGTTGATTTAAATTCCATTTAATTACATATAACCTGCTGCCAGCAATGTTAATGTTAAACTCATATAATAGAGTAAAAGCTCATTAATCCGATCCTTGTTGATATGGAGAACTGGACCATTCGGACATGTCCTCCAGTGCTGGCCAACATATACACTGTTTAATGGAATCAAACTATCATTAATTCGGTCATGATAGTCTGCAATCAAGACGATCCTGCGAACGTCCCAAATGTGCGACGCACGAGTCAAAACAATGTTCAGGGACAACCGAAACGAGATGGCGCAGTCCGCATTACAATCGTCATCATGGCTAGCTCTGTGGTAACAGAAAAGCCAGAACAGTTCATGCCTATTTCCGTTTATTACAGCCTGTGACACCTATCAATTGTGGGCATTCAAAAAAGCTACGGCGACTGAGGCTTCTGTGGCTGCGGCAAACTTTTTTTGTTTACCGGCACAAAAGTTGGTCTGAACTGCTTGTGATGGTGGTAGCACTTAGAGAGGGTGTAGAGCACGTTCAGGGCTAATTAAGACGTGTGGTCATGCACAATGATAGTGCTCTGAAAGACGACACAGGCTGACGGAAAGCATCGCTTTTACGCCGATTCTATGCAATATAAGTACATTTATGTATTCATCAAGAAAATGAAAATATATTGTGTATTATACAGCTGCTTATTATTCTAATGATACCATTGATGATTCGTGATTTCGTTAACCCGGACAGTTCTTTCTGTCTGGTGAAATCTGAATTCAAATGATTTTACTGTACGGGTATTTGGGTGTGAGCTTTAATGTGCTCACTTTATTTTGTCTCAAGATTATTTGACACAATATATTTATTAAAAATTTCAATTTCAAAAGTACCATAATAGTAAAAACACAATCAATTTTCAAAATGTGACTGGAACGAGTCCCTTTTGCCTTTCAGGAGCTTGTCATGGGAACTCATTCGAAAATTGGGAAGGAACAAGGAATGGACCTTTGTTCCTGTTTCGGTTGCACCACATCCGTCTCGTTCAGTGTATCTCAAGCAAGTGCAATCTTGTCAGAACCTCAACACAGCACAAGGTGGCCCTATAGGCTAAGCCTTAGCCTTGTTCATAGCATCCATGTGCTATATTAAATATAGCTTTTCAATGCTCGCCTATCCCACTATGTTCTAACAATGCAGCGCCTACTTTTTCTTGTCCAAACAAAAAACAAAGGCAGATCCCACGTACTGTGAGAATTGCTGAGTTGTGAAGCACAAGTGAGAAAAGTTGATAGGTCACTTTAAAACCAGCGCAACATGACAAGGCGGACGATTGTAGTACACAGTAAGCACAAGTAGAAATGTTATTCCCACTCACGTATCTACATAAGATGCAAGTATATTATATAAGTCACGTAACGACAGCACCACTAACGTTTGCAATACCAGCACCAGCAGTGATAGGCACAAAAAATTATGCCGTAGATGATTTCAATGTCATAATCACTATGTTTGCGCCTGGCGTTTGTGCTTGTTGTCCTTTCACGTCTTGTAATACCAAACTTGGTATATATAAAGCTAGCGAAACATTCACGAGCACATCATGAGCCTGGTATGTAGTCATGTTTCTACATGACATGCATGACATGATTATCATGTTTGCACCAGTCATATACCTCCGCCATCTATTCACGTGATGTATGTAAAATAGAATTTGGTATATGTGAGACAAGCGAAACGGCTGCGAGTGCACTATGAGCGTAGCATGAACAGTAGACTCCGATTAAACGGAACCTGAAGGGACCAGTAAAATGTGTTTCGATGAACAGAAGTTCTGTTTACTGAGAGATGAACAAGGGCGCACAATGCAGGAACGACACAAATCTTGTCACAAGCATCTGTTCCACTTAAGCAGCTGTACCATTAAACAGATTTCCATTTACTGAGAGTTTACTGCAGTCATGTTTTACCTGACATATATGTCATAATTATCATGTTTGGACGAGTCGTATACCTTTGTCGCCTGTTTGCATCCCGTAACACCAATTTTCGTGTATTTGAAGCTAGCGAAACAGCTGCGAGCGCATCATGAGAGTGTCATGTAGTCATGTTTGACATGACACGCATGACATGATTATCTTATTTGCACTAGTCGCGTACCTCCGTCATTCAATCACGTCTCATAATACGAAGTTTGGTATATGTGAAGCTAGTGAAACGACTGCGAGCGCACCATGAGCGTAGCATGTAGTCATGTTCTTACATGACAACCATTTCATGATTTCCACATTAGGGCTTATGTCACTTATGTTTGCCATGCAGAAATGTCATACCATACCAGTTTTGCAATATGTCATGTGAATGAAACTACCACAAAAGCAGCAAGACCATGACATGTAAATTATGACGTTCATTTCTTACATGTCATGATTTTCAGTTTTGTATTTTAGACATTTAGATACAATGGACCATTATTGAGCCTAAGGTTATTCTGTGTATTACGTGAACACAGTGAAATTCGCTTTTAATGGACCAAGATGCAGCCGATTCTTGGCTAGAGTGGACGAAATCAGCAGCATTTTTCTTTGAAATTTGGCGCATAAAGCATACTTTTGTCATGTTGACGCGGCCTATTAACAGACTTGACCACGCCACTCTCTGCACATTACACTCTAAGAAAAAATGGAGTGTAATAGTTCTGCTACACAGCAATAATTTTTATCTGACTTTCTCGCATTTCTTTTCTTGAAAACCCAGTGCTGGCTACTTTCCTGTCATGAATGCTTTGTCACACTGAGTCACACTGATAATGTGTCTGCCACTCACGACCGCAAACTATCAGAACCGTGGTGATAACCACAGACCTGAACTTAAGGAACGAAAAAATAATGTATTAGGCACCTATAATAGGCCCTAAAAACTGCCATTTAGGCTTAAATAAACATTAAGAACCATCTTTTAGGCATGTATAGACACAATTCATAGTTACTTCAGTAGCGTAGTCAGGACAAATATTCAACTTTTAAGAAACACGGCAGGCAAATTTTGTGCTTTCGGAAAGATAAATTTTTTTTTTTTTCATGAATAATATTAAGATGAGAATAAGCATTTGAAAATATATAAGCGAAGGCCGAACTAGTTTGACATTGTGGGAAAGTCTATGAAAACAGTGACAAAACACCAACATCTCAAGGTTTTTGGGCTTGAATTGTGCTTGCTTTCAGTCAGCATTTGCTTTTATGTGAAAAAGAAAGCTCAACGTCCACTGAAGCTAGTGAAGCGTACTTGTTATGTAGCACTTTGAATGTTTTATTGGCATCCGGAATATTTGAATCAGCACGGCTCGAAACATCAAACACTTGCTTTAGCATATACCATCCGGGATTCTTTCCAAGGCAGATTTAAGTTTTGAGGCAACCCTGTCAGGGACCAGTCTATTGGGGACGGGCTGAACCTTTTCTGCACATCCAAAAAATACTGGTTGTCTTTAAGCTTTCCCTTTAGGCATTGAAAGCGATAGCGTTCCTGTCCCTGATGCATACTTCCACCACTTAGTGCATACCTTTGTTGCATGATGTTATTCAACAAGTTTCAATTGTGGGTTACTATACAGTATAATTGATAAAGTTGAAAGGGGCTTCTGTCAGTGAAGCTTTCACATATGGCTGCATACTGTGTAATGGGTGCATGCGAGCTCACAGATACAGATATAAAAATAACAAAATGAATCTGTGTGCCCATGGTATGACCGCAAAATTCATGTTAGTTGTGTAAGAAATGTTGCGAGCTTCATGCTTATGCGTGCTCAAAGCAGACACAAAACTTAAAATATTTTTTACCTTTCCAATGTCTTCTTCCCTGCTTTCCACACGAACTGTTTCTCAATCGAGGGAGTAGTGCTGTGATCCACTGGTCCATTGCCTGCCAAGGACACTTTAAACGGCTTCTTTTTATTCCGCATTACTCGGCAGACTTTCAACAGCTGCCGTTATGAAGAACATAAATGTCAATGATTCTTACATGTAGGCTGTAGGCGACAGCGCTAGCCTCATTTTGTTTCGGCTGATTAGACTATGTTATAGCTACACTGCACTCTAGCCTCCCAAACGCAACTGCCGTGCTGCACTACTATCGAACTTAGCGAAAGGGATCTTACAGGGGCAGGGATTACACTAGCATTAGCCTCTCCTTGCTTTGCGACAGTACACTATAGCCATGCTCACGCAATCGCTAATCTACGCTACTCTCAAACCAAGCAACAAAACGGAAGCCTTGCAGGGGGGCCCACTAGCGCTATAGACGCTAGCCTTACTTAGCCTCGCTGGTGTACAAGCCCCGCTCACGTAAAGGCGCGTTCATAGAGCGACGTCATCAGATCGTTGGCAAATGTCACATGCGTCGGAGCGCACGTTGGCTGTGGCAGTACGTCGACTCATGACCTGTTTTCACCAACACGACACAGCGTATGCGTGCGTCGTCACTACATTGAACCATAATCGCACCTTACCAGAAGTTGAAAATATGAATAAAAAAACAAAAAAACAACTAGCACGCTATGCACGTGTTGTCGGTAATATGACGGCACCAAGTGCTTCTTGTTTTCCTCCATATTAAAAGCTCATTCGAGCAAACGTGTACTCGAGTAACGTGAAAAGACACTTATAGGCACTGAAAAGCTGATATAGGCACAAACCTCAAAATGGGCACTTATAGGCACCTTAAATGTGTGATAAAAATGTTTCCCATCCCTGATTTCGTTTTTATATATTAAATAAGCTCGAAACCGACTCCAAGAAAAAATAGGCATTTTGCCTAATGTTCCGGTCTTTAGCGATAACTAGAGGCCAGATTTATAGGCACTAAAAACCGGGTTTTAGGTGCCACAAATAGGCGGGCAAAACAATGTTTTATGCTCCCAAAATCGTAAATATAAGCACAATAAACTTTGACTAAATTTAAATTCTCGAATAAATACATGTGGTATCTGTGGCTACGACAGGAAAGAAAACAAAAATGCTTTAGTTTATGATGATACAGAGGCGGAATGGTTAAGCATAGCCATGCAATTTTTTTCCCGCAGGGTTCGCAGAATACGGTCTCTCGATTTCTATTCCAGCATGGTGAGTTGAGTGTACACCTTCAAATACACATGCTTCTGGGTCTCTCTTTTCGGCCTGGCTGAGAAGCTTTACACATATGCAAATAGCCAGAGCGCAATAGGCCAAGAGGACCTGTTTGCCTCGTATTAACTTGGTTCAATTTTATTAACACAGGTTCAATTTTTCTCTTGTCTAAGCAAACCTTAAAGGGCGCTTATGCAAGTTTGAGAATTTCGAGGAACAAAGAAGGATACATGCACTGGGCGCTCATGATCTCATCTGCCAATATTTGCAGCGCTAGCGCGCCATAAAGAGGTGACAAGTCAGACTGAACACCGCTTGACCTTCATCTCACGGGTGTGCGCCCCAACATGGTGGAGATAATGGAATGGTTATGCATACGTCAAAGTAGTACATGACACTGCGAGAAGTCCGAGACGTGTGAAATTTGTGCAATCTGTCGCCTGAATCAAGGTTGACAGAAACGTTAAAACACACAGACGAAATCTATGTGCGCTATTGTTTTTAATGTGGTATCGAGCGAGGTTCGAGACTAAGTTGCCTCCATTTCGTTTGCGTTAGTGTTCTCGCCGTATTCTGATCATGCTTGTGCCAGCATTCACAACGCTTGGGGTGTTTTTGGTGCATCGTCCCTTAGATGAGTTCTTGCGGTGCAATGCTGTGTATCGTGGTAACGATACATGATCCATGCCAGCCTCTCCAAATGTGCGCGCACAGAGAGATCCACTCCACAGAAACAGACAGTAAAATACAGAGAACGTCAAAACGACAGAACAACGTTTGCGTGCACGGCCTGGCTGGGGCATGTCATGTGAATGTACCTCATGCACGCATTACGTGCTGATGCGTCCGCATTCTGTGATCATCAAGCTACGAGTTGCTCCGATACCAAATAGGGCAGGGAAGGAATTAGACTTGCGAAATGGTCATGGAGCGAGTGGTGGAGGTTTCAAAATCACCTCCTCACATCGTGTTTTCGCAGCTTGTAATGAACCAATTGAAAGAAATCTAGGGACACAAAGCTGTTTATTGGGTATGCAACAACTTCCACTGCCCAAGGAAAATTTCTCATGTGACCTAGTGAAGCGCCACTTAAGTAAATGACAAATAAACAAAAAATCTGCGGATATATTTTTTTTTCATCTACACATTACTTTCGCTTGATGATACTTAATAGTTTTGCACTCGTTCGTGATCATCCTGCCGCTGCACAGAAGCACCTCCTGCTCTCTATGCAAGCGAGAAACTGCCGCAGAGACGCTGAGCAGGCTATACGACACGTATGAATACATGTGTAGAAGCTAATCGACCTTCCTATTGGCTAAAATGTCTTAAGGCTTGACAGTGCAGAAAGTAACCTATGAGATGGAGTACAGGTTGCACCACACAGTGTTCTGAAAGCTAAATTTGGCCGGGTGATCGGAATACTAGACTCGAGCAGCACTTGAAAATAAAATTTGATGTTATATAGCATTTAATAGGCATCAATTTTAAAAACACCCATTTAAGGCACTTAGAGCAATTTAGGCACCAACGTCCAAAATAGGCATTATAAAATAGGCAATATATCGGCAAAATAGACACTATAAAAACACTATAAAAGCTCTTCTTACCCTCTAATTCGTGCTTACCCTCTAATGGCACGATAGGAATGCGAGAAACAAAATACTAGGCATTTGCCTATAATCCAGTTTTTGGTGATAACACAAGGAAAGTACTCGAAATAGATGATGATTATTGTTGTGTGGTAGAAACACCTACCAAATACTCGACTTTTTTTAGAGTTGAACTCTAAGCCGCAGTAATTTTAAATTGCAGCTCATAACACTTCTGGCTTCCGGCAAAGCCAAGTCTCCAGCCAAGCAAGTCTGAGAGTACGTTTGTCCATTATTAGGATGGCTGACGAATGACTCGTGCTTCCAGTGGAGTTAGCCTGCCTTCAGTTTTTAGCAACCGCTGTGTGGCGCTCGCGACCAACACTGCGGAGTTCAGTTCAGACTGGCACGGTGGATAGACGTGTTTTTGAGCGCTCCTGATCGACTGCGCAGATAAGTGGTTTTGCATGTTTTGAGCTTGCCGTTATAATTATTAAGGCCGCAGTTAAAATCTTTGTAGCACTTATTACATTGTACGGCTTTTTCGGGGGTCAGTCACCAGGTATTTAGTAGTTTGTTCGTGTGTTTCTTTGTTTTTTGCTCTTGCCACCCTGTGGGGGAGGTGCACGTACATTGAACACACAAAGTTTTGCAGTAGAGCTCAGACTTTCTCTTTTCCATAGGGCAGGGATCGTGTTTTGTAATTATCAAGTGAGACAATTCATAAGGGCAATTGGTGTCAGAAAGACATGGTTAAAAATGTTGTAAAGTGTTCAGGATGCGGGGTGGGTTTGAAAATGAACCCAAGTGCAGAAACGAATAGAGAGGAGGCTGACGCCAAGTGTAGGCAATGTGAGGTCGAAGAAAAAAAAATGGAGAAAATGATGGTTGCCCAGAGTGAACTACTGATGAGAATCACTGAACTGGAGACACGATGGCGACAAAGCAAGAGAAAACGAGGGCTATAGGAGAAAGGCTGAAGTCTGCCGAGGAAGCACTAGCGAAGGTGAACAAAGGAGCAGCCGATGGAGAGAACAGAAGCAAAAGTGCAAGCAAGTTCGGAAAAAACAGGTTCAGCTGGTACAGTGGTTGCAAGACTCAGCTTCAGCGAAGTAGTGGTGGAGCTGGGAGGGGACCAAGCAGCCGGCGTCAAAGGTGCAAGTAACCCCCAGGTGCAGGAAGCTCCAGCTGAAAAGTCAAAGCATGTGATAATCGCCGGGGGCTCGAACTTAAAGCGATGCGCAGAAGCAATCAAAGAGAGGATAGGAGGTGACAAGAGCGTTGCAGTAGGGACGTTCCCAGGACGCAAGCTGGAAGCCGTCATGAGGCAAGCGAGCGCAAAACTCAAAACTGCAGCTGATAGACGAAACCTCGTGATAATTTTAGGTGGTTTAGACGATGTCTTAAATGAAAATGCAGCAGGACTAGCGACCACACTGGCGAAAGGGGTCGATGAGATGCGCACCACTTCTCAAGTATAGGTAGTGATATGCACGATACCGGAGGTATCGGTGCGTGACGGCAACCTGCAAAGAGCGGTTGTCAACGCGAACCAAGATTGATTGATATGTGGGGTTTAACGTCCCAAAACCACTATATGATTATGAGAGACGCCGTAGTGGAGGGCTCCGGAAATTTAGACCACCTGGGGTTCTTTAACGTGCACCCAAATCTGAGCACACGGGCCTACATTTCCGCCTTCATCGGAAATGCAGCCGCCGCAGCCGGGATTCGAACCCGCGCCCTGCGGGTCAGCGGCCGAGTACCTTAGCCACTAGACCACCGCGGCGGGGCAACGCGAACCAAGAGATATGGCGGATGAGTCTAATGAAAGGTTTTGAGATGGTGGAAATAAAGAGAGAGGTGCTTAGGTAGGGTGGTTTTCAACGAGACAGTGTTCACTACGACGGGTGACTAGGTCAAGAGGTGGGTTGGCGACTTACAGGATGAACAGTAGCTTCTTTGGGGGGCACGCGGACCAATACGATTCCAAAGTGGCACAAGCATCTAAGATAGGTAGCGTCGGGGGCAGAAATAGACGTAGCCATGAGGGCCGAGCCACTTCACACATAGGGTATATTAACATGCAAGGTGGCAGGAACAGGCTGAAGTGGGAAGAGATAGAAAAACAGCTAAGGAATGAGAGGCCGATGGTATACAGTTTTGTAGAAACATATTCTTATGCACAAGGAGGACCAGGACGTATACGGCTGAAAGGGGCCGTTTATTTTGGTCACGAAGAGAAGCGCCGGATCAGCCAACAGGTTGATGACCGCAGTGTCGTCGTCTTCTTTCTTCCTCCAGCTTCGGGCAGCCAGCACGTTCACCTATCTTCATTTTCTTCCCATGCATGCGCAACATTCCTCCCCTTGCAGACAAAGCCCGCCGGGTGAGGTAATTGATTCACCTTGGTGTGTACAACTTTAGTCGAGCGACATGAACTGCTTGGGTTTTAACGGCTCTTCTACCACTTCTTGTGAGGTGAGCTATGGTGTACGTGACTTCCGTGATTTTGTTGAGAACAACAAACGGTCTGTCAGTGGCCAAGAACTTTTGGCATAACCCGGGTCTTCATACTGGAGTCCACAGCCACACTAAGTCACCTGGGTGGTAAGTTACAGGCTCGTGGCGAACGTCATAGCGTGCCTTCGATTTTTCCTGTGACGCCAAAGTGCGTAGATGAGCAATACGACGCGCCTCTTCTGCAAGGCAGAGGATTTCGGTGACTGAGAGGCTTTCGTGCGCCGAGAATGGCAAAACTGTGTCGAGTGTGTGCTGTGGCGGTCGTGCGTACGTCAAGAAAAAGAGGCTATAGCCTGTTGTCTCGTGCTTAGTGGTGTTGAACGCGTACGTTATAAATAGTAGCACGTCATCCCAGTTCTTGAGGTTGAATGCCACATACATAGAGAACATGTTTACAATCGTTCGGTTGGTGCACTCCGTGAGCCCATTTGTTTGCGAATGGTATGGCGACGAGTGACGAAGGCGGGACTCACTTAATCAAAGCAGCTCTTCTACTATATCTGCCGTAAATTGTCGCCCACGATCACTGATTATCACGTGAGGTGGGCCATGTCGGAAGATAACGTGCTGCAGCAGGAACACAGAGACGTCGCTGGCAGTTGGGGTTGATATAGCCGCCGTCTCGCAGTAGTACGTGAGGTAATCGACGCATACAATTATCCAGCGAGTGCTCTTAGCCGACTTTGAAAAAGGGCCCACAAGGTCAATGCCCACCTCTTGGAAAGGTGTGCTTGGAGGTGGCAAGGGCTATAGAAGACCAGCCGGAGCAGTAGATGGGCGTTTGTGGCGTTGACACTGCGTGCAGCTGGCCACATACGCCTCGACTGATTGTCGCACTCACGGCCAATAAAAGCGTTCCTTAGCACGGTAAAGCGTCCGCGCAGAACCTAAATGCCCGGACGTAGGATCGTCGTGCATAGCACCTAAATCGCTGTCCAAAGGCTTTTCGGCACTACCAGGAGGAAACGTGCACCAGTGCTGGAAAAGTTCTTCTTATACAGAAGTCCGATGTGTACACAGATATGGCATGCCGTAGGAGCTGTGCAGAGCGATGATAGCCTGGTGTCCTTTCGCTGTTCATCTTTGAAAGTACTGAGGTCAGGAAACTTTGGTGACACAGAAGCTACGAGGTAGTCGAGGTCATCGGTGTCACACTCTGTAGTGCTCAGTGGCATGCGCAAAAGGCAAGCTGCATCGGCGTGTCGTCGACCACTCTTGTACGAGACTATGAAGTTATACTCTTGGAGCCGAACTGCCCAGCGAGCTAGACGGCCGCAAGGGTCCCGAAGGTTGATGAGCCAACACAATGAGTGGAGGTCGGTGATGACTGTAAAAGGGCATCCATATAGGTAAGACCGAAACCGCTGAATCGCAAACACTACCGCAAGGTATTTTCGTTCTGTGACAGTGTAATTCTGCTCGGGCCTACTCAAGGAGCGACTTGCGTATGCAATCACGTGCTCGCGGTTACCATAACGTCGAACTAAAATGGCACGAATCCCTATGCAACTGGCATCCGTGTGCAGTTCTGTTGGAGCTGATGGGTTGAAGTGTTGATGAACAGGCCGCGACTTCAAGAGGAACTTCAGTTGACGAAAAGAGGAGTCGCACTCCGGAGTCCACTCGAAGGGAGTATTCTTCCGTAGAAAACATGTCAGCGCATACGTGACATTGGCAAATTTAGGTATAAAGCGGCCGAAATAGGAGCAAAAGCCAAAACTGCCGAGCTCCTTAACAGAGCACGGCGCACTGAACGTTTCAACGACTGCTGTCTTCTGGGAATCTGAACGGATGCCATGCTGATCAACTAGGTGTCCGAGAACAAGGATTTGTCGGTCTCTGAAGTGGCATTTATTTGAGTCAAGAACAAGGCCAGCGCTTCTTATGCAAGTAGGCACAGTATCCAGACATGAATTGTGTTCGCTAAAGGTGCGGCCAAAGATGACGACGTTGTTGAGATAGCACATGCAAATGCTCCACTTCAAGCCACAAAGAACAGTGTCCATAAATCGCTCGAACATCGCTGGTGCGTTGCACAGTCCCAATGGCATCACGCTGAATTCGAAAAGGCCGTCAGTGGTTACAAAGACTGTCTTTTTTTTATCTTCAGAATGCATAGGAATTTGCCAGTAGCCCGATCTTAAGTCTACAGAGGAAAAGTAAGAGGCCAAATGTAGACAGTCTCTGGCTTCATCAATACGTGGAAGTGGCTACACGTCTTTTTTTGTTACAGCATACAATCGGCGATAATCGACGCAAAATCTCCAGGATCCGTCTTTCTTTTCAACGAGAATTACTGGAGCTGCCCATGGACTTGCTGACTCTTGAATGACTCTGTTTTAAATCATTTCGTTCACCTGTTCATTATTAATCCGCCGCTCGTATGGCGAAACACGGTATGGCTTTTATCTAATCGGATTGGCCAAACCTGCAAAACAATATCTTAGGGACATGCAACAACCTCCTAACAATCCGGACTATGCGTGGGAATATTGTAATAGAACAGAAGGCAGCAGAAAGGGGGGTGGTATTGGGGCATTCATTCATAAAACTACAGACTGGCAAAGGGTGAAGTAGGAGTGCGAAGAACATTTATGACTAAAAGGGAAAGTGGCAGGGCAAATGACAATCCTTAGTTTGGTGTACTTGTGGACGGGAGCAAAGGCCTGAAAGAAAAACCAGACAGTAGCAGAGTGCATATCAAAGGACATTGAGGAATTTGCAGGAGAGTGCAAGATAATTATACTAGGAGAGTGTGAAGGACAAATTACAGGGGAGATAGGAAGGCTGTAGTCGACGATAGATTACGCATTGATGTCACATAGGATGTACGATACGCTCAGGGGAATGCACATAGATGCATTACCCTGAGCCTATCAGTGCTCATATTTGCAAGGTGTTTCAGCGCGCGAACAAAGGAAAAAAGGACAGGGTAGACAGAAAGAGCGCTGACTTCCAATTAACTTTATTTCGCAGAGTGGCAAGAATTTATACGTCTAAAAAGGAAGATTACAGAGCATGAATGTAATACCGTACGTGCACGACGTCTCACACAGGCTAAAAAAGATTGCTCGAGACGCCAACGTTCTTGTTGTTTTTTCAGCACCTGAAAAATTGCAGAAGCTTTGCAAACGGGTAAATACACCTCGCGCAACTTCTGCCGCGTGCTCTGTCGCGCACAGGACATGCTACCTCCCATGCGCAGTGGGAGTCGTATACTTAATTCCACTGACGTGTGGGTGCGTCTATGTCGGCCAAACCGGCAGGTGCATAAACGACCGCCTGCGAGAACACCGAAACAATGTGCACAATGTGGCACAAGGGCATCTTGGCATTCATTGCCGAGATTGTGGGTGCACCCCCCTCTTTGATCAGTGCTCTATATTGGCAAGGCACAGGGTGCAAGTTACCCGAGAAATTATCGAAGCAGAAAAAATACACGTGCTGGGAGATAAATGCGCAAGCACTTCATCGGTTGCTTTATCCCAGGCTGAACGCGATTACCTGGCTGGGCTTTGAGGCATTAGAGGACCTGTCACACGTGCTGTTACTGGTGTGTAGATTGGGCTTGTTTTTTACATTCATGCTCTGTAATCTTCCTTTTTAGACGTATAAATTCTTGCCACTCTGCGAAATAAAGTTAGTTGGAAGTCAGCGCTCTTTCTGTCTACCCTGTCCTTTTTTCCTTTGTTCGCGCGCTGAAACACCTTGCAAATATGAATACGCACCAACTAGCCCAAGCTTCCACTCCTATCAGTGCATTCCAAGCCTCTTTTTTCGTAAGAGCAGCAAAAGACTGGAATGGCCTTCCTCTCGCCGTCTGTGCCATCACTAACCCATCCATGTTTGCAGAAGCCATAAAAAACTCCATTGTATAGTTCTCTTTTTTTGTTATACACCACCCCTTATGTAACAACCCTACAGGGGGTCTTTAAGGGAATAAAAGTGAAGTGAAGTGAAGATGAATGTGGCTCCAGAAGTCTGGGTAGAGATCACAAACGTATCGAGCTAAGTTTTGAAGAGCAGTGAAAGTGAGGAGACAAGATGAGCAAATACAGGACATTTTTTTTCCATGAAGGCAAATAGAAATAGCTACTAAACGAATTGAGAAAGTAATCACTGAGAATATTAAAAGAGCATGGACATACACAAATCTAATTAGACTGTTTCAGCTAGAGCTTGCTAAGGCACGCGGCAAATCACCCCGGGAAAGAAGACACAAACCCAAGAGATGGTGGGAAGAGGAAGTTAAGAGAGCCATAGCAAAATGTCAGGGAGCCTCTAAGGAACACAGACACGCTAATCAGTGGGTTGAATCAACAGATGATGTTCAAAGAAAATGGGACATCTTTCTAAGCTGTAGAAGGGAAGCATCCCTTCTGATCAATGAAAAGCTTAGAAGAAAGGGGGCTCAGTGGGTGGCAGAAGTACATAAAAAGGATAGAAAGGCAGCTGTGAAATTTTGGAACCATATAAACTCCCGAAGAAAGGAGACAAGCCTAAAGCAAAGGTTCATAACTACAGCTCAAGGTGCTAGGCTAAAAGGGGACGAAGCTATTGAGTGTGTAAGAAGAGTGACAGAAAAATTGCAACAAAGAAGTGCCTTATGCACCACAATAGACAAGAATGAATTAAGTGGTGCAATGGCTCCATTTTCACAATGAGAGTGGGAAAGGGCTGAGAAGAAGGTTCCTAGTAGTACATCAGCAGGCCCAGATGGCATTCAAATTATGCTGATAAAGGCATTGGGTCCGAAGTCTAAGCAGACTTTGAGAGAGGCAGGGAGCAAAATACTATTCAATAGTGAAGTCCTCGATGAATGGAAACTTAGCAGGATAAGCATGGTCTATAAAGGAAAAGGGGACAAAGCTGACATCAACAACTACCGTCCTATAACAGTGACATCAGTGGCCTACACACTGGTGATGCAGATTATAAAGGAAAGACTGTAAGCATGAATAGAGGACGAGGGGGTGCTGGGGGAACTGCAGAATGGATTTCGGAAACACAAGAGATTGGAAGACAATCTGTTTTCACTGACGCAGTGCATCGAAATAGCAGGAAAGGAACACAGGCCCCTGTGGCTAGCATTTTTGGATATCAAGGGAGCACACAATAGTGTCGTTCAAGAGGACTTGTGGGGAATAATGGACACACTAGGTGTGGAAGATGGAGTCACTAATCTTTTAAGGAATATATATAAAGGTAACACGGTAGTTATAAAGTGGAAAAAACAGGTATCCAAGCCCACAGAGGTAAAACGGGGCTTAAGCAGGGGTGTCTTCTGTCACTCTTGTTATTCATGATGTACCTACAAGGATTAGAGGCCAAATTAGAGGGAAGGAAACTTGGCTTCAATCTCTCTTTCGTCAAACAAGGAAAACTCAATGAATAGGCATTATCAGCATTGATGTATGCAGATGATATAGTGCTAATGGCAGACAACAAGGAAGATTTGCATAGATTGATGGACATCTTCTGTAATGAGGGAGATAGGTTAGGTTTCAGATTCAGTAAGGAAAAATCAGCAGTCACGATTTTTAATGATAATGAAGATAGTGAGCTTAGAATAGAAGAGGTCACGCTACAAATAACAGATAAATACAAATATCTGAGCGTATTAATAAGCAATGGGGCCGAGTACCTATGGGAACTCGAAATATACGTGACAACTAAAGGTAACAACAACGCGGCGGAGATGAAAAACAGGGCACTGTGGAATTACAATAGGTATGATGTTGTGAGAGGAATATGGAAAGGGGTCATGGTTCCTGGTTTGACGTTCGGCAATACGGTCTTGTGCATGAGATCAGAAGTTCAAGCAAGATTATAAATTAAGCAAGGAGGAATAGGTAGGCTTGCCTTAGGAGCTCACGGGAATACACCAAATCGGGGAGTACAAGGTGGTATGGGATGGACATCATTTGAGGGCAGGGAAGCTAGCAGCAAGATAAAATTTGAGAAGCGATTGAGAGAAATGGGGGAAAAACGTTAAGCTAGGAAGGTATCCAGCTATTTGTACATGAAGAATGTCGATACAAAATGGAGGAAGCTAACTATAAAATTGATGTATAAATACTTGGAAAACAGCAGAGGGCCATACCAAAAAGAATTATCTGTTAAGAATAAAGTGAAGGAAGCCGAGACCGATATATGGAGAATTGGCACGATTAAGAAGTCCTCACTTGAGATCTATCGAACTTCTAAGCAAGAAATTGCCAAGGAAAGGATCTATGATACTACTTGGGGTAGTTCTCTACTGTTTGAGGCCAGGACGGGAGTATGGCGAACCAAAACATATCGAGCCAAGTACAAAACGGTAAACACGGTATGCCGTGCATGTTGGGAGGAGAAGGAAACTGCCAAACACTTGATAATGTTATGTAAAGAGCTTCACCCTATAGTTCAGGATAATGGCGCAGAGTTTTTCAAAGCACTGAGGTTTAGGGACAGGGAGGGCAAAACAGACATTAAGGGGGTAGAACTATCTAGAAGAAGGTTATCTGATTGGTGTACTGCAAAGTACGAGGGCTCAACCTCACTATTTATAGGAAAAAAATAAATCTTGTTTTCAGTTCACTAAGTATTACGGCTTGGTAGCGTCAGCCACCGCCCAATCTAAAAGGTACAGCCATATCAAGCCATCCATTTATCAATCCTTGATCACGTTTCTTACTTGTGACCCATAGGGGTGCGTCAATCGAGAGTTTTTGTGATCTGCAACTATACACCCCTGTTTCAGAGGCTGTGCAAAATGTCGAGCTGTTGCACTGCCCACCATAGGTGTCGCTAGCCACTGACACTAATAAAAAAAGAAGCAGGGAAAGAATGTGACAACTTATTTCTTTCTCATGCAGCAGGCATCTAGTCTAGGAGGCATTAGTTGATCATTCTAAAGTTTCAAGCAGTTCCAAGTGTTGCAGCTGACTAAAATATGGAGCAAAGTGATTGCATCATTGCTTAAGGGAGCTTGTGAATCTCTTATCACAACTTTCTTTTCGATGCAAGCGTAATTAAACTGTTATTGTTCATGTTTTATGTTGGATATTCATCACTCATGGTGGTAACGTTGCTAGGCACTGCGACGTTCAAAGTTTTGACAGTAAAACATTCTGGTCTTCCCAGCAGGTGATTACCACTATCAGATTAGAATACTGAAGAGAAAAGTGCCTTAGAGCTGCTGTTATGATCAGCCTCCGCGGCTTGAAACCGTTTGGACGCTGGAAATGAATTTGGCAAACTCTGCCCTGTTTTATTCCGGCGCCTCTGCTCGACTCGACTTCTCCCTGATGCGTGGTTCGTTCCTGGTCTTATGGGCAGACTCCCGATCACACCACTGCTGAGCTCAGAACTCTCGAACCAATTGTGGACCGCCCAAAGAGCGGCGGAGGCTGTGAGGAGGCAACAGTTTTCAGTGACCAATAGGCAGCCCCATTTAAGCAAACATGCTTTTCTGTCCCCACAAACAAGAATTTATTTCAAACTGATCAACAGAGGTGGCTGAAAAATACTGCAAGAACGCTTTTTTGTAGGGCCACACTTTGCCACTGTGCAAAGACTGCATAGTGTCTTTGCACCTGCTGTAACAGCCTTCGATTATCAATTAAAATTTGCACTGCAATTTTGTTAATGACACTACTGGTGATTGAAGTCTTTCATAATAATGCTGTCGATTACATTCAATATGTACCAGCGGAACTAGCCTCTTTTTTATTGCTGAACGAAATCGACGGGATTGTCAAAATACGACATGCAATGCCCACCTCCTCCCCACCCTCGTTTTAATAAAAGTAGACAGCACCATAATTCTCTCAAATAAAATACTAATCCAGATTAATTGTACATTGAAGCTATTTTGGATAGTTTTTTAATGTTTAAAGAAAGCTTTTTCATGAGTTTGACATTCAGAGTTTCTGTTGGGCTTCTGATTAAAAAGGTCAACTAGGTTAGAATGGACATGTCAATGTACAATGTACAATACTAATTTTCTGTATGTACTGTCATTTTTAAAACATTTAAAACAGAAAAGCTATGCAGCTGCATACTTCCTTTTTTGTGTTTTCAGGTGGACTCTCAAGGTCAAAGCTTGCCTTGGGACGATTCCAGTTGTCTTCTGGCAAATAACACATTTCCCTAATTCGTGTTCACAAGCATGTGCCCCCACCTAAAACATTCTTCGCGTGAAAGCTAAGCTGAGACAGCGTTCTTATTTCAATGTTTTCTAAATCCCATTGCTACAAACTCAAGTCATCACACTTTATGTGAGACAACTAAAAAAACACAGTATGGTCATGCACCTTGCTCGCTAAATCAAACAAAAAAATCACAACTGCCTTTGTATGTGGCTATGAATATGTTAAACTGCAAGGGAAACTTCAAAAACGGACCATGTAACATAATTTCCATAAACAGCAACGACACCACGAACTATCAAACATAAAAGCAGAATCAGTAATCAAAGAGTGTTCGGATCTTACTGCCACTTCTGGTCCCAACATCTCAAGGTATAAGATGATATTCCAGCCGAAATTAAAATGTTTCCCCCAATTTCTAAGACTTAGTGTGAGCAATGCTAAGATCTGTATCTGCCGGTTAAGCTTTTCAGCAACAAGGCCTCTCTCCAAGACTTCAGTAATTCTGATATTACGACCTAAACAACTATAAGCTTTGCACCTGCCAGATTCTTATAAGGATGGTAACTCTCCTCCTCTCACTCAATCACAGAAATTAAATATGCTGCTTTTCTCAAGGACAGTTTTCCTGCTGGCTGCGGAAGGTCACTTGCTGACACCCATCAATATAAAAGTATTTTGTCCATGCTTTGTTTTTTCAAAAATTTCTTCCACTTTTTGGTCATTTAAATAAACATATAAATCTCACTCACATTTCTTTCTTCTCACAGTGGTGATCTATATGAGCTGAAATGTTTCAGAAGGATGACAGCCTAAATTACGAGAAGTACGTAGCAATTAGCAAAGATGATGTCACGATACAAGACACAACACACAAAGGGTCCTTACATTGTTTCCACTTTTAAATTCTTCAGCTGGAATGACTTGCAGCTCACACACGCTATGTTCACCAACTGTACCATGACCTGCGAGAAGAAAGGAGCATTCAACAGAACAGTAACGAGAAACTTGGTGCCCTAGCTGCTTGTAGAACCTCGCATATTATCAATGTCACTGTAACATAATATCAGCAGAAGTGTTAACTTAACATACATGATGGAGACACAGAAAAGCATTGGGGCTGCTTCAATTCGTGACCATTGGTAGGTTGTCAGACCTTAACATAAAGCATCGAAAACTCCTTTGGAGACAATGCAGATGAAAGAAGACATGCTAAATTTACGTGCACCACGTGCACACTACCTGACCCCTGCAAATTTTTCAGCAACAAATGAAGCGTGACAACAAAGCTCTCAACAAGCTGAGTGTACTAGCATAGCAGACCTGCCGACACAATGACAGCGATAGATCTTGTGGCCCTTTGCCCTGCATTTTGAGTAAAATACCACAGTGCAGATTCTGCGACATTTAAAAGAAAATCTATGTAAAGTCATAGCTGTGATACTCGATTGTGGGACAAACATGCCCCTTCCCATATAGCTCTTCATTCTATGATGAACTACTAACCACATGCATGATTTATGCCAGTTAATACACAGTTAAACCTGTCAAAATTATCTATTTTTGCGCATCTCCTACAATGAGCAAGTGCTGCTTTTTTTCCAATTATATGGAGTTATACACACAAGAGGCAATCTCGATTTTCTTTTATTCAGTTTCAAAGCATTCTCAAACCCAGACCCAGTAGTAGTGACCTTGTAGCACGCAGCACACAGTGTATGTGGGTTGTAATAAAAAAAAAAACTAGAATTTATTTATGTGCATTTACCACACTCCTTCAAACACACAAGAGATTACCTATATGTCAGTGCCTAGAACCATTTGGCTGGGCTAGAGGCCCAGGTTTCAAATATGCCAGTGTAAGTGAGACGTTCCAGCAATGCAGTAAGATACAAATTAGTATTTAGCATGTTTACGTGGTTATTTTACTAGTAAAATAAATATTTATTCAGCAAAGCAAACAGTCAATACACAAAATACAGTACCAAATAAAGGAAATTGAGCTAAATAACCAGCAGCAACAAAAATAGCACATGTTAACCAGATAACAATATAGCTTCAAAAGAGTCATTTCAGAGCATCAGGAATAACCAATACCACAACGTAATGTTCATATCAATACCAAGCTTCTTAATGACGACGCACTAGATTACAAAAAAAGGTAGACTACTATTGTTTAGCATGTTACTGTTGCTAATTGTTGGAAATAGGAAAAAAATAACAAAAGTAAAGCCGGCTCGATAACAACTGTTGGAGCTCCTATTGAAGGAGCTGCTGACTTGATAAGAAATCTCTTAAAAAAGATTGAACAAAATGTCCACAACTATAGAAAGGACACTAAAATTTTTTACGAAAAAAGTGAACTTGGTTAAGAAAGAGAGATTGCAGTACCCTACGAATGATGCGTGCTTTTCAGCCAACATCCTATCAAAAATACTGTAACCAAATGATCAGGCTACTATTTAAAAAGCTGAAGCCGAAGCTTGAAAGCAGGAGACCTCACCTTTGAAACGAAGTGCACTTTGAATTTCTGCAAATGTAGGTAGGTGGGAGGGCTTGTACTGTTTTCAATTTGTGTATATACATAATAAACTCATGCCATGAAGTATATGGAGCAATTTGTATCGTAATCAACACGTATTTCGCGACTAAGCAGTATTTGCACATCACAAATAAAGCAGCTGTAGATGAGTTATTAGAGATAACTAATTAACTATCATTGGTGAGAATCAGTGAAGTGTGTGCGAGCTGTAGACACAGCAAAAACAGCGAATCAGCGTCAGACCGGCCAGCAGACGTTATGACAAGTGTAAAGACGTTTATTGGACAAACTTAACGGACAGGCGGAAGATTGGAGATAGCCACAGGACGGGGAAGATGGTGGCGCTCGAGCGCCGATCTCGTGGTGCCTTTCTCCGTGATGATGCTTGTTCTCTGGTGTTGTCATCAATCCATCATTCATTATAACTGCCCCTGTCACGAAAAATGAAGCCATCCTGGAGTTCTAACAGGTGGGAACAAACAGGTTGAAAGTACGGCTTCAAGCGGTCCACGTGAACAACATTGTTTCCATGCTGACGATGGTCACCGAACGGCGTAAGCAATACAATGGTGTAACGGGCAATGTGCACTCTACCATGAGGTATGGACCATGGTAATTTGAAAGTAGCTTCATAGACAGATGAGATGCACAGGGTGGTACATACAGCCATACAAGGGTCCCAGGGGCAATTTTTGTGGTAGGAGGGTGGTCGTCACCACGGGCCTCTTTCTGGCGTTGCTGGTCGGCCATAGTAAACTGCTTTGCTAGTTGGCGGCATTCTTCGGCGTGACGGGCGGCTTCGGACACGGTCATGTACTCATATACATCTGGTGCGTATGACAGCCAAGTATCAGTTGTGTGCGATGGTCGACGTCAGTAGAAAAGAGAAAAGGCCGGTGGTACTTGGGTAGTGGTGTCGTACGCATAGGTCGCAAATGGAAGAGCCCGGTCCCAGTTCGTTTGGTCAGATGCAACATGCGTCGCGAGCATGTCACCCAGGGTCCAATTAAACTGCTCAGTCAAGCCATTCGTCTAAGAGTATTCATCCGCTGTACAATATGGCACTGGTGGAGAAGTGCTTGAATTACGTCGGATATAAATACATGGCCATGGTCACTGAGGAGTTCGCGAGGAGGGCCATGACATAGCACTGAGAGTTTCGTTGGGCTCACTGCAACTGTAACTGTCTAGTAGCGCCTTATTGCCTCTCTTCTACCTCTAAAAGCTGAATCCTTATCTGAAGTGTATTTGTTCCATCTGTTCAAGTTCCATCTCCTTCCTACCCTATTTTCTTTAAAACTCCAACTGCTGTTTCCGTGCATCTACTTCAGCGTTCTCTTGGTTCCTAGCATGATGCTCTCATTTCTTTGCCTTCTAACCCCGTTCGCTTAGCCTACTCTTCTTCCCCTACTCATCTAGTCGCTATGCATCTGAATCACACCACGGTGTCAGAGTCTCGTTTTGTCGCAGATGCCAATTGTCACGAGACTATTTGAATTAACACACTCGCGTGTAGATTCATTACTCAAGCAGTGATACAAATGTCACCCAGAAAAGATGAGACTTGTACACATGCACACAACTCTAAATATATTTACAAGACAAAGAACTATTTCGTATAAAACAAACCACTCAACACTCGAAATCAAAGGTTCGGAAATAACTCATCATTATTGAACTGAATGGGGCAAACGCTCAAGAGTTGTTCGAAAGCATAAGTGCCCATGATGAAGGCACGAACACCATTGAGAAGAACATGCGCTGGCGTTGGAGGCAGGTGAAGTTGTGGCGACCCTCGACCACCGGCGAATTGCAGATGGATGCACTCTGCGAATAGGGGTCAAGGTTCGGGCGCTTGTCGACGTTAACCAGTTGAAGACTGTACATGACGGGCAGCTTCTGGTTTTGTCTGGCCAACGCTAGATGATGAGAATGTGGATCTGGCCAATGCCAGATGCTTGGAGGAAGGTTGGGCACATGCCGAGGTCAGGGCCTGCAGCGGCCATTGCACAAGAACTACGCTGGCCGGTACTCCGCGCTCTGAACACCTTCTTCATTCCGCCACATCTCGACGATGCCTCGGCCATGTTTCATTCTTTTTTCGTGTTGCTTGCAAAGCAGCGTGGGTGCCCCTCATTGGTGAATTTTCTCTTGGGGCACTTCATGTGCCCAGTCTGTACATTGCCTTCTTCATTGAATACATGATGACGGCTTGTGTCTGCCCACTCAGTTGTCGTCTTTGCTTTCTCACACCAGTGCATTCATGCACATTTCAAAAACCTCACTGATTGCACTCACGCAATTTTGAAAATTCGCACTTCTTACCTCATGTCACGCCATCTTGCGGGCTACAGTCACCAAGTTTAGCCTCACTAGGGCTAAATATTCTGACTTTCGAGTGTGAGAGGGGGGGGGGGGGGGGATTTGTTATGCACGAGATTTCTGCCACTGTTGCCATTTGCAAGACGGCATCGCCCCTGTATAACATATAGGTGATCGAATAAGACACAACGGCAGGAATCCGACCACACATTGACTAAAGCATACACACTGATTCGGAAATATAGAGCTTTTCTTTCAGGGTCATGTGTCCATACATAGTTACTGAATTAATTCCCCCTGCATAAAAATATACTTCAGACCAATTATGTCTGAGTCGCTCATGAATACACCTATTAAAAAGACGGAAAAATATGGGACGAAGATAGTCATGTGTGGACTGTGAATAGAAAGCCTTGGATTAGCTAGTTGCCAAGTATAGCAGCGCCACCCATCAATTACAAAAATTTCAGGCAAAAGCCACTAACAGCGCAGCGTTTAAATAGCTGTCATGTTAAGTAGCTAAAGAAATCCTGATCTATTGTTTTGGAATGAAACTGTTATACCTTGAGCAAGATAGACATAAATCATGTAACACAAAAAGGTATCTCATTAAAATTAAACAATGTTAGTCGCCCATGTACAAATTTGTATAGGGCTTTACTGCTTCATTATATAAATATATGGCAGCTAACTAGATATTGTATCAAAATATTGCCACGTTCCATTTCCCAAGTTTTTGTTATCGTCCCGAAACACCGCACGATTCTCAGCGCAAACCGCGCCTGCAGTTTTCTAGAAGGTTCCGGACTGTAGTAGATCATTTCGATAAGATCACGCCCACTGTGCGAACGGTACAGATTGTTCTGGAACCGACTATTCCGTCACGCT
Organism: Rhipicephalus microplus; assembly: GCF_043290135.1. Lineage (NCBI taxonomy): Eukaryota > Metazoa > Arthropoda > Arachnida > Ixodida > Ixodidae > Rhipicephalus > Rhipicephalus microplus. Next base: position 212,043,870 of record NC_134702.1, read on the forward strand.
GACCCAGACATGCCTGAGGAGAAAAAAGTTTGTTTCCTCATGCGAGGGGTCAAACAGGAGCTCTTCGCGGGACTGATGAGAAACCCACCGATAACCGTCCAAGAATTTGTAGCCGAAGCGACTACTATCGAAAAGACCCTGGACATGCGCACCAGACAGTATAATTGTCGCCTGACTGCAGACTGCGTTGCTGCTCAAGCCAGTAACTCCGGAGACCTGCGTGAAACGATCCGAGCGATCGTGCGGGAAGAGCTGCGCAAGCTGTTGCCTTCGGCACAGCCTCAAGTGGATTCAATTGCCGACATTGTGCGAGAAGAAGTTCGGCAATCGCTTCAAATTCCCCACGCACCGCTGCCCGAGCCGGAAGCTATGAGCTACGCCGCTGCACTGCGCCACAACGCTCCTCCCCGTCCACGCCAAAACGCCGCCCCATCGCACTTCCGTCGACAGACGCCACCGCCGCCACCACCCCCACCGACGTCATACCGTTCGCCAGCGGCCCAGCGCAGTGCACCGAGGAAGACTGACGTCTGGCGCACCCCTGACCATCGCCCGCTCTGCTACCACTGCGGCGAGGCCGGACACACATACCGCCGTTGCCAGTACCGACAGATGGGACTGCGTGGCTTCGCCGTCAATGCGCCGCGTCCACAGCCAGGAGAACGACCACGTGACATCGCCGACTACCTGACAGGAACTCGGTGGACATCACGAAGCTTTTCGCGTTCGCCGTCGCCCAGCCGCCGCACGTCACCGCACCACCGGCAGTACTCGGGCCCAACGCGGGGCCGGTCTCCTAGCCCGTATCCGGGAAACTAAGGGCAGCAACCGGTGGAGGCGCGGTTGCTGTGCGACAAACTACCGAAGATCCTCCTCCGACGACGACGCCGCGACGGAGCTTTCCGAACACAACGCCAACCAGGCAAAGCCCTGACGGCGAAAGCTCATTTACCGAAGGTGGCCTGACGACGCAGCATGGAAGCAGCGGAACAAGCCGACGCAGCTGTGACCCGACGCCACGCCCTAACTGTAATGCGAGACGGCGAACTAGCGACCTCGACGTTCTTATCGACGGCCACAGTGTGACCGCTCTCGTCGATACTGGAGCCGACTATTCTGTCATCAGTGGGTCGTTCGCCGGGAAGTTAAAGAAAGTTAGGACAGCTTGGAAAAGACCTGAAATCCGCACAGCCGGAGGTCATCTCGTAACGCCTGCAGGAATCTGCACAGCGAGAGTCACCATTAACGGCCGTATTTATTCTACAGACTTCGTAGTCCTACAGCGTTGCTCGAGAGATGTCATCCTTGGCATGGACTTCTTATGCCTCCATGGTGCTGTCATCAACCTAAAAACAAAGTCGATAACGTTATCCACAGAAGAAGCACTACCGCCGCGCACGCCGTCAGGACACCATGCCTTGAATGTGCTGGAAGAACAAGTCACCATTCCGCCTCGCTCAAGCGTCATTATTTCAGTCGGCGCTCCTAAATCACCTGACTTGGAAGGTGTCGTTGAAGGCAGTCAGCATCTGTTGGTCACCCGAAATATTTGCGTCGCAAGAGGAATTGCAGAGCTGCGGGGAGGCAAAGCAACGGTTATGCTCACGAATTTCAGCAATGAGTACAAACATGTGAACAAAGGAACAACGGTCGCATACATCGAAGAAATTGTCGAAGCCACCAGTGCTTTCGCCCTCGCCGATTCTGCGGAACCTGCTCAGAGGAACCAAGCCCCTCCCATAGCTTTCGACGTCAATCCAAGACTTCCGAACGATAAGCGAGAACAGCTCAAGGCCCTGCTCCTGCAATACGAAGATTGCTTTTTGTCGTCATCAAAAATTCGGCAGACCCGAATCACGAAACATCGCATCATAACCGAAGAAAATGCCAGACCACTCCGTCAGAGTCCGTACGGGGTTTCGACGCGAGAACGTGAGGCCATGAAGAGACAAGTTAAAGAAATGCTGCGGGATGACATTATCCAGCCGTCCAAGAGTCCATGGGCATCCCCCGTGGTGTTAGTGAAAAAAAGGGACCCTACGTTTCTGCGTCGATTATCGCCGCCTGAACAAAATCACAAGAAAGGACGTGTATCCCCTCCCACGAATAGACGACGCACTTGATCGGCTCCATAACGCCAAGTACTTTTCGTCAATGGACCTCAAGACTGGCTATTGGCAAATCGAAGTCGACGAAAGAGACCGAGAGAAGACGGCGTTTATAACACCGGACGGCCTCTTTGAGTTTAAGGTGATGCCCTTCGGCCTTTGCTCAGCGCCTGCAACGTTTCAACGCGTTATGGATACAGTACTGGCAGGATTGAAGTGGCAGACTTGCCTTGTGTACTTGGACTACGTCGTCGTGTTTTCCTCGAGTTTCGACGAGCATCTTCGGCGCCTTGAAGCTGTACTTCAAGCCATCAAGACTTCCGGACTCACACTGAAGCCAGAAAAGTGCAGATTTGCGTATGAGGAGCTCTTGTTTCTGGGGCACGTTATCAGCAAGTCTGGAGTTCGTCCCGATCCACGTAAAACAGCCGCCATCGCCGACTTCCCGCCGCCCACTGACAAGAAAGCCGTGCGCCGATTTCTGGGCCTGTGTGCCTATTATAGGCGGTTCGTGAAAAACTTCGCCCGCATCGCCGATCCTCTCACTAACCTTACCAAGGCCGACGTGGAGTTTAAGTGGGAAACGCCGCAGGAACACGCTTTCCAGGAGCTTAAACATTGCCTCCAGACGCCTCCGTTACTTGCCCATTTCGACGAATTCGCCGAGACAGAAATACATACTGACGCAAGCAGCGTAGGTCTTGGCGCCGTTTTTGTGCAGAGGGCTGACGGACTTGAAAAGGTTATTGGTTACGCCAGCCGATCGCTATCAAAAGCAGAAGCAAATTATTCCACAACAGAAAAGGAGTGCCTCACCATCATCTGGGCTACGTCGAAATTTCGCCCCTACCTCTACGGCAGGCCCTTCAAAGTTGTGAGCGACCACCACGCATTGTGTTGGCTAGCCACCCTGAAAGACCCCTCAGGTCGCCTCGCACGATGGAGCCTGAGACTTCAAGAATATGATATTACTGTCATTTACAAGTCCGGCAAAAAACACTCCGACGCCGACTGTCTCTCTCGTGCGCCTGTCGACCAACCGCTACCCGACGACCCGGATGACGACTACTTCTTAGGAACGATAACTACCGACGACTTCGCTGAACGACAGAGGTCCGACCCGGAACTTAAGGCCCTAATAGAATACCTCGAAGGCAGGACCGCCGAAGTCCCGAAGGTATTCAAGCGCGCACTTGCGTCGTTCTTTCTACGAAACGGTCTTTTACAAAAGAAAAACTTTTCACCGCTTGGAGCTAAGTACCTCCTTGTGGTGCCTTCAGCTCTGCGACCAGAACTCCTGCAGGCCCTTCACGACGATCCGACGGCAGGGCACCTCGGTGTTTCTCGCACGCTCGCGAGGATACAAGAAAGGTACTACTGGCCACGTCTTACCACCGACGTCACTCGTTATGTGAGAACATGCCGGGACTGTCAGCGACGCAAGACACCGCCGACAAGGCCAGCGGGACTTCTGCAGCCAATTGATCCACCTTGCCGACCTTTCCAGCAGATTGGTATGGACCTACTGGGGCCGTTCCCGACGTCGGCTTTCGGAAACAAGTGGATCGTGGTAGCTACCGACTACCTCACCCGCTACGCCGAGACAAAAGCCCTGCCAAAAGGCAGTGCATCCGAGGTAGCTAAATTCTTCGTCGAAAATATCGTCCTACGTCATGGCGCCCCGGAGGTCCTTATCACCGACAGAGGAACGGCATTCACTGCCGACTTAACTCAAGCAATCTTGGCATACAGCCAAACAAACCACCGCCGGACGACAGCGTACCACCCACAGACCAACGGCCTCACCGAGCGGCTTAACAAGACGATCGCCGACATGCTGTCAATGTACGTCGATGTCGAACACAAGACGTGGGACGCCATTCTTCCGTATGTGACCTTCGCATACAACACGGCGGTGCAGGAGACGACGCAGATATCTCCATACAAATTGGTCTACGGAAGGAGCCCGGCAACGACGCTCGATGCCATGTTACCCAACGTCACCGACGAAGCAAACCTCGATGTTAGCGAGTACCTTCAACGCGCCGAAGAAGCCCGACAACTTGCGCGTCTCCGTATCAAGAATCAACAGACGACCGACAGCCACCGTTACAACCTTCGACGACGCTTCGTGGAATACCAGCCCGGTGATTGTGTTTGGGTGTGGACGCCGATACGCCGACGTGGACTAAGTGAAAAGCTTCTGCGACGGTACTTCGGACCGTACAGGGTGGTTCGACGGCTCGGCCCACTTGATTACGAGGTTGTCCCCGACGGCATCACGAACTCTCAACGACGCCGATCGCGACCTGAAGTCGTCCATGTCGCGCGCCTCAAGCCGTTTCATGCGCGTTAACAAACTGAACTAGCGTTTTTTTGTATTATTGTTGTATCGTAATTTATTCATTGTACTTTCTTGCATTATTATTGTACTTTCATCTTTAGTTAAAGCATCGGGACGATGCCTTTTTTCAGAGGGGGGCAATGCCACGTTCCATTTCCCAAGTTTTTGTTATCGTCCCAAAACACCGCACGATTCTCCGCGCAAACCGCGCCTGCAGTTTTCTAGAAGGTTCCGGACTGTAGTAGATCATTTCGATAAAATCACGCCCACTGTGCGAACGGTACAGATTGTTCTGGAACCTACGCCACCGCCAGCGATAACGCTAGAACATTCGACGGCAAGAGTATAAATGCCGACGCGCTTCGCCGCTTGTCAGTTGTTGATCGAAGGCCGACGCTCCGTTCGCTGCTATCAGTCCGAGACTGCTATCTGTGCGAGACTGCTGCTGTAATTGGACTTTCCGTTTACCGGGCACAGGTTCGCCCAAATAAACAGTTAAATCCCAACACGAAGTCTCCTGTCTTCGGCCACGTCACGACCCCGTGACAATATCTTAAGATACATCTGGCAGGTATCGTATCGGATAAAATTATTCCAAAAGCATATTGTGTCTGCATCTCAAATAATTATTGGCCGAGTATCTTGTATTGAAACGCGATACAGTTTTAAAGTATCTTTGCCCAGGTCAAATACAAGCCAGCTTAGTAGCCTGTGATAGTGCTTGTGATGAAGGATTCACCCCTTCTCGAGTCCGCAGTACACAGCTTCCTTGTGATGCTTTACATACACATGAGGAGATGGCACCCTAGAGGGCGTAGACGAAGGGTAAGCCCCTCGGGTCCGACATGGCCAAGTATCAAGACCATGGGTGAAGCTGACTTATCCGATTGTTTGCGTTCAGCTGAGCCTATGCGACCAGGAGTGCTCTCCCTCTTTACCCTCTCCAAAGAGCGGCCTAGCAAGACTGGACGTACCCTAGTTAGAACCGTCCCCACTAACAGAATGCAGCATACCAGCCAACGCATTGCTTTGCAGACTCAGGCCAATTCGACCTGTGGTGCACATCTCCCGCACCGCACGCAAGAGGAAGTAGGCCACCCGCGCTATTTGTTGTGAGCCAGTGGTTACATGTATAAGCACGTGTTTACACCTTGTTCCTCCTTCGCTGCAGCCACGGACCATCCAACTTTACCTCTCGCAGCCTTGGCCCCCCTCTTGGCCTTGCGAGCATCCGAAGACGCCCGCCCATTGCCTGTGACGCATCATGTGGACGTGGCAGGGGCTCTGTAACTCGAAAGACTGCAACTCAAAGTAAGCTCGATTACATGGGCATGTAAAAACCCATACCGTTCTGACACCCCTATATCACGAGTGGATCTGTATAAGTCCTGAACCTGTAGCGAGATTCACGACCTCTATCCCGGCCTCCTAATTAGCTGGATTGCAGGGTCTTGCAAGTTCCCCCAGCCATATCGGTATGTATCTTGAACTCTCTCATAAAGGAAGCAATCACATGCTGAGGCCTCTAAGAAGTTGGATTACGGATGTTTATCAAATTACCCAGCCAAGTCTGCCCAGTTTGTATCCCACGCCCCCTACAAGCAGTGAGATAACGATGATAGTCCTCCTTGGATGGTTGCCCGTTCTAATCTATTCATGTCCACCGTCCACTCAGAGTGAACTTTAATCAACCACCGCACCCCGAGGCGATTGGTGACAGAGGTCCACTACAGACCTCCAGTGTAAAATGTGTGGTAGCTTGCCCAAGATGAACGGCGCCACAGCACACTGACACATCGCAGAATGACAAGCTTTTTCAGCCACAGGGCCGATAAAGATGCTTATTTTTTTAATACTTTCTTTCATACTCTGAATAATTTGGACTTTTTGAAGGTCGCTGCCAAGTACATAGCAACGGTTGGCAATTGTACTCAAGAAGGCCACAAAAACAAATAAAAACTATTGGTTTAATGGGTATTCTGAATTATATCAAGCCCACTGGAAGATGGCCTGTCACCCAGTGAGCTTCTGCATTGCAGGCACCTGTGCATACCTACCGAACTTTGGCTATCGCATATGTCAAGAAACATGACCTGAAAAGTCTCTCCGCTTGATGCCTGGGCCCCCTTCAAAGCAAGGACATCATTTGCATCAAAGGGTCGTCATGGAATCGGAGAGACAAGGTGATGGCATCTGCCTATCCCTCCCTACTTCTATTACATAAGACGTGAGAACCGTAAAATCTTGCCGTGCAATAGCCAGATTTTGCTGGCTACCAAGGAGCAATTCGTCTCGGACAGCGATGAATGCTGTGAGAAGACCTCAATCCAGGTAGTGACATACACCCTCCAATCATCGCTAAGGATTGGAACTGTCCCCAGTGGAGCAAGAAGATCACCAGTACAGCTACCCTTACAGTCCACGAGAGCAATGTGGCCACCTGATTGTGTTTGATATAACAAGAACTCCAAATAGATCAGCCATTGTTAAAGGAAGTTTACGTAAACTTGTGAAAAAGGGAGATGTTTTACAGTCAGCATGTACAACTCAAAGCTCAGTCATCTCTTTGACGTGACAACTGTGTTCCCTTCCTTTAAACCCCCTTGCCAAAACTGCCCTTTGAAACAGTTTACACATTGCATCCTTGACACTGGCATGCATCCCTTGATTCCACACAAAATAAAACACTGAAAAGCAATTGCCATTCATTGCTAATGCCCCACACTCGCTCTATTGAAAGTAACATATTGTCACGTGTGTACCGCGAAAAAGACGAAGGCGACAGCGCATACGCACATCTGCACGCTTTTATGCAGAGCGCAACAACAAAAAAGACAAGAAACTCTCTGGTGCGCGCGGTTAATAAAAAGACCGACCCGCCGCTGTTTCCTCAGCGTCTTCAAATATGACCTCTGTCTTCACGTCGCGACACTGGTGGAGGTGCTGGCGTCTGCAACCTGATGCAAGAAAGCATTGTTCGGGACTGTACACCCAGTCCGGAGCCTCAACATCTTGTTACGATTCCAGTACACCGATTCAGTCGGCGCCTACCAGGCCTAAGTCCAGAACGCTTGACGGCATCTCCTGTTACCAACATGGCGGCCCCTTCAACGTCTGCGAATCTTCCTCTGGCCCAGACGACTCATTCTTACCAGGTAACTTTTGAGACTCCTCGTGTTCCCGAAGCCTTCCGTGGAGAACCGTATGAAGATGTCGAGGACTGGCTCGACCAGTTTGAGCGGACCGCTGTGGTGAATCGTTGGATCGTGCAAGAAAAACTTGGCCGTGCCTACTTCGCAATAAAAAATAGTGCTCGCACATGGTACGAGAACAGGGAGCCTACTTTCCAAACCTGGGACAATTTTCACCAAAAGTTTCTCCAGACCTTCCCGAGTGCGGACCGATGGGACCTCGCACAACAGATGATTGACGCCCGCGTGCAAAAGCCGAACGAAAGTGTGGCCATGTTCGCTGAGGATATAGCCCGTCTATTTCGCCGCACTGACCCTGACATGCCCGAGGCAAGAAAAGTTCGTCACCTGATGCAGGGAGTTAAGGAACCGCTTTTCGCTGTCCTTGTACGAAATCCGCCAACAGCAGTTAATGAATTCATCAAAGAGGCGACTGTCATTGAGCGGGCGCTCCGGCAACGATGCCGCCACTTTGACCGCCTGCCCGACCAAATGCCTCTTGGTGTCGCCGCTCAAAACGCTGCCGTTTCCGAAAACTCTTTAGGGCAAATGATTAGGAAAATCCTGCGGGAAGAGCTGCGGGCCTTCAGTCTTCCGTCTACCGAGCCCCCAGTTGCTTCTGTTGCGGAAATCGTGCGCCAGGAATTACGACAAGGCTTTCCATCAGTGGCGCCACCATCCGAACCACGTCCACTGACCTATGCTGACGCCGTCCGCCGTCATCCGCCTGCCCCAGAAGAAGCACCCTTTCAGCCACGGCCCGTTATCTTGCCGTGATGGCAGCGGGAACCTGTGCGGCGACCACCAGTACGTCGGACCGGTTTGTGGCGCAATGCCGACCCTCGACCCCATTGTTTCTACTGCGGCGAACCAGGCCACATCTCGCACTACTGCCGTCATCGAGAAGCCCGGTTTGGAAACTTTTCTCGGCCCACTTCATTTTCTATTCAAGAGCCTCGTGACCATGGTGCTGATCACCTGCCGACCAACACAGCGTCTTCAACAAGTCGTCGCTGACGGTCTCCCTCACCTGCACAAGGTCAGAATTCTCCGAATCGCTAAAGATACGCTGACGCCGTCGGAAACCGCTCCCCAAGCCCATGCCAGGGAAAAATAACTGCCGCGACCTCCGGGGGCAAGGTTTCCAATCGCCGAGACACCAAAAAGACCTCCTTGCCTCTACACAAAGACGACGTGACGACGGTGATGACGAAGACGACGACAACAACTAGTACTACTGCCAATGAATTTGTACGTGCCGACCTTAGCGTTATTATAGACGGACATTACGTAACAGCACTGGTTGACACTGGTGCCGACTTCACTATTATGAGACAAGAGCTTGCCGACCGCCTTAAGAAGGTCAAGACGCCATGAAGTGGGCCAAGCATAAGGAGTGCTGGTGGACAGATAATGACGCCAACTGGTAAATGCACCGCTCGGCTCGTAATCAGTGATTCGAGCTTCGTCGTCACTTTTGTCATTTTACCGGACTGTTGTAAAGAGTTGATTTTGGGTTTTGGGTATGAATTTTCTGCGGGAGTACGGTGCTTTCATCAACATTCCAGAACGTATCGTCACCTTTTCTGCCCATCCTTACGTCGACGCCACCACTGAAGAACAACTACAACGTTTACGTGTAGCCGATGATGTGATGCTCCTGCCAAGATCTTGCAGCCTTGTGTCGGTGTTATGTGAACGGCCGTGCCGTAATGAGGTGATAGCGGAGCGAATAGACACGCTATTGCTTTCGCAAGGTGTTTCAATAGCGAGAGGCGTTCTGGCACTAATTGATAGGCGGGCATAAGTGCTCATCACTAACTTCAGCAACGAGCGTCGTCACATCCAGAAGGGCATCGCGATCGCCCACTACGACGACGTGGACCAAGCCAGAGATTGCTTCACTTTGCAGCCGGACGACGCGACCGTCCCAGCCTCGACCCCTTTGTCTGTCAACATTTCCTCTACCCTGTCACCCTCGGATAGACAGCGCCTACTAGAGCTGATACACCAGTTCAAAAATTATTTTTCGTGCACGTCGAAAGTCAAGCAAACACCACTGATCTGGCACCGAATCATCATTGAAGAAAATACGAGACCGATCCGTCAAAACCCATACCGTGTGGCTTCAAAAGAACGTGAGGAGATCCAAAAGCAAGTCTAGAAGATGCTCCAGGATGACGTAATACAGCCTTCCAAAAGTCCCTGGGCATCCCCCGTTGTATTGGTTAAAGAGAAAGGCGGCAGCTTGCGTTTCTGTATAGATTATCGCAAGTTAAACCAAGTAACGAAGAAAGACGTCTACCCACTGCCACGCATAGATGACTCTCTTGATCGGCTGCGGCATGCACACTATTTCTCATCAATGGATCTGCAAAGTGGCTATTGGCAAATAGAGGTCGACGAGAGAGACCGCGAGAAAACTGCTTTCGTGACGCCCGACGGTCTTTATGAATTTAAAGTGCTTCTATTCGGGTTATGCTCAGCGCCAGCCACTTTTCAGCATTTAATGGACACTGTGCTATCAGGACTGAAGTGGCACACATGCTTGGTCTATCTAGACGACGTTGTTGTCTTTTTAGCTACATTCGAGGAACACCTAAGTCAATTATCACAGTTCTACAAGCTATACGTTCGGCTGGCCTGACTTTAAAACCAGAGAAGTGCCATTTCGGTTTCAGCGAACTTTGCTTCTTAGGCCACGTGGTCAGCCACGAAGGTGTTCGACCTGACCCGGGCAATATCGACGCTGTCGCAAAGTTTCCCGCACCACATGACAAAAAAGCAGTGAGACGCTTCTTAGGCCTGTGCGCTTATTACCGACGATTCATCACCAACTTTTCGTCTATTGCGGCGCCTTTGACGCGTCTCACACGAGAGGATCTCCCCTTTCTTTGGAGCGAAAAGGAACAAACAGCATTCAATGAATTACGCCAGCACCTCCAAACACCTTCGGTTCTTGAATTTGACCAGGAAGCGCTAACAGCCCTTCAAACCGTCGCAAGCAATGTAGGCCTGGGTGTCGTACTGATACAATGGCAAGACAACTTCGAGAAAGTGATAGCCTATGCCAGCAGAGCTCTCTCTCGCACGGAAGAAAACTACTCGACTACCGAGAAAGAGTGCCTTGCCGTGGTTTGGGCGGTTCTCAAATTTCGACCGTATCTGTACGGCCGCTCATTCAAGGTCGTCAGTGATCACCACTCGCTTTGCTGGCTCACTAACTTGAAAGACCCATCCGGCCGTTTAGCACGCTGGAGCCTTCGGCTTCAGGAGTTCGATATGACTATTGTTTACAAATCAGGGAAAAAGCACACCCACGCAGACTGTCTCTCAAGGTCACCCGTCGAGCCTGCCGCTATTAATGACGAGTCTATGGACGCCGCATTCTTGGGAGTCATCAACGCGGCCACTATTTCACAAGAGCAGCGCAGTGACCCCGACCTGCTTCCACTTATCGACTTCTTATAAAGGCGACGTGAAGACGTGCCGCGAGGTTTTGCGAGAGGAGTGCCATCTGTTTGTTTAAGGAACTACGTCCTATACAAGAAAAACTTTTCTCCCACCGGCAGCCCATACTTGCTCGTCGTCCCTGCATCACTGCGGAAATAAATTCTGGAAGCCTGCCATGACGAAGTCATCTCCGGTCATCTCGGTTACACTCGAACATTGTCCCGTCTGCAGAACAGTTACTACTGGCTGAACCTACCTGCTGCTGTGAAACATCACGTCCAAAAATGTGCCGACTGTCAAAGATGCAAAGCACCACCCGGCAGACCGGCAGGCTTATTACATTCCGTCCAAGTACCAGCAAAACCATTCGCCCAAATCGAAATGGATTTCCTGGGCCCATTCCCAACTTCCACCACAGGGAACAGATGGATCATTATCGCCACAGATTACTTGTCTCGCTACACAGAAACTACAGCCGTGCCGAGGGCCACAGCAGCAGAAGCGGCTCATTTCTTCATAGAAAACATCGTCTTTCGGCACGGTGCTCCAACAGTTTTCATCACGGATAGAGGAACTGCATTTGTGGCAGAACTATTGGAGTCGGTTCTCAGGCTCAGCGGTACAGCTCACTGGAGAACAACGGCGTACCACCCAGAAACAAACGGACTAACAGAGCGGCTTAATAAGACCCTCGCAGACATGCTCTGCATGTATGTCGACACAGAACAGAAGAACTGGGACGAAATCTTGCCCTATGTGACCTTCGCCTATAATACTGCCCGGCAGGAAACTACCGGAATGACGCCGTTTAGTTTAATACACGGGCGTGAAGTCACTACAACGTTGGACGCTATGCTGCCGCACGAGTGTGACGACTTTCACGCTGACGCCGAAGAATTTGGTCAGCGCGCCAAAGAAGCCCGACCGCTAGCCCGCGTGCGTATTTGTCACCAGCAACACAAAGATGCGAAACTATATGACCTACGACATAAATTAGTAACCTACAAACCAGGCGACAAGATATGGGTCTGGATCCCAATACGTCGACGCGGACTTTCAGAGAAGCTATTACGACGATACTTTGGCCCATATCGAGTCACCCACGATTGAACGATATCAACTATGAAGTTATTCCCGACGGCGATTGGAGTTCCAGTCGCCGAAACTGCTCGCCCAAGATCGTGCATGTCATCCGGATGAAACCCTACTTGTCCAGCTAACTCTCGTTTGTCCTGTGGGTGCCGGTGCATATGTGCGTTTTATAAGTAGAACGCCTTGGCTGTGCATCGGGATGATGCCATTTTTGGAGGGAGGCAAATGTCACATGCGTACTGCGAAAAAGACAAAGGCGACAGCGCATTCGCGCATCTGCACGCTTTTATGCAGAACGCAATTACGAAAAAGACGAGAAACTCTCTGATGCGCGTGGTTAATAAAAAGACCGACCCGCTGCTGTTTTCTCAGCGTCTTCAAATACAACCTCTGTCTTCACATCGCGACAATATGCATAGATATATATATCTTTTCTGGCTTTCCTTTACAAACATATACGAATGCGGTCTCTGCACTCGTAGCTTTGCAAACATAGCCACAGAATGGTGTCACCCGAATGTATAACTCAAAACATTCACCTACCATCCTTAGTAGAGTGTACGTCCAACGAAACGGGGCTGCCACCGGAAGGACTCAGGGAGCGAGGAGAGGGTGGCCCAACACCTGAGGTGGATGCTTCTTGTAAAGCGTCCCCCATTTTTTTTTGTCAGAAAATTGACAATCTGGAACGGGATGAGTATTTCTCTAAGGATAACAAAAAAACAATCCATAATCACCAGACTCCAAGTTCACGCTATGTGGGTTCCGTCACACAACTCTTGCCTAGCACTAATTATTAATTTGAAATTGACTTATGATACTGAGGTGATGACACATGAGCATTTAGTAAAAAATTAATAAAAAAGTCAATCAACTTTTACGTATTCGTGAAGCAAGCAGTACATAAATATAGTACATAGAAAAAGAAAGGAACGCGCATAATATGGTGGTCTACAAAGGCTTCAGCAATGTACTTCTGTCATGAAAATGGCATAAAAAAAGATGCCTTACATCAAGCTTTAAACTTACTTAAAATAATGGAGCACTGAGCTAGTGTGTAAGCATTCATTCTAAAAAAGACAGGACAAGCAAACAATGGCCCATGAAGAAAGTTAGAGCACCACAAGCACCAGGCGTTTGCGATGTCCAAACTTGCTTCTTTGATGTTTCCTTGCCCTGTCTTTTTTTAATAATTTAATCTTACATAATGCTTCAATTATATGTGCCCATCCTCAGCCATAACGAGGTGTAGGTGGTGCGAAATCGAAGACTTCATCACACCACCCTTGTGAAACTTTTAGCTGCCATAGTATGCATTGTCACTAAGAAATTGCTTCTTTGTTTTTCTTCTTCTTTCTGACTATCATCCCACTTCTGCATAAGCGACACATGTCAGAATAACCACAATAACTAACCTCTGCTCCAAAAAATATGAGCAATAACTCTCCATGAAAATTAAGCTTTCTAAAGCAGGAATTACGAGAATTATATGGCCTAAACAGTGGAAAATAAGCAGTTGTGTAGACAAGCTGAATTTGGGTTATGTAACGTCTCTTAAATATAAGCCAGCACCTTCAGCTGTCACGTCATCAGGAACAGTATTCGTAGCGATTCTGTTTCTGATGATCTCGCATTTCCAAAACCACTGTGTCAAATTAGCATCACATGCATGGGTGTGTGCAGTGTTCCTTTTTAGGGTGGGGCAAAGTTTCATCGCAGTGCCCCCCCACCCTATTAAAGTAATGTACAGGGGCCAACATTGTGGCAACTTTCCTAGGTGACTTCAGAGGGGCAGCCGACTTCCCAATCCTTTATGCACACGCCTATGGTCGTACCTCGGTCATGCCCCACTGGCAACACTATCACATTACTGTATGTAGGCAGAGCACACTCTTCGGAAGCCCAATCACTATAGAATACAGCCCCATCACGCGCCAATATTCTCGGTTTAAAATTTCTACATGCGATTGCAACCCTGCCACTCTTAACTTCTGACAACCAGTTCAATAAACCGGTCCCCGTGACACGCATACATCCTCGCCTCCCCACCACTTTCTCTTGTTTTTTCACAGAATACCTGTTCTTTCTTAACTCATACAATTGATCACAGCACCTCCTATCCCCTGCTCCCGTCTCACACCCATGTATCCAATATCCAATGTGGCCCATCCTTCTTCTTTGTTGGGATGAAGGAGCGGGTATGAAACGTACACAAGCTAGCGCTAAAAAAATCAGTTTTGTTCTAGCCTTGAGCAAGACAAGTTTGCTTGTCGAAACGTCAGCTCGACACAGACCCTGTTAACGAATTTTTCATTGTTATCTATATAAGCACACATGCGGAAAGCCACTTGTAACACATTTTTTTTTTTGGCACATCAAAGGTACATCTCCTCCCTATGGTGTTATGATGCACTACAAACGCTAGATGGCAATCTGGCACTACAGTCTATTGGGGCTCCTTGAGGGCCACTTCAACCACCATGGAAAGAGGCTTTGGATCTGCTTCTGAGGAATTTTGTTGAAATTAACAACACTTATTCACTGAGCTTTAAACAAATTGATATGAAGTTATTACCAACTAGAATTCACCTTTCTACATGTAGAACTTCTTGCAGACAGTGGAGTTGAAGCGGGGCATGGCCAAACTAAATCGCCAACACATGCGTTGATTGGCAATTCAGTTCTAGATTTGTTCTTACAAAGTAATGAATTATTTTATTCACTACCCAATAAAAACACAATATCCGTTAGACATCCGAAACAATTCCGAACAACTGCGGACGACAATGCACCTGTGAGGGATAGCAAACGGACATTCATTACTATCTGAGTTTATAATTTCCCACAAGAGATATCTTAAAGATATCCTTCTCAGAGGTCCGTTAAAAAATGTAGTTCCGTACACATTTTGCGCTCTCGACCTGCTTTAGTAATTCTGGCTGTGGCTCGGTGCCCATTGCGCACAAAATAAAGCTAGCTACATTTTGCTTCACTTATAGATGATTATCGAGTGAAGCGAAAAAAAGTGAGGAAAATATAAATATATTAAAAATGAATAAACAATAATGATGAGGTATATTTTCAGCATACAATTATATATTTATTTGAAATTTCATGTCTTGAAAACGGTAAAGCTATGCGCATTAGTGAATGACAGAAATTTTGATCAACTTTGTTTGTTTAAACACCATGCCATTTCATCAGTCTTTCAAAACCTGAAACATTGAAAAAAAAAATGCAATTGTTACTTGCTTTTATTTATTAACTCATAAGATTTTTATTGTTAAATAAAACATATGAACTTTGCAACTAATAAATTTTAGCAAAATAATTTACCATAGTTGTGTTGTTCCCCATTGTTTATTCTAAGCAGCTGTGTGTGCACGAGTGACGTGCGTGATTCCTACCCCCTTCGTGGCCTGCGTTGCATGGTTTAGCCTCTGTACAGCGATGCTGTGGACGTTGAGAAATCTGAAAGGTCTCAGAGCGGATACAAAGGTAAGTTAAAGGGGTACTGACCCGAAAACTTTGGCCTCGTGTTTCTGCTGCAATGCATTGCTGGGGGCCTATTATTCATGACACGACACATCGTTTGCAGCAGCACGTGAAAGATAATTAATTACAGGCCCCTCATTACCGATCAGTTTCAGTTTTGGTTTGAGAGAGTTCCAAAAACTGGGTGCAACTGTTGCCACCTAGCGACCGCAGCTCTTGTCCACATCAGCACACAGAGCTGTGATGCACTTCGGTACGGTTCGCATCAAGAAATACTTTTGAATAGGAAACGAGACTGGAACGTCACCAAACACAAAACTTTCTAAGCGTGTGTCACGGCCACGCACTCGCAACCAGCCGCCGAGAAATGTAGACTTCCGGAACTAACGCGGCAAAAGAAAAATGGCGGCTATGACGTCCTCTAAAGTTGTTTTGTTGACCGAAGCGTGGTCACGTGAGGGAAGTAGGGGGTCCCCTCGGGGTCACCTTCGAGGGTGTCTATAAGTGCTATGGAGTTGTTCGCTCATGCAAATTTCCAAATTATTTTAAATACCTTCCAAACTATATTTGCTGTTGATATCTTACAGATGATATACGAATGTTCATGAGAATCGACCCCGCATGCTATCTCGGCCCCGAAATTTTGGGTCAGTACCCCTTCAATTGTCTTCGAACTTGTGGTACAATGTTTACAATGCACCAAAACGGTATACCTGCAGGTGTTTTGTGGGCCTGTTTGTTTCCGTGCCATGTTAGAGGTGTCGCAGCCAGCCTCGTGATATTGTTGCTCTCCGCAGGCTCTTCGGCTGTTGTCAAGTAGTAGGTGTTCTCTGCTGTTGTAGGGAATTCATCTGGATGAATAGTAAGTGTGCAGCTATCATTGCGACCAAAAAGTGTTTCATGCGCTTGATTGTGGTGTTGGTTAGATCATGTTTTGGCTGTAGACAGTGGTCTTCAGCCGCACTGACGTTATGAATGTTGTGAATGACGAAAGAGGCAGCTTTTAGATTGCTCTTATGCAAAGTAGACGGATGCTCGATTTACACGTTCATCGAAGAAATGAAAACGCAATCTGTAATAGAGTTGTTTGTTGTGTTCTTGGTATTTTGGGTAATTCAGCATTCGTTTAATTCGGATAATTTTGCTGGTACCGTGACAGTCAAATTAACAGGCTTTTACTTTTAATGTTTTTCATCACTGGTACCGAGAAAGGTGGGGAGAATTGAGTTTTTAAAAAAGTAAGAAAACCTTATATCACTCTTTGCCGGTTAAGGGAAATAGAAGGAGGGGACTGTTTCTGTCAAGTAGTGAATAAACTTGCACAAATTAAGTTTCAAACTGCTGCGATTTCAGGGCGCAATCCTATAATGACAAACAGACGTGCTGATCTAAATCATTTAAAATGTTTAGCTGCGAAATTCATTTGTGTAATTTTCTGGCTGGATCAATTTACCGTATGTACCAGCATGTCACTTCTTTCTTCAAGTGTTGTGTTTTGTTGCTATCACAGAAAAAATTCGGTGAAAGCTTGCCAGACGCGGTCAAGAGAATGAAACAGACCAGCTTTCAGATAAGATGGCTACAAATTACGTTTGGCTAGCTGCCAAAGGGAAATCGCACTTCAGAAGGCAGCATGCTGCCAAATCCTGCTTGGTATGATTCTTTCCGCACTTCTTTATTTCTTCAAGCAAATCTCTCTATCACCCATGGCATTGTTGCTGGCATATTTGGAAAGCATATTTAGCTGCTCAACACCTGAATGTTGAGATCTGATGATGATGGCTTATGTGAGCTGCAATCAGGCATAGAAACAAGAGTGCTTTTCAACACAGTAGTTTTGACGTTTCACTTGCAGAGAAGGCTCATAACATTAGTAAGTCAGACAAGTTGGTTGTTAAGAGAAATGCTTATTGTTCATCTGCTGTTCTTGCACTGTTTTTATGATCGAGAGAAAGTACAGAGGAAATTTCAAGCAAAATATGATAGGATGCATAAGACACACTATTCTCTCTCTCTCTCTCTCTCTCTATATATATATATATATATATATATATATATATATATATATATATATATATATATATATTAATTAATATATATCTCACCTTTGCAGCATGCCAGGATTTTAGTGTTGTGTTGGGTTTTCCTTCTGCTCTGTGCACAACAGAGATGTGTTTTAACCCTTTGTAATTGCCTATGACATTGTTAAGTGTTTTTGTGGGTTACAATTGGGTTCCTCTTTAACAAAGTGCTTGATTAGGCTGGTTGGTGGAGCATGGTAGACGAAGAAAGTGCTTAACAGCACAAACGACAGGAGGGGATAGAAGAGACGAGAACACAGTGGTGTACTATCAACCTGCTCTTCTTACAGTTGCACAAAACCAGATTTGTTGTTTCACAGATCCATAATATTGGTAATGTGTTTATATGGTTACCACCTTTCAATGAGCAAAACATGCTTTATGTGACCAACTACGTGCACTACCACTAACAAGAGACGGTCATCTTTGTATATTTTTTTGTTAATAGTGCAAATATTCTTCTTTTGTGCCATTCTTAGTAGGCTTCTTAAATTTAGTGAAGAAATTGCTGTTGCCAGCCCTCACTGTCTAGAGCCACATTACTTACTGCTTTTCACCTCTTGTCAAAGAACATAATTTCGAACATTATATTCTGGAGTTTCACTTTCAAAAACTGTAATGAATTAGGTGGTATAGTGGAGGGCTTTATATTAACTTATACCCCCTGGGGTAGTATGATATGCTTTACAATGAAAGCATGTAGGCACAATGATACTATGCGGGTTTGCTGTGATGGTGTAGCGGTTACAGCACTTTGCTGCTAACCTCAAGGTCGTGGATGTGACCCCACAAAGGCTGCCCCATTCGGGTGGAGGCAAAATGCTAAAGGCACATATGCAATATCTGTGCACCTTAAACACTACCAAATGGTAAAAATTGCCAGGAATAAAAATAGGAGGAAAAGAATGGCAAGGAGGTTCAGCAGTCTATAAGCAGCCTGTTTGCTATCATGTGCATGGGAGAGGGATGGGGGAGATGAGAGATAGAGGAGAGAGGTAAGAGAGATAAACATAGCACATTAAGCAGTACACGCACGCACACTCAGTCATAAAAAAAAATTGCCCGAGCCCTTTACTATGGCAACCTCATAATCATATCATGGCGTATCATTAATATTATTGTAGTTGTTATTATGCCTCCATCAAAATGTGGCTCCATCAGCTCAGATTTAATCCCACCTTTTCAGGCTCAGTGCCAGAACACCTTGGCTGTCTGAGCCAGTGCACCTTGTGGGAATGAGTTGTGTTCTCCACTTCACTTTCTCAATGGGTACGATTGACAGCAAGCTTGCAATTTGTTTTTCTCAGTTACTTTTAATCATTTTTGCAGTCTCTGTCAGTTTTCCTGTGAATGGGATGCATGTAGTGGGAAAATTGCATTTTATAGAGGCATTTGCTTTAATTGCATTTGCTTAAAAGAAACCTCCTAATTCAACAAGTCCCCTCCAAGGCAACATGAAGACGTCAGGGCATCAGTTGAACAAATAGATGAGCACGATCATACTGAATATGATAATCATTTGATACTCACGTATCTAATCAGCATGTCATGTACTGTTTTGTCATATCACAGCTTCTTTTTCTCTCGTTTGCAGTAACTGCCATACTTCTCTATTCATACTTCTTTAATATTAAATTCTGGATTTTACTTGTAAACTTAAAACATAGTTGTGTATGTAAGCAACATCTAGTCACAGTGCATAATGCATGTGTTTTGGGCTTTGTTCTTGAATAAAAAATGTGTGTGCAATACACTTGGCTCAGTGTTTCTCTAGAACAAGCAGACATTTAGCATTATAAGTTGCCTTCTGTCAAATTTCATTTAATAAAAGTTATGCGATTTCACAAGTTCAAATCATACACAAGTTTTCTTATGCTTACAGGTGTTAATATGATTAGTTATTTTCAAAAATGTGCTTGGGTAAAAAAATTGTTTGTGCTTTAGCGTAATTTCAGTAATTTTAATGCATGTCCAGAAGAACTAACTTAGCACTTGAAAGCACAGGAAAACTTATCCATGATTTCATATTTCAAAATTTCAACTTCAGAGAGTAAAAAAAATGACTATAACAGACTGCTTTAGAAAACACCCTGAATAAAATACATCCCTTCACTTCCCTGTCATGTACGCAATGTGTCCTTTGGGACTTGTTTGGGACTAGCAAAGGATAACCCTGGGTTACAGAAGGTGCAGCCAAATCGACCTGCAAGAGATGTCCCAAGCTATGGTTTCAAAAATCCAGTGGATATCTGATATCCAGTCAAAGTTGTCCTGTGGATGTCCTGCAGATGTCTTTTTTGTAACTGGGTGCAGTGGTCACAGATGTGTCTTTTTTCCCCAAAGTATGCATAAATTATAACTAAAGATGAAAATACCGTAATGTGTGAAAAGTATTTTGTACCTCAGTAGGACAGTAAAGGCACAGCTGCATATGTACATTGAGGTTTCTATAAAGCCCGCTCTATTTGATGTATTTATTGGTTTTCTTTTTTTATGTATAGTCTTGATTTCTAGCAATGTAACTAGAATTTTCATTTCAAGTATTGACATTCTAGCAATTTTTTGAGCAAAAATTCGGTCTACAATTTTTAAAATAAATTTTAAAGTGCCGAAAAGAAAAAAAAGAGCTATTCAGCATACACACAGCATTTTTGCTCGGTAGCCTTATATTGTGGTAAGCTTATCTTGGTTTAAAATCAGCTCTCTGTCCACTCAAAGTGTTCTGACAACTGAGCAAGTGTAACACAACTGATTGAGCCCTAAACAGAAAGAAAGATTTGCTAATTTTTACATGTCTGTCGTACTACTGTCGGCGGCGATCGATCTCACCCAACAATATCGCAGTATTGCGCCTTGTAGTATCACCAACGCAATGAAAAATTTACTGGGACCATGCAGCCTTCGTTGAACATTGGAACAGGTGGCTAGATGTTATTCAGAGAGATATTCCATTCCAAAAGACACGGTCCTTAGCGTCCTGCAAAAGCGCTCTCCAGCGTTCTAATGCAGACGCAACTACTCGTAATTACACTTTGCAGACGCTCTAAATCAATCAATGCGTAGCCACTGTCACAACAGGTGACACTGGATGGTTCGTCCCCACGACGACGCGGAATGAGGACGAAACTTACCTGCTGAAGTAGTGTGGCAGCTTGGGCTAGCGCTCGTGTCTTTCGTGTCCTTCTTGTCTCTGTGCCGTCGTTTTGTTCTCGCGCTATTAATATCGTTCTGCTGAAGTACTCTCACGAGTCACGGTCTATAGTTTCTCGCAGTAGCCGAACCGTGCGATTTCCAGTTAAACTACGTCCACTACGCTTTCGGCACAGTTTCTTTGACTTTTTCATAGTGAGAACATCTTTCGCCGCCCCTACACAAACAAACCTCGGCGCAAGTAGAGAGCACACGCAATCACAGCAGATGTCTATGCATGGCGCAACATTCTGTGGCGCGAGCGCATCATGAGCCGATCGAACCAATGATCAAACGGAGCACCGCCCAACGAAAGCAACGTCACAAAACCCTTAAGCCAACGTGATGCATTTTTTGGTCAGGCGCGCTGTTCGAACGTGCGCCACCCATCAACCGGACTTGTCGCTGCTGCGCTGCTGGTACTCCTGTCTAGGTACGTCATTCCACGGCTAACCACGGCCTAGATAAAAAAGTGCCGGCGCGCTTTTTACATCCAGCGGCTGTTGTCGGTCGTCATTTCGAAAAGTGCGCTTTCACACTTGCTTACACGTGTACCGACGTTTGACCAATGACACGATTCTACCGCACCTTCCTTTCTTACAAAATGCAGGTGTCTTCCAGGGACGGCCAAATTGCGCATTGTGAATGGGGCCAGATTTTATTGTAAGTTATGATAGAGTATTTATATTGCACTAAAAAACCTTCTCCGAAGAAATGAATGACGATTAGTTCAAATTTTTATAAGCTTTTTCAAACCATGCACAGCTGTCCGCCTCGGTAGCGCAGTAGGCAGCGCGTCAGTCTCATAATCTGAAGGTCGTGAGTTCGATCCTCACCCGGGGCAAAGGCGGCAAATTTTTTCTTAAATTTTTTTTTCCAGATAGACACTTTAGTTTTATGCGCAGTGAGCCACGGTATCACTGCGCTATTGTTTTTCAATTACTTTTCCCAAAACAGCTGTTCATAAACTACAATCTTTTGGCGCACGATTTTTTTTTACACACGTTAGACAAATATTCGAAAACATTTACCGCTTTTCAGCAGTCCGTCTGGATTGCGCAGGTAGTGATTTCGGCAATGGTGAGCGCGTACATGTACCACTTTTTCACATATGACGTAACCTAAGGTACGATCGTGGGTACGACAAGTTCTTTCTCTATTTTCACGGTCGCCGTCAACATTGGGTCGATTGAGCCACACGCTCACCACTACTACTACTGCACGCAACACCTTTTTGCCCTGCGGATCCTCTCCTATACCCTCTCCATTTCACGTGTCACAGTAGTGTCACAATCTGTCCGCGCTTTTGTTTCTCCGCTGTTGCGTGTGCACGGTTGCGTGAGTTTAGTGAGTGCGACAGTCGTGCCCTTTGTGCTGCCTGTGAAACCGGTTGGTGTAATAATCGAGTGCGTGCGCGATGGATCCCGAGCATCGTCGGAAGTTGAGGGATCCCGATTTGATCAGGGCCATGGTGGCGTGCATCGATTTCGACAGGTTAGCGCCCAGTTTGCACTCCCGAGGCATCCTGACGGCCGCGATGGTAGACGACATTAAGGTGAGATCATCGCTCAACCCTGCACATCACTTCTTAGCTGAAAGCCCAGCCGACAGAGTGTGCGATCGCGGGCCCTGAAACATCGCACGTGCTGGTAATCGCATACTCTACACGTACACTAGACGGTGAGCGCATGGTTAACTAACGTCTACACGCTGGGGTTAACGTTCGCTGACCTTTCTGTTAGCGATTTAGTATTCCCGGGTCAAAGTTGGGCTTCTTTGAAGTGCGCGTACGGAGAGGTCTTTTGTTTTACTCAGGGCAGTCGATAAACACGTACGCCGTTGTTTCCGGACTGTTTTAAAACCCAATGAACAGAAATATGCCCATTTGTAGCACTCGGTGACCCTGTCGATTCAGCAATGCCCTCGATCGCTGATAAGATAGTGCAAAACTATTTCCAGCCGTCGGTTGTTTTTCGATTGGCCCAACAACTACGTGTACAGTCTCTTATGCAATTTTGATCGGTCGGTGGAACGCAAACTCAGAAAAAGCGAGTGTGCATTTAGGAATGCCTGAATAAAGTTTTCGGAACACCAAGGGTAAATCGTGCACTTCATGACGTCGGCATGTGCAACGTGTGAGAGTGCAGGACTTACAACGCAGACAGCATGGGCTTTCAAATTTTGCGCCTAGAATAGCACCAGGGTGGGACCAATTTCAACTGTTCCTAACATCTCTGGAGAAAAAAAAAAAGCTCATTTCTGCACATTGCAGTCTGGTGAGTCGCACCTACGTGCACTTACGGCTGTTCTTGTAAAAGGACACGTTTCAAAACATATTTTAACTGTTACAGTCGCAAATGTTTTTTTTTTGCATAAATTCATATGCTTGAAATGTTTTTGACAAACTGCACACTTGTGCACTCAGCAATCCAATGATTACATAGTAAAAGATGTTCTTGGTCGAACTTTTCACGACCAAAATCCGTTGTAATGCTTGTGGGCATCATCAACAGGTATACGTCTCAAACATTGAGTAAATCCACTGATTCCCCAAAACTGAAGGCAACAGTGAGCCCAACAGACATATATGCGCCACAGAAATCTGCGTGGTTTATGGGAAAATGTCTTCACTGTGAATGCATATATGCCACTGAAGTTGAGTAAATACCGCTATGCACAAGTTCCACTAAAAATGGAAAAGACGGCAGTTGGCTACTTTGGGCATGTATGTTACAATAGCCACACCTCTGTGATGTACTTTGTGGTTATAAATGTTGGTGGCCATACTAGCACCTCAAAACTTAACGAAGAGAGATTATTACTTATGACAGTAGTATTATATCCCGGTCACATTGCACCCATAATGTCATTTGCTGGAATAAAATTAGGCATTAATGTCATTTTTGTTGCTGCTACACAAGCACAGCATTCTCACCTAATGACATCTGCCCATTAAATCTGTTCACTGAACTCATGGAAGCGTGGCATGTGTGCTTGTCAACAGGCACCAGACAAGAGGTTACTAAATCTACACCTTAACGCAAAGGTAAACGATGCTTAGATGCTTATTTAAGGTTGTTGTTAACTTTTCGGTAACTTGTCAACGTGCAATGGGATTGCGGAAGCAAGTTGCACAACTATATTGAAACGAAGATGCGCGAGCCTACGGGGCGCGGAAGAAGAAGAAGAGTAGTGGAGCGGCGCCTGGACTGTGTGGTTGGGTGGGAGCGTTCTTGGCCTGTCTCAGAAGTACGCTGCTATTTAACAACGCCTTTTCACTTCATCTGTAAATAAACACAGTCGCTCGTAACAGTTTGGTGGAGGTGCGGGGTACATCGATCTGGACGACCCAGCTCTACCGATTTTGCGACGGAGCAGACGCTTGGCAGGCTTGCCACCGCAGCTACTAGACATGGAGGACGCGGGAGCGGGCCATAACAACCTCGTTGCTGATTAGCAACACGCTCACCCGCCAGGACAAGATCGCTGCGGCATGCCGGAACGTCAGCCGAGGACCTTTTCGGGGCAGCCGGATGACGATGTTGACGACTGGCTCAAGCACTACCAAAGAGTGAGTCGCAGCAACCGCTGGAGCACTGCTAAGCAGCTCGAGAACGTGGTGTTTTTTCTCGTCGGCACCGCGTCTCTTTGGTTCGACAACCATGAGAGTGCATTGACCACATGGGACATTTTCGTGGACGAGCTGAAGAGGTGTTTTGGTGACTCAACAGCTAAGGTCAAGCAGGCGGAGCAAACGCTTTCACGCAGAGCTCAGTTACCTGGCGAAACATGCACCACCTACATCGAGGCCGTCTTGAATCTTTGCGGAATCGTGAGTGCGACCATGTGTGACGAAGATAAGGTAGGTCATCTGCTCAAGGGAATCGCGGAAGACGTGTACAATTTTCTTATCACTAAGGAAGACTTACACACACCTTTCGACCTAAGGAGACACTGCCGAGCGTTTGAAGCGCTAAAGAGGAGGAGAGTCCTACCGAAATTTGGACGTCTTGAGAATGTGCCCACAATTGCAAGTGTCAACCTTCCATCGCAGGACGACATCTCTTCTCTTATAAGACGAGTGGTTAAGGAAGAACTTGCTCAACTGCAAGCTGTGGACACCGCTGGTGTCTGCCATCAGTGTGCATTCGACCAACGGCCCCGTGAACCACTGGTACCTCGGATGCGACAGAGCTACTTTGAGCCTCGCCCGAATTACACCGATCGGTTCGAACGGAGGAGTGAACGACCACTCGGAAACCAGGAACGCAGGCAAGCTGCGTCACAGCGATTTACTCCTCGACCACCATCGCCCGGTTTTTATCAACCGACGAGGTTTACTTCGCCGGGCACGACTAGGCGCGACACCCGTACTTGCTACAACTGCGGGCTACCTGGACACATCGCTAGGTACTGTTACCGTCGCCAGCAGCGAGCTCCACGATTCAACGTGTAGACGCCCTATGTACCTGCTGGCGAGTCTCGACCATTTCAGGGCTCTTTCCAACAACAACACGCAGCACGTGCTGACTCGCCTTGCTCCGACCGCAGCGTTACCCCACCACCCGCACGCCAACAGCGATCCCCGTCTCCGCGTCGCCGCTCGGGGACGCCACCACCACTGGGAAACTAACTGGTGCGACCAATGGGGGCGAGGCCGCAAAATCATCTTCCGCAAGACCCCCTTGTGTTGTAATGGTTGAGAATAAAGTGAGTGTTTTTGTAGACAATGTGAGTACTGTTGCACTAGTTGATACCGGTGCTGCCATTTCCATAATGAGCATGTCTTTTAAAAATCGCCTAGGGACGAAAAGTAATGTTTGCTTGGAATCGGAGTGCTACGTTCCGCGGCGTAGGGGGAGAAACGTTGAGCCCGGTTGGAGTTTGTTCTGTTTTACTTTCTATAGGACATAAAACGTTTCGAGCTGAACTAACGGTGCTTGCACGAGCGACCCATGACGTCATTCTAGGTATAGATTTTTTGCGGGAATGTGGTGCAACTCTAGATTGTGGTAGTGGTGGGATTATTTTTCGTCCCGTGTTGCCGCCTCCATTGACAAAAGATACCGTTGATGACTGCTTGGAAGTGTTTTCCGTGTCTGAAGACGTCTGCTTGGCCCCACATACCGCAATGTTTGTGCGTGTTAACTCTTCGCGTTCTTGTGCGGGTTCTTACTATAGTTTAGCCGAGCCGAACTTCAGTAACGCCCTTAAGAAAAATGTTATTGTGTTTCGTTGCCTCGTGCTCATCGTCGATGGTTGTGCCGATTTGTGGACTGTGAACGTTTCCGCGCAGCCCATATATCTGCCTGCAGGACTTAAATTGGCAAGCTTTCAAGAGCAAAGTACTCTTACCATACGGTCACTCCAACTGTCGGTGGATGTAAAGAAACCCCACGCCAACTCGTACCGCGACTATTCTGCCAGCATTGACCGTATGATTAACAAGTCACTTCCATCAACTGAACGGTCGCTGCTGCAGGAGGTGATCACACGCTACGCCTCAGTCTTTGACTTTGCCCAAGACGAGACATCTACCGTTACGCCACCATCTTCACGTACGCAACACCGCATCTATACAGGCCAAGCACCACCAATACGCCAGAAGCCCTATCGTGTCTCGCCTTCCGAAAGGAAAGTCATCGGCTGAGCAAGTTGAAGACATGCTAAAGAAGGGCGTCATACAAGAATCGTGTAGTCCATGGGCAGCTCCTGTCATTCTAGTGAGGAAAAAGGATAATTCATGGAGATTCTGCGTAGACTATCGTCGCCTAAATGCCATCACAAAAAAAGTCGTCTACCCTTTGCCACGTATAGATGACGCCGTGGACTGCTTGCATTCTGCCTCCTATTTTTCTTCTGTTGACTTGCGTTCTGGGTATTGGCAAATTCCTATGCATCCCTCAGATAAAGAGAAGACGGCCTTCGTAACACCAGACGGTCTCTTTGAGTTCAACGTTATGCCCTTTGGTTTGTGCAATGCTCCAGCGACATTCGAGAGATTTATGGATACAGTACTCCGTGGACTAAAATGGGAAATTTGCATGTGCTATTTAGATGACGTGATTATCTACGGCAAGACTTTTCAAGAGCATAACCACCACTTGTCGCTTGTGTTTGAATGCTTACGCGAAGCTGGCCTTGTTTTAAACTCAAAGAAGTGTCATTTTGGAGAACGTCAAGCCCTCGTATTAGGCTTTCTCGTTGATAAAGAAGGCGTGCGACCAGACCCACAGAAGACCGCAGTGGTTCGCAACTTTGAACCACCACGAACAGTGAAGGACCTGCGAAGTTTTCTGGGTCTGTGCTCATATTTCCGCCGATTTATTAAGAACTTCGCACAACTTGCCTCTCCACTGACGTCCCTTCTTCATAAAGACACACCGTACTTGTGGGATGATAAATGTGAGGCTGCATTTCAACAGCTGAAGTTTTTATTGACTTCAGGACCCATCCTAAAGCATTTTGATCCTGATGCTTTGACTGAACTTCATACTGATGCTAGTGGGCTAGTGGACAGTCGCTCGTAACAATGTTTTCTTTCCCAGGCTCTGACTTGGCATTATAGCTCCTCCTGTCAGCCATGTTTGCGCACGTTCGCTGCTGTTATGGTGCAGCGTCGCCGCGTTAGACTCGCTAGTAGCAGAATACGCACATATGTGTTGGACACCAGGAAGGTATTTTTAAACCAATTTGCCTTTCTTGAGAAGCACCACAATTCTCCGTTAATCGCTGACGAAGTTAAAGCCCAAAGAACAGCCAATGTAAAGGAATTGACGTGTAGGCGCAGCTCCAAATCCCTCGTCATCTATGGAGTGCTTCAGTTTGTTATGATGCTTCATTTGCAGTAGCTGGAGAGCAATTAAAGTTGGTTTACACTGATCATCATTAATTGCAAACACAAATTCATGAATGCATTTGCGGCCTCAAATATTGCCAACCACAAGTTGTGAGCGGATTTAACGTAGTCTTTCTTTGCATATATAAAATTTTTATTTTCTACTGATGCTGTTTTATGTAGTCGTATATTTTGAACAAGCCAGGCAATGTCATGTAAGTTAACTGCGTGATTTGTAACTTTTTGGTATCACAGCAGCCTGCTGATAAACGTTGACATCAATGGCGAATGTCATTTCACGTGGCCGTGTGGACCAGTAATGCAAGATCGCAGTCACTTTCATTTTGAGTTTCATTCGCTGGGAATGAAATTAGACGTGCCGTGTGAGAGGGGCGTTACATTGTAGCGTAAACACCATGGCATCTAACCAGAACTGTGGAAGTACAATGACAACTATGTAATACAGGATTGCTGTGGGACATGTATAGCAAGGAAGGACCCAACTTTGCAATTTTTGAATCGCACGAAGTGAAACTTGCAAGGCATAGCACCAACTTCTTCAAGCTCGCAGACAGCGGGAACTCTCTGAACGCAAACCCTAGTAATTAACCACAGGGATGGTCTTCTGGCCTGCAAATTCAACAAGAGGCTCGAAACAATGGCGCTACATTGTTGATACAAAACACAGAAGGCGAGAGATGGCAGAACCTGAGCGAGTGGACCCAAGCTACGTACTTTTTATTTTTACTCGGGGTTTCGTGTGAAGCAGCACACGAAATGTACCCGGAAATGCTCAGCGAGTATCAACTTGCCCAAAGCAGTGCTCTATTGAAATTCAATGACCATTTTTGCACTGACACGAGGGGCAACCTAGCGTAACAACTTCATGAATGGATTCCGAAACATTCGTAACGAGTGGGCGCTCCAGTTCTGCTTTGCTATCACTGAATTGAAATGTAGGTGTATTCTATTATTCAGGCAATGAAAAAAAAAAAGATTCTCCAACAGGCAACAATCATAGCTTTCACTGATATATATTGTCACAGATTCATCATGGCATATCTGACACAGTGCCTCATCCGATTGATATTTTCTGATTTTATGAAAATTGCTAAAGGGATTCTATTGCATATAGGTGGCTCTGGTGTTGTTTGAATTAGAATCAATATCTATACTCCTGTATTTTTTATTTAATTGTAAAAACTGCTTTTAATGCAAAGTAAGGTCAAAAGTTGGGTTCTGTAGTTAGAAACGTTGCATGTTTAGTACACCGTTAAACTATGAAGACGCCCCCGCCGCGGTGGTCTAGTGGCTAAGGTACTCGGCTGCTGACCCGCAGGGCGCGGGTTCGAATCCCGGCTGCGGCGGCTGCATTTCCGATGGAGGCGGAAATGTTGTAGGCCCGTGTACTCAGATTTGAGTGCACGTTAAAGAACCCCAGGTGGTCTAAATTTCCGGAGCCCTCCACTACGGCGTCTCTCATAATCATATAGTGGTTTTGGGACGTTAAACCCCACATATCAATCAAACTATGAAGATGGTAAAACGGAGGGTACGCATTAAAAGGCACTGTAAATAAGTTTTTAACTTATGATTGGGCCCATATTAATTAACTGTTGGGCTGTGGCAAATTGAGTTTACTTAACTGTTTCATGTTAAGATCAAAGGACGAATTCTCGATGTTTCTGTGAAAAACTTATTACATGATTCGTTCTCTTCCGGCATATCAGAAAAGCTATTGACTTAATTAACGATATCATCATATTGACTGTCATTCCACAGAATCTAAGTAAGCGTGGTTCGAAATTACTTCACTTCTAAATTACAGTGCATATGTCACAATGGATTCTATTTGCAAACTCAGAAATTAACTCCTGGTGTTCCTCAAAGATCTGTTCTAGGTCCACTATACATTATTTTACAAATAAATCACTTTATGAACATCCCACTCACTGCAAATGTAGTTTTGTAAGGTGACAACAGAAGTTTGTTGTTGCGAGTTAACTGCCTAGGTGTGCTTGAAACTGATGCCGATTATTGTTTATTTGAACTTTAAGTTGGGCTCTAAGCAAATCACACTGAGGTATTGGTAAAGCAAGATATGTTGTTTTTAAGCCGGTAAATGCGCATGATGACAGTGCTCCTTGGGTCGAGTTTGTTAATTGAGTGAACTTTATGGGTTTCTTTTTTTTTTACTTTGGCATCGGTCAAGCAGATGTTCTACCTTACCTGGCCATTCCAGACCTTCTCTGGGTCTGAAAAAAACTCTCGGATAAATAACGATATAAATGCTCCTTTCTATTGATGTTTTAATAGGCAAGCTCTATGTAAATACTTACTTAGGAAATGGAAAGCGTGCCATCACTGACAGTGGTTTATTGAGGTCATATAGATCATACCCCGCACCTCCACCAGATGTCACGTAAGAGTGAGGGTGGCCCGAAGACAGGAGACCGGGAGGTTAGTAGAAATAGGAAATGCGTTTATTTGGCGGACTTGCGCCCACTAAAGGAAAACAGACACACCGGCTTAGCGGGAGGCGAACAGCGCGTTCGACGGCCGTCGGGGAACAGAATGTCCCACTGGAACGCAAGGCGCGTTCGACGGCTGTCGGGTAACAGAAATGTCCCACTGGAACGCAAGGCGCGTTCACCATCCGAGATACAGTCGACGTAGCGTCTGGCGCTATCTCGGTATCAACGAATGGTCGAAGTGCGGACCATGATCTTCGCAGATGAGTCGCGGTGCATCCTGGACCACGACAAGGCCGCGTGCCGGCGGCATTGGCATGCGCAACACTATCCGCAATACGCCTCGCGGCAATATCATGCCCACTGAGAATTAGGCGCACTCATCTGACACACAGTATTTTTCTCATAAAGAAAACGGCGAAGAAAAAAATGCTTCTAGCTATTCACAGTATTACAGTTAAACCTGTTTCTCATGAACTCACAACATATTGAATAGTTTCATATATATCTTTTAATAGAAATATTGTATTTTTGGTGCAAGTTGGCTTTATGGCACTCTTTACGGCAATGTGCAGGATTTTTTCTTTCCCTTCTTTTCTTCAAAGTTTTGTATTCTATCATGGTTTTGAGCTGAGGTTGTGGGGCGAGTTACAGGGCAGGTTATACGCAGTAAGATATGATATAGATGTATATGCTCTGTCAACATCTTCGTACACAGCTGTGCTTGCTTGTCGGGCACCGGAAGAGTGTTCTCTGTCTTGACTACAATGTTTGCTTTTTTTTTAATTTCATACCTAATTTTACTTTTGCGATGCTGTCAGCAACGGCAACATCAGACTTTTCTCCATTTTTGATAGTAATATTTATCTCCAGCTTTGCAACGAACTCAAGTTTCCTTCTTAGGGCATTCATCGTGCAAAAAAAAAAAAACAAGCCTAGATGCGAAGAACGGCCTCACAGTGTGGACGAGTGGCACAACAATGAGGGATAAACAAAAAATAAAAACTTCGCCCCGCACCCCACCCGAGTCTACGCAGGAAGCAAGCGACTGAATGCCTGCAGTTACAAACATTGTCCTACCCAAACCCCATGCACCCTAACAGGAACTTCCCACAACTATGCCTGGGCACAGAGGGAGAAATATTTAAAAGGTGAAACTCCCGTTAAAAGTGGGTGTCCGCTGGCGTTCATATGTCACATAATATACAAAAATAACAAGCTCCGGCGGCGCCACTTCAGCTGCCGACACCTTGCAGCAAAAGTCCGCAACTGCAAAAAGAAAAAAAAAAAGACGTTACCGGCGGGGCGCAGCCAAATAACTGCTCGGGAGAATACAACAGTGACATTTGCCTCAGTGGGTCAGTCTTTAATTATAAAAAAAATTGTTGAGCAAAAACAAACATGGCCAAACGCACTCCGCGTTCATGCTCCAGGACTGCGATGGAACATCGGAAGCCATAAAGAAGTTTCATTGGAAGCTAAAACGGTGGTGATTCACTTGTTTGCCGCCAGCAAGGTTTGACCCTCTAACAATAGGAAGTTTTAGTGCTGGGTACCCAAGCGGCTTGCATACGCAGGACGTTGGGGCGGCGGTATTGCGCATGCGCGAAACCCCAAACAGATGCGTCACAAGATCGCTGGGGCAATAGGGCCATGCGTCCGCGCGGTCCACCTTCACAAGAACTCACAGTATCCGCACTGCGTATACTCTAGCCGTCGAGTTAAAATAAGCCAAAGTGCGAGCACTTATAGCGATTACACGGTTTCAGCCAGATTTCCAAAGCTAGAGTGGCCTGGAACATAGAAACTAACAGGCATATGCCAGCGCCCAACTACCTGAATAGGTGGCGCCATCTAGTGTGGCCATAGTGAAACACAACCACAACTTTGTTATTGCAGAAACATTGTGCATTGTAAATCTGGTGCAAAAACTGCGCTGCGACAATATTACAAATGAGTAACCTTTTTATTCATTTTCATCTCAAAAACATTACGCGTAAACTAACATGTTCATGACTGCGTTTGCACAAAGTGTCACAAGATGTCGACACTGTCGTTACAGTAAACTTGTGTTTTTCACTTTTTTGCGTATACCAGATTGCTGTACACAATAAAAAAAGTGTCCTGATCACTATTTATGTTCAATTTAACATTTTAAATCATAAAAAGACTTAAATAATACTCACGCGACAAGACGCTATGGCTCTGAGAGCGTGTGTGAACTTCGTGCGGCTTGCGTTTGCGTGCGTGCCACCGTGGCACCAACTAAAAGGCATTCCGGTTGGGTATGGGTTGGGCACGCAACGCCGCGCGCTCCCAAGCCAGCATCGTCCCAAGAGAATGCGTACCCAGCACTAAAACTTCCTAACGCGATGTTGTCTGGTCTTCTCGAGGAGCAGAGCTGCATTTCCTGAATGTTTCTTCCTATATGTACCCAGACAACAAAAGCAAACTGTGCAAAACAAAAGGGACATCATGTAAACATATACTGTGGGAATTTCCCACGCTATCGAGTTCTCCTGAGGCCCTTTGAAAGCATTGGCAGGTAGAGCTGCTCAGTTCGGAAGTCGAAGACTGAAAATGTGCGATGCAGCGGGCAAAGGGAGGTTAAAGAATGACAAGGTCTCCTGGCTCTTACCTGTGTAGTCTAGTCTGGACCATAAACATGCCAGATGTAAAAAAGTTAATTTGCTTACTCGCCTAGCAGTTTCACAATGGTGGTCTGCTGTAATGGGTCGCATTGGTAAATTATTGGCATTTAGGCCCCATAACTCAAATGCAGTCAATATGCCCACACTGAAAAGACAGTAAGTTATCTGTGGTATCAGTTGATCTCTAAACTTTGCTCGTTGCTGCACACTATTGGCCCAGGGCGTACATCCCGCTGTGGCCTGCATTCTGAGAGAACAAGAGCGTTTGATTTTCCTTTCTATTCTCAGCTATTGTAAGTTTTTTTTTTTTTTTGAGTCGGTGCTGTTGTGGAAAAAATGTTTATTGTATGTCGGGGTGGCAGAGCTCCTAAGGTTGTTGTGTCTGACAACACAACAACATTTGAAGGAAGCGGCATAGCTCATTTTGATATTGCTTTTAAGCATGCATCGAATACCACAACACATGTACGTACAGCCTGCATATTCGTAGGCAAAGTGATCACTGATCAGTAGTAGCTCGCCCAAGACAATGACCCTTTGGACGGGGGATACACGCACAGAGCTCTTGATTTTAGTTCTTGCCCATATATATTCTGCTGCCAGGCAGCAAAGAATAATAAACTGGCATAAAATAGAAGACTACAAGTCTTACCTTGACCTGCTCGACCCATCTTCACAGCATAGATTTTCTCGCACAGAAAATGTGATGATGGAATTAATCCTTCGCAGACAAATGAAATGCAATAGATGACCAAAATATTCTAGGTATCCCATTCCTTTGCGAGCGTCACCTCTTTGTTAATGAGTTGTAGCGCATGTCCGGTTTGTCTATATTAGCTTTAACCGCAAAAAAAAAGAACTGAGTAAATTTACCCAATGCTGTATAAAGGCCCTACTGTATGGCAGACGACACTGCAGACGGCTTGCTGGTGTGCACCACATCAAATCAAGCTTTCCATTGCTTATGTTGACACGCATTTGTTGCCTGTCAATTGCATTTAGCTTCATTTCTCTGATTAGATAAAACGCATTTCCGATGGAGGCGGAAATGTTGTAGGCCCGTGTGCTCAGATTTGGGTGCACGTTAAAGAACCCCAGGTGGTCTAAATTTCCGGAGCCCTCCACTACAGCGTCTCTCATAATCATATAGTGGTTTTGGAACGTTAAACCCCACATATCAATCAATCAATCAATCTGATTAGATAAAACAAAAATAGCGCCACTAACTAGGAGATATCAAGCACGTTGTTTACTCAGGGGAAGAGCGGAGCTTCTGAGTTCACTAGTTCAAAATTACACATTAACGGTTGAAAACCAGAAATGGTAGTTATGTGGAAGCAAAGAACAATGCATGAAAAAACTGCTCGCTCACTATAACTCACAACTGCACATTATGCCATGAACAGAAAAGAAGCTCCCACTGTTTGGTAAAAAAGAAAAAAGGACTTGCAAGCAAAGAGGAACATCCACATGACGCACAAGTGTCAACTTACAAACCGAGATTTATAGGTTGGGGCAGCTGGACATATATTTCTATTCAATGCTATATGAGAACTGTACACGTATACAGAAAAGCTAGTGAAATAGTTTGCATGAAAAAGGTACCATTGTGCAATCAGTGGAGGCAACAAGATCTTGAACTCTGCATCACTATACTCTTCCAAAAAGTTTGGACGATCACCTAAACAATCCTCAGGCATATAATTCGTTGCTTCAGCCTTGTTTGCAGGTTCGTCAGAAACATGGTGAACTTGAAAAGCGAATTCTTAAATCAGCCGAACGATGATACATCTACCTTGTTCGCGTGTAAGCTAGCCTGAGGAGCACTCAAGGGAGCTTCTGATCTACCTTAAAATTTTCGAGGAGCACACTGAGATTTTCTCCATTCGAAGCTAACCTGAGGAGTGCTCAAGGGAGCTTCTGACCTACCTTGAAATTTTTGAGGACCACACTAAGGATTTTCTCCATTCGAGGAGCGTTTCGAGTCTAGAGCAATTTCTGCAACGCAAAAAAGGGCTCGAGGATCCCTGAAAGTCGAGTTTTCAGTTGGGTGAAGACGGGCCTATAAAATCTTCTAGTGGTTAGGAATGAATGTTGCCAGCGAAGGTATCTCAGAGCTTTATTGTATCTCGAGAAAGAAAGTGAAGAATTTAACCCTTTCAGACGCCACTTATAAAGATCTGTTAGCAAATGTGTCAAATCGCTGCAGCGTTACTGCAAGACTCTCTCAATATGCTATTGCGGCAAAAATAATGAGATAATTTTTGAATTTAAGGCTGTTATAACAACTCATTCTAATTAACTTTTAATTGAATATCTTTTTACCTTAAATTCATAGATGCTTACCTTTCACATAAATAAAATAAGCTCACAAGCAAGGAATGTAGTGCAAATCTATTTTCTGTTATGTTCATTTTAAGCCCAGAAAAATTTTTCTTTTTTACATTGCTCGAAGGAAGGGGCACGTTGCACGACTCATCGTATGTGGTAGTGCCTTCAGAAAAATGACCATATGTGTCAGCGCACTGCAAAATGAGGTTAGATAAAAACTAATTTATTATGCCGGAGGGTCTATTCATCCCAAGTGTTAAAATATCTTGCCTTTTAATTGCATCTACTTGATGCAAATAGTGAAAACGAGTAATGTACACAATTGTGTACATAGTGTTTCGAAGGGTTAAATTTAAATGCTTTATTACGAGCAACGATAGGTGGTATGTTCAAGGCATAGGAACTATATGTATAGCCACGGCCACGGCTGTGTAGAGCATGCAAGCAGATGGTTTTTGCTCTGTGGGGCAAAACCTTAAGGCAATATTGGGCTCTGATGTAGTCAGCCTCACAACTAGGACATGAATGCTCCTGATACACCACTTCAGAGCCCCAAACTGTCTCAAGGTTTCGCATCATAGAGTAACTGGCTGCTCGCGTGCTTTACACAGACGTGGCCACGGCTGTACAATTTTGGTTAGTTAATACAATGAGCTTATATAACGTCCATTGTACAACTGCCTTGGGGATAATGAAATTTTTCCAAAAGTAATCGGCTTATAAAAAATATGTTTGCATCAATGCTTTTATTGCGTGTGTCACAAAGTGGGCAAAATGTGTCATTTCCCCTGGCATGACCACAAAATGAGTTAGACTGTCTAGCCTTAGAGTATTCACTTTGTTATCTCTGTATCACTCAATGCAGAAGTTCGCCTGGGGTTAATGATCCACCATTGCATTCTGCATATTTTCTCATGCCTTTCTGTAATTGGTTGAACTGCTTGCATTTCACAAACCTTGCATACTAAATACATTTGAAGCTCTTACAAAGGTCGTGAATAGGGGTGTGGTATTAGCTAAAAGTTTCAAATAAAAATCAAATAGCATTTTATTAGATTTGGTACTCGAATAAACTATTGCATATTCGGATCGGCAAATATTTTACTAAGAATGTTAGAATAATCGGCACCAATGGGAAAATCCCCAAAGAAAGAACATGTCAGAAGAGCTAACAACTCTTTCTTTTTTTTATTTAGTGTACAGCCAAGATGCGTGCAATTCCAAGATTTTATGTGCATATAGAAGCTTTACCCATCACAGGAGGATTTCTCACTTTAAGCACCAGTGTCATCGAAGCAAATGTGTCCTTAATCCACTATCATGATTATTAGATTGACAATGTTCATTCATGAAACATTATTTAGCTTTGAGGTCTTTGTATTATTTAAAAAGCTGGTGACAAACTACTGCCTCAAAGATGGAAGTAAATGCTACATTCATTGCATAGTTAAAAAAAAACAAACATTGAAGCCTCTACTCACTACTGTATGCGAGCTTACTTCAGTTTGCATAATTGGAGTATCTTTGGTCGGTTTTATATTGTGGTAATGCTGCTTTCTTGAAGCTTGTGAATATTTGTTTGGAATAAAAAATTGCTAGAATATTAGGTCTGTCTTGAACATGGTTGCCTTGCTATTTGATAGCTATTTGAGTTGTTTTTGATATGTATTTCTATTTGATTTGGTGTAGTCATTATTCAATTGGTATTTGATTCAGTTTTAAATTTTACCATTTGCTAAACCATAGGGATCAGAGTTGTGTTGTGTTCACAAAGACTGTGTCACTTGCGTATTCCTACCGTGAAATCCTGCACAAGTGCCCTTTCCAACAGTGAAAGAGCAATGAGGCCAGCTTTGATGCAGAGGCAGGGTTGGGGTGGGGGGCTTGCTCGGTTGTGGACGAAAATTGACAATGAGAACAAAAGAGCCGTTAAGTGAATGTGCACCTGTTATTTTAATGAAATGCCTTATGCAATATGTATGCGTTCACTGTTTTGATTGAACAGGACGGAATCCTTGTCTGAAATTTCAAGTGTTATGACAAGGGGGAAAAGGTGTGGTGATGTGATAAATTGTGACAACAAATCATGCAACCCTGAGTACTGCAGAAGCGCACTGTAGGAGTACTAAGAAATCGTGCAGTTATCGAAAGACTCAGAACTGGGCTTCCGAGAAACCACAGCTGCAGATTCTGTGGCGAAGAACAGGCTTAAAGAAATGGGAGGGGGGGGGGGAGGTTGCGCTCAGCTGTTCACTGGTGCATTTTAATGGAATAGTGTTACAGTCCTTCTTATGCAGATGTTCTGGTGTCAGCGTTACGGTTGTTGGCTCTGAGTGAAAAATCAGCGTAAACTGTGACTGGAAAATCCAGAGAGATGCAAAAAAAATAAATGCAAATATCTGTTTGGGTCATAATTGAACCTGGGCTTTCTGTGTGGCAAGCAGGCGTGCTAACACATGGCTATGCTGTTTCTTAACACTGCTTCTTCAAAAAACCGCCAGGCCTGCACGAAACGCACAGCACTGTCCCAGTGAAAGCTGGAAGAGTGGCCTTTCAGACAAGACAAGACAAACAACTTTATTTGGTCCTGAGAGGCAAGGCAGCGGGCCAACTATGTAGGTCCCCACCCAGCCGTTGGCTAGTCCCATGTCGGAACAGAGAGGCCATGCCTCTCCGCTTGTTCACGGGCCCTCTGGACAGCCTGAAGCTGGACGTCTTCTCTGGGGTCTGTGATTGCCGTCGTCCAGTCTTCTTCTGTTTTAAAATCCTGTAACGCAGGGCACTGCCAGAGTATGTGACTCAAAGAGCAAAATTCACCACAATCTGGGCAAAGTGGATCAATATCCGGATGAAGCATGCTCAGAAAGCCCCTAGAGGGGTAAGACCCCGTCTGGAGCATGCGGAGCGTGCTTGCTTGTGATCTGTGGAGCTTATGATGGGGAAAAGGAAAAGTCTGTCGCTCTCCTCTGTAATGAGATGTTATCTCGTGAAAAGTAACGAGAGGATCACTGTGGACGAGCTCTACCGCACTCACCCGAGAGACCACCCCGTCGCGGCTTGTGAAACCTCGCGCACAGTCGTGGGCTATCTCGTTTGGGTTCAGGTGACCCGGCAGTACGTCTGGTCCCATGTGAGCGGGAAACCAGACTATGTGGTGAATAACGTCTGAGGGGGGTTTGCTCTGGAGAATTCTGGCTGCCTCTGTGGCTATCAATCCCGATGCGAACGCCCTAACGGCCGCTCGGGAATCGGTGTACACCGTGGTGCGTTTCGTGTCCAGTAATGCCAGCGCTACAGCAGCCTGTTCTGCTACATCGACCAAGGAGGTCTTCACTGAAGCTGCCGAGACAAGTTCTCCCCTGTCATTGACGACTGCCACGGAAAACTTGCTGCCGCCGGCGTGGCGCGCCGCGTCCACAAATGTCTCTGTTCCGGAGAGGTTCTTTATGAAAGCCCTAGCCCTCGCCAACCTACGACCTTTATTGTGTTGGGGATGGATGTTTCGTGGAAGAGGGTCAACAATAAAGGAATTCCTTGTTTGATAATCAAGCTGCGTAGTTTCTCCTTGATTGAAGATAGGATGGAGACCTGCCGCATCGAGCAGTTTTCTTCCTGTTTTGAAACTCGATAACCGAATTATTTGTGCTGACCTTTGCGCTTCAATTAATTCCGAAGTGGTGTTGTGCACTCCCAACTTCATGAGTTTTTCTGTGCTAGTCGTGATTGGGACGCCGAGCACCTTTTTGACACTTTTGCGCATGAGCGTGTCCAATTTATCCCTTTCCGTTTTGGTCCAATTGAGAGCCGCCACTATGTATATGATATGGCTCATGAGGAAAGCGTGGTGGGCCCTAAGGAGGATATCCTCGCCTATGCCGCCCTTCTTGTTGGACACCCGCATAATTAATCTCAGAATGTTCTCTGTTTTTGTGGTGAGATGGGCTATAGTCTTTGCGTTGCATCTCTTAGAGTCTAATAAAAGCCCCAGAATTTTCATAGAATTGACTCTAGGAATTGTGCGACCATCCTTGGTGCAAACGCTAATGGGCACCTGATCGAGAGGGGTGAGTCCCCTAACACCTCGTCTAGCCTGTCTGTACAGCAGGAACTCCGACTTTTCCGGCGAAAGAGCCAGTCCCGTACCTTCCAGGAAAGACTCTAACGTCCAGAGCCTCCTGTAGAGCTTGTTCAACCGCCGCCTCTGATCCTCCGGGACACCAGATTGTAATGTCGTCAGCATATAAAGCGTGTCCGACATTAGGAACTTTAGAAAAGCTTGCCGACAGCTTGCGCATGGCTATGTTGAATATAAGGGGGGAGATAACTGCCCCTTGGGGAGTACCCCTTCGTCCGAGTTTGAAAGGCTCCGAGACTGATTGTCCCAATTTTATTGCCGCCGTCCGACTCTCGAGGAAAGATTCAACGAAGGAGAAGAATTTAACTCCCAGGTTCAAAGCCGATATCTCCTTAAGAATATAGTCGTGTTTGACAGTATCGAATGCTTTAGTAAGGTCCAGTGCGAGGACCCCTTTTACATCTTTGCTTGGAAAGTCAATTATGTGTGCTTTGAGGAGGAGCATGACATCTTGCGTGGAAAGTGAGGGCCTGAAACCTACCATATTATATGGAAATAGGTCATTCCTCTCGATGTAGCGCGATATCCTGTTGTGTACTGCATGTTCTGCTACTTTGCTAAGGCAAGAAGTAAGGGAGATCGGGCGGAGGTGATCTAAGCTGGGTGATTTACCTGGCTTGGGGATTAAGACCACTGTTGCCCTCTTCCAAGTTTCTGGTACGACGCCCTCCTCCCATACCCTGTTTATCTCCTTCACTAAGGCCTGAATGGCTTTATCATCCAAATTTCTTAAGAGCTGATTCGTAACTCCATCGGGACCTGGGGCAGACCTTCCGTTTAGGCTATGGAGCACTTCCCTGATCTCAGCTTCCGTGAAGGGAGCGTCCAACTCTGGGGAAGGCACACCCTCATACC
This sequence comes from Rhipicephalus microplus, assembly GCF_043290135.1. NCBI lineage: Eukaryota > Metazoa > Arthropoda > Arachnida > Ixodida > Ixodidae > Rhipicephalus > Rhipicephalus microplus. Next base: position 212,084,104 of record NC_134702.1, read on the forward strand.
GGTGGGGGACAGAAGTTGAGCTCTGGCTAAGCGGAAGGTACTTGTTGGCAAGTATCTGAAATTGGGAAGCTTCTGAGATGCCTGCCATTTTCTCCTTATTAATAAGTCGGTCTATGGCTAGTTTCTCATTGCCTTTGGATTGTCCATCATCTAGGAGGTGTTTGAAGAGGGTCCATTTGCCTCCTTTGCGCATTTTCCCGTCCGCAGCCGAGCAGGCGTCCCTCCATTGTTGTTTATGGAGTTCGGAGCAGTGCTCCTCAATATGCCGATTGAGCTCCGCAATCTTTTTCCGTAGCCTGCGATTTAGCCTTTGTTTTTTCCATCTCTCGATGAGAGAGCGTTTGGCGTCCAGGAGGTGCGCTAACCTTGCATCCATCCCCGGAGCATCAAATTCTGTTACTATTTCTTTGGTGGCCTTCTCGACATCCTTCTGGATTTGTACAAGAAGTTCACTGAAGGTGTCATGTACTGACTCATCTTCACCTCTGATTTGCCTAAAAAGGTCCCAGTCTGTATATTTATAGGTTCTTGGGGGTGGTGCTCTTATTTCCATCCGGAGTTCTATGATGCTGTGGTCGCTTCCCAAGTTCTCCTGTAAGTTGGACCACTCGACCACCGCATTTCTAGTGAAGCTGAGATCAGGCATCGTGTCTCTGGCGACCGAGTTTCCCAGCCTCGTGGGAAAACGCGGGTCGGAGATAAGCGTTAGGTTTAAGTCTATACTGGCTGCAACTAGATTGGCCCCTTTCTTTGTCCTCGTAACATAGCCCCAAGACGGATGGGGAGCGTTGAAATCCCCAGCTACTATTAAAGGGTGCGATCTGGCGGCAGTTGCGACCCTATGAAGGAGTGAGCGGATATTGTGTTTATAAGCCGAAGGAGGGCTATACAGGTTAAAAACGAATATGTTGCTTCGGATTTTGCCGTTGGGAATGATTTCAATTAATTGTGCCTCGAGACCGGATCTCTTATCCGAGTTGCAAATTTTGACTTCGTGCTGCTCAAAGGAGGTATCTTTCCTGACCAACGTGGCGATACCTCTGCCATTTGCGCCTTTTTGGCTAATCGAACGGTAGCCCGAGAGAACTACCTTCTCGCTAAGGGTTTCCTGCAAGAGCAGGACGTGCGGCATTGACACCTGTGCTTTGATGAGCTGCAGTAGAGCAGCTTTACGCCTTAAGAAACTTGCGCAATTCCACTGCCAGATAATTATGTTTCCGGTTTGGCCCGCCATTTTGAATATTATTGAAGGAACATAGCCTGCGGCGAACTCGTAGCGTCCGAATCCTGCTGCACTATCTTGGCTTTTGCAATCGTACCAGTGTTGGTCGTCTTGAGTTTGCTAGAGTCAATCATTTTCATTTTAGATTCGAGGATTCCTACTCGACGTGTCAGGTGGGAGACGCTCCCGTCCATACGTTCGATTGTGCTAGATTGAATGGCTAAGGCCTCTCTCACCTGCTTGAGCGATTCCTCAATTGCCGTTAAAGAGGCGAGTACATTTTTCTCAGGGACCTGAGCGGGGGACTCGTCACTTTGCATTGCCTCGCTTTCCGCGATCGCGGGGGGCGAAACGGCCTTGCGCTTATTCGACCCTCCTGCTTGAACCGGTATGGGTGTGGCTACTTCACGGGGTTCACGCGAGTTGCGGAAGAGCTCGAACTCGGCCCTCAGCGTTCGTAGTGCTTCTTTAAGTTCTGCATTTTCTTTTTTAAGCATTAAAATCTCTGATTGTTCTCTTTTTTGCTCTGGTAAAATGCCCTGCGTTACCTCTTGGCCGCTTGGGATGTTCATCCTGGCCTTGTCCGCCCAAGACATTTGCTTCTGAATGCGGCCCTTGGAACCCGATCGTCCTCTCGAACGGAAGCGACTGCTGCCCTTGTCACGCCCTCTGGAGCGAGAGCGCGATTTGCTGCCGGAGCGTCCTCTGGAGCGGGAGCGTCCTCTAGATGCCGATCTGCTGCGATGAGTGCTGGAGAATGATTCTTCTTCCGCCAGTCCTTCTTCGCCTCCAGCTGTGTCGGAGCCACGCCGCGCGCGCCTACGGCGGCGCCGCCGTCTTTGGCGCACGATGTAGGGCACCTGGAAGCGCTTTCTGCACTTGCGGTCCGCCGTTGGGTGCGCTCCGCCACAGATGACACACGTGGGATCACACTGATGATCCGGTGATGGTGACTGCATGCCGCATCCGCGGCATTTCTTCTGTTCATCGCCCTTGGGGCAAACATCGGACCTGTGGCCCAAATCACCACATGCATAGCACACGTCCACTTGCCTGCGATACAAGGAACAAGGGTATCGAACACCATCACACACGACGTGCTGGGGGACCTTTTGTCCGTCAAACAACACGATCACTGTTGGTGTCTTCTTGATTCTTCGAACCCCCAGAGCGTCAGGGTTCCTCCGGTTGACGATCATCTCCGTCAGTTCTGCGTCACTGAGATCCACATTGATACCACGGATCACTCCTTTACATGTGTCGTCAGACGCAGCCACGTAAGCCGCCAAGCCTATGACAGTCGAGCCCATACTTATCTCTTGGACCCTGGCGTAGGCGCGCGCGTTCGCCTCGAACGGCGTGGCAACGACGAAAATGTTCTGGAAGGGGTTCGTGCACAGCGTGTCGTCGAACACCTGCTCTGCTGTTAGGGAAGCCGCCTTTGCGAGCGAGCGCTTGAAGATAAGAAGGTCTGTCTTCTTGACATCCATCCCTCCACGTGGCCGTATAATGGTCCTAAAGTGATCCCTGGGAAGGTTTGGGATCCTGGAAGCTTTCACAACACGCCTCAACACGTTCTGTGAGGCGGCAGTGCGGGAGCCGCCTTTACCGCTTCCTGTCGCTGACGTGGGCGCATTACCAGCATTACAATCCGCCCGCTCGGCAAGTTTCTTCTTCTTGCTGGCTACTTCAATCCATCCCGCGCACTCCGCTTCTTCCGGATTGATGTCCATGCCTTCTACAACCGACACATTGAGTTTGGAGGCCATTCTTCAGCTCGACGACGCGTTAGGCGTCGTCGCGACGCTGTTGCAGCGCCCGAGAAACGCGTCGACGCGCGAGGCGTCTGCGTGGCGTGGGTAAAAGTCCTGGGGATGTCCAAAAATTTCACTCACCGGTAAGATGTTGGTATCTGCTGGTTCACTACAACAACCGGCGTCGAATGATGCACAGTTCTTGCTAGTTGAGGCAAAAAATCCGTGCCAGAACGCTTGAACAAACGGGAGCCGACGTGTTCGCACATCCGCACTGGACGAGCGCCCCCTGGCCAATCCGTGGCCTTTCAGAGCCTTTTTTTTTAACTCTGGGTAGCTGCTGCAAGCACACTTGCAGGGTATCCGCTATAGAATTAATCATTGTGTAGTATGCAGGTATTCACTATGCCATCCTTTGTCATTCTTCGGAGAAGCATCGTAGTCACTGCACCCTTGCAAGGAACCTTGGGCATTTTTTTTGTGTTGTGGCTAATGACCGTGAAGAATTATGCCATAAGCTTTTGTAATCCCCACAATTCCCCACAGTGGATATGCACTACAGTTAATAGGTGAAGAAGATGAAGCTTTTATAAATGGTTTGAACATTTGACGACACACTCATTCTGCTATTCGCATTGTGTGACACCTCGTTGTTTCTTACTGTTCTAAAACACTTTATTACTCATAATAACACGATTCCTTTCTGACATCAAGCTTGCCTAAGGCCAAGTTCCCAGCACTGGCGTGGCTCAGCGGGAATACTTGGCGTGCACACAGGGGACCCGTGTTCAAATCTCGATGTGTCTTGGTGTTTTTCGTTTTCTAAGTTCTTTTTCTTACTTCATGTGATAATGGTGTTATGGACACCGGCGACAGCGGTGGCGACGGCAGACAACTACAGCCCTGCACGCGACCCTTGGGATCCCATAACAGCTTTCATTCATTTTCATTTTTATTTTATTTCAAGTTCTCCTATTACATGAAAATACACAACACTGGTTAGACCCATAGCCACTGGCCAGTAGGGGGTCCAAATAAATATGCATTTAAAGGAACAGATTGTGTTAACAAAGCAGATATTTTATAAGTACTCTTCAATCATACAAGAAAAAAATCGAAACAAAATATAAGAAGGAAACATATTTGTGATAAGTCATTTGCAGTATCTTGCAGCATTGTTCCATGCAAACAACGGATTGTATGTATGCAATACATCAAATACATAAAGGTACGTATATCATGTCAAGTATGATTTTGTTAGACATATAATCTATACATAACGAAGTGGAGATTACAACGAGGTGTGTGTTAGTGTACCTGTTCATTTTTCTGCAGAAAGTATTTTTTAAGAGCACAGGCAAAACTTTTGCTTTCTTTTATTTGGCATGGTATATCATTCCAGACCTTTACTCCAGCAAATTGTAGCAATCGTTTGCCATAAACATTGTTAGTAGGCGGAAGATTGAAATTATGTAATGTGGCACGTCTGGTAAGGCGGCAAGAGGATGAAAATACTGATATATGAAAGGGCAGGCTATAAGAAATGACATTATAGACGGTAAGTGCAATTTTTTGCTGTCGTAAATTATCGAATGGTATGATTTCCATATTACGAAACAATGGCGCGCTGTGTTGATCATATCTAGCATTGTTTATTATTCGAAGTGCTCGCTTTTGTAGTATACGTAAGGGTTCTAGATATGTTTTAAAAGTCCATCCCCATGAATCTATGCAATATGTGAGGTGACAATGAAAAAATCGCTGTAATAAAGAAAGTATCAATTTTATGTAGTAGGGATGTCCTTAAAGCATGTAACGTAGCATGGCAGAAGTGTAGATTGCGACAGGTATCATAGATGTGAATTGCATGATTGTGTATATAAAGGCCACTCATAACAAATTGTGCTGGCATTTTCAATTACCATCATCAGCAAAAGCACTGAGAAAGTGAGCAGCTGCATTGTTTTGTGTGTTGGCTTAAAGGCACATGGTGAGCTTTTCACTGATTCACAAAAGTAAGAATCTTGGTGTAGTGCACACTTGACAACTGTATTTCCAGTAGACATTCCAAGATTATTCGAAACGGCCAGTGTCACTCACAGTTGTTCGTTTCCTTGCAGCAGGTTTGAGGCATGCACTGAAAACCAAGGCCTGACTAGCAGTTGAGAAGGCAATGTGCGCGATGCGCAATCACACTATCGCTACTCTTGAAAAGGAAGCTCAAACGTCCTCCAAGCCTTTTAGATGAGAGGCGTTTTGGGATCGAGCTCAATTCGGTGTGCGGTGTGATCCCCCTCACTGCACATGTGTGTCTTCCCCCTTCTCACCTCACAACGCCAAAGCAAGCAGCGTCTGCTAGCTAGTTTCTTGATTGAAAAAACTGACTGCTCATGCTGCAAAACTGTTCACTGGCTGGTCTGTATGTGTAGGCACTCGATCTTGACCTCCAAGGTAGTTTCGGTGGGAGATTTCTCCGATGCGTTGTTGAACAATAAGAATTTGCAGCGTGCACGTTAACTAAAAGCGGACTTCTGGTCTTTGTGTGCAATCGGAGTCTTCTGTCTCTCATTGCCCATTAGCAGAGATTGGAATGTTCTAGTGGGAAACACCGGCCCATCGCTGCCTGGTTTGCGCCTTCCCAGGTTTTTCTCTTGCGCAACGCCATGATGAGCGCCAGCGTCATGCCGCTGCCTGTACCCACTGCTTTTCATCTATTACATGATGCTGTTTAGCGGGAGATGGGGTAATTGTTTTTTAATCTACTAAAAAGGGAGAGGGTTGCTTGCTAAGGATCTCACAACACTTGCATGTTGCAGGAAAAGAAAGACCTGAACGAGCGCAACCTGTGCCTGCTGTACCGACTTCCTAAGAGGGGGCCACTGGCCTATGACCGCTTCCTCTCCATTCTTCG